>NC_091871.1:3411009-4055011 GCF_019399895.1 Cardiocondyla obscurior | reverse complement strand
TTTATCCCGCATACTGCAAGTGATATCATATATTCTCATCGCGCTAGAATTTTTTTTTTTTTTTTTTTTTATACATTCTACTCGCGTTATCAACGAAATAATATATTGTTTTCGTTAACAGATAAATAAATATTCGGTTCACTGATTCCTCGACTTTTTATCCCAGCGGGAGCGCGCACATCGTTTCCTACTTCCAACGTTATCTATAGACGAATATCGCCACTAACTTTCATGTTCGCTCACCAAAATTAACCGCCGTCGTCTTCGGAAGTAAGTTTTCGTATCACGCTGAGTTTACGGGACACCGACGTAATTTGCATGAACGACGGTATTTGGTAAATTATATAACTTTTCTCCCCGATGATCGACCGATCCTATTCGCGTCTTCGTCCTTTTACTTCGGGACTTCCTTATCTCCTCGTCTGCATTTCCCCTTTACTTACAAGTATTTAGAAAATAAACATTAACTTACTTTTACTATTTTTTTTCTTCTTTTTTCTGAAGCGTTTATTTGACTAAAAGAGCTCGAGTGGAAATTTATCTAACTAATTCGATTTTGCAGTTAGTGGTTAGATCGCGCAGATTAAATATATTTCTTAACTATCTTTAAAAAATAAAGTTGTTATTTAGAAAAAAAGAACCAAAATCTATTTAGTATCGGTCGTCGAGTCACTGTCTAGCGCGGACCATGTATCTAAATAGATATCTTTTTTTTTCGCCGCGTACTTGTTTACTGTTGTGTTCTAAGAATACGCAATTCTCGCTCGACTGCCGAATTCACCTGACAAACCGGTTCTTGCCGTCCGCCACCGCGCGTCCTCCACCTTGCGAACTCGAAACGCGAAGATCTGCCGGCCGATGTAAACACACGCACACTACCGCGGCGATCGGCGGGCCCGGCGACCAGCAGTCTGGGCAGTCGAGCGCGCGTTAGATAGGTCAAGACGCGTAGTAAAACTAGTACGCGATGAAAAACGTTTAAATATCTAGTACGTTTTAAGTGTTACATTTCTGGCTCAGTGCTGAACAGTTTTGCTAGACATCCTCGAGATGAACCACGAATTGGCTAGCTAATTATTAGGTAACGGTGGAAATCAATTTCTATTCGGGAAATAAATGAAAAAGAGTTATCTCATCGACCGAGGTCGGATAAAATCACTTATTACGTAATTTATATCAATACATAGATGGTCTTTTTATTGTCGAAGCGGAGAAAGCCGCCGCACATCAAATAAATTATATCAACGTTTTCGTCGAATTTTGCCACGAGATCACCCGATTGCCGATCGAAGCGGACGGGAGCTGATCGGCTGTCCGTTCATCTTTGCGGCTCTCCACTTCATCTCCAGGCAGGGTTGTGTCGCCGTAGGAAAGTCCTACGCTTTTCACGGAGCATCGACCCTGGCTTTAACGTTAACGTTGATCGGCCTGGGAGCTGTGCATCCCTCGGTCGTTGGGATCGCGCCGATAAACTTCACACGCTACAAACTATCGCAGAATCGACAAAAAGTCATGGCTCGCTCGTGCGATTATTCATTTTTTACCGTTACACCAAGTTCTTCTTACTCTCTCTCTCACTTTTTTTCCATCTCTCGCTCGGACGTCCCGCTTTTGTGCCGCTTTTGCGCCGATGAAACTTTCAGATCCGCGCAGCGCTAAAATCGTTGCGCGAGAGAGCTAACGGCGCGAAGTAAAGGGAGCCCCGAGAGGGCCATTAATAAAACGTCATTCGCTCTTAAGCGATTTTCCGGATTTTCTCTCTTGGTAGGACGCTCGCGAGAATCCTTCGCCGTTCCTATCTCCTGCTAGGCCGCGCTTTGCGGCTCAAATTCCTACCCCTTGAAAGTTAGAGGAGAAAATACCCTATATCGTCGCTGCAACCCCGCCGCACGAGTCTTTACAGGTACCTTCGTTCGTGCGTGATGCAACACGCGGGGGCAAACAGCTTCGAGTGCATGTGTGCACGATGGGGGGAGTTTCGGTCATGCAGCGCAGGTACAAGGGGAGAAAAGTTTTATAAAATATATGAGCGTAAAGCGTCACACGCAGCAGCAGGTGCATCGGAGTGCATACTGTCGCGTTCCACTCCGTCGCGAGAGCCAGTCGCTCTTTTATTTTCGCGCGAGCGTTGAATCTCCTTCCGCGCCGCGGTTCATCGCACCCTCCCGACGTGGGCGAAGTTTATCTTTTATCAGGAATAATTCCCGCGACGAAAAGCGCGCGCGACCTTTTCGTAGACGTGGATTGATAACGGTGTCGATACCGCGGCTAGAAAACTTTCTTCGCGTCTCCGTCGAGCCGCCTGCTCGCGCGACAGAAAACATTATTGACAACCGGCGTCGCGACGGGATGAAAATACGTCGCGGGGCTGGAAATATCGCTGTGCGCCCTAGGGCGCGAGACTTTCTAATTCGCGGAGCGCCCGGGGAAGAAGAATCGTTATGCTTCGCTGTTATCAGTAGTCGCTTCCGCTATGAAACATATCCAGCGCATCGGCGGCGAAGAGAAAACGCGCGCCGGCTTTAATAATGAGTCGAGACTTTTTGCAAATAAATATTTTCCTAGCATCCTCATTAACGCCGGCACGTGTCCGTGGAGCTTCCCCGTCGGTGGAAGAGTTTTTGCCGCGGGCTCGGCTAACCGCGTAGCGTTACGTAGCGCACGTGATTCCGGGATAATTGGATAACACATGGTGGAACACAAAACTTTTGACGCACCTTGCGCATCTTCCATCCCCGACTTCGCCGGCCGCCCCTCGCGCTTCCTTCTTTGTTCTATCCATTTCCGCGGAAAGTTAATTTGCAGAAAGCTCGCGGGAGACACGTAGAATAAATACATTCTTCCCGTTTTAACGGCGCGACGGCTCGCGCAGGCACGCCATATCGGTGTCGTTTGTCATGCACGAAGCGCGGAGCAACGACGTTATCGCGTTCGCGATTAATACCCCTGACAAATCGAGGCGCAAAAAGGAAAAGAAACGGCGGAAGCTCAGCGGACTCGCGGAGAAAGGCGCCGGAGAGAGGAGCACGGGGAAACCGTGTGTCCTGTCCCCGTTTCGCGAGAAGTTATCGACGCGCGACCCACGCCTTGAAATTACGCCACCGTTTATAGGACGATGGTGCACTGTGCGCCTCTTTCACAATTTTACGCCTGCCGCGGGGACTGAAATTCGGGCGAAACTGCATGTAGGGTAAAGCGGTGTGCGGTAAAATCGAACGGCATCCTTTCGCCCCCTCGCCTGCATTCGACGTGAAAAAGCGAAAAAAAAAAACGGGAAAAGGATGAGGTAGGGAAAGGAGTAGGAAAATCCTGTGGGATAAAAGTGGCCGGTCAAAGTCCTGGCGAGTCACGGGCAAGATGTCGTCGCGGTTTGTAACGTATTACTTTTTCTTCCTACGTGGGCGAGTGATTGTCGGTGCTGGAGGCTGCAGCGGGCGGACACGCTCCATTTGACTCGGCTATCCGGTTTTACCCTACTTTCTCCTATTATCCTCCAAACGCGCCGCGTTCATTTTCGACGAATTTCCCGGAAACGCGCACTTGGCTATGGGGAGTTTACCCGTGGCTAAATCGTGCCGCCGCTGGGTAGAGAAACCGGGTCACTGTTACGCGCGGACGTTTATTCATCGGGCGAAACAAGTGGCAGGAAGGAGCCGCCGTGAGCGCGATAAGACGGGAGAAACGTAGAAAGCGAGACTGTGGCCATGCATAAAGGTTTGAAGGAAGGAAAGTCAAAGCGCGCCCCGGAATCTTTTGGGTAGCGCCATTCTAATTGGGGCGGCCGTTAATTAAGATGCGCGCGCTCGCGCGCTCCCGTTCAGGCAAAGACGTCGTCGACGACGTCGTCGCCGTCGTTGTCGTCGTCGTCGCGACACAGCGCGGCGACTCGACGGGACTTTGTTCGCGAAAATAATGATCTTTCCATTATCCGGCGCTCCGCTGTCCGTCCTTTCCCAACCATTGTCCTCTTCATCGTCCACGTTATCGTCTTTATTGTCCCGGCCGACGTTTCTGCTCTCTCCTTTTTTTTTTCCCCTCATCCGCGGGGCCGTATTCCAGAATAAACGGAAAAGGCGCGCGATGAAAAATGCTTCGGAGATTACGAATAAAGGCAGGGGCGCCAGATTATTTTGAACCGCCGCGTTACTTTTCGCCGTCGTTAAATTCCGTCCCGTCGTCCGCGTTTCCATCGCTCGACCGTTCCGCGGGCGCGGCGTTAATTATCGTACGATCGGCGTGACATTTACGTCTATTTACGGAGCCCGGCTACACGTGTTCGACACCGCCGGCGCGGCGAGAGGTATTGTTACTGAAAAAATTAACTGAACTATAATTAGCGCGAGGCGGCGAGCGATATTGCGTTCAAGTAACAATTGTCCGCGTGGCAAAATAAATTCTTTAAGTCGGCGCCGTTATTGATGTCGCATCAGCGCGACGACGATTCCGCGCCCGTCAAAGTGGCAATAATACTCTCCGGAGTCAACGGCTGGGCGATGGAGGATGCGAGCGGAGGTATAATTTTCGCGATGAGTCGTTCCAAAATGGCTGGGCTTGACATTATATTGACGTACCGGACGTGAGCTGTCGGGCCTAATTTTCACGCTTTACGGCTCGTTTATCGTCATATTGCGCCGCACACGGGTTCGATATATTTTATGGCCGCGTATAGGAAAGAAGGGCGCAGAGCTCACCCCGAAGCACTTCCCCTTTAAAACGCAGCGTGCGAACGCAACCATGCTGAAAATTAATCACACGTTAAAATGCCGCGATCCATCAAGGTCAGCTGTGCTGCTTCTGAAAACGAGCGAGAGATTATTAAAGCGCACCGGAGGGCGGGAGGCGAAGGCTCACTATTGCATCTGTAACGTAAAACGTCTCGCGATGACATCTTGTTATATCGGGAGGCAAAACGAAGAAGGGAATTGTTTCTCAGTCCCGTCGGAGTTACGCCGATCCGTCATCAAATAATACGACTCGATTGGAAATATCGCGCTAATGAGACGCGAAGAGACGCGTCCGAAAGATGATTAATGAAACTCGCCCGTCCCGACGGATGAAACTTCTCGGCCGGGGTTCGTGCAAAAAGGGTTTCGCATTACTGTCGCTCGGCGACAGTAACGAAGTAAAACACGCGCCTCGCTGTTTAAGCTGCGTTGTCATGATCATTAAGTGATTGAAAACGGTCTTGCGCCGTGGCCTGTTAATTACAAAAGCGCGTATCTTTTGTTTTTTTTTTATCTGCTGGCGAGGTCGATTCACGCGGCGCAAAAATTGCAACGCGCGCTTAAAAAAAGAACAAAAAAAAAGGAGAAAGGGTGCGAGAATTTTAGATTGAATTGCACACGAGAGAAGTTCGTGGAGGTTCGTTCGTGGCGCGGATAAGGATTAAAAATGCCCCCGGATCGACTTGCAGACTTTCCGGATTCGTTTGTTGTTCCGCCGCCGCCAGCCGGCACGCGGTGACTCGATGCGAGGCTTAATTATCGCGCCTCACGCAAACTTCTCATTACCGCGCGCGCCGTACTCTCGAGTGTGTCGACGGGTGTGCAATTCGAAGACAGCGATACAGCACATTGGGAGCGCATCGGGACTCATTAGTTGGGGTGGGGCTGTGCCTTACGGGAAATTAAGCGGACCCCGAGACTCCGGGTTAACAAAGCGAAGTCCGCCCCCGGCGAACTAGATATCGCTAATCGCTAAACTCTGATAATCTCGTCTCTCTCGGGCAAAATTGCAGCCACCCTCGAACTGCACGAAAATTCCACCCGCGCTCATTTTAAAGTTACGAAGATTTAATCCCGAAGCTTTGAACTTCGTTGCTACTTTCTACGCGATTTGCATAGCAGGTTTACGACAGATTAGTTTCAATGTCGTCGACGGAGTCACGCCCTTTGCCCTCCTGCCGACGTGCGGACGAACGTGGGACGGAACGCGGACACGACTTCTGGCTTTTCTCTGGCGAAAAATTCCGCGTCATTTTTCTTCGTGACGGAAGCCGACCGTACCGCGGACCGCCGTGGGCTCCGCGTAGATAAGCCTCGGATCGATGAAGTCGTTAACGGCATCGACGGCCGGGCCCATCCTTTAACGCGTCATTAGGATTAGGATCACTCTTGTTATCCCGTTTCCGCCATAGTAACGCGATACTTCCCCAAGATCATGTTCTCAAGGGATATCTACCGGAGAATCTCTGCTCAATTGCTATCCCCGAAGAGATCACGACGGTTAAGTGTAACCAGCTATGAAATAAAAATCTTTCGTCATCGCATATAATTTTTATAGAACGTTTTAAAAATATTTTTTCTCCTTACATATATCTCATATCATATATAAAACATATAAATGCATAATTTTTTAAAATTGCGAACGATGTGCGCAAGATATTTTATAAATATCGTAGATCTGAAATATTTTTACGTTTTTTGGTTAAGTAACTATATCGCAATATTATATGCGCTCAGAATAGCCCAGGAAATATCCATCTTTTATGGACATTTATTCCCTTCAAGATATATTTTAATTATAAATGTACTCGCAACAATGTTAATCGGAAGTTAATATTAGTTCGCTTGGAAGAGATTTGCCAAGAGATTTTAAAGCGCTTTTAATACCGTGTAAAACAAGCGTTCCCTCGCGCTTTCGCGGGATTAAGCGATTCCTCTATTTACCTTTTGTTAACGATTATTGGAAATTGGAACAGAGCGGATAAATGGAGTGATAATACGACAAGGTTGCGCGGCGCGGATTGTCAATACGTCGTGCGTTTCGGGATAAGATTTAGCGTGCTCCGTTGCGTTTGCACAAATGCACTAATCGTACGGCATCATAAAGCCGGATGTATAAGTGTCTGTGAAGCAAGCACGACATTCTACAAATATAAAAAAGAAACTAAAAGTTTTAATAGCACTTTGTATAGTTCTACAGTTCCTGATAAAAATTAAAAAGAGTTCCGCGTTTTTTGTATTAAAAAATAAAAATTGAAAAAATGCCGCGCTGGATTCGCGAAATTAGCACGGCATTTTTTCAATTTTTATTTTTTAATACGAAAAACGCGAAACTCTTTATAATTTTTATCAGGAACTGTAGAACTATACAAAGTGCTATTAAAACTTTTAGTTTTTTTTTTATATTTGTAGAATATCGTGCTAGCTTCACAGACACGTTAACGTATCAAGGCTTGACGTCGATGTCGATAAAACGCCGAAAATCGTTATTTTTGATACGCGTGACGGAAAAATTTGCCTTCTCAACACATTAATGCGCCGTTATCCGACGTCGTCTCGCGTCGAAAACCGCAATTGACTCCGGCTGCGACGCAGTTGCACCATTGATGAGGGTTAATTATCTTCACGCCGCGCCGCGATCTTCTCGCAGTCGGATTTAATATCCCGGTGCGGATGCGGTGCAGCTGCAGAACGATCTAATTCCCGGGGACCGACGCAGTACGTATTGTTAACGCGAGGACAACACCGCAACCGCATACGTACATAGGAAGTGCGTTACGTACTTTGTGTACCTTGGCGGGCGGGATCCGCCAAGACTCTCCTTAATCCCTCAGGCTCGTCGTCGCGGGTCGGTTAATGAAAGCAACGCGGTTAAATGCATGCCGCTTTAAATGCTACGTCGCGCTCTGTCTTCTCCCCGAATCCGGAGACACAACCACGACATTACGCAAATACGCCCGCGTACCGAGATCAAATGGGGGACGTTCTCTTGAACGTATCGCGCCCGCGGGCAAGCCTTGGGAAACAAAAAAAAAAGAAAAAAAAAATGAACGTTATAATTTACCCCGAGAAACCTCGAGGAACTTTGATCCTTTATTCGCAAACTGTAAATAAGAGTTGTATAAATCAAATTTACTCTTCTTGCCTCGTGGCCGCTCGACCCCGGGGGCGGAAAAAAAATTGGAGTTTATAATTTGCGCGGCTTTAAAAAAAAAAAAAAAAAGTTCGCGGTTTTATCCCGTGAAAAAGCTTTAAAGTTACCTTGGAAATATTTAATTAGCCAACAGAGTTTATCCCGAACCTATATAATTTGCGAACGCGTGAGAGGAAAACTCGAATTGACGCCGTCAATGCGTGTCTCTGTCATCCGCACCGCGCGCTGTATTATCAATCTGTCGTAGACATTTACTCGAACTTGATCCTCGCATAAAAAAATAAGAGCGCCGTAAAGGCGCCCGTAACGCGTGTTCGATGAAAAACAGCTCTCTCAAAACCACAGGGAAGCGAGCAATCACGGGCGCATTTCTCGGTGCGTTTATGAGCGCGTATACACGCATTACCGAGGCACGAAACTCTATCCGGTTCTACTTTTATTTTCCTTTTCTCTCCTTCGTTTTTATTTTTTTCTCTTCCTTTCCTCTGTTCCTTCCTTTATCTGAATAATTTTTCGAAGTGGAATCGACGTGTCGCGTCGGCAAAATTCGTGCACATGTTGCATTTCGCATACAAAACGCCACTGTTACAAATACCTTCTTGCAGCAACGCTTTTCTAAATCGATCTCCGTAAAATATATGTATATATATATCATCATCATCTAAATGATTAAGATAATCGATGAGCGTTAATTAAATCGTATAAATCAGTCGCTGGTTAAACAAAAATAGATGCTTTCAGCGCGAGAAATTGACGGTGACGTTTATATCCATTTGACCGATAGAAGATTACGATTTATTTTGGCGTTATTTTTGATTATAAAAAACATCCAAAAACAGACAAATTTATTAAAGTACAATTTTTTTTTTTTTGTTAGTTTAAATCGAGTAGATTAGAAGTCATCGAACTTCGTCAAAATTATGTTTTCCCATCGCGAATATTATTTTTGAAAGACCGATTCTGGTCAGTATCTATTTTCCGATGAGCGGGTTAAACGGCATCACGAAGCGAAATATATTCCAATTTCGCCAGGACTGTTTCCCGTAATGCAAGTAGTTAGTAGAAAGTTAATGTACGGCGCACACTCGAGAATTTACTTCGCGTTCTGGTTTCTCCACGCTAACCATTTATCCTGCTTTAAGGGGTTTGGAAGGGGAAGAGGAGGTCCGCGGTTTAAGGGAAAGTGGATTACCGGAAGTCCCGCTACGACCGTCCCGTTCCGGTCCAATCTCGGCTAAATTCGATCACTGGCTATTCGCGGAACGATAAGGGACGATTCAACGATATAGCTTGCCTTTCGGGAGTGTCGCTTTCTTATCTACTGCCTTTCTCTTCTCTATTTTCCTCCGCTCTTATTCCGCGCGGCCGAGAAGCCGAGAAGCAGCGACGTTATTTCCGCGACGACAGTAACGATGCTAGGAGCAGTCAAATAAAAATCAGTGCTTTCGTTAGCGCGAGACACATCGGGGGAGAACGTACGTATACCCCATGTATCGGAGAAGGAGAGTTACTCGTAACTTTATTCCGCCTCAGCAGCGGTCGTCGCAGAAAAATGGTTTATCGAAGTGCTAGGACACGCCGCGATCAATATCGTCCTTGCAAATCCGATCGTTCGACCGCGACGAATAAGTCGGAAATAGAAAAATCGCTGCGAGATCCATTCGGCCATGCAGACGCTACTCCGCGGTAAATCTATACAGTTCCGGTGCTCGCGAGGAACATGCCGTTCCGTTTCGTCTCGCGACGTTATCGCGCGATTGTTAAAAAAAAAAAAAATTTTATCTCCCATTTCGCGCGCAATGAGGCAGCGGCAGCGGGAAACTGTCGGCAATAGTTCTCGTGCGAACGGAGCGGAATCGTATTGTATCGCCGAGACACAGATGCGAGAAACGCCATGCGTCTGGGTGAATTATTTCTCCCTAACTTGCCCGCGTTGCTTATGCCGGCGCAATTTTAGTTAGCGTCTATTAATGTATATTTAGTGTAAGTAGACTTTGTAATAAGGTGACGTAATCCGACTAAAATAGTCCTCAGTGTACGTACTGCATCCTGCCAGAGTTATAACTAATATTCCGCTCCGTAATTATCATCCTCGCAATCATGTAGCTAATGCGTCTTATGCTGTACCATTATAAATACGCCTGCGAAAGCAAGACGTATTTTTAATACCTTAAAGAATTCTTGTTAAACGTCCGTTACGCGTGATTGCGTTACACACAGGTTACATTTTTAATATACGTGTAGATACTTTTTCTTATTTCTACAGAGAGAAAGATAAAGAGAGAAAGAGAAAAAAATGTTATCTCTTTGAAATTTAATTACCACAAGCGTATGTTTCTAGCGTTTTAAAATGGCTTTTAGACGTTTATATGTCGGCCCAATTATCCCGTGGAGGAGCGAGAGTAACTTTAAACGAGCAAACACGACGAGCTGTGTAAGAATAAGCCACAGGATGTTTCTCCGGCCTGTCGGATTTCGCACGTGAGCCTTACGCGCGGGGATACTTTTTGAACTCATTTTAATGGCCAGGGGTTGAAAGTAGGGTTGAAGTGCCTTCTGCTATTAGCGGGTGGGCGATTAATGATTGGGCTGTGCGAACGGAACATCTGCCTGCGAAATGGCGAGCTTACCGTGGAAATCGTTTAATCCTGTGTGTATCTTATCAGCTAAAGTGCTAACGTAGCCACCGTTTGTTCCGCTTTAAGCGTACGTTAAAAACACCGAAACAGGCATCTCGGAAATTCAACGGAAACTCCTGCCAATTTTTTTTTTTTCTCTCGGTAACTAGAAATGTCTGGCAGGTCTTTTTATTTTTATATAAAAAAAAAGAGAGAAAAAAAAAGAGGGAGCGAAGAAAGAACACAGAGAGTTTGGCACGGAGCGAGTTTCAAACCTTCTCCCTCCCCCGCTGTCGCGCGCAAGTTACTTTCAAAGATGTGCAAATTGCTCCGTTAATCCTAATCGCGGCGTATAACCGGCGTCTCCTCCGGGCGCTTCAATTTTGATCCCGCCTAAACGCGACCTGATTTGCACTGGCACGTATAAAGCACTGTGCACGTGGAAACGCAGAACTTATGTACACACCGCGCTGTGTGAGCACCGAGCATACACTTGCGTATAAACAGACGTGTGTGCTTGCGTGCGGACGTGGAAATCGGTCGCGATGAAATGACTTTGGGGATACATTTCGGGATGCCGTTGAAACGCAAAGTGATAAATTCGGGCGACGCGCGCGAGGCCGTAAGAAAACCGGCGGCGATCAGCGCAAGCCGTCCGTACTGGAATTTATTACCTGCGATCCTTCAATTTCGGAATTAACTCGTCGCGATTTAATTTCGCCACGCCTCTAATTTCTCTCGACGGTGAAATTCCCGCGACGCTCGGGCGAAATGCGAAATGTCGTTTGCCAACGGTTTGCGTATTCGCGAGCCGCGTGACGCTCGATCGGGCGCATATCGCGGCACGAGAAGTGCCGTGGATCCCAAATGGACCTGTAATCGACCGGTCTCGTCTGATGCATCGCGGACACTCGAAACACAATCGGGCGGGAATTATTGCGAGCGCACTAATGCCCAAGGATTGCTCACAATAGAATTAATGCGGTACAACGACGCGGAATTCCGCGGACTCGGCGTTAATTATACATCGTAGTGTAATATAATACGTAGTATATTAAATGATACAGACTGCGTGTATTATAATACACTACGTGTATTATAATTAAGGCGGATATAGTTAACGAACGCTTGAATGCCCCGTCTGTATCCATCTTATTTCGATCCCATTGATCCGACGATATAAACGGTATCCGGGCCAAAGAACTCACGGAGGCAAGACCGCCCGGTATCGGTCCGCCTGCCAATTGTAAGAAAGCTTCCCGACCTCTCCTCGTAATTCTCTCATCGTCCCGCCGTCTTGCAGCTGAATTTAAAGGACCACGTCGGGAGCATAAAGAAGTTCCGCGGCTCCCGCCGTGCCTCATCCGCGAAATATTTCACGCGGAATGGTATTCGTAGCAGTTACGGGCGGACTGCTTTACATAATAAAATTTAACGAGAGCAAATGGACGACAACCTTCCAGTCGTTTAAGAAATTAATCTCGTTTCTCTCCATATATATTTTTTTCTTTCTTATATTCGCGCGTGCTTACGTCATCGGATCGTCTCGCGCGAAATCCTCCGCTATATCGCGCGCGAGCGGCGCGACAAAAATGCAGATTGGTTGTAAAATACAAGGACGTAATTCCTGCGTCGGGCGGGCGGGACGGTGGTTTCCCATCCCTTCGTGAAAAATCTGACATTATAATGAGTTCCGCGGACTACCGCGCTGCGGGGATTACGTCGCGGGGAAAGTTTCCGAGGGTTCTCCTTCTCGCGCTACACGTGTAGCACGTGCTAACGACCCCTGGAATTTTTCTTGCGCTTGACGCGCGCGCGCACGTACGGTGTTTCGTCTTTTATTAAAGCCGGCGGATGGAGAAGTCGAAGATAGAGAGGAGGCGACCGACTGGCGTGCCGGTGAGAATACGTTCGGCAGTTTCTACCCGAGTTTATGGACACCGCCAACTTTATACGTGGCCGCTGTTCTCCGTCTGTCGGCGGTGCCCCGCGTCTCGAACTTCATCCCCGACGATATCCGCGAATATTTACTTAATCCGCCAGCTTTCTGGCGTCGATGGCGCGCGGTTACATATTTACATATGACCTATACATATTCACAACGGGGAATAGCTCGCGTGACTGCTGATAGCGGCGGTGTGTGATTAAACCGAGTAACATATTCCACATGTTACACGGCGTACAACATATCATATTCGCAGTTACGCAAAGGACCTCTCTGCATTACTTACGCCCGAGTGTAAATGTAAATCTTTCACCCTCCCCCTGCTCAATATTATTTCCGTCTCTTTCGCATCGGTTTTTCCGCGGGATCGAAAGTGCACTTTGTTAGTGAAGTATCGCCGAGGAAAGCAAGATGGAAGACGCGCCACTTGACTGGAGCCGTGTCCATCCGCCCTTGCCCCGCCAACTTTTACGTTCCACTTCCCACCCCGCCGGGAAGAAATTCTCAGTGGGAAAGCGGCTGCCACTTTTTCCATCTCGAGGACGCTTCACCTTGATCCAGGTAACCCCCGCGAAGAGTGGCTCTGATCGATGGATTTGAGCTCTCGACTACCACGAGCGCACCCCTCGAAGAAAGCTTAAGTTCGCGCGCGCGCAGCCCCTGCGAAATTTACGATCCTTTCGTTCCTTATATCTGCGACATTTATTTCGAACAACTCTTTCCGACGGTCGGAATAGGTATTTTTGTTCCGCCTGCTTGTCCGACAAAACCGCGGGCGAGCGATTTTCCTTTGAGCCTGAAAATGAATAGGGTCCACGCTTTCAATTCGCTCCAACTTCGCGATCTTGTTCCTGATCATCGCGAAAGTCTTAAGAAAGGAAGGTAAAAAAATCTGCGGCAGCTCTCGTAAAGAGGTAAAGGGAGGAAGGGGGCTTCCTTTGCCTCGTGGAATTCCGCTTATGTTCTTAGTTTCGGCAAAGTTGGCGTAAACAGTTTTGCTAAATGGACCGTAACTCATCGAACGTGGACTTTCTGCATGGCGTGCCGTGCAAAAAGTTCTTTAAGCCGCGAGCCCGGGAGTATATTGCATAACTTGAATTTTTGTATCCCAGGCAGCGGCGCCCGCGAAGTTAACGCGAAACGCGCGAAACTTACAGCTCTCGCGAGTTTACCTCGACCGGGGCTCTTTTTGTTTTACCTCGGCGCGCCGTGGAAATTTTTATGTTCCACGCATGGGTCCGAGACGCGGAGCGAAACGTTCCCGTTTCCGCAGCTTAACTTTCTGGTTTCACTTCAACGAATTAACCTGATTTTTCCGATAACAGGTTTCGTCTCGTAAAAAACCTTTCCTCCTAAAAAAAAAAAAAAAAAACTCTTTGAGACTCAATGACAACGTAACTAGCATCTCGCGCCTTTCATTTCCGTAAGAAATTTCGAACAAAGCGGAAGCTTCCGCGCAAGGAAAAGAAACTTGAATTTCCGCGGCGCGATAAAGTCTCCACACGTTTGCGTCAATTTCGACCGATAATCGTCGACACGCTAAAAAGGCTTTTTATGCAAGCTCGCCGCACGCTCATCGTCGTCGCCGTCATCATCGTCGCCGGCGCATTTGCATCGTCGTAAAGTCTCGGAGGAATATCATTAGGACCGCGGTCGTTCCCATCGACCCGTGAAAATCACCGCTCAAACGTATCGGCCACTAAAACAGTACGCGGCAACACCAGACGCGATAACGGCGTTTCTATTCTTCAGTGATTTATCTTTATCTTTTTCTTTGCTCGCGAAGGTTTCGACACGACGACGTTCTCGGCGCGCCAGCTGAAAACCGCGTGCATTTAAGCCGCAGATTTGAATTTGCGAGGAAAACCCGCTTCTCCACTGCGTCGTTTTATATTATTTCTGTTGCACGCTGCGGTCGTGGGATGGTAATAAAGGCATAAAAAGGAACCGCGATAATTTTATCAGATGCACAGATCGATAAGCACGTCGAAAAAATGTGGTCGGTTTCAGTTTAATTTAAAATATCTTTCGAGCTACCAATGTGCGTTTTAAAAATCACATATATCACATATTACTGCTCGTAATAGCTGGCAGTAATAAAACCGAACTGAGATTTAAAGACAACTATTTTAATTACTCACAGATATAGTTAACGTTAATTATAATAATCCACATCTTTCGCTCCTTCACGAGAACATATGTAGGGCAGACGGTCAGCCAACCAGAATCCCCATCGAATACATAAAACATATCCGGGCGCCGAGTACGAAGCGTGGACGTGCACGCGCTCGTTCTGTTACGTATGAATGTACTTAAGTAAATGCGGTAGGCCCTCAAGTACGGGTTTCATCGCAGCTCTCAGGCAACGCGAACAGATATAAACCTCTTCGGTAATTGTACGGCAAATTTCCCGAGCGTTTGCAACAGCTACAAGGAAGATTTATGAGGATTTTCTCTTTTTTTTTTTTCTTTTTCTCTTCTTTTTTTTTGTATACTAGATGAAACTATGCGCGCGCTATTTTTTAAGAGACCCCAATTACAAACCACGAAAAAATGAATTATACGACTCACCAATCTGCATGAACGTCAGCGGAGTTGTAGAGTTCTGCCGGTGACTGTAACATAAAATGGAAAATATTAATGTTTATGCCAGTATATTAGTTAATAAAATTAATAAAAAAAAAGTAAAAGTTTTTTTCTAATAAAGATTTTATTGAATAGTTTCGGCGTGCGACACTTTTCGGCAGAGTGTTAGTAAGATAATTTGTAACAAATAAATGAAAAAAATTAAATTGTAGAGATCTCAATAATTATTTAGAAAAAAAATTATATTGCCTCTAATTTTTTAACTAATTACCAGAAAATTAACTTTTAAAAACGGTAAAGATAAAAAAAAATTGATTCTTACCAGTGGGTTGCTCCGCCGATGGTCGATGCCTTTCCTAGGCCCTCCTTCTCCTCTCAGCACTGACTACTCCAACGGGGATGTCAGTTTGGTGCTTTTTCGACGAAAGTCTTTCTCTGAATTTTTATCTGAAACAAAAAAAGTTATATTTTATTAGTAAAAATTACGAAAATTAAACGTACAAGTAACGCAGTTGCGTACGTTTCACGTTTTTTTCACGTATTTTTCAAAAAATTCCAGTTGCAAATTAATTTTTTAAGATAGGAAACTAAATGAATTTTAGTTGTTTAAAGAACCGCACTCGAATCGCAACGGTAATTACAAATGCTGGCGGTTCATGGTTCATCGATCAGCGATCATTACAATAAACAAAGGCGCGCCGCCGCAAATTAGCGTCGGTCTGCCGGTGGAAATTCGGGGAGCGATTTTGCCTCATGAATTTCAATGCGGGACCGGCAGTGAGAGCTAGATTAAGATCAGTCGAAATCGGCGGTCGAAATCAACGAAATTGCTAGACTTGGAACAATTTGCTTATTTATGTAGTCTGATAGAATATTTGCAATGTAATGATATCTGCAATGCGTAGTATTTACAGCCGCGGAGCGCGCTCGATTTATTTCTTTCATGCTGCACAGCGATCAATATTTAAAAAAAAAATGAAAAAAATAAGAACGTACTTAAATGCGAGATGAGGCAACATATTTGTAAGGAGTTGCAAATGGAGCAGGTGAAATAATTGTTCGCGCCGGAAAAGGGCTTTATTTAAATAGCCGCCGAGATCTGTTACGTTGATCGGCGAAACAATGACAGATCGTTCGGGCCGGCCTTTTTCCACATAGGCACGTCGCAGACATTAATTACGGAATATTCCCGGGGAAAATCGAAGGTGCGCAAGTGCCACGTTGGATGTTATATAAACAACGGGGTGAGCGAGCACTTGGCTGCATCCCCGAGAGAACTTTCTGTGCGTCTCGTTGTAATAACTCTATTTATTGCAGTAATAACTGCTACCACCTACGTACTAGTTGCCTTCTTGCTAGCGTACAGACGCGGCGGTGGTGAGGGGCGGCCGGGGGTATCGGAACAATCCTCTTATCTGCACAAACGCGAGCTCGACGATATTCGGCCCCGTTAAGCACGCGGTCGAAATACGAGAAAGGTCGATGATACTCAGGCGCTGCGATCCGTATTTGTACTTCGTAATTGTGCGATCGATCGCGAGCTCCCGATCCTTACGGGAGGCCCAGGCATAATAGCGCCCTCGCGTACCCTATATATCAACCGTACGTGTCTAAGTAAGCGATCCAGGATCGCGGTTTGACCGACGGGCGTCGGTCGCGCGCCAGGGATATTCCGCACGAAGGGGCACAACTTTGAGACAACGCTTGAGGATAATTTGATGGATTGGAAACGCGCACGCACGCAATGGACACCGAGGGCACGACAACCCGCTTATTTTTCACCGGGACCAGGCAGCGCAACCGTTTTCCCCGCCGGGGCCGTTTCTCGATTTTATTTTACCACCCCCTTTTCCCGATTCAGACGTTCCGGCCGACGCGAAAAATATCGAGATAGACGCCGAGTGCGCTCGAGCCTCTCTCCGACGTTGTAATTGAATGCACGTTGATTGATGGCTGTTTTAAACAAAAGCAAAACATTATAACTATCACATCGGAAGAGCGGACAGGTGAAAAGCGAGAAGTTGCGAACGTGCATAAGCGAACGGTCGACTCGCGCTCCGGATTGAAGGGACGCGCGGTGTTCCTCGTTCGATCGAGGGGAGCAAAAGGCAAGTCGATGTGTCGACACAAGTATATTTCTGCGTCGCGACGAGCTATGGTGCATAAGGTGGCATTATTTAAGGCCGCGTAAATAATTGCTGAGTAATAATGCTCCAGTTGTGGGTTTAATCTCACACGGCACATCTCGGGAGACGGTGGTGTTTTTATACCCCCAATTCGCACCCCCTCATACATCCCGATTTTGCAGGCAAGCTCACGAAGGCTGAACAGGAATACATTAGGCAGATCTATTTTTCGTGTCGGACAACGGCACGATGTAATTATCTCGCGATCAACACGGTAATTTTAATTCCTGTAATAGTGAGCTTTTAATAATGAGTTTATCGACCACGGTGCGCAGCGTCGTCACGCCACTTTGCCTTCGAAAAAAAGAAAAAAGAAAAAAAAAAAGGAAAATACGCGATTCACTGGCAGCGCGAATATAGGTACGGCACAACGTGCATTATCCGACTGTTTCGCGTTTACCTTTCGCGTCGATACGGATCTCTCGACGTCGGAACAACTCCTGGAAGTCTCTGCTTCCGGGAAACTGCCGATTCTTATCCGAATGAGGGTGGATTATGGCCACCATTTCGTCGACGCGCGGCCTATAAGGCATCGCTGGTATCGGTGTGACGTTTATTAAAGCGTTACGACGCAACTTTATTGCGTCACCGCGGTCGCGTCTCTCTGATTTTTATTGTCAATTTATACCGCCCCGCTGTATGCAAATGGTGCGCCAATACCGAACGTGACGGGGTATCGAATTCACCGAACTCGTTGCGATTGTCGCAAACGGGGGAGCGTCGACCGGCTCCGCAAGAATGTCTACTCCGCCGACGGGAATTAATGCGCCAATTAACCGCGCGCTCTCATTATTCCGCGAATGCCCGGCCGATGAAAAACTCGCCGCGGCGAAGTATCGTTAGAAGCGAAGTACAACGCCGTTATCCACAAATTGCTTCATCGTACGCGGTGCACGCTCTCTTCGCGAGACTACCAAAGTGATATTAAAACTTTTTTATTTATGGATTTTCAGTAAATCTCTCTCTTTCTCCTTTCCTCCCTCTCTCTCTTTCTCGAACGCCTACCTACGTGTTCAAATTAACATTTTACTACTTCGAGAGGCAGTTCCAAGTCCTCGGGCTCGGAAGATGTAAGTGAAAATAAAAAGGAGCCCCGCCAAGTTATTTTTCTTCGTTTCGCGAATCTGCCAGGTTACCTGAGAATCAATCAACGGTGGAATACGAAAAACTCCGCTGGCGGTATATCGTGGCTACGTCGCCTCGTCGGCGCATTGTCGTCGCGTTCATCGATCCCTTCGACAGAAATTGGGCTAACCGGCCAGTCGTGACGTCACTCGGCAACCTTGATTATTCCTCGTTCCCGAGCAATTATTCGTGCGACGTGCTTCCCTTCATCTTCCCCCTTCCTTCCGTCATTTCCACGTCCCTTCTCACCGTCTCTTCGTCTTATTATACGCGACGTAACCGCGATTCAGAATAACGACCACGTGGCGCGCACTCGTTATTCTTCACCAGTCGTGATGCGTGAATCGTTAACGAGGGAAACACGGAATGGTCCGCGATAGGTATTCATTAGTCACCATTACCGCAAACAGAGCGCACGTGCTTTTTTTCTTTTTCTTTTTTTTTTTTTTTTTTTGCGAGGCCATATTACGAGTCCCCGCGAACAATTTCAGGCACGCAAGGTGACAAGACATTATCCGTGTCGAATTATCCATCGCGAGACAATCGAGCGTAATTAAACGTCATATATCCCATCTCGTTTATCTTCGTCGTCGAGTGAAGCTCGCATAAATAATTTTATATCTGTCCCAACTTGTCGCATTACAGAAATTAGAGTTCGATGAACTAAGGATCATTCGCGGCTATTTGCGTCACATCCAAACGCGCGCGGTTCGGTTCTCCACTTATCTATTCATAGATGTAGTCTATGAATGGGTAAATAAAGTCGTTAATCGAAGGGGCGGTATATCACAGTCGATCGACCACAAATTTGCAAATGTATAAATTATTTAGACGCCGAGCCGTCCGTAGGACCAAATTGACCTTACATACATAAATACAAGTTAATTTGTGTGCTCGTGATAACGTGCATGTTTGAATTTAATATTGAACAGGGCGGTCCCTTACGCGCGGGTGATATTGTTTTACTTTTGCGTATTAAGGTGTGTATGCACTTAGCGAACGAGCACAACGGCCGCGAACATTTCTCGGTGAAGTGTGTCATCGGTGTGTTAATTTTTTTTACTGATTTATTTATTTGCGATCATTGCGCGATTGTTCGATGTTTGTTCGCAAAGTGCACACACCTTTACACTAATTAGCTAAATGTTAACCATCGACGGACAAAAATAATATTCGCCGGGTGCAAAAGAGCCGTTTAAGAGCTTTTGTAACGTTCTTGTCTCACGCCATCTCAGGCGAGATTTTCGTATTCTAAATCGCCGCGACAATTACGTCGTTAGGCCCGTACAGTTCAATTAGGTTTAGCTCGCGACGACGAGATGGCCAATTAGGCGCGGGGAGGATTTAATTGCGTCGGCGCACACTACTTGAATCAGACAAGGCCGGCGACGAGTCCGATGGTTCTCATGTATAAGCATCCCGGAGGAGGTTCGCCAGAGCCTCTATAGAACGCGCTCGTTATCAAACAATATTCACGGTGGTTATCGTTGCGTACACAAAACGCATTTCGCATTGCTGCCGGCGGGCCGGCGGACTTTACGCAGACCCGTAGTACTCGCGCTCACCCGCCGAGCGGGGTTACGTAGCTTTCTCGCAGCTTTATCGCGGCTTCTTCGCGTTATACCGACGATGTGAAAAAAGAAATTTAATCGAAATTACTTTGCGAGACGCCGCCGACGGAGCGAAAGTTTTCGACCTGTCCCGTATATACGCCGAATACTAATGACACCGCCGTCTCCCGCGCGGCCGTTTATCCCCCTTCGGGGGATGATGCTCTGCTCTGTTCGTGGCCCCGTGTAACCACCGGCGCGTCTATTCTCAACGGCGCCTCAGGTCGTAATTAGTTTGTGGCTTAGCTCGGGCCCCGTCATCCCCCTTTGCATTCGTCCGACGAAAGAGGGATGACGCAAGCCTGGCTCGCTGGCTGACGGACTAGTTGGCTGGCTGGGCACCTGGCCGGGATAGCTCGAATGCGGTTTCGGTACGTGGAGAAGATTACGAACGAGGTCTCGGCAACGAGCAGCCTGAAGTTTAACGTCGTTCCGGTTAAGTTTTATGTTCGCGGAAATCGCCGTTAGATATTAACGAACGGGCCGGAGACGTGCGCCAGCCGTCGGTACGAGAATCGACGCCATAAATATCAACGAGCACGAATTCCTCGTGGAGTAAATAGCGCTTGGCGCTCTCGTAAAAATCCAATCGCGCGCGGCGGTGAAGATATAAACGTTTCGCCGAGATCGCGGCCGTGCGAATCGGATACATCGGACGATGATATAGGAAACAACCGCCACCGTCGTACCGAGTATTCATCGCGCGTTTCGCGAGCGTGAAAGATTAAAAACGGCAGGGCGAAGCATCGCTCGCGGGGCATCGGCGGGGGCAAGTTCGGCGGGCAAAAGAACGCTGACAAGACGAATGGCTCCGTTCCCGCGTTAGAGGGAACGTGACGTTTAAAGGTTGCCTCTTGGCGTTTCGCGCGCGTATATAAACTTACAACGGATGATAATTTTCCGCGAGAAAATAAATCTTGCCGGGGCATAAAATTACCTTCGCGCGCGCGAAAGATAAGCACTTATCTACAACACCCCCGTTCGGGTGCGAAAAAAGATGAACGATGCGAAATGATACATTGGAGAGGTATACTTCGCGCGCGATCACGTCTGCGGGCTCCGAGCGCGGCGATGCGTCTCTATATTTTTCGAGAGAATGGATATTAAAAAGTTCGAAGCCCATCCCGCCGGCAGATTTCGGCGTCGCGCGGCCCACGTCGGCGAAAACGTCGGCGAATCGAACAAAAGTATCCCCGGATACTGCCGGTATTCCCCGGAGAACGCCGAGTAAATTGATTCCGAAATGCAACGACATTTCCCGTTATCCCGCGCGGCCCTTTTTCCTCTGTAGCCCCGCGATCGCATCCCGTCGACTCTTCCGCCCCGGCTCCCTTTTTTTCCCTCCGTGCGAATGCACGACGCGAGATAGAACAACCCCGGTACCTAGTGGATTCTCGCGAGAAAACACCCGCACGGGAGGGGAAGGGGGATCTAACGATTACATCCTGCACCACCAATCTCTACCTATCTCCATTTATTTTCCGCGTAAGGGTAAGAGACTCGCGCGGATCGTGCTGCAGCGGCCAGGCGACACACAGCCATCTCCGGCGGCGATCTAGCGGGTTTCCACCGCCCTCTACCTCCCGTTCTAACGCAAAACAGGGTGAAACTTTCCCGTCCTGGGAACGAGGGCGACGCGGACGGCGAGCAGACGGGAGAGAGGCGGAGAGGGCGCCGGGGAAGAGAAGTCGAAGGTGTGGTGGCTAAAGGGTAAAGGGAAA
Organism: Cardiocondyla obscurior; assembly: GCF_019399895.1. Classification (NCBI taxonomy): domain Eukaryota; kingdom Metazoa; phylum Arthropoda; class Insecta; order Hymenoptera; family Formicidae; genus Cardiocondyla; species Cardiocondyla obscurior. The sequence goes on along the minus strand of NC_091871.1, from coordinate 4,033,342 downwards.
CGACGCTCGAGTTTGGCGGCGAACGAAGGAAAGCGCCGGGGGTGGAGTCCGGCACGGGGTTATATTCATAGCGACAGCGCCAGATGTGCAGTAACGGGGCGCCTGGACGCTGAACGTCTCACTGCTCCTCCAGAAGGACGATATTTATCGTATCCTCGAACCACGTTGCCCGTATTCGGTTCTATGCATCTGCGAAGTACCTGCAATCACGTCGCGTTCATCTCGGCACGACGAGAGCGATCCTGTCTTCCATTCCCTTCTCGATAGCCCCGCGAAATTCTCAGGCAGTGATTATTCGCACTGACTTTCGATATCGAGCGAATAGCGTCGGAACGATCGCTCTCTCCTTTACCTCTAGCTCTCTTTCTCTAACGCAGCGTCACAAATGTCGCCACGACGATGCCGCAGCAGCAGAAACTTTGACTCTCTTCGACAAATGGACGACTATTGTTCCCAGTATTATCGTTGTCGAAGAGATCTTTTCGGAGAGAGAGAGAGACACACTAGGCGAGTCTCGGATCTCAGTTTTGAAAAGCTCCTAAACGGAATAAGGTACTAACCCGTTGCCCAAGCCCTTCGTTCCTCCCGGCGAGAAGGATAAAACTTGTCGCCGAAATAGTCGCTCAAAAACATCTTCCACAGACGGAGAATTGCAGTTGCATGCAGTTTCGGCGTCTTTTTCCGTTGAAAACTGTTTCGGAAACGTGATGCGAAAGAGACGGAAAGAGGGAGAGAACGAGAGAGCTTTAAAAGCTTCTGAGAAAGAAGCGCCTTTTTATTTTTTCGATACACGTGTTTATATCAACCATTTTTGTTTGGTTTAAAGGGATAAAAGTATTTAGCCGCCCAACACTCGCTCTAAATCGCAAGCGGTCCATGTAACGCAACGCGCGGCGATGCGTAAAGGCGCGGAAAACATTCGTTGCGCAATGAGATAGTCACGGAGGAACAAATTGGGAATATTCCGCGTTTCTCTCTCTCTCTCTCTTTCTCTCTCGATCGCGCGCATTGCGTGGTATCGCGGCGTATTATTGAATATATGCGTCCCGGCTCATGTAGGTCAATTTGTTATGCATGTCGAGAAATTAACTCAAATAAATTAACGGTATTTACCGCAGCGCAGCGCCCGACGTAATGACATGAAATGAAACGGCTATTAATGGATAAGTATTGACACACAATTGAGCGATCAATTTGCCGTATTATTATACATTTGCGCGAGATGTTATCTTTAACAAAAAGCTCTTCGAAGAGGGGGTGGCGATGCCGGCCGTCGGCACGGTCAGGAGATAACGATGCCGAGGGTACGTCGGGCCTTAATAAATCCGGGATCCCGTGTACAATTTTCCGTCGTGCATAACGACCGGGTGTTACACGCCCGCCTGACTTCGTACACACGCCGAGAAGACGCGAGAGTAAATCGATAACGGCGACAAATTCGGAACGTGCACGATTACCCGCATACGTGCCCGACTCAAAATTTCCGAATGCCTACCGCACGAGATTCAATATTAAATTTCTCCGGAATTAGTTCTCGAAAGGGATAATCCACCCGACTGGAGGAGGGATCCTCGGTTTAACCCTCGGTATTCGCGGAGTAGCGCTAATGGGGGTAATCGTCCTGAATAGCGCGAAGCCGACGGCGACGCGGATATTATATTAATATCGATAGAGTGTCGCCCGCGAACGATCCGGGGTTGTTCGGGTACGTCGGCGATTACGCGAGCGTTCATTTCCGTTTCCGTTTCAAACGACACGTCGATATCCGCCGGGAATTTCACATTGAAGAAAATCGCGGGACGAATTGCCGCGCGGTATAGAATTCATTACGAGCGAGACGAGATAATTAAAAGAAATGCTCGGGGAAAAACGTCGCTGCGCGAGCTGTACCGGCATGCAAAGGAAACACAAGAGAGAGAAAGAAAGAAACACGTTTCGCGAGAGACGTAATTAGCGCGCAAGGTATCTGTTAAAATTTTTCAATCTCTCCTCTCGTCCCGAACCGCGCACTCGGCAAGTGCATAGGTATGCGTGTCGCGTGCAGTCACCCGTAAAACGCCGTAATTGGCGCGATCCGCGGCGCGATAGCAAGTTTGCATCTCGCGAATGAGATTATTATTAAATCGAGTTCTCCACAGCCGCTGGGGCCCCCGGCGTCGTTGCGCTACTACCAGCCGCAAAGGGTGCAATGACGCCGCACGCACGCGTGATGCACGCGTGCACGCGATTGCAGGTAGCTGCCGCGGGTGCACGGGGAGGGAGAGGAGAACGGAGAAGAAAGTCAGCTTCCCGGGACCACGTCTGACTCCGGCGGGGTGCCTCGCAGTTGCGCGACGCAGCTGCCGCGCGAGATCTCCTTTCTCTCCCGTGAACGTTAGGATAACGTAGCGCCGGGGCCGCGGTTATATCGGATTTCTCATCCCCCGCCGCCAACCCCCCGGGCGAAGTTCGCTTCGATGCCCGCGTCGTAAACAAGCCGTACAGACCGCACACGTCGCGCGGAGGATGAAGCGCCTACCTGGGTGGTTGAGGAAACGGAAGGAAAAACCGCGAGACTTAGAGGGTGAGGCGATCGGCCGGGACATTTTCGTCGGATTTTCTCCTTCCGTTCGTTCCTCCCTCGCGCGGGACTTGCCTTACCTCCCTGCCTCCTTCGTGCACGATCTTGATTGCAACACCCCCCGTACGCGGTCACGCTGGTTATTGGGCAATTTTCGAGGGGATATTTTCCACGAACTACTGGCTGCCCTTTTTTTTTTTTTTTTTTTCTTTTACGCGCGATCTTTCACGTCCCGAAAACCACAGCGGAAGTAACGCGACGACGGTGGAACAAAACTTAATTGCCCGGTGAGTCGTTCGAGATGTTAAAGGGGCGAAATTTGGGGTGATCGTAATAAGGGATTCAGCCGACAGATAATTGCATCGTTCGCGATAACACGGCGATCCGCGTTAACATGGGGACGTGGAGATAATCGAAGTACTCTCCATTTTGATTAATTGTCCGTATAATAAATTCATTATGGGCGCGATGTCGCGTTATACTTGTATAAAAAATGCATCGGGTTACTCCACGTCTCTCTCCGTCGACGGCGAGGCTTATCGGCGGATCGCTCACGACAGCGATGACAAATGCGAATGTGTTTTTGCGAAGGGACGAGAGAGGAGTAGTGAGGGGGGCATCTATATGCGGGGCAGTTATGTAAAGTGGAACGGCGGAAGTGGGAAAATATTGCGGGGGTGCTGGTCACGATGAGAGAGAAATTACCCACGGACAGACGTAAACGGGTTTAAGAGAAAAAGAGAGGAGAGAGAGAGAAAACGCGACGATACCGCGGATTATTATTTAATTCGTTTCCCCGTATCGGGGGTGGGTTAATTAATTAACATTATTTATGACGTTAATTTTGCGGCAGGATATCGCTTTCGCGAGCTAATATCGTCGTAATGATATTATTGCCTTTCGCGGGGACCGAGCTTTCGCGTTTTTGTTTCGGCGCGGCGGAAATTGCGCGGGGATAGAAAAGCGAGAGGGAAAAATTGCCAGGGGATGGACTCTCTCGTCGGTCTCTTTTTCGTGATAGCTTTGAAATCTTGCTTCGAAATTCCGCGCGTTATTTCGTTGCGGCTCGCCGGCAAAGGATTCAACGGACAACGAAAGGGGGGAAAAAGAGAGGAGGCGAGAGCGGACTTTTCAGGTGGCGTGTGTCATTCACCGCGTTTGTTATTTAATAACCGCGTTCGGCTGAGCCCTCGTCGAATGACCGCGGCACAATGGCGAGTATAGACATTTTTAAGAGCGGCAAGGGAATTTCCCGGCACCCCGCACTCTCTCTCGCGTGACGTATCCAGCAAAGTTTTAATAATTTCCCGCATACGTCCTCGGTCGCGTCACCGCAAGCTCGTGGCCGGCTCTTCTCTCCTTTCTCTCTTCTCCGCTCCCTTTGCTGTTCTTTTTTTTTTCGTTTTTTTTTTCTTTCCTTTGCTTTCTCTCTTCTCTTTTATTAAGCGGCGCTACTTCGTTCGCACGTGTACCGTAAGATAACGCGTTTTTGCCCGTACGATATTTCTCCATTGGACTGCTAAATTTCACCGTTCTCCGCGGGGAACGTGCGCGCGGACGGTTAAATATTATTTCGCGGCCGGGTATTGAACGTCGGTGAAATATTTTTCCTCCGCGTCGCCTTCCTCGCGAGATCGCCAAGCTGTTCTCGTTCCCGAAGGCATCGATTACGCATCTCGGCCCGGTTTTCTTTTTCGTCCCACCCTCTTTTACTCCATCGCGGATCTGGAATATCGCACGTTGATTGTAGCACGGCCGAGTGAGCAATTTTGCTCGACTAATGCGCGGACAACTGAATTAAAAACTTCGTGCGCGTATGCTTTTTCTCGTTTAGACAGATAAAGAGAGATTCAGACGCTCGTTCTGCGAAACGTTGGCTCAATCGCGAGCTATACTACTGATCGATGCTCGCGATTGCACCGAACTTGAATCGAGATTGCATTTTTTGTCTCCGTTACGCCGAGAATCCCTATCACCTCGGAAGCGCCCTTATTATATCACGCGCCATGTCGCCCTTCGATCTGCGAAGTTTTAATGAGAGAATAGCGGTATATTTTCTCAAGTGCCGGCTATAAACCGGAGAAGCGCTGTAACCAGATGGGAGAAATTGCAGTACTAGCAATTTGCGAATAGTATGCGAACAAGAGACCCCGAGGACGTTTACCAACGAGAGAAGGAATAAGATGTTCGATTCCGAATCGCTGGCCGCGACGTTTGCCCCGGGCGAAATTACGTTGTCGGAGAAACCGGCCGTGAGATCACATCTCGCGATTGTTAACTTTATACGTGGGGGAGGAGGCAATGTGTGTTCTCATACGGCGTGCACGTACGTTTGTATCGCGGAAATCAAGCGTGTATGCGCGACAGTTACAACGCGCGAGGGAGATATAAGGTCTACAACATATTTTTGAGAAAATGTGGCATCTAAATGTCGCGTCAAGCCGTCGCGACGCGGTGAAGGACGACGTGACAGAGGTGAATCACGTCTGATCGAAATGGTATTACAGCACGCGCGACGTGTGTATGTACACGTCTTGCCTTTGACAGCTGTCGAGACGGAAGCCGACTGCGGAGTGGAATTGACTTTGGTTGGCGAGGGGCTCTTTCACAGGGTGAAAATTCTTAAGCCGCGACGACGATAAGCGGCGCGGCCCCGCTTCGACGCGACGCGGCGCGACGCTGGACCGTCCGCTATTAACAGAAACCTCGCCGTCGTCGCGAAACTCGCGCAATTTTCGAAAAAGGAAAAACGTGTTCGCCAGATCCACCAGCTCGGCTACTCGAGCACGAGCCAAATGTAATGAGCGAGACTTGCGAATTACTGCGCCATCAAATGTGTGCCCGGATATACCCCGTTTCATACCCAATTTATGCTTTCGAAGTTCTCTCTTATTCTCTCCCTTCGTGATGTGACGAGTCTTAATTTCGACTCTCTGTAATTATCGAATTATCTCAACTACGCAATCTAGGCTGTATTTAGATTGTTAGGGAGAATTGTTCCCAGACACAAATAGTTATCTTCCGCGTATAGACTTAACACCGTCCTGTATAATTATAATTTTACATACGTCGCGTATAAAGGGGGAAAGGGGAAATAAAACCACGGGTACTAATTCTTCCGAAACGAATTCCCGCGCGCAACGGAAGAAATCAGGAGCGATTCTTAAATACCTTTAACGACGTCGATATGCTAAAATAATTTCCACGAGTACGAGAAGTACTCCGCCCGCTCGTCCAGGGGACGAATTTATTTAGCGACGTTTGTCACTGCGCTCGATCGATCCTAGCTTAAGGTAAAGCCCTGCCGTGTGCGCGGAGGAGACCATTGCTCGCGCTCGCTCTCGAAGATTTATAGTGTTATCGAGCAGAGGTTTCACGGGATTTCGGAAACTCTTCCGAGTGCGGTGGGGTAGTCTTAAACCTTTTGCCGCTTCGCGTTGCCGTGACAGGATCCGCTCGAATTCGACGCCGATCTCTCCCGGCGAGGATCGCAGCGAGTCGTGGCTCCAAGTCCTGCCCTCCGGCTCTTCGAAGATCTCCGAAACGAGTTGGACTAGAGGAAATCTCGCGGTTTGACAAACTCCACTTCAGTGCACGTCCAGACGACGTATACTAGGAAATATATCTTGCCGCGAATTGAATCGATTCGATCATTAATTAATTTAGGAATGTACGACAAAAACGTTTATATCGCCGCTTTTCCTTTCGCGTGATGCTAACTCGATTTGACACTTTCATTGTGTTGCCTCGGTATTAATTCTCGCTCCCATTATTTCTTGGTGCTCATAGGATTACAAAGTATTTTCAATGTATCTCGGCGCGGGTCAATTATATTTTCTCACGAATGTATTTAGTTCCGATGGCATTCGATACACTTTAATAGAATTGCGATTGTCAATTCCGAAAACAGCGATGTAATAAAAAATTTCTACAATTCTATTTCGATACTTGCGATATCGATTTTACATGCAGGTATCATAATTACTGCGGTAGGAGTTGCCAGGGCGAAATTGTACGTCTCTCGCAGGAAGGAACAATTCGTGGCTCTCTCTGAAAACGGTCGATTAAAATTTTGCCAACGCAGAGCGAATATAACATTTTGGGGGGAGGAAAAAAAATGGAAAATTGCGTTACTAGCATATAGGTATATATATACCGATATATTCCGCACGCCGTAAAACATTTATCTTTCGGTAAAGCGGGTTTCTATAACATTTAGGATGCGGCCCAACTTTTATTTCTCTTTCCTTGCATAGAAGACCGGTATATGCAGACGTAAAGCGAGATCGATCCCGCTCGACCTAAACTTCCATCCTACTTTTCGGTTTATTTCTCGAAATCCATCGTAACTTGACACAAAACGGAACGCTGCTTCGACGGGGCGGCATCGCGCACTCGGCGAAGGCAGGAAATAAATAATCGGATCTCTCTTCTCTTTGACATGAGACCGACATTCGATAATCGGATATCGCGGTGGAGAGAGAGACGGGTGGCGCGCGGAAAGCGAGGAAAGAGAGAAGGAACGGCGGAGATCAGTTCGACCCGATTTTGACGGTGGATAGCAGACGAAATTAAACGAAAGTCTAAGCTCCGCGTATCCGTAATTAATTTGTCGACGCGACGCCGACGCGGCCTTACGGAAGGAACGGTCCCGGGAAAGAGCAAGGATCTTCTCCACTTCCGTTCTCTCTTGCCTCTCTCGGAACCCACTCATCCCGGACTTCTCTCCGCCCTCCTTCCGCGCCTCGTTCCGCGGACTGGGTCGCTCTTTTCCTCACGGACCATCGGCGAAGTTCGTTCGTGGAGTTTAACCAGAGCTCGGCGCTATCGACCTGACGAGCAACCTCGGCGTCTGCGTCGACATCTGCGTCGCGCAGACGCCCCGCCGCTACGGGGGCCGGGTTCACCAATCGATTTCAGATTTTCCAGCATAACGAGGCCGACTGCTGCCCAAAAATTCCGCCACATGCATACACACCGCCGTCCTCAAACGGTGTCTGTCCATCGCCGCGTTTCTAACCGCGTCTCTATCGTCGCTCTTCGCACGCGATCGATGGGAGAAAGTGATTTTTCTTAAAGACGTTAGTAATAAAAAGAAAAATTGTGCTTCCATCGATTATTTTTAGATTCACCTTTTACGACCGTGCCTCAATATTCATTTTGTTATATCTGTCGGGTTTAATATGCAAATAGATTGTTAATTTTTTAGCTTTTAGTAATTCTGAAAAATGAATATCTCTCAGCTTTTGACAATTATTTTTACATATTTTACTCCGTGCATTTAATATTCTCGTCGCACGAGTAATTATTTCGTTGAAATTAATTTTTTGCACTTTTCCCAAAGCTACAGCCGTATTATTTTTCAGAGACATTTAACCAGCCGCTTTCCCTTTTACTCTTTCGCGCGTTTTTCAACCAGACCTCATATGATGATAGTAACTATTTGATTGTTGCCAACGAGACGGCTAACCTTTGATCAATTTTTAACAAGTTTGCCTGGAAGCCGGCCGGCCAAAAGTTTCCGCGCACACAGGAATCCCTCGCTTCTGGTTTTCATTCTATTCTCTCCATTCTTTATTACCCGTCGCCTCGAAATAGCCGAAAAAATTTGCGAGTGATATTTTATCGAAAATACCTCGGGGGAGAAGAAAAAAAAAATTTGTTCTATAAAAATAATCGACTGTAGTAACACGCTGACCAAGAATAAACTGCTAAATATCCTGCATTTTTATCGTCTACTTTATTTTGCACCTTACTCTTTAAAATCCATTGGAAACGGGACAATTACGATCAGACTGTGCCTCGCGCCCGCACCATCCGACGTGGTCCGAGATGAAAATAAACGAGTCGCCGCTCTTATTCCACGTGTTAAATTTCTCGAAATAAAATGATACACTTCTCTCGCTGAATAATCGCGTGGGAACGGGGGAGAGAAATTCATCGACCTAATTGGGACGTTGGGAATGATGCGACGCACAGTGGATTTCATCCGGCGGCGTTTCGATTCCGCCGCCCTGTCGTCGGATGCAAATTTTGCGGAATGGAAAGTCATCCGAACTGCAATCCGATAGACGATAGACGGATACGTAAACAACGGGCACGACCGGCTCCTCGTAAATACTGACATTTCCCTCCGCTTATTTTCTCTCGGCGAATATCGACGTATTCCGATTTGCGATCCATCAGGATACTAGACTCTTCCGCTCTACATTCGAGATTTTGCAAGCGTGATGTAGCCGACGTCAATCGAAGCTTTCCTGGAGTACGAAGTTCCCTCCCATCCCTCCCTCACCTCTCCTTTCTCGTTTTCGTTCTTTTATTATTATCTTTTTGTGAAAGGAGTCGTTCCTACGCAAATAAAAGTGCGCGCTAATATTACTACAAAAAAAGCTTACAGCCTCCATTATTCAGGAGACACCTGGGCGCAATCGTTCTCTTTATCCAAGGGACGTCGTCCTAATTTCCCAAATCAATCGTTAATTTTTATTGACTCGCCGAGGGCAACGACTGAAGGATCCGGGAGGCCCGGCCCGGCTCGGATCGTAGGAAGGCGGAAAATTCAATTCGATTCGATTAGCGGAGCCCGGAAGAACAATCATGATCGTGCCGTGAATTCGCAAAAGCGGTCAGATGCCGCTACGCGATAATTGCCGCTTTCGCGAATCTGGCTTTTTATTTTCGTAACCGACCGGGAAAGCGGGGCTGGGTCAAAAACCCTATCGACGCGCCGAGGAAGTTGGTTGATAATAATTTATGTTGCGGCGCGTAACGAGCGAAAACCGTGCGCTCGTCACCCCGCACGTCTGGGCTTTCGATTATAAAAGCGCCGAGCATTGAGACCATCGCGCGCCGGAGACTGTCGATATTTCCAATATCACGTCCACGTCGAGTCGGTCTCTATTTACACGTCCGTCGCGGTACAATTTGTAAGGTGCAAATTCGCTTAGATCTGCCCGTGACGCGGCACGTCATCAAGCGCGCGTCACGCGCCTCTGGAGCTAATCGACGAAGGGTCGGGCATGCTCGTTTAGCAAATTGGGTTGAATTTAAATTTGCTTTCTTTACGACCCGTATCAGATCTCTTCCTCGCCAATTATCTCGCGCGTGTTTTTCGGGAAAAAAGAAAAAAAAAAGAGAGAAAAAAAAAAGAAAAAAGTAATAAGAGTAACAAGTGCCTAATCGTCCGGCAGAAAGCAGCTGTTCAAATCCTTCGTAGAAGAATGGGAGGGAAATGGCCGGAAAAACCAAAAGTCTCGTCTGTGCCAATAAAAAGGGATCAACCTGCGCGCACGAGTCGATCGGGGTGAACCGAAGGGACCAAAAAGGGCGGCGCACGTAAAGGAAAGAAGCGGAGACCATTTTTCGGAAGGATTTATCGCCCTCAGATTGTACATATATGTGCGAGAACGCGCGCGCCCGTGAATTCGAACAGCTAAATCACCGGAATTTCATTTCTGTCCGCCGGCCGGGGAGCATTACCGTTCGTTCTGTCGTCGTCGAGGAGGGATTTTGGTTCCGGAACGGGGGTGCTCGCTCAGAATTTCATCCATCCCACGGCCGCAAGCCACCCTCAGGAATCACGGGGGCGACCTTAATTGGACGGCGGAAGCTCGCCGATAGATGTAAATAGCGCCGACGAAAGTAAAAAGGAGTCGTTATTTGAAGACTACTTATTAATTCATTTCACTTTGATGCCCCCAGTCCTGCGATTGTTCGGAACGTTCTCTTCGAAAAAATTATGTCGCGGTTGCGTAACAAATAGGCGGATTCGCCGGAACTGTTTGCTGGGATTAATTAAGCACGTGTCACTTTGCGGGGTGAGAAGTGCCTCATTGCCGATCATTGCGCCGGCATAAAATTGACGATTACATGAATAGTCTCGAAATTTCAATAGGCGCAAACGAACGGGCGCAGGCGGCATCTAATTAGGCAATAAATGTCGTCGCGGAGAGAGCGATCACAGTAGGCAATTTATCTGTGCTAATTCACAATCGCTATTTGATGGAAATCCTAATTAGATCATACGATACGCGTTAGCTTAATAGCGGGCTTGATAATAACGAATTCGACGTGCCGAATGTTCGGCGACCCCTTTTCACCTCCGGGCAAACGAATTACGAGTGCTTTCATATCGCATTTAATAATAACGATTAACGTTACGGCGGCAAAACGCGCGGCGCGGCATCGCTTCGTCCTGCCAATTTATTTGCCCGATTACTACCTAGGTACCTGAAAAGAGAAAACAATTTTTTTTGCTTTTATCTTTTTTTTTTTTACAGACATGTGGTATATAGAGATATAAGGTAGATACTTATTATTTACTGTCAGGTATGCTGTACATAATATTTAATTTGTCTTACAAATATTATATAAAATTACAATCGATCACGAAGAAGTAGATCTCGCGCGCCGTCATTCCCACGCCAAGTGATACACGACCTTACACGCCACTGGCGTGAATACACATTCGGAAGCACACACGCACACAGGCATACCAGAGAAACGAGACAGACTCGTCAATTAAATCGGTAAATCGTCGAACTCGGATAAAGGAGAAGAGATAAAAGAAACGTACGCGCGCATAAGTGATTAGCGCAATTAACGAGGCCGCGTTCGCGCACCCGACAAGAATGCCGCTCCTCGACACCGCCCTTTAATCTTCGTTTAGTTTTGATCTGCGATTGAACGTTCATCGCCACGTCGAATCGGAGGCGATCGCTACGTTTTTACCCCCGGCCGCGAAACCGGAGATCAATCATCTTCCTCCGTCAACGCGAAAAAAGGAAACGAGGAGGCCGCGCAGGGATCAACCCTTGTCCTCCTCCTTTTCTTCCCCTTTCACCTTTCCTCCACCGTCTCTCTTTGTCTTAACGTTCGGTTGTAAGGTTTTCCGTCGCGAAACGACTGGTTCGACGTACGCTTCGCCGTCGACACCGTCGTTTAGCGACGGTCCCCGACCCTTATCTTCGGCACGTCCGAGTCAAGGCGGGCACCGACTCTTCGCGCGGGGGTTCTTATTTGACGAAAGACAAAGCCCCTGGAGCCCTTTGTCCCTCGCGGAAATTATTATCCCCGGAGATAAACACTCGTACACACCGCCGATTGATCCTGAAGTATCGATTTCCGAACAATTACGCGTGATCGCATACGCGTCGATTTACGGGGTCACCGCACTACGCGTCGTTGATACTCCGGGATGAAAAAAAAAAAAAAAAAGGGAAAAAGAGATCAGCGTTACGCTTCGTAAACCGCCTCTACCGTCCCCGTCGGATTTCCATCATCCCTCCCTGCGCGCAATCTATTTCATAGTGTCCCACCCCGCTGGCGATTCTCGGTTATTAGAGTGCAAATGGTTATTAGTAATCGAACGTAAAAAAAAAAATGAGAAGACGGACGAAAGACGGGTTAAAAAAGAGAAAATCGGGGTGCCAACACGTAATCCAACCTTTGAGGAATCAACGGGACCTACCAAGACGATTTGATTCGCGAACCCGCGTTAAAGCGAGGGAGAGAACACGGAGAGGAAAAAAAAAAAAAAGAAAAATTACAAGGGACGAACGAGAGAAGGGCGGGAGAGAGAAAGAGACAGAAGTCTATTGAGCTATAACGAGTCGAGTGGACGAGTTCCGCTTTCTCTCTCCCTGCGCGTTGCACCTCTCGTGAAATCGTTCCGCCGCCGTATAAATAAAAAGTCTATAATCTCCATCGTGCACGTGCATCGCGTCGTTTCCCGTTCGAGTCTGCCGTCGCGCGAGAAATGACGCCAAAGTCCGTCGAGCATCTCTGCGAACGTCTACAACACACATATACACAGCATATGCACACACTTGACACATACATATGTCATATATATACATATTTTTGTGTGCATAAGATATATATATATACATAAGATGTGTGTGTATATATATATATATATATATATCTTTTAAGCATACACGCGTTCGAAGAAAAATAAATGTTATATGTATACATATATTCCAAGTGGAGTGCGTAGATCTTATTTAGCAAGCGGAGTCGTATTCGATGTTCCCTTAGCGGAAATTAATATCCGGAATCGCGCCGAGATTATACACGTATGCACACGTCAACACTGAAAATTTATAAATAACTGCAACGAACAATTATAACGGGTTGCGATGGCCCGATGGAAATTTTCGCTAAGGAAGATTCGTTCGTTCAATATTAATGTACTACTATTAGTGTACACTCTGGCTATACACATATATATAAATTTAACGAGCAGGATGTGCGTGTGGTGTCTAACATCTCGCTACGCCTCTAAACAATTTTGATTTTAATTTTTATTTAACTTTAGACGGATTATAATCAAAAATACACTTTAAGCCTTAGGAAAGTCGATCTTTCATAAGCACGACGCATACACGAAAAAAAAAATATATATATATATATATAAGTATATAAATATTATAGAAAATATATATATATATATATATTTCCCCGATAAAAAACATTCTATACGGTGATATCTGTGACTCGAAGAACTAGCAGACGTCCTGCTCACTGTCGCTCTTAGATTTACGTCAAGATACAAACAGGGAAGAGCATTAATGTCGCGAGTATCTCAATGATCATTGAGAACTACACTATTCTCTCCACTTGCCTCTCTTGCTTCTCTCTTGCCTGAATCGCTATTCTTTTTAAAACCCGCATCGACTGTTGTAACGCTTTCATTTCAGCGTTTTAGACTTTTTAGAGTTTCGAGAGCACAGAGAATATTCTCGTCATCGATCGGTGGATGGCTGGTGCCAGCGGGAGAAAAGCGGGCGCAGCTTTGAACGATCGGCAAACGGGAATCGAACGCGAATCATATACGCGCGCACGTTTGACACATCACGCGTATATTTTTTTTTTTTTTACCTATATTGATAATAAGCGTATTTCGAAAAAATTCGGCCGAGTAACGAGCACCGATCTCGGTTCGGCTTTCCACGTTTGCGGATGCGCTCGCCGCCGTCTCGATTCCTAAGAAGATTATATTTCGCAGCCAAGAGAGACCGCACGAGAGCGCGAGAGAGCGATGGGAGAGAAAAGAGCGCGAGAATCGCAGTTGCTGCACGGGATGTGTTCGGAGATTGCGACTTTTCTGCGGAACGATATTGTCATGAAGAATTGTTGCGCTCTGCCCTTACGGCACTACTAACCGATGCCGCCCTTCGCGTCGCGGACAGGGAGTGCGCCCCGCCCGCTGCGAAAATCCCGAACGGAGAAATCACGGCGACGAGTATATTTGGTGCGGGATCTTAATTACATTTAATTAAGAAGTGGGAGAGCGCGGCGCGTCCCTTGCGGGTTTTATTGCGGTGTTTCATTATGCGAAACGGCAAGCCGTTCGAGATTTTCGCCTCGCAAATGAGGAACGACGAGAGAAATCTCATTTCTTCGCGATCGGCATGTCGCGGCCTTCGCTCGTCTCGCGCGAGCGGATCACAAGAGCGAAAGCACTTTCCACAGTAAAGAAGCGTATGTGCTTGTGTAGATGATTTACTTTACATATACAACGATAATTTCTTTTTTTTCTTCTTTTTTTTTTTTTTTTTTTTTTACCTTACGCGACTAACCCAGTTCTGTGTTACATCGAAGAGTAATCTGTAGATTTACAATATCTATTATTAAACGCCCTGTCCACTGTCTAATAAAATTGTCGAAGAATATAGATTGTTCGGTTATTATTCACAGGATAGACGGGAAATGAATCAACAATTCGATATATCTCGATGTCGCAACAACGGACTAGCCGAAAATAAAAATAAAAAAAAAAGAATAATAAAAAAAAAACTTAGTGAAATCGAGCGTTGAGTCAACCGCGTGTCGGGAAACACTTCAATGAAACAACAGTCGCAATATTAAAATAAAAAGAACCTCTCTTAAACGTATCGCACACCGGTAGAAACCGGTGTGCTAAAATTCGCGATTAATGTATGTATTAACGCAGGACGACACACTAGAACCCTTATTCGGTGGACGTAACAAAAATATATATATATATATATATATATATATGTATATATATATATAGGTATCTTTTATAGTATATGAATTTTTTTTTTTAATATATTTTCGTTAAAATCGTTCCGCTTCGCTTGAAGTCATTTGTGCACCGAGAGCACGATGTCATGGCTTTGTAGATGAGAAAGGTAACGTTACATTTACATAACACTACGGTTTATCCCCCCACGCAAAGTGAAGACGATTTCATAACGATTCATCTTAGCTACACACCTTCCGTAAAACTTATCGATTGTAAAAAGGCAAATTTAAAGTCGTCTCGTTATCCGAGACCGTCTAAAAACGACCGAGGCTCGATTTGACGTGACGATAATCGCTTAGGACACTCATCATCGACCGAGCCCATTACTCTTAAAAAAACGAACGTAAACGCGAAGATGAGTCTACGCGAGTTGCGAAGAAGAAAAAATAAACGTTCTGGAAGAACGGAATAGTTTCTCTTTCTTGGTTTTCTTTTCCCTTTCCCTTTGTAATTATTCGACTTAATCCTAAAAGTTATCCGGATGAAAGTCGCGCGTGGTCCAGTACTCAAAGACGGGATTCAATTGAATGGAAAAAAGAAGTTTTTATTCGCGTCATCGATTGCCGATACGCGAAACTTAAAATATTCACTTGCTGTACAAACGTAACTGTCGATCTAGTCGAGAGAGGACGGAAATATAAGTTTCATTCTTTTAAAGTATTACGCGAAGGCAATTTAAAAATATAGGACACTTCGGTATTAAAAAGCGGACGATGCACGTAAAGTAAAAAAAAAAAAGACAAAAAAAAATTGTCGGATTGACGTAAATACAAGAATGAAAAATAACCGCGCGTAAGAGTCTTTGGTGATTGGATGCAACAGAATGTCTGATGTGCGCGATCAGAAATAATGAATAAAAAATTTATATAGGTCATCCTCGTAGCCGTAATGATAAATTCTTTATCCAGTCGCTGTATCCTGTATTATAACGGGGAGTATCGTTATGTTCGATCGCTAACCGAGGCTGGGAAATAAAATAAAAAGGACTCGATTCAGACCAATTCTATCCGGGATCATCATCAGGCGTAACTATTAATTCGCGAGGGAATTCAATTAAGTTCGCGGTACGTAAGTGGAGAGTTGATCTGATTATCCTTATTGGATAGAGACTTCTATTACTCGAGATCGAAATCTCTTTCACCCCTTTCCTTTCGCATTGTCGATTTTCCTCGACCGTTAGGCTACTACTCTGTGCACGAAGTGGCATGAGTTACGAATTCGTACGAGTCGACGAAGAAGACGGCGTAGCAAAAAGTGGAAATAAAGAAAAGAATCAATAAAGATCGAAGATACACCGAATAACATACATATATGTATTATATATATATTATAAATTAAAACAAAGTTTCTAAAAATGCAATAAATTCCGAGCGAAGAAGTTTGATTAGTCTCGCGCACGAATTTGTTATGTACATAAGTACTCGTGTGTAATGTATGCGTTTAATTTACATGCGCACACACCTCTCATAGATGCATCTAACATGAGAAAAAAGCGCGTTAAGTAAAAATCGATTCAGTGGAGAAACTAAAACCGGTAGAGACCCGACAACGATGTGATTACCCCTACAACGAATATCGACAGTAGAAATATAATTTGTTTTTTATTACTTTTTATTATTTTTTTTTTTTAAAACGTCTCTCGCGTAAATTCAACAATAATAATAGATCATTACGAAATTTGTTATATTGCATAATATGTACAAACTATGTTTTGGTTTTCTCTTTCCCTCCTGGTCGTCCCTTAAATTCCTGCATTCTAAACCTAACGTTTCTAATCATCGTCAGATATACGAAATACAATAAAATCATCTGGCAGGAATTCAAAGTAGCCGATTACCAATTATCTTCAAATGTGACAAGTAGATCCTTTGGGAAGAAATGATTTTTAAAGTGGCAGATCTACTTACGCTAAGCGAATTATTATAAAGGAACAGCACATTTATACACCACTGAAAGATTCTCCGTAAAAAAAAATCGTTTACTGAGAATTTGCAACATGGTGCAACAATAAATTACATTTTTATGAACATAAATTTGTAAAAACAATTCGGTATGACTCCCTCATCACTTTGACAAGCGGATTATTTCTTAAAATTTATATATATATATGTACCTTGTATATATACATTTTAAGAGGAATACACGCTTTTCGTTAAATACTTTCTAGTTTTTTTTCTGTGCTTTCAACTCTTATATATAAAATGTGTAAAGCGGCGCATTAGTGTTTCTTTTAGAATCTATAGATGAACGAAACGTTGCGCCTAAATACTTCGACAGTCTTCAAAGAAAGGAATGCATTGCGAATAAAATGATGCGACTAAGTTAAAATTTGTGCGGATTCCTTTTTTTTCCTAATATATTGTATGAAATAGTTTTAAATATCTCTACTGACTTTGATAAAAGAATGGAATTATTTCAGTCGCACAATTAAACTTTTTTTTTTATGGAGTCAACAAATTACAAGAGCTATTTATAATGCGTTCCAACCACCAATGCGTTTCAACACATCAACAATCAGCTGAATTGACCCGCAATTAAAATTATAATTATAATAATTATAATAATTAATTATAACAATTATTTATATAATTATATATTATATATATTATACATTATAAATTATATAATTATATAATATTTATATAATTAATTATAACAATTATAACAATTATAATAATTAATAATTCTCTGCCCTAATATGATATTTCGCATCATCTGATTACTATAATCATTCAGAATGCGCATTAACGTTATTCGTGGACGCTATTTATACCATTACCATGTCGTCGTCCATATTGATTATCGTCGGAAACGAATTATCTGCTGAACTTTGCCTTTGAACGGGTTTCTTCCTTACGAGTCCGTCTGTGATTAATGAAAGTACAAGATTATAAACTGAGGAATCTAGAAATCGACCTATAACTATCTTTAAGTATCCATGATTATTTGACAATTTAAAGAATTGTTTTTCAAATTAATAAAGTAATTAAAACGCTCAGTTATAAATATTTGCCAATATATAGATTCCTTGAGAAATCGTTGATCAAATTGCAGTTATATATAATTGATTCTTAGAAAGTACTTACCAGCAGATGGGAGTAGATCGTCGAGAGATCCATCGTCTAGATCTGTAGCTGACAAGAGGAGATCGTCATCCGAAGAAGCCCTCGTCAAACTGGGTAAAGTAGATGTCAAGAGGGCCTTTTCCTTCTGAATTTCTTGTATATGATCGACGAGTAACGCTTCCTCTTCGTCTCCTCGATCCCTGTCGCGATCCATCGCAGCTGCCCGTCCCGCGGCACTCGAGGCGGCCACGTTCAATTCTTCTGGGCTGAAGATCTTGGACGAACGTAAACTGGAGAGTCGGTGAGTTGCTGTGTGACAGGCTGACTCAAGAGTATTTATATCCGCTAGCGTTGCTCGAACTACTCTCAACTTTTCCTGCACGATCGTTTCGACACAACGCGTCTGCCTGCCCACATCTTGAAGAGAATCTTGCGCGGGCAATGTCCTGTTCGTTCTGAGAATGCACGGTGCAAAAACGATGGCCAAAGCTGACGGTGACATTCTATTGTCCACTTCATGTCGTGCTACTCGCGCCAAATGGACAATTAAGCGTTCCATTAAATCGTAATTTGGTTTCGGCAATTTCTTTAATATTGCGAAGAGCGTGCTAATTCGATCGTGCGGATCCGTTAAATTCGCTGCGTGTAGGAAGTCGTCATAATACTCGTAAGTCAAAAGCGGCTCTGGCATGTCTCTGAAGAAACTCTTCAATACTGCCGCTAGGACATGCACCTGATAGTTCTCGAAATCCACTTTCTCTAAATCACCCTCATCCATTTTCATTTTGAGTTCTCTCACTTTAGAACTGACACCGCTCTTCCTGTATATACCCTCCGTATAGAGACCATGCATCTCGATAGTTGTAATCAAACGATCTACTACGAGTGGTACTTTACCATCGCCACAATCTAACTTGTACAACGGCACACCGAATACTTTGCGCGAATTCATTTCGGACAGAGAACCATCTTTGCCGCACTCTGCTGATGCCTTCATGTAGCATTTTTTGTGACATGTTAATTTACAATCTGAAAACACAATATATAATTATATACATATATAATTAATTATAATTATTTAAAAAAAAATTACTTACTTTGGCAAACGAGTCCTCGCTCAATAGGCCACATGAAGAAGGACGTGCAGACTTCGCAAGCGGTGGGTATGTTAATAATAGTCAATTGAAACATGTGACTGCCATGCCGTATGGGCTCTTCCTGCTTCCGTTTCTTTTCTTTTTTCCGTTTACTCTTGCTTTGCTTTTCGGGAGCTTCAGTTTTAACCATCGCCATAAATTCGTTCATAAAACCTCTGAATGCATTCACGCCCATTGTTACAGGGAAATCTTCCCTCGTGTTCTCTTGCTTGCAAACAGTTTCCATAACGTGAAGAAAATTGGCGATCAAATCAGTATACTTGATATTGCCTTCCACGCCTTGCTGTATGGCGACGCTATACGTAATTACCAGGTCGTCCTTGAACTTTCTAAGCGCATGCTTAAAAACACGATCCACTTCGCTCGGTTTCCGACCCTCTTCTTGACTCTCCATTTTATAAATCTTCTTGGTGATAAAGTCTTGCATCAACGCTAACTCCTTGGCATCAGAAATGATCTTATCTGTGCTGTCGGAGAAGGCTGAAGTGCCGGTTAAACTGAATTTAGATGTGACCGTTTGTTTTGTAGTATCATACGGTGTGCGCGGAGGTTTTCTTTTCCGTCTACTCGGTGTATTAGCTAATAAACACGGCATTTTTAGTACTCCACCGTTTTGAATACATTTGACGTGATACAATTGCTTGCAGTCGATACATTTATAGCCTTGCGTCACAAACGCGTCCATTTTTTCATGGCAACACACGCATACGTCATCCTTCGCAAATCTTGCAACTTTTCGAAAACGATGGCCGGCCAAAGTGAACAGATTACCTTTCCACTCAAGAAGATTCATACCAGGCGCAAGTTTCAGATCGTTCGAGCTGGTGTCCTGTCCTATTTTATCCTCACTTAAACCCGAGATTTTCGTCGCTGGATCAGAATTTCTTCTTCGCAAATCGAGAGTTGTTATCGCGTTAGATCTCATGCGTTTACCAGGCTGCTGTACTTTGTACGTAGCTTCATTTTTGTTAATAGGCCAATCCGTAACAGATCGAGACGTAGTTTCGTGTGGATAATCTTTTCGGTACCATACATTCGTCGTTTTATTCAAGTCACTTTCTTTAATCGTACCAAGAAGAAGATTTCGCGTTTCTGTGTTAGTTTCGACTACGCTCTCGCCCATAGATCGACACTGAACTTCTCTCGAAGGTCTATTCCGCCTTGCGTTTCTCACTGGTACATCCGGTTCGTATTTTTCTTTTGAACGAGAAATCTTTTCCTTTGGTGATGATCCTCTTAATAAATTGCTCTTTAAAGTACTGTCATCGTTGACATCCGTGACTTTCATCCCAGTATCTCCTTCCGAATTTTGTCGCCGCAAGTAACTAAGATCTTTAACATTTTTTGTGGATCCAGGTTTGGTATGATCTCGCTTTGTCGGCGATATTGGAATATTTTCCATTCGGTCATTGCCTATGCTGTTATCATTCAGTCCGCGTTGTTGTTTATTACTCGCCAAGCTCTCCATCTGAACGAAACGATCGCTTGTGTCGAGTTTAACATTATAATTCGCCGCTTCGTTGGGCTTCTCCTGTCGGGTTTGTTCGAAAACGTTATCCGTCACATTTTTATAATAAGAAACGTTCGGAGAACGGGTAACTGTTGCTTTCTGAGGTACCGACATAAAATAATCGCTGTAATTTGCGGGCGAATAATCCACTCTACGACGCCAGATATCCGAACTCGGACTGTGCGTCAGATTTACGTTGGTAGAATGATACTTTATCTCACGCGGGCTGACGAACGGCGGGCTTGTGTTGAAAACAGGCGGAGCACTTTGCACGGCACTCGGTGTTTCGCTTTCAGTCTCACCGTCACTATATCCTGTCGAAGAACTGTCAGTTCTTCTACTCACTGAGGAAAGTCGACTGGACGCATTCAATAAATTTATATTCGATGCGACCGCTGGCGAATGATCACCACGTTTCGTCCTTGTACTCGGCACGGGCCTCGAGCCAGAATTCTCTTGCGATTCAGAACTGTTGATGCTAGCTTGAGATTCGTAACTCCTCAGACTGGTCAAACTCTCGAGACTACTTTTACGGTCCGCAAGTTCATCGTAATGATACGTTTCCGTATTTTTCAACGGCACGTCGTGCAAAATTCGTTTGTTCGGAGTAAGCTTTCGTTTGGAATACAAAATATTTGTATCCAAAGTGTTGTCTCGATATGCATTATCACCTCTGTAAAAAAAAAATTAATAATTTTTTGCAAAAGTTTTGATAGTAAAATTAAAAATTCGATATCTACCTTGTTGACGTGAGTCGATTTTGAGATTCTATTTTTCGAGGCGATTCGCCATATTCCGTCAGACTTCTATCTTCCACAAATCTGTAGATTAAAATAAAATAATATAAAATCGTTATCTATATCGTGTTATAATATGTACACATTATACTTACTCTTCGCTATCTTTGGCGCATACTTTATCATACATAAGTTCTTTATGTTCTTGAATCTTTTTGACTTCTTGAATTTTATCTGGTAAAGCTCTTTTTCGTTTTCTTAATTCAGTAAGTTTTTTTCTAGCATTATTTCCTCTGACATATGCTTGGAAGGTAATTACGCACGATTTTAATTTTTTAAACCAATTATGCTGTTTGTACGCTCTCCAGGCAGTTTGTATATGCAATGCAGCTTCAGATCGTGCACGAAGAACCTGAGCTAAGCGCTGCGCTGAGACCATCCTCCAGAAAGATTGTATTTGTACAATAGCATTCTTTAATCTAAGGAATTTTCTCCTTTCCAGACAAGCCCGGAACCATTTTTGTATCGTAGTAATGCTCGTTATGATTTGTTGATGGAGCTCAATATCTAATTTGATCTTTTCAGACTCTCTGAGGAAAACCTTGGTAGTACCCAACTGATAATTATCTCTATTGAGATTGAGAGTCAGTAAGAAATCCCTTACGTCAGATTGTGAGCTCAGAAGACCCTTGGGAAGTAGCATTCGATATAGTTGTATAAATTCCTCGTACGTTAATCGCACGTTGAAACCGGCCTGTCTTATTCTGACAGTTTCCAACATGCCTGTGTAACGCAATTGTCGTTGTACCGTTTCTTCATCAAATTCATTCGGCACTTTATTAGCGTTGCTCTTAATACATCTGATGAAGAAAGGATTTGCCTGATTCAAAGTATCCATCAGACTGTGCAAACTCTGCTGGAATTGTGCAGAGACGGTCATAGGCTGTTTTCTGGCTTTTCCCGGTCCAGTACCGTAACTCTGAGTTCTTCCTGCGAGTGTCTTCACTGTTTGTAGATTTTTCAGGCCCTTCTTGCCGCGTTCCCTCGGCCGAAACGATTTATTTTTCCTGCAAACATTTTGATCCAAATAATTTATAACATTCGATATTGTGTTGATGTACATTCGTTCTCCTGTTATTACGATTTATCAACATTATTATATATACAAATATATAATGTCTGTACAAATGACATGATACTTAATAATAATTTTATATATATACAGGAGAAGGAATTACAATCTAATTACGTGTCTACTAGCAGTGTTTTTTGTATTGAAAATGTATGAAATGTTTATCGAATATACAAAATGTATTTAATATATGAATTATAAAATAAATAGAAAATTGGTATGGTATATGACTATACTACAAGTAGAAGTAGGTAAGAAAAAACATACAGCAAGCTTAAAGATAGTATCTAGAAATATTTTAGATGAATGTTATGATATATATAAAATATCACTATGAAATCATATTACTTTTAATCTGCAATTATTTTTTAAATTAACTTAAATTATTCTATGTTACATTTGTAACCCGCGCTATAAATGGTTCATGGCCGTAAAAGTTGCAATTACGATAAACACAATTTCTTTAAAAAAAGTTTTTTTTTTTTAATTGCAAAACACTCAGCATGCAGCAGTCATCATTAAATATCAAGAACAACTGTAAAGTTGATTATAAATTACAAATAATGAAAAATAGTTCTGTGATGTATGATTTTTTTTAATGACTAAAAAAATGCAGTGGTATGTTATTAAGATCGTTCGATAAAGCCACGGAACAACGTCAACTATTAACTTACGAAAATCATCTATAAAAAGGAAACCCATCACCACCCGGTATTGCTATAGAGCACTAATTCTTGGTTTATTCAGACCAGAAATTTTTTTATAGCTTAAATTATAAGTTATTAAATGAATATCGAATATATACGTTACATACATGACTATCTGATTAGCGCGTTCCATCACGTTTGCTTCGTCTTTTGGAAGCACCCTCTCTAGCGGTGTATGAGTATCTCGCCTGAATTTATTATTACTATGGGACTGGTCTTCCCTGCCCCGCAATATGTAAACACCTTTCATTGATGTAACGTTTGACGGGTGTTGCGTCTGATTAATGTTTCTAAATTGTGGCCACGATAGACGATTGTTGTTTAAATTGTCATTTTCGGTTTGTATAGAAGATAATGTGGCAGAAGGAGTAGCCGATGATATACATATACTGCGTTGCTTCTGATAACTTGGTGGGCGAGTATGTTTGTGTGAACTGAAAAATTTTCTAGTTCTTAATTATCTCGTCAATCGACGATATTCCTTACGATTAGCTAATTATTTTATATAAATCATTAAGTACTTATTTTTAATACGCTTTTTTTTCGGTTACATGTACCGAACTTTGTACATGACGTCTTTGGAAAATGTTCCATCGACTGATGAATGATATTGAAATGTAGAAAAAAATATGAGATGACTGATATGAACAGTATGAAAGAAAATTCAGTTTTGCGTCATAAATCATGCTTAAATACAGTAACAAGAACATTGTACAATGATAGAATATAATTGTATGGAAATGTCATGAAAATGCATTCTAGTTGTAGCTAATACGAGGGATGCAAACATAAACGGAAATAAACTCTGTATACACACACAATTGGAAATATGGATTTACAAATTTACTCAGAGTATTTTACGTTTTTGTCAAAATTATTTAAGATTGGCTGTCACAGAAACATTAATATGCATTGATTTTTGTTGTAAATCCATGGGATGTATCAACAAAATACAACATTTGCGAGAATTACACATACAGTGGATCAAAAGACCACTTACGCAATTCGGTTAATAGTTAGATTGACTGTCGACAACGTCACAAGATGGCTACAAAGGGATAAAAAACATATGGCCAATATAAATATAATAGATTAATCTTACTTCATAAATACCGAAATTCTATTAGAGTGTGATGCATGTATTATTGACGCACAACGTAGATTCATACTAAATAAGACAATATGCAAACATGTCCAAAAAAACAAGCGCAACAAGCACTTTCTTCTCACACATTTGTCAATTTAATATTATATTGCTTTGTTACAAGTTACAGACAGAAGCATTTTATATTTTTTATTACCGTTAATAAAAACATCATTTAATTAAAAAGCTAAAAAAATTTTAGTGTTACCTTATTAAATTCTCGTTGGGTGTTCTATATCTGTTTTGTACAGACGCCTTGTTTCCATCAACTGAAAAAAGAAGCACATATTTTTTAATTAATTTTTTTGCACTAATCGATACATAAAAAAATATTCAAACTTGTTACAATTTAATATTTACCTCTACCATGCCTGTGTGCTCGACCGGCTTCTTGAAATGCAAAATGAGCGCGAAAGAAGGCTCGCAATATAGCCCATCTGAATACGGCAACCGGATCGGCACCAACTAATTCCCGCACGAAGGCAAGAGAGGAATTTTTCAATACTCCAACCACGCCATCGGGCCGCATTAAATCTAAATTCTTTTCTCTCATATTAGCAGCTTGGTACTTGACCGCACCGGCGTAATGACGCACAACAAATGTTGCTTCTCGACGCTGCGGCGCTTCATAAAATGGATTTTCTTTATGCACAGTGTTAAATTTCTGTAATAATGTCTCATTCGTTGCACCGGGGAAGCTGTAAGATAAAATCAAACATACGTAGATTATATTTTATAAATTCATAAAAAAATATATGTATATTTAAGCAACAATACTAACTTGCACTGATCATCAAGAAGACATAAGAGACCATTCGGTTTCCCTTCAATGAGATTGAGACATCCAGAATTGTCGCTGTATCCTATATCTGTCCATCTAATTCCCTGTTTTCTGTATTCTCGTTGTTCGTATTGGAAAACATGTTGATTAAAATAATGTTGCAATTGTTCATTTGCGTAATTGATACACAACTGCTCGAAACTATTGCACGTTTTAAAATCTTCGAAACCAAATATGTCTAATACACCTATACTATTGCCTTGATGATCTCTGAGGGTATCTTTTTTAGAAAGCAGGGCATGATTCACCTAATAAAAACGATATGCGTTATTTCACGTATCATGCAGTTAATAATCGTAATATATATATATATATATATATATATATATATATATATAAGTTCTTTTATTACCTGCAGCACAATCCAATCAAATAAAGCTCCGTACAGACACTTTGCCATAGCATCGCGTGCCGCAATCGCTTCGGGAAGTCTATAGTTAATAACTAAAGTCTCTCCAGAAGCTCTCGCACGTTTGGCAGTGAGTGCAGCCAACAGAGTTTCTTGCTTTACTCGAAGAAGTTCTGATATCAATGCAACTACTTCTGGATTTTTAACGCCTACAGCTTCATCGTGATGGTGATATGATTTTCTCGGATGAAATTCAACATTACCTAAATTAAAAATGGAGAGTTATTTTAATAACACGTATGGATAATTTAATAATTACCTAACAAAAGGACTGCCGACAGAACTGCGAAGAGTCTCCTTTGTTTCTCTGTCGTGAAGCCCACCATTTCCATAGACTGTTTTAATCTCGAGAATTCGTGTCGCTCGTCAATATTTTCCAGTCCGTAGCAGCCGCTTTTATTTAAGTAATTATACCGATCACAACTTTCCAAGTGCAATAGCTGTTTTTCTTGCTCATTTGCGCCAGCCAACAAATAATAAAACACGTGATAATTTCGTTCATTCCGTCCTTGAGAAACAATTCTTGATTTCTCCAGA
This sequence comes from Cardiocondyla obscurior, assembly GCF_019399895.1. Classification (NCBI taxonomy): domain Eukaryota; kingdom Metazoa; phylum Arthropoda; class Insecta; order Hymenoptera; family Formicidae; genus Cardiocondyla; species Cardiocondyla obscurior. Next base: position 4,007,491 of record NC_091871.1, on the reverse strand, counting down.
AGGTATTTTTGAACCACAGCACTAAAAATGTAGATAAGTTATTTATGTTTCACCATTTATATTTAAAATGTTATTATTGTAAAACATACCCGTGAACCATTCCATTTTCTTTATAATTTACTTGAATAAATTTTCCAAAGCGACTACTGTTGTTGTTATGGGCCGTTTTTGCATTACCGAATGCTTCCAGAACAGGACCAGCGCTGAGTATGGTTTGTTCCACACCGCTGCCATGCGAACCCTTCTGACTAAGTGCCGTTAAATGATGCAACAAAAAATTTGTTGATTCTGTTTTACCAGAACCGCTTTCACCACTAATAACGATACATTGATTCTTCTTCTCCTTAAGCATACAATGATAAGCTGCATCGGCTATGGCAAATATATGAGGAGGAATGTCTGGACCCAATCTTCTGTTTTGATATAATTTGACATATTTCGGATTATAGATGGGGTAAAATTTGAATGGATTCAAGGCAATTAAGATGCTGCCGACATAGGTGTATATGTTGCCAGCCAAAAACCTTGCCCTCAAATTATCCAATAGCGTTTGCTCATTCAGATCTGGAAGTTGACATAGATCTGGATATTCCTTGTCTCGCGGTTGATAAAGGAATCTATTAAAATAGTCCTTTAGAAGTTGAGGATCCATAGGAAATCTACTGTCAGACCATAAATAGTCTGGTTGCTTTTTCCGCAGGTAAAATCTAAAAAAAAAAAAAATTTTCGTAAAAAATTATTTTATATAAAGCAGATAATAACAAAACATAATTATTAAATCCAAATAATAGACCTGTAGTATTCTTGTTGAGTATCATTTTTCGGCCACAGTAACATGAGTGCTACGGGACACTCGGCGGGGCCAAGTCTTCTTTCCTTACATTCTTGCCCAACGGAATTTCCTACCACTTCTGCTAACTCATAGCCATTCGAAACGGTAGTGTCCACCAGTCCGAGTCTTTCAATAATACACTCCACTATCTCGGCTGACGAAGTTTGTTTCGTGGCTTTTATGGAAAGCGCCTCATATTCAGGGCTCCATTCACCCACAAATACTTGCACTACTCCAGATCCACTGTTGTCCATTTTTTTTTAACCCTAAAATTGTGATATCAACGATAAGCAAATAATTTATTGCACAAATCAAGTAGTTCTAAGCAGCATACCTTGTACGGAAGAGGGTTAGCAAATATATCCTCTGTCATCTATGTAATATTTCAGATACGTTGCTTCTCCTTCTTCTTGTTCACTCGTTATGTACAACCATTGATACAAGCGTTTAAAATAATTATTATACATTTTGTTTTACAAGCTTGCAACGATAAAACGTCAGTGTTTATGATTATTTTACACGCGTTTAAACTTTACTATACTTTTGATGCAATTTGGATTGTTTATTTTTGTCAGATACACTTGCCAGTTGGCTAGATTTCAAGAGGTAATAAATTTTATATGTATCACTTAAAGTTTTAAAAATAAATTCATTTGATATAAAATAAAATGCTTTTTGCGTTTTACGTAGTCATGAATCATATCAATAAGAAATTGTAAAGCCCTTCCAAATTATTTCTAAATTTGTTCCGATATATCTTTCTCAATATGTAGAGTATTCCAACTGTTAATTATTATTAATGTAATAAAATAGAGTCATTAGAATGATTTCTCTTTTTTTCTTGTTTTCAAATAGATTTATACATTCAGTCAATCTGATAGGTCCTTGTTCCTGATTTGTTCATTAAGAGTCAGAGTATTTTTAGAGTCGTAGAGTAGCCTGTTTTATTCGAATATCATGCGTTCAACACGGACTGTCCAATGGTACCTTCTCGACGGCATTAAATTATTATCACAACATTCACTGAACAGATGACAAGCGTGGGTGCGCTATTGTTGGTAGGCAGTAACTTAGTTTCCTTGTTTTGACAAAAATCCAAGGTCTTCAGCGTATTGTTAAATATTCTCGAGTACCTCTTGAGTATTTCAGCATATTTATTGCAGTAGTTTTACAGTTGCGGTATCGTTTCCATTGCACAAAGTTTCTTTTTCTACATCAGAAGCGCGTTTTATCTGAAAAAAATATATAACGCATTAATTAAAGGAGGGGAAGCACACGACGTAGCGACGGTACGCGTGCACGCGTGTAAAATAAAGCGATCTCGGGTTTACGACGCGACCCGCTTAGGCGTGCGATGTAACGTGAATGAATGGAACAGGTGCGTTTCTATTTTAACGCGAGCACATCAAGATAGAACGCACATCGCGAACCGCGTGGGAGGCTGACAGCTATTAGAACGGCTATTAAAAGCGGCGAGGAATAATCGAACGCCCTTTCTCCCCGATCGCCCTCGAAGAGTTCGAGGTGACGGCCACTGCGCGTAGACCGTCGCGACTGCTCGCGTTTTCGGCCCGTCGTATGCACGCACGCACGCACGCACGTGTCGCGCGCCGCGAACTCAATGATGCACGACCGTCTGATGTAAAAATATCTCTTCTTCTCCGCTCCAGGTGGGTTTTTTTATTTTTTTTTCCAGCAAAGTGCACGCGCGCACGCAAATAGCCGCGCCGTCGCGCGCGCAAGGAAAATACTGGAGCAGCCTGCCAGGAATACACGGAGGTGTACCGTCGCGGTCCAGGGCACTCCCGGCCAGATCGGCGAGACGGATTGATCGGCGCCTCACGCGCGTACACACGCACACGCTCTTACAAAGGAATGCCGCGAGCGGTATTTAGCGCGTTTCCGCGATACCGCGACCGCGCGTTTCCTCGCACGGGCGAGCGGCAGGATAGGAGGGGAGGGGCAGTCGACGGCCGTGTGACATTTAGACGCACACACACGCGCACGTATGGGGATCCCGTGGCGGGTCACGGACCCGCGGCCGATCAACGAACAATAAACTGGCCTCGCACGCGAGAACTTCAAGCGAGCCGACGGTGCGATAAGACCACTCGCCGGAATCGCGCCGCGAGACGGCTTCTGGAGCGGAGGCTCTGAATCACGGGGCGCGCGGTATCACCGCGTAGGAATGCATCGTTGTGAGAGGCATGCGTGAGCGAGCGCCTGCGTGCGCGCTTGCCCGCTCGCGTGCACGCGGGTCACTCGCTCGGCCCCCCTCGCTGATACTTTCGCATCCGTTCGCATTACCTCCAACGTCGGGGGTCCACGTCGCGACGCATCGTCGTTCACCAGGAGCAGCGAAGCCCGCGCGGCGCGCTCGGGCATGCTGCCGCGGGTCTCGGTGAGCCCGCGCGCGCGCGCGTGTGTAGAACAGGAACTCGCCGCCGCCGCCGCTGCCCTATCTTGTCCTGGGTTGTCGTGATGTCTGACCGTGCTACCGTCTCTCCCTTCTCGCATCCGCGGGATGCCTCACGTCGCGGACCCGATCGCGCCCGCACCGCGACCGGCCGCGGTCCAGCTTCTTTCGCGGCGACTGTCCTCGGTCCACGCGCCTCGCTCCTGCTCCGTTTTCACCGCGCGACGACTCGCGGCCCGGCCGACGCTCCGGACGACAATACGGAACGGGCTGCTGACACTTGGCCGCGGTAAACACGCGCGCCGTCCGCGCTCACGTCCCCGATCGGGGCCCCGTCGGATCGATCCCGCAGCACCGGTCTGGCGAAGGGCCGCGCGGACGCGAACTCCCGCGGCGTATTCTACCTGCCGGCGGCACCCTCGCGCGAGATAGCACGCACACCCGCCGCGGTGGTATTTCACACGCACAGTCACCGTACACACGGCACGACGGGGGCCCTTGCCCAGGTTTATCGTCCTTCGTCACCGCACGGGATCCTGCGTCCCGATACGTCCACCATTTCGATTTTCGCGGTCACGTGGTGCGCGCCGGCGGTCACCAATTGGTCCCGCTGACCACGGAGACGTCTGTTACTAGTTTGCCGACGCACCACGGTAAAGGCGTATGCGGCGCATCCTTTCGGCAACGTGGACAAACCTCTCATTCAGTAACAAGAAGGAGATTTATCAGATGGCGTAATAATACAAAAATTGTTCGAGAAAATATTATATTATATTATATTGATTCTTTGTAGCTGCATCAGCCTGTTTTATTGAAAATTGATTTTTGATCAAAGCATGACGTTCGCCTGTACAGATATTGTCAAATTAATTCTGTCAAATAAATGATAAAAATTATCACTTATTTTGAGGATTAAAATCGCTGGATATTATTGGGAATGAGTGCTAAATTATCGAAAAGCATTGCTTTTAAATTGGAAAATTGTACAACAGCATTCTCTTCCGTTTTCGTGAACATTCAAACCGGATTTAGTTATCTGTCGAGATCGGCTGACGCTACGATTGACCGTCAGAGGGTGCGGCCAGTAATGGACTGCTACGCGCGAAGCTGACGGCTGCAGGAAGCGAGGCTCCATCGAAAATGGTATATTCTTGCTCTTATTAAACAATTGTAGACTCTATTTTGCAAAATTATTCGCATACGCGAGGCATCTTCGCATTGAGCGAGTAAAAATCTATCGAGAGAAGCGCACCCGCCGCGCTCTTCGACCGCTAGATCGATCGTCTCTCGCGTCTCTCTCTTTCCCCCTTTTTTCTAATATGTCTGCCAGAAGTATCGAGAATCCCGGGAACAGGTAGCCGGCACGGCTGAAACTTTAGCATTCGATTGCGCAAATTTAAACGGGCGCTTTCTGCATCCGGCGAGGTAGCTTTGCGACGTTGGCCTGGCTTGCCTGGCTCATGCATTTTTCACAAATGAAATCGAGCGAGACGCGGCTGGACAACGGTAAGTTGAGATGACCGTTGATCGAGGGACGGGGGGAGGGGGGGGGTGATTTTTGCGATGCCGTTCGATAGTGCGCGATCCCGTGTCGGCGAGATGCTTCGTTTCTAACGTGTGTCGCGAGGGCCGGCTGATCGGGCGGAGATCATTAATCATGCATCGCCGACAATGACGCGATGATCAAGCGGGGCAAATTTCGCGACCGCCTTCACTTCGGAAAGTTCGTCAAGTGCTGGCGCTCGCGGGAGGACGCGTAAGCTGCGCTCGCATTAGTCGCGCGTCGTTACGTTAGTTTTTACAAGTTTATTAATATTTATTTGTATTTTTCAGGATTCCCGCCTCGATCCATCGTCGGGCTCCAGCCGCAGCACCGGAAAGCGCGCGGCAGGTAATTTAACTCGTGATCGATGCCGGGTGGACGTTACGACGCCGCGATTACCTTCGTTGTCGGGATAGGCATCTCGGGATATAGTAACGGAATGCCACACGCCCCAGTATTAATGGTCCGCGTGTAACACGGAGAATTTCGGTATCGGCGTTTCTCCCCGGCCGGCGTGTCTGCATTAACGGAAGCGGCGCGTCGGTGTAGCTGATCAATACGGCTTACGACCACTGGCACATTTTGCACCGGTAAGTCGCGTTTTTTTTGCATTAAAAAGCGCATTGCCTGCATTATTCAAATGTTTTCCCGTCAAAGACGTCGTGATCGATTAAACTGACCGTGACTATTTGCAGGTGGCTCTCAGCGTATTCCTTCCCACAGAGTTCCCGACGGTTTTGCGGAATCGCCGAAATTCATCGCACCTGAAGCCAGATAACGTACCTGAAGAATCTTACAAGCTTCATCGCCAACGTCAATGAGGATTTCTATCGAAAAATTGCGTATCCCTTCCTACAGAGTTCCCGACGGTTTTGCGGAATCGCCGAAATTTATCGCACCTGAAGCCAGGTAACGTACCTGAAGAATCTTACAAGCTTCATCGCCAACGTTAATGAGGATTTCTATCGAAAAATTGTGAGACACGGTGCATTTAATATTTTATCGTACTGTGAAATTAGAGAGGTCAAATATTGTCGAAAATCGAGGAATGCATTTTTCCTCTGACAATGAGTTTTGGAATTTATAATCGTAAAAAATAATTTTTCAGAAAATGAGGAAATGTTTTACAGCTCTTAAATTTCCTCGGGCATTCGTAAAAAAAATTAATTAACATCCCTGTCTCATGTTTTTCGTAGAAATTTACAGTGGCAACAAAAATAACACTTTAAAAGAGCTTAAAAAAATATGCGCATAGGAATTACAATGTTATGGGCTTTCGATATTTAATGCGATCAATTGGAGAGTGAATAGTGGTGGAATTGGCGTGTAAAAACAATTTGACGGCTCGCACGTGTCTCTGGAAAGATTATTCGACCTCGCGAACATTTCATAGGACGTTTCAATTAATCGTGAATTCTATGGTTGACACGCCGTCCCGTGACATAAATCGGGTTGCATTATCGCAAATAATTGTATCGATTCCGGGAGATAGGCGGCCCGGCGACATCCGGGGGACGTGTGGATTAGTAAATGGCATTTATAACAATCTGATAAATATGTTGCACGTATTACATGGCGAGGTCGCAACCACTCATGCACGCGTATAGCAAATATCGCAATTTGTGCTCGTGTTCACTGAGAAACATTCACTTTTATGCATCGTACGCAGGCTCGAATTCCATATTATTTCTATCCTCTTCGTTTATCTCTTCCTACGTCGTTTCCTTTCACGACTGCAACTCGTGAAATCGGAAATACTTGAAACCCCGCGATCCCCGAGCTAAACCATTTTCTAAGCGGATGCTGCGCGCTGTTTCTTCACTTTTTTTTTTTTTTTTCTATAAAAAGTTTAACTTCACGACGCTATCCCCCGGTGTTACGATTGCGAACGCACGGAGAATTGTGGCTATTTAATAGTCTCGTAATGCAATTTCTCTTTGAATTACGTATTGATCGCGAGTAATTGCGGGATAAAATTTTTTTAATAGCAGGGTATTTGAGCGCTTCGAGGCATCATTCGTGATGTAGAAAAAGACGTCATGTAGACTCGCGATATGTCAAAGCTATACGCGAACTATAATCTTGCCACGTGTGTGGTAATCGTTATTGATAAAGACATTATCATCTGCGTCCATAGACGTGATACGCGAATCAGTAGAATGTACCGAGGCTCTCTGCAAAGTTTTAGTATTTTCAAAAAGCTTTCTTTTTTTTTCGAAACTAGCTTTCATTGTTATCGAAATGACAGTCGCTGGTTGCACGAAGCGTGGAATAAAAAGCTATCAATACGAGAGCGGCGCGCGCCTCGATATCCGAAGGAGAACATCGATGCATTTCTTATTGATAACTATGAAGCATGAAAGACTATTTATATCCAAGCCTAATGAAATCACTCTACGTCAAATCGACGTTGACGAAGTCGTCTTGGATCCTAAAGACGAGTCAATACCGTGGACTCTTCTTCTACATATAAAATCTGTTTATCAGATCGCATGCAAATACTATCATTATTTCATTTATAGTTCATTATCTAAACTACCTAAAGTAGAAACAATCTTTATGAGAAAATAATGAAAATAATCAGGTAGAGATATTCTCCTTGGAATGTAATTTACGAAATACATGCAAAGAGCGACTGATATATAACAGTATTTTTCGGATTTCGGAAAAGTAGACCAGATATTTCCCATTCAAGAGCTCTCCCGCAAATTTTTATCGAAATCGAAATGCAATAATGATCTGAATAAAATATAATATATAGGTCTATTCTATTCCGAGATCTTTCGACGGGCGTAACAAGCGAAACGCGTAGATTTTATATTTTCCAAGAGGTTTGCGAAATTCGTGGGGCGAGTGCGCAGTTTATTTTCTCGATATTTGCGTGTTGCGCGCTAGCGAGATTTACTTTTTATTGGGTCGACGCGCTGTAATGCAGCGTGACTGCTTACTTGCGCCGCACCGTACGCCGAGTTCTCGCAAATACGTTTACCGTCCGGAATAAGGGGCGGATTGAAAAATTAATTAAAAGATCGAATATCTTTGCAACGAAACGCGCCACATTTCTTACGCAACAATTACGGGGCAACATTGTTCAGCGGTGGCGTTTACGGGGGGGAGTCCGAATACCAGACATTGCGTGCACCTCGGCTCGTTCAACTCCGCATTTACGACCTTTCCTCACGCTAACGAGAAAACAGTTTACACAGGCATTCTAATGAACCAATTTTCCATTTGAAATACTAACGCTCGGGGTACCATGGGTTTAGCTAATTTCGAGGGAAGCCCGCGAGCAGGCTGTAACGTACTATTTGTTTCCAGAGGCCGCGTATTGTTTGTAGAGTAAAATTATTTCGGGCAGGTATTGTATATTATTGGGAATATGGACCGGCGAATTTTTTAATCGTACAAACTGGATCGTAAACGAACGGCAACATGAGATGGGATTTCAGTTTCCTTTTTATAGCCTCCCGCGATGGCGAAGGGATAACGTTTATTCGAAGTAACTAGAGAGATCGCCATCGCCTCGTAAAGTAATCACGGATGGCGGTGTAGGCAGCTGTTATCGAAATTAGGCATCTTACAGGGAGACTAATCTCCTCTCCCTCTCTGTCTTCCTCCCGCGGCGTTATAGCTGCGCGAAAACGAGTCCCGTTGCGCTCGCGACGTGAACTCGCTCCGGAAATTCAAGCGAAACCCGACAGCATCGCTAATTAGGATCACTTAGCTTGCACGGGCGCGAAGCGGCCGCGGAGATCGACCCGACTTCCGAGAGGTGGGCCTCTCAGCCTTTCCGCGTTATGGGAAAAAAAAAAAAAAGAAAAAGAAAAACACGCGCGGCCGAATGCCGTAAATTTATGCGATGTAATTTCGAGAAAAATGCATGAGGTATCTCGCTGGACGTTTTAAAAATTCACCGAAGGAATTTTTCGATCGCGTAAAAGCGGCACATTTGTTCGAGCGTCATGCGAACACCACCGGTGTGTCCAGCCCGATGTATTCCGAGTGACCGCTCGCGAAACGCTTTGAGGCCGCAACCCAGGGATCTTTGAAGACGTTGCACCCCTGGAACGACCGAACGCGTCGTCGAAAAAGGCAGCTCTGCACCGGCGACGGGGAAGGGTGGTCGGACCACGGGGGACCGGCGCGCGAGCGGCTCTGCACCCCCGAGAGGGGGTTGCTCCGGTGGCGAGGTTCACGGTGACTCTCGGGCGCCTCCGACGTCGCTCGGAACTGGCCGGCTTTATCAGCGCCGGCGCTATCACCCCTTTGACGTAGCAAAATGGCGGCGGCGTGTCGGAGGCGTCTCCGTTCGCACAGTGCTCGACGTCGCGCAGTCCGCGTATGTTCGTAATAACGTTCCGGCAGATCAACGTCGGCGTCGGTGTCGAGTCGAGCGGCGTATCGCACGCGATCGCGGCACCGGACTCCGATTACGCGCGTGTGCCAAGGTACTTCCTTCCGGTAACGCTTGCACGTCGCTGACGCACGTTACTACTACCCTTCTCCCCCCTCCCGTGCACGACGGAGCGAAGTCGAGTGCACGGCGTGCGGGTTACGCGGTCGACACGGAAACGGCGTGAGGAGCATCGAGCAAAGGGCGCCTTGGAACGAGGGGAGGGGAGGGGAAAGGGAAGAAGAGAGAGAGAACGGTACACTGTGTATACGTGAGATATTCTTCAAGAGTGACGCCGCGTGCTTCTTCCGATCTTAGCCCCTCATCCCCTTCTTCCTTTCTCCTTTTTCTCCCTTTTTCTCTCTCTCTTTCTCTCTTTTTCTGCCACCCGTCGCTCCGAGTTCAGCCCCGGAGTCCGCGGTTTCCCTCGTTTCTCACCCTATTTTTTCCCGTTCGACTTTCCGCTGCCTCTTCCGGGTTTCTCTCCCTTTTCTCATTGTCTCTCTTTTTGTCTCTCTTTCTCTCTCTCTCTGTCTTACGTGGCCGGCGCTCTTTCACGGCACTGTGGTGAAATGCGCGTGACCGGTCGCGCCTCGGAACGACGGCGACGACGTGTCTGGCGTCGTTGGAGGTGCACGTTCCCCTGACGAGCACGAGAGACGCGCGACAGCGACTCGGCACATCCCCCGCAGTCCTCGCTACTATGATAATAACGAGAAGCACGGTGACGGCGGCGGCGGCGACGACGACGACGACGACGACGACGACGACGACGGCGACACGGTGGCCGCTTCTCCTGAAGCGAGAGACGCTCGGTCGAACCTACCACAACGTTGGTGAAGAACGGCGATCGACGGCAGACCTACATAGCGACCCTATTGTCTCGGCAATGTTGTCTCGCGATTGCAACTGTCGCATACACGGCAACAGTAACGGCATCAGCATTCTCAACATCATCGAGCTACAGTGGATCAGCGGTAGCTGCACAGCGATCGCCTCGGTGCTGCTGCGTTATTACTATTATTACATCCAGAGCATCTCTACCATTGGCATTCTAGCCTCGTTTCTCGCCGGCGACGACGACGATTCGATAGCGGTAGGAGTTCTGGGCAAGCGGGACGACGCGGACGGTAACGAGGCATCAGCGAGCAGCGGCGATCGTTTTTTTAACCGCCGGGACGGACTCGCATATTGTTGCGCGTGACCAAGAGCCCTGACACCACTAGCCGAATTCACGATACGTAGAGAGTGATGAGTCTAGAGATGATTAACGAGGCGGCGCGTGTATATTAATTCGTGGACCGACCTCTCGCGACAAAGTGACGACCGGTTGCGAGCCAATCTGTGGTAATAACGCTTACAACAGTCATTCCGCGCGTCGATCGATCGTCATTGCGCGCCGGTATACAGAGAAAACAGTGTTACAGGGAAGCACATAGGAACTCGTGTCACGTACGGTCATCGGCCAGTGTACACACCGGGTGTGGGGGGGGTGGGAGGTGGTAGACTAGGGTATAGGAACGACGGGGAGAAGGAGCCAGGTGTCGCCGATCCAGATAAACCGCTGTATCGCGATAAGATATGGATGGACGTTACATTTCGCCGCGGCCAACCTGTAACAGACTGTAAACAGGATTTTCGCCGGGAAGAAAGGAAAATTAGAAAAAAAAAAAAAAAAAAAAAAAAAAGGGCAAACGTATTCTGGACGCCCGTTAACCTTACCCTCGAGCTTTTGACTCGCGCGTAACGAGCGTGTACGCCGCGACCATAAGCACATATTTTACACACATACATACATATACACGTGCATGCACACACTCATACAGGTACACCTATGTACGTGCGGCTGCGACACGTATCTCGCGCTTGTATATTGTACGTGATAGAGACGTATAGTGATCAAAGAGCAGGGAGATAAAGAGAAACGGAAGACAGAGAAAAGGAAAGAGAGAGGAGAGGAGTGAGACGAAGAGATAGAGGTAGAGAATAAGAGAGAGAAAAAGGATTATTAGTGAAGACGCGCGGATAGTAGCCCTATCGTATACGAGACAGTGTATCTATATGAACCGGCGTGTTTCTCCATAAAGCAGCGTAACTTCTGCACGGATCTCTACATGCCGTATTGAGTGCATCGCGCGGCCAATTAGGGACAACTCGAGAGATTGAACCAAGCAAACGGAGTTCCTCCGACCATGTCGCTACTCAGCGTAACGGGTGAGTTGGTGCACTTATTCAGCTTTCCCCGAAAACTTACGATTTATCGGACTGTCGACACGATGTAGCACGGAATTAATTAACGAAACATCTGCCGGTGCATCTGCAATCGCGCCGCAGCGAAGCAATCTGAGTCTCGAGCGGAATTTCTTAAAGTTTAAGCTCTTTGAAAAAGCTTGAAATTATTATTATTGTTCTCTATATATAGCTGCTGCGAATTTTACTCTTAAAAAAAAAGAAGAAAAATTTTTTTTAATTTTAAATGAAAATTGTTTGAAATAACAGCTATCTAATGGAAGAGAAAAAAAGTAAAGGGTCGTTAAACTTGCATGTGAGAACTTAGACGCGATTGGAAATCACATCGAAAATTTGTCGCTAAAAGCTCTACTGTTCGGAGTTTCGAAACGTGCGATACAGCGCTATTAGATTCTCGTACAAAAAGCGGCAGCTGGCTGGAAATAGTTTGGACTTCTTTACGAGCTTTTCGTCCGAGATAAAAACTTCTTCGTTGTAAAAAAAAAAATAAATAAATAAAAAATAATAATAATTCGAAGAGAATTTTCTGACCTCTGCCGGATTTGCGTGATGCGAGGAAAAAAGGGGGAAAAAAAGGGGGGAAATTCCAAAAGCGTACCGCGTAATATCAATCATCGCTGCGCGATGGGGCGAGCACGCGAGAGGGGTGAGGGGTGAGTTAGGCGCGACGCGTGATGTAATTAGTGCTAATGAAATCGCTAATCGCGTTAATTGGACACGCGGCTGGCGATGGCATGCCGCTGCGGCGGACATTAAGTATCGCGAAAAAGTTGCCGCTTAGAATTCTCGCCGGCGCTATTCTCGCCGGACGGGGTGGCGCGATGCATTTAACTTTCAGCCGGTGCCGCGGAGAAATTACAAATGCTGCAGGTGGATCATAATCTACCGGCAGTACGACGTGATACTGTTGCACGAAACGCAAATCGATCGGCCGCCTTTACCGTTATCGCGCATCTCTCGTTCTCATTGTCTCCCGCGTATCGCCCTCGATTATCGACTTAGGAGCGTGATTTATACAGCGTCTTGCGTCTCGCGGATGCATATACACGTACGCCACTAAATATGGACGCACGTACCTTAGAATCGATATCGAAACGTCATTGCGATAGCACGTAACTGTAACTTGATTTCATGATGGATGCAGGACGGTTATATCCATCATAACTTAATACCACCGCGGATATCTGCTGTTCTAGGCGGAAAATATAGGCGCGGCTGGCCAAGAAATATGATCGCGCATAAAGCGATTTCGAAAGCGGAAGCTTACTGTTTCGCGAATAACTGCGCGCGCGATACCGAAATCTGACTTGACGTTGCGAAATAATCCAGGGCTCGCGGAGGAACCGCTGGGGAGAGTATATACTACAGTAGTAGATACGTATAGAAACTTCCTATGTTTTTACATACATCGTGCCCCTGCGGACTTTTTTAAAGACCCGGAAAAGAATATAATTTCTAATATATGCGTTTCGCTAACTCGTGACCTGTTACATCGGAGATTGCGCGATTAAAAACGCCAGGAATTGTCAACAAACGATTGTCGGGATTTTCTGATTTTTCAGCACTCGCGTTTACTAGTTTAAAAAAAGCGTCGACATTTCCATTCTTGACTTCGTCAAATGGGCGCTGCGCATTTTCAAATGTTACCTCGTTCGACACGTTTTTCCGGCAGGTTTAAAACCCGACTCCGGTAGAAATAGTATTGTGTTACCTCGCGATATATCTTTCTCGGTGTTACACGCCACGGGCTTCAACATGCATTGTTCGCGCGTGGATCCAGACGGAAATATTTCCTCTCCCGAGTCCCGACTTTCTCCCGGGCGCTTTTCGCGGAGCGGAGTGTTCGGACGAGATAGCTGACGTCGTCTGGGCGAGAGGACCGTTCGAGAGAGAGGTGGGCGCTCAGAGATATATCGTTCGACAATAACGAGAAATAATGCTCGGCGTTGCCGTCTCGCCGTCCTTATCCCGCGTGTATTCATAAATATCGCCATCACGTCGACGGCAATGCGCAATATACCTGCGCAACATGTCTATACATTATACGACACGACGGCAAGGCGAGCAGGTACAACCACCTGACTCAGGTGCGCTCAGGTGGCTTCCTCCAGGCTTGTGTATATGCGTGACACGCCTAACCCGTATATCAGGGCGCGCGGGCGAATAAGACTCGTCCATGACTATGAGACACGAAGAGTATAGTGCAATGGTTGACCCCGGTTACGCGGGGTCATTCCCTCCTTCAGCTACCGCCGCTTCAACCCCACTCGCCGCCCGCTACCGCGCCACCCTCTGCCGTAGCTCTTTTTTGCCATCCCCCTGCCGTCCCTCTCGCTCTCCGCTACCCTACCGCCGCCCTTTTCGTCCTCTGCCTTCGTCTTCCTAACCGCGGCCCGCTACTATCGCAACCACTACGCGATTCACTTCCTCTCTGCCGTCCTCGGTTACCCTGCTCGTCGAGTGAACGACGAGCAGCGATGTATCTACCAGGTGGTACGACCTATGTAAGCTCTCTTGTATATATACTACCGGCTCGGGCCAACTTGGATTTTCCCGCTGCCCGTGAGTCAAGAGACGAAGTTAAGCACGGAAAACCAATGTTGTACATCGTAGCGATTGTTGTTCGCTGGGGGGGTCTCTTCGTGCCTCTCGTGCTCTTGGCGCGTTTGGAAGACAAGCGGATTACAAAGAACCCCGGGCACCGTATCGTCAGGAAAAGGCGGCAATTTGCGTGCGGAAATAGCGAACGGACTTAACTCGCCGTTGGGTACGATTAAAGCGAGCTCGCGCTTTCCATAAGGCTAATTTATCTCTCTTTAATTTTAGATTTAGATCTTCAACGGTTTGATTAAAACGACTCGTTCGTTCCGGAGTTATCTTTGAAGAGCAAATCGCTCGGAAAAGTATTCGTGGGTATTTGAGAATGCGAACGTTCTTAAAATATTTGAGGAATGATTTACAAGACATACATTTGCACCATGTACATACGTAGAAGAAGAGAGAAAGAGAGATGTAAATTCTTTTTAGAAAGAAAAATTCGCGGGCATTTGCGTAAGAAAAAGTATCGTCGTAAAAACTACAACGATAGCATCGGACAAGAAGTGATAGCGTAAAAGGCAGCGAGAGGAAGTCTGCGAGGAGCAAGAAGTGATTGAAGAGTGCTGTCACGTGAAAAAGAAGCTCTTTTCGCTCTTCAGGCTCAATCCACTCAGACTTCCTTTATACTTATAATTATCTTTACTGCCACTCATGAACAGTTCGTCGCGGCAACTTTTTACGCATCTTCTCCATATTTTTTTTTTTTTTTTGAAAGCTTTCGTTTGAGGAAATGTTAAAATTTTATTTCCATCTTAATTTTTGTTTCTCGTCTGAGAGAAAAAAAATGCGAGAGGACGAAAAAAAAAAGGTGAAAACGCTTTTCGCAGTAATAAGTGAGATTCAAGACGTTGGAAATGTTGTAAAAGCTTCGGCGAAATTGAGAAGGGCTTTAGGATAATTTTTTTTCGGTGCGCTTTTAATGCGACAGCGTTGTCATTCTAAATCTCCTCATTATGTATTATCCTTCTTCAGCAAAAATATAACGGTTTCAACGATAACTCCTTCGCAGAGACCTACTTTCCTTCTATCGTTTTCCACGCTGGCATATTTGTGGGGCCGCATATTTGTACGCTACGTCTCATCGCCGTGATGCCAGAAGTGTATTGTCGTTAATGGAGATGAAATGCTCGCAATAACAACGACAATGCGTTTCATTCGCGTTATCGCGGACTTACATTTCTCGCGCAAAGCCGTACGCGCCGCGATACTGATTGGGATAGTAATATTTTCCTTTGCGAAAACAAAAAATCTGAAAGAAGTCAAGCCTCGCCACATACCCCAGCTTTTTCGCAAAGCTATTTCTTTATATAAGATCGAGTTTTACATAATAATGCCGTGCTTTTCCGGCTTTGATTTCTGACGTACAAAATCGGAAAAGCACAAAACTGATTTTTATCAATTTGATGTACGATGTCCGATAACAAGGAGTGATTCACCTTAAAATAACTTCCTCAGAATTTTCGTGGAGAGAAGTATCGGAATATTTTTCGCGAAACTTTTTCCTGTCTCGCTATAAATAGCCAAATCTCATGTAAGTTATCAGTTCGAGCACGTATGTAGAGATATGCATTATATTTCGTATGCACGAGAAATATTATGTGTATATATATATAACTGCGGCAGGATAAAAATTTTCACCCGGCAAAAATTCCTGTAAAATGTTGATTTTCGCGAAAACGCCGATGCAAAATGACTCCTCGCGTTACTTGCATTACCTCGTCCCTTCGATTTCCCTGAATGAGGACCTTTCGGTGGATTTGCGGTAGTCTGGGCGCACTTTAAGCCGCATCCGTGCGTACATAGACGAGCGTGCGGGAAAAATTTTTCTCGGGAAGAGGTAGAAAGAACGTTATCAGGCACCCGGAAGCCACCCTCTCGCAAACCATTCGTAAACGAAGGTTGATCTTATCCGCGTTCCGAAACGAGATCTTCCGAGCTACTCCTCGAGACTGACACCTCTTAAAACATTTCACTCGTCTCATGCATTTATCGCGATGCACAAACTTTTAAAAATAACAAGCTGCAAACAACGGGCACGTATACGTATATATATATATATATATATATATATATATATATATATATATATATATATTTTCCCTGATGTAGACGCGGAAAGTTTATTCAACGAGTAGATAATAGTTATTTTAATATTCGGATAACAATAGCTCTCAAGTGACACATACGTGACACTCGCTATATATAAATTACGAGATGGGTGTATCAGTCTGGACAGTTTACAAGCGAAATAGAAGCGTAAGAAATGCGGCGAGTTGTCGCGGCGAAAGTTTCCCCGTCATTGTACCGGTACTTCAGGGTGGGAGAAAATTATAGCGACTAGCTGAAACTTGGACGTCGTTCAAGATCGTGGACGATGAGGCGAAGATATATGTTGCGATGTTAACGGCATGCCGAGATTTCAAGCAATTAACCGCGGTTTACATTTACACGGGCAGTCAAGCTAATCTCTTCTTCCAAGTAGTTGCTACAACGCTTTTAGGAAGGCAATCGTACATTTTAACGGCAAACATTTGTTCTATCGATCAACCCTTTTAAATGAGCCACAGCGACGGACGAGAGTTACTTCCCCGTAAACGTGTGTAATTTTTGATTCTCTTGAAACTTTTCCCCGTGTAAACGCCATATTCTGCGTGACGCCGTCGTCGATTATCGGCGCTGAAAAAACGACGAGTTATTTTTTGCCCGCGTTCGTCGCACTTCGGTGAACGAGAACCACTTTTCCGAGTCGATGAAGGTTTAGTTTATCGAACGAAAAATTTCACGACGTGTTAAACGGTTAGCAGGCCGGCTACTGTGCTACTTTTCTCGCTCTTTTCTCTCTCTCTTTCTCTATCACTCGGCGACCAGCGTCCCGTGTGATATTTTCGAAAGCTCGTCTCCTGACCCTTCGAACTTTTAAGTTCTCTCAGTGCAGTTTATTCAATGAGCGAAGGACGAGAGACGGTGTAAAGAAATTTCAAGGGACATTTCAAAGGTTACTGCAATAGCGACAGCTCGCCATATTCCTGACGACGATATTCCGTTTTTTTACGCTTTTTGAAGAACAGCGAACTCGGCCGAAATAAACTTCACGAATGCTTTGATCGGCCTTTCTATAGAGAGCCGCCAGCACTTTGTATACAGCGACGTCGATATACCGCGATTGATCGCAAGAGAGTGGATGCCTCAAACGGGCGTCTATTGCTATGAGAAAGGACGATGGCTGGCGCGCGAAGAACTTCCAAACTCGCTGGCGTACGATTTACGCCATGTAGGAACGTACCTCGCGGTATTTACGAGCTTCTGCTATAATCCTGCCCGGCGCAATTCTCCTTTGTCCAGTGCTTTACATGGAGTTTCGCATAAAGATCTCATTATTGCAAGTTCATTTCTAAACCGGGGCGCCTATACTGATCCCGAACTTTCGCATTCTCAAATTCTGCGAGCAACCTGCGCGAAGTTACCTTTTCGCGAAATGAATTATTGCGCAAATTTCGTATTATTACTTGTGTTACGTTATTCAAGAACACAACTGCAAATATTAACCAAAGGAAATGTATGTATCTCGAGGATCTAAGGATTCCTGACGTTCGAATTCTTTAAAATCTTTTAACTCATTAATCATTATGTGCGAATTTACTGATACCACTCGACGTAATCCATCTCCATTTTCTATCGTTTGTCGTGGTACGGCTAGCACGTACAGAAGGGATCGAAATCCAATACAGGGCTTTCCCCGACTCTCGGGAGCACGGGAAGTTTACAGAGGAGCTGCCTGGCGCATCGGGATATCGGCAACGTCATAATAAATAGGGGTCCTTGAACCTCTCGCGCCGCGGGTAGAGAGAAATGCAATACCTCCAACTATCGGGCAGAGTTGCGAGTTTTTAACACGCGGGAAAAGTTCGCCATTCTCTGTCACTCGTCGTCGTCTGTCGCCCGGGTGTCCCTTTTTTTCTCGATCGGGGAATTAACGACGCGCCCCGTCGGCGCGGGGGAAACTTGCCGCCGTTAAACCGATCTTATCGATTTCAATGGGAGACGGTAGCCGTTTTGCTGGCAGGTTCGCCGAGTACAATGCGAACTTTATAATGCGCATTATCATTGCCGCATTAATACCGGCGTCGCCGGTATAAACGCCACGGCTGTGATCCCCCGCTGACGACAGAAACTTTCCGCCTGTCGCTTCCGCCGCGAATCGCATGGGGTAGATATTAATAATTCGTCGTCCTGCCGGATACCGGCGTCGCTCGTTTTGCCGCCCGCTCCCTGACGTCATGGCCATGCCATGATCCTGTCTCCAGCCCTCCCGCCGCCTCTCACCTCTTACAGTGAATTTTCATCCGCCGCGGTGGCGCGGCATTTCCATTAAGTGGCCACACGCCACCATTGTCGAACGGTTATAGGTTTCACGGGGGTGGACGCGCCCGACGAAAATTTCATGGCAGAAGAAACGTGCACAGAGGCGTACACGCGCGTTGCCCACGGAGTTAATTATGCGCGAAAACAATATTATCGAAGGAATTATCGGATGCAGGACCCCAAAGTTTAGAGAGTGCGCGGCGAAGCCGCTGCTGATCATCGCTTTTCCGCAGGGTTAATGCGCCGCGTGGAATAAATCATTAATAGGAATGACCTGCTCTCGGATTTTGCAGGCAAGCGGGAATAATATAGAGAGGTGGCTCGAAAACGGATTATTAATTTCTCGATTTGACACATCGATAAGCAGGATTATCGGCTGCTAATTAATCGGGCATAAATACTTCTTATTAGGAAGCAAACGCAACAAAGATGCGCGAAGCGCGCGCTCTGTGATGCTTAGCGTTAGTAAAATTTTACATTAGTTTGAAGTTCATTAACGTGCAATCTAATTGCATCTCGCGATTCTGCCGCTAATAACTCTCGGGACTTTCCGCGTAGAAGAAAAAAAAAAAGAAAAAAAAAATGTTACATCGCGATAAGTAAGCTGCCTTCAGCATAAATATTGCAGCATTTGTAACGTTATTATCTTACCGGCTGCATCAGTAATTAAAGCAAAATTTACATTAATCCAAGACGGATAACAAGTTTCTAGGAATGCAATACGCTTGGACGAGTTTGAATTTGTTCATTACTGAAAATCTAGACAGCTCATTCGTCCAAGACAATACAAGTTACTTGTAAGAAGGAGAGATTGATTAATATTTGTTTTAATTAAAAACGTTTCCCGCTGTTACATTAGCGCTTTATCCGTCTGTATAACTTGTAGTTTTTATCGATGGTAAATGTAGCAGCTTACAAAGGCTTTAGGTCGACTCCAAGCAACGTCAGTCGGCGTCTCGTCATTTTGGAAACGAAACCCCGGCTGTTAGACTCGCGTTATAGTTCCTGAGAAAAACGATCTTCTATCTCGAAGCTATCTTTACTCGTTATTTTCGTTCCTAAAGTGCTGATAGCCCGATATCAGCCCGTACGAGTTAATTTAAAACTTTTATCTTCCAACGAGCGAGAAAGAGGAGTATATTTTATTCTGGCTTTTAGTTTTATGTGTTTGCGGAAATAAAGGACAGAATTAATAATACCGGGCGATGATTAAATTCTCCTAAATTCATCGCATTATCAATGGCCATATGCTCGCGACAGTGGGATTCTGGAAAATCCGCTGTATGATTATCACGTGCGTGGTTTATCTTATCACCCTCGTGTTCTCGGAGCACCGGAACACCGCAAATGCTTTCAAATCTGATTTATGGTGATGATCATTCTTTCTCACTCTTTTAAAATGTTCGATAAAGCCTCTCCTCCGTGTACTCGGGGGGCCCCCTGAATTTTATCGAAAATGTATAATCGATAATTCGTGGACCGGAATTGGCGCGGTGATTCATATGTTGACGATGATGCATACGATATTTCATGCATAACGCGAACCTTTCGATTTACTGTACGGAATACCGTGAAAATATCTCTTTCGAGCGCATATCAAAAGCAGCCTGACAATTTATTAAACTTTCCCTCTCCCTTCCTTCGCTTTTTCTCTCTCTCTCCCTCTTTTTCTTTCTCTCTCGCTCTATGTTTCTGCCTCCATTAATTGATTTCGTACAGCTCGAAACGCTTTCCGATTTGCTTCATTAAACATCTCGCATTTGCGTCAGCTGCGCATGTACTTTCAACCTAGGTAGAGATTGGTGAGGGTTAATCGACTTTGTACTGCCGTTCCACTTCTTTCCTAAAAGTTTTTTTTTTCCTCGTGCACCCCCTTCTGCGATCTTTAATTATACATTCAGAAGAGATCTCATTACGACACGCCGCGAAAGAAAATGATTAATTGAATGTAACTGGCGTAGGTGCATACATTACGAGGCACCGCTCGCGACCTATTATACACGTTACATCGATTGCACTTCGCGCAAACGCACACGAGCGAGTGAGTAAATAGCTAAATAAATACGAACATTAACTTATGCAGACATCGTGAAATTTCTCTGTCAAATTCTAAGACGTACCGATATACGGGCACACTCTCGTGCGATATATTAATTCTATTTCAAATTAACCTAATATTTCGTAACGAAATAATAATGGGTGATCGATAACGCAAAGTCAACCTTCTTTCAAAGAGCGATATGAAGTGCGAATACTCCTGCGAGAGCACCTCGAGTGAATATTTCCCGGGAAATATCCCGGAGACAGCCTGAAAATGGTTTTCGAGAGGTGGAGAATGTTCCGCATCGAAGTAAAAACTATTTTATGTTAGAAATATTCCGCGATGGTTAGGTGTTTACTCGAATGTGCCGTAGAGAGCGCAGTTACAAGGGATAGAGCCGAAGGCCCGTCGGCCGACTCACGTGTTGGGGAAAAAAAATACGTAGGACGGAATTGGCGCGTTAGGAGGAAAATATACGTCGGTCGTCCGACAGAGCCTGATCGACGCGACGCCTTGATGAGGGCGCGATAAGATATCGCGTTCACGCGTGCCGCGTAAATATTGCCTCTAATACCGGGACTGGACTATAAATAACGCGCGCCCGGCTTTCCACCCCGTTTACCCTCTTTCCCCGGTCTGTCGTCGCGTCCGCCGCTATCGTTCTGCATCCACTTGCGCGACGGCATCGTAACCGAAGGAAACTGCCGCGGGATGAAAAGTAAGCGGCGTGTCACGTATACACGCGCGTTACTTCGCGCGTGTATATGCTGCACAAAGGCACGTTTGTGCCGGGAAAGCACGGCGTAGGGACGAGTTCCGTATACGCGCGCGCGCGTGTGCGACACGATACCGCGGTCTTGGCACGTATTCACACGCCAGGCGCCCATTGTCTCGAGTTATTCGAAGGTAAAAGATCGCAACTGAAGCGTTAAAGCTGACGTCATTGTTTCACTTTTCTTTCGTCGCGCGCATGCATCGGCCTACGCGCGCGTGCATATAGCGCACGTGAGGCCGCAGCATCCCTCTCCCTCGTGTGAGGCATCGGCGCCCCGAGCTATCAATTCCGCGCGATAAAACTCCGATATAACGCCCTTCGTTTTACAATACTTTTGCGCCATTGCAACGTTCTTTCCGTCGCTCTCCTCTCGCGTCGATGCCGTTAACGACAGATCGCGGCGATACCGAGGCTTCCGGATGTGACCAGCTGCCGGAAACCCGCCTGCGCCTCGTTAGAATTAACGCAATTATTCTAAATATATCGATGCCGCACACGTGCGCGCGATATATATTTGCGTTTCGCCGCGAAGCCGTTCTAAAAGTCGATTTGATGATATCGCTATTCCTTCGCAGTTTTCTTACCGCACGTCGAACCTTGACTGGCCTGCTGCCAGGCCGCGAGCATACGGCTCGCTGTTTAATTATTTTTAAACGAACGAGAAGGGATTTGAAAAGGTTACTTAGCTGCATAGAGAAAAAAATTTTCGTATGCACACTTCTTAAGCACCCCCCCCCCTTTTTTTTTTCCTACGAGAAGAGGATGTAGCAGTCGATTTCTCATTCCTTCGACGTTACACGTCGCTCGTGGCGTACTCTTCTGTTCGCGTGACATCAGCGTTAGCTCATCCCTGCGACCGACAGTTTTATAACGGTGACGAGAATACGCCCGCGTCCGCAGGCTCTCTCCCATTAATTAATCGCGCGCGATGCGTGCAAAATAGAAAGGCGCGTCTGTCGGCCGGGGAAAAATACCCCGTCGCGAGCGAGGTGAAAAAGTCCTCTTATGAACTGTGACCTGCGGATACATGGCTGACCCGTTTCATTATCCCCGCTGTGTACCTTCCTTTCCCCTCGATCTTTCGCAGCGTACGCGGTCCCGGCCGTTGGATGCTGCGGCGTCACCCCTCGCGGTAACGAGATTAATTCTAAGGGTAGTTACTCACTCGTATGGAGCCCGGTGCTCGTGTAGACGCTGCCTGGCATTTATTAGCACAGGTCAACGCTTCAAATCGCTACCGGCACACGGCGGAGCCGCGCTCTACTTGCACGTATATACGATCGCTCAAGTCGGCGTATACATACGCACGTTCTTATAGACAAGGTCGTTCCGTGACCTATCCGCGAGACCGGTTATTAAAAAAAAGGAACTGTCAAACGCCGGCGGATTGTAATGCTCGTTCCGTTTCACTTATCCGCGTTAGCTAAATCCGTAGCGCATTTGCGGAATACGACCTTTATAAAAAATTGACGGGAAAGTCGATAGTAGCGCGATACATTTTGCAGCAAGAGGACATAACGCGCGAATTAAAATTCTTTTTCCCCCTCGGCGAAAATATTCCATTTGGAAGTCTACGCACGTGCGCCAGGTGATTACCGGCGCACTGTGGGCTTTACATCGCTCGACCTATACGTCTATTTAAATCTGATTAAACGCGACCGATCACCGCGATCACGTACTCCGAGATAATTCGCGCTATAATGCCCCGTAAATAGATACGCCGTCAATGTAAATGACTTTTGATACGCGCACATACATGACAAACGCAGTCACACGAGAAGATTAACCCGTTCCGTTGCTGGTTTACACCGATGCACCTGTGTGCGTATTTTGTCAAGGTCTACGATCTTTGAAATCAGACTCATATTGCTGAAATATTAATACACGTATTATCGTTTATGTACTTTTTTTTTATAGACTCGCAATGTATAATAATCTTTTCTCTGTTTTTTATCTGTTGCAGTGAAGAAGGCGCGGTTCGTCTGCGAGGATGGTTCGTATTCTGGAAAAATGGGAAACTATTGCGACGGGAGATGAAAGTCTCGTTCACGCAACCCGTCGATTTGTTTCCCCAAATCGTAGTCTTCTTTAATTACCAAATTAATACGAGCGAAATACTGACACGTGCGGAAACCGAGCGTGGGAAATTGAGGCCGAGACAAGCCGCAGAACCGAGGTCTTTATTCACGCTTCGCTTCTAAAGTCCGCGGACAATTTATTGCACTTTGCGATTGGAATAGTTCCAAGTTTCGGATTATGCGATCGTTCAGGCGGAATATCGTGACGTTCCGATTATGCCGAAATAATTTTTTCGCGCGGAGATGTAACGTATTCTCGCGAAGTATCGTGAAATATGTCGAATTTAAATAAATCTAAGACGATGCCGGGCACGTGTGAACCCTCGTCATGTTTTTTTTCTTTTTTTTCTTTTTTTTCTCTCTCTCTCTCTCTCTCCAAACTTTCCTAACGGGGAAAAAAAAGTAAACCGATAATTTCAATAACATCGGCAAAACTTTGGATTTATGTCATTCATTGCGTTTCCTATGATGGCGAACGTAATCTTGACAGTTTTCGCTCGTACACTCATATTATGCCTTTTTCAAATATTCATTCACGCGTGCGTCATTGTGCAGAATGGACTTATGAAGAGCATTATTTCATACAATTGTTACAAGAATTGTAAAGCGCGACGATAACGTCCACATACGCGAACGTGAATGCTGTTTGGCTTTATGAATTTATTTACTTAATGGTTCGGTTACGCTTATTCATATTAACTTCCTTTATCGAGAACACATTTAGTCTCATCGTAATTGGTCATACATTTTTGCATTCGCTGTGTTATCTAGCGCCTCTCACCTATAAGAGCACCTTACGGTTTATTCTCATGCGAACGACATTCGATTTGTTCCATATCTGGTAAATTTCTCAGGTCAAGAGGGAACCGCGCGTTATTTTCGCTAAAATCTATTTATGGCGCATCTAATTTTTTATTAATAACTACTCTCTCTCTCTCTCTCTCTCTCTCTCTCTCTCTCTCTCTCTCACTCACTCACTCACTTACTCGCTCGATGGTTAGATGCTATCAGAGATGAACCGCGGAATGTGAGTGTATTTTGCCGACTGCTTCAAAAACACAATTTTCGTGGCTCGCGAAGTAAAATGTCGAGGGTGACGCACCACCGTGCCTGAAACATCGTGTCGCGGATCGTAAAATCTCGTTCCTCCTTTTTGCACGACTTATCGAAGACGTGCAGCTGAGAATATACAGGACGTGCCTGTGGTGTGGGCGGAACTTATTGGACTTTAACAGTTTGTTCCTTTCTCGTGCGCCCATTCTCGAACACATAAAACGCGCGAGAATGTCATCAGGATCGCTATTAAATTGAGGATAAAATGGTCTTATTCGCTCACATTACACGTTTATAGGAAACTAAAATCACGATATATTTTTTTTGTTTTTCTTTCTTTTTTTTCGTTTTTTCTTTTTTTTTTTTTACTGGAATACAACTCATACGTTTTAAACGATTCCATTAAAAACGATAAGCACGAATTACTCGATCAAAATGTGTTTCGATATAACGCTTTATTTATAAAATAACGTATTTCGCTCGTATATTGAGGACTCGCGCTCTTTGAATGTACATCACATTTCGACGGGCCGATTAAAAACTGGACTGTACCGAATTTCAGCGGATCAGTTCAATTCTTACGTCACGCTGAAGCTGCAAAATGTGAAGTCAACGACAGTCACTGTGAAAGGGGCCAATCCATGCTGGGAACAAGACTTCCTCTTGTAAGTTGTCGATAATTAATTTTACGCGAACGCCCGCCAGACAGGCAGCAGTTTGAGGGACTCGTTAAAAAAAATGTCGTTAAGTTAAACGAGTTTCTAGCAATTCGAAAATTCTCCGCGCCGTTACTACGGCGTAATCACGCTTCGAAAACACACCGAACTATCGCGTGCGCACCGACACTAAAATATCTAGGACGGCCGGTAATTTGTGCGCATCTAGAGGAGTTTGAGACTAATCATACTCTTATTTAACGGGACTCTATCTCGGCTAGGACAAAGTAAATCCTGTCGACCGATCCGCGAATTTACCGACCGGAGGCGGGAATTTCGCGAATATTTCTAGCGTACCTCATAGAAGCAGAAACGTACTACTTTTTCGCAGCCCGATATTATTAACTCCGGTCTGGCAAGCCGGGCTGTTTGAAACGAAGGACTTTGGTCCATTATGGTCTTTGTTTTTTTAAATAAACTATTAAATGGATTGCTAGAAAAAGAAAAAAAAATGTAAAGAAACGCTAAAGTAAAAATTGGCTCGTGAATTAAAACGGATTGTTTTGTTGTGCAATTTCGACTTGCTGTACGTGAAGATGTATTGTTCTCGATCTTGGCTCGCGTAACGCTTAACGCCAGCAAATTCTCCACTAACGTCTCGCTATTAAATTTCATTTAATCTGCTTTGTACGGAAAGCGTAGCCGTTTACTTTGCTTCGTGACGTAATATTTCTTCGCGGTCCCGCAAAAGGTTAATGGAACTTGTTTGTTACGCAGCGAAACGAATGACATGAATGCCGGGCTCGTGGTGGAGGTATGGTGCAAGGGATTCTTGTGGGACCGCTTTCTGGGCTACTACTACATCCCGCTGTCAGAGGTGTCCTACATGAATGAGGTAACGAGAAATCAGTGCAACTTAAGTACAACCGAGGATCGACAATCGAAACAGAACACCGATATGTGTGACACCAACAGTAACACACAGCCAGACATCGTCACTGACACGGTACACTTATTCAATACATTCGCTCTACACCGCGTTATTACACCCGCTCGCTTGTATATATATATATATATATATATATATATTTTTTTTTTTTTGCGACGTTAAAGCAAGTAGAAAATATTAAAAGTGATCAAAACGTTTAATAATATTGCACAAATGCTGCCTCGCGACAGCAATAAATATTTCTTGTAGTCTGCCATAATTTGAAAAAATCGAGAGCTATTTCGCGTCGTTCAATGTTTATTTCTTTCGTCGCGAAACCTGGAAATTGACTATTTTTAAAAACACGTCGTTATCGATCACGCCAGCGCCGATTACGATTAACGAGTGACTTTTTTAGGCATCTAGCGCGCAACAATCTTTCGCAGAATCCGTTTATTATCCGCCAGATGCGCCTTCGTCGATTCTCCCTTCGTTTTTCGTATTACTTCGCGCGAAATGAAATCCGACGTGAGCTTGCACGTCGAACGGAGCCAACGGCCACTTGGCACGCTACTCAGTCATCCGTCAATTTTTGGCAGAATAAATGGATAATTTTCGATCGCGCGTTATTTTTCCGTGGCCGTCGTCGCGACTTCTCATTATCGCCGGTATGAAAATTCTCTGTATGATTTTTTCCCTTTTTTTTTGCGTTCCATAAATTTATAAATACATAAAACGCTATAAATTTAGAAATGCGGAACAGGTTATAAACACAGGGAATGCGACACAATCAATCGACGTCACGTCCAATACGTAACCGATTGCGAGGTCAATTCGACTAATATATTACACCGCGCGTGATATAAATTGAATTCGCGAGGGTGACGCAGCCGTGATATGTGCCGGTTTAGTTCGTTGTGCGTTTTCGCGAACGCAATCACACGCGAATGTGGAGTGCGCCCTGCGCTCGAAGAATACGGTGATTAACGATAGCGCGTAATTTACGTTGCTGACGTGAGAAACTAGTTGCGACAGCAGTGATAGCAATTTGTCTCTCTTTCTTCCCTGCCCACCCGTTCTCTTTCTCTCTAAGATACATTTACGATGCATATTGCGCTCATAATTAGTGCGCATAATTAGATATTAATAGCAGCCGCGGGGGGACCCAATTTCTCTTATCGCCGGCTCCATCGGGCATGCTCTCAGGCTCTTGAAACGTAAGTTACCGGAACTTCGGGATGTCGATTCGCGTAACGCAAATTACATTTTACTTGGCGACTCATACGATAAATTGATATACTCGGATAGGCATTCTCCGGTTTCGTCTCTCATACGAGACGTAACGAGGAATTTGAGAAAGATCGAAATTGAGATTCTTTCTTTTTTTTTTCTTTCTTTCTTTTTGCCGTTGCCGCTGCGGTACGCCCTTTACGGTTTACTAATCTATCTATATTTTTTCCTGCGATTCCTTTTCATTATCTTTCCGACTTCAATTGCGAAGCATTCCGTTGAATGCACTTTTCCACGATGACAAAAGTGAATTTTTGCTAATTAGATTGCCCGAATGCTCCGTCTCGGGGATACAAGAATGGGAAAAAAAAAGTAAGGTATTCATTCGGCGAAATCGCCCTGTCCCTAGAATAATAATTCTCTAGAACGTTCAGTCATTCTTTTCAATGACCAGGAGTCACTCATGCGCGACTCGGAAACGAAGAAGCAATTCTCTTTTTCCTCTACTTCTATTTTTTTTTGGTTGTTATTCAAATTCTCAGAAGACTGCCTTTAAACTCGATTTCTTGTTGTTCTCCTTGTGACGGCACGATTTCATTATATTACTATAAATTGGATACATTTTTTTTTTCCCGTGAAAGAGTATTTTGGTTGATACGCGAAATAGTTTTGCGATTGTTTCATTAAAATGCATATTTCGGCGAAGATTTTAATGAGCCAGGTAATTTGCGAAAGAATCTCCGTCAGAAAATATAAAATATAAAACTCCAGTGTGCCCGTGTAGCATCAACAAACAACTAAAATTGGACGACCGAGGCTCTGATCTAGTCCGTTTTCTTCTTCCGCACGAAATGCATTTGCAGCATTTTTCAGGGGAAAACGATCAAATCGAATTAAAGTGTAGATATTAGATAATTCTGTCACGTATGGGAGGGTAATTTCATTTACCGATACCGGTCTTTGCGAGTGTCTTTTTTAGATTACTAGAATAAACCATGCGCACGTTTCGCGTGCGCTATTTTTCGAAAAGTCCTAATTCGTGCGCGTCATTATAATTCCGTAATTTATGATCGACGACGTGTTATCGGTTAAAGAGACCCAATTACTAACTACAAAAAAATAAAATCATGCGACTTACCAATCGGCATGAGCGTCAGCGGAGTTGAAGAATTCTGCCGGTGACTGTAACATAAAAAGGAAAATATTAATGTTGACATGCCAGTTAGTTAATAAGATTAATAAAAAAAAAAGTTTTTTTTTAATGAAGATTTTATTTCAAAAATTAATGCTTACCTAAAAGTTGCTCCGCCGAAGCAGGATGCCCGTCCCGGGCCTCCTCCTCCTCTCAGATGGGACGTGTCGAGTCATCCTTCCGCGTACTGGACACTCGCGAACGCGCCCGGATCAATTATTATCGCGAAAATTATTTAACATCTTCGCACGTTATTTTTCGACACTCCCGTAAAAAAATAATCGTAATATAAAGCGCCCGATAACTAGCGGCACACCCGAAACGACCGACGAACCGGCTGCGGTTCGTATATTCTAATGTCGGCGCGCGGCACTTTAATTTATCACTGAACGATGCACAGCAGCGGAGTTCCTCTTGATCTGTAACAGATAAATTAAAAAATTATATTGTAGATATTAAATCTAATTAAATAAAATAATATAAAAACGTTATCAAAAATCTAAACTATTTAATACCGAAGAAAAATTGATACTTACCCTGGGGTTGCTCCGCTGGTGCAGGATACCCTTCCTGGGCCTCCTCCTCCTCTCAGGATGTCTGCGGGATGTCGGGTTGGTCCTCCTTCAATGATAGAGTATTATCTGAAACAGAAAAATTGCAGTTAATATGCTGTTCTGTTCAATTCAGCGCGTATTGTTTATGTCTTACCGCGTGCGTGTTTTAATCGATTATTAGCTAATTCAGGCGTCATACCAATTTTTTATATATAGGATCCTGTTTACACCTGAAAGATTACGGTTCACCCGGATTGTTCGACCGAGGAGCTTTTTTTTTTTCTCTTAGGTGAAAGCTCTAATAATAAATGAATAAAATTGCGTCGTCGCTAAAGAGCTCACATTTCGCTTTCGTATCATTGCTTCGCGCGCGAACGGGGTCGGAATCACCGTTGAAGTCGTTCTGGACCATGACATCGGCATCGGTAATACCCACGGTTCTCATCCGTCCGTGACGTCACTTGGCGCGCGGCCAAATCGCGACGCTCAATGAAACGTTCGGGGTGGCCCGGGTCGCCAAGTGGGTGATGTGGTCGACGTGAGTTTACGACAGCACTGTACTGCGTGCACACACATACAGGGAGGTTTTAGCGAAAGGCAACGACCTTGGCAAAATATTCAGCTGATTCTCACGCTTTTTCCTCTCCGTGAAGGAACCTGACACAGCGACATTTGCCGGCCGGCCCTTGAGAAAAGAGGTCCACTTCACTCTAACGATTCCTTATTCACACCCGCGAAATAAAGTAACCACCCGCCTCTCCCTCCCGCGACATTTTTATACACTTGACACCGCTACTATTACGTTTTCGTTTCCCTCTAAGCGACCACGTCGCTCTTCGGTGGAAGAAGCAAAAGTTAATGACCGTGTGATCCGTGATCCGCGGCACAAAAGCGATGCCGATGTCCTTTATTCCGCGGATGAAGGGACGCGTTAAGACGCTTTCTTTCGGTGAGATTCTTTCGTTCGGCTTCCCGCGTTAAGCCGTACGATTGCGGCAACAATAGGCGAATCCACAAATCACGCTGTAAATCGTTCCTCCGCGTTTCTGGAGCGATCGACGGGACGCGGCGGTGACATTTGCGGAGATAAAGCGTCGATGCGGAAAAGGGAGGAAAAAGTGCCGGCAAATATATGCGCGCACGTGTGCGAGGTAGATAAAAGAGCTCGGCACGTGAGGAAGAGACAACGCGGGAGGGCGCGGGGGACCGACGGGGACTCGGTCGAGAGTGGATGAAAGATGATGGACGGCGGAGATGAAGACGATATGTAGCCGCGAGACCGGCAAGCGAAAAATGCGGGCGTGAAACGCGGCGGAGTGAGGTAAACGAGCCGGGAAGTACCAATGCGCGAGGTCAGGCCGCTCTCCCTTCGCGCCGCGGAGAGGACGATCTGGGTCAGCCGCGGCTTAAAATATTCATAAAACGGCACGCGAGATCTACACACGGCTCGATATACATCGGAAATACACCCGGCTAACGCGGCATCGGAATAATCCCGGCGGTTGCCAACATCAGAGATTGTAATTTGCCAGCGGACGACGACGTCTTATTGTCCCGTGCCCGACCGTCGCTCGCGTGTCACCGACGCGGCCCTGACAGCGTCTCTATTAACGGAATTTTTGCACGATCTTTTTGTCTTTCTTTCTCCACGTCACAACGTCGTGACCCGATATTGCATAGCAACGACATTCCGGCCTCCGCGAAGACATATCGCGCGGAAGATTTTTACGTCGAGTCTCTCAGCGGCCGAATTTTTGGTAGCTGACTCAAGTCTCGCGAGTGCTCTCGTTCTCTCTTTCTCTTTCTCTCTCTTTCTTTTTTCTTTTTTCGCGTATCACGACATTATTCACGATGCTCTGATTAATAGCGCCTTGCAAGCGCATTCCGGTCTCTCAGTTTTATACGACTTTGTCTGAAGGAGAAGATAGAGCCTCTCGTTCGGACCTTCGTCCACGAGCGATTTATTTTTCGCGATTTGCATTTTCATTACTGGTTCGAATCTTTCCTCCTTTCTTTTATCTGTCTATTTATCCACCTTGTCTATCGCATCGACAATCACGACGACGACAGCCTAGATTTCTCTCCACCTCGGCTTTAACGCCGGAAAATCAATCGGTGGCCCGTTTAAATGGCTCCCCGGCATTTCCCAGTATAACTCGGACAGGAAAACAGGAACGAGACCACCGACAATTTACTTAATAGCGGCGGCAGCAAAGACACCCGCGCTTCTATTCGTCGCGCGGGTAACGTGAGAGAGGGAGTACAGCAGCCGCGATTGCGATTACTCGAGCGTCGGCTGATGGAAAACGGATTCGGATCGTCTCTGTGACTCGCGTAGAAATTCAGGCTGATGAACGATCGTGCTTTCGAAGCGCGGGGGACGGACGGAAAGAAAGGAAGGAAACGTCATGGAAGGAGTCGTCGATCGATCGCGCGGGCCGTCCACGCTTTTACCTTTTCCCGCTCCTCGGCCCTTCGCCGTCCCTGTCTAAAGTAGTTACCCTAGTCTTGTCGAAATCACGTCACGATCGCGGACACGTGGTCGAGCGCTCTCGTGTTAGGGCCCAAATTGTAGGGGCTCCGTCCGCGATATTCCTGAACGAGCTACTTATTTGCACGCTTGCTCTCGACTCTCCTGAAACCACGGCGATACACGCGGTCGAGCGCCTTTGTCCTGACCTGAAGAACCCGACGAGCCGGCGCGGTCGTAGGCAATCTCATTCCGCATCACGTCGGGAGCGTGAAATTAAGCGACGGAGGCCGCCGGGGCGGTAGCTTTTATCGGCGAAGCGAGCTCTCGGCCGTTCCCCGTGGGCGGAAAAATCGAAGCACGTATCGACGCGTGGGAAACGTTATGTACGCCGGTACTATCGAATGAACGCCGTGCTCAGAGACGTCTGGTTATATAAACACGCGACGTAATAAAGTGACGGAAATAAATCGGCGGTATTAATCTCCCCTGTTGCGCGTAGGATCATTTGGCAAGGGCGATTGGATATCGAATGTAAATTCATTGTCGTGAACGGCAAGCGGCTAAAATATTGTTATCGCTCGCGAGAACTGCGATTATCCTTTGAAAAGCGCTTTTGAGAATCTTTCTCTAACATGCATTTCACCGGCGTGAATCGGGAGCTTTATCGGTGCCGGACAGTTCGCGGATAAGCGGAAGCCGATTGGCTTCTCGCCCCCGCGACGGGGAAGCTCGAAACTTCCGAATATCCTTGCACGCGGTTCTCTGACGTCATTTGGCCATTAGCGCGCCTCAACACCCGCCGTTTCCCAGCGAGTTGAAAATCATTGAGCTTCACGCCGCAGCTTTCACGCGAGTATTTCTGTCGGCTGGTGAGGAGTCATTGTGCCGTCGGACGCTTAATTACGCGGTTGTCGTGGTCTCATTCGCTCGTCAGTCCCAGCCTCCGCGGCCACGATCATCGACTTCCATGGCAACGTCGGCAATTCTCTTTTTATCATCGGCAAGATTAAGAAACGGGACCTCGCGAAGGAGACCAGGGAGAAAAAGGGGCTGAGAAGTCGGCACGGAACCAACTATTAGCGGCCGCGTCATGCACACGTTGCAGGACCCCGCGGGGTTTAACGATGCATTTCAGAACTACTTCCGCAGTGCCATGCTATTTGTCACGCGGAGAAAATAAAGCATGCCAGGCGATAATTTCCGGGGAAATAATGACCGGTGCGACAAAATATAAATACGACCGGCGAAGTGACAGGCACGATTTCAAGACTCGTTCGTGCACCGTTTCTTTCTTTTCGAGCAAATAAGAAGAAAAAAAAAAAAAAAAAAAAAAAAAATTACCGTCTCTGGCGTGCAAGATAGAGAAACCTCGCCTACTGCGCGGCTCTGACGGCAATGGAAGTCGATAGATCGCGTGAAAACTCGTTTTCTCTGCTCTAATGTCATTGAAAAATCATATCCTCCTTTCAGCGCTCGACAGAAGCGCATATTGGACCGTCATAAGTGATAGCGGTCGATCGATGGCGCGGCCGTTTTCTCACTGGGAACGACAGCGCGAGTCTCACTTTCTTATTCTTTTCCGCGCGATGGATGCGTTAATTAGGCCGCGTTGCGCGGAAAGAGATCGAAGCCAGGAAAGTAGAGACGATTGATGTGTCACACCAATTCTCGTCGCTGCTAATTTAATTCGACTTTCGCCTCCCCAGAGCAATAGGACAGAATTAAGTGAAACGAACGACTGCGCGTCGCTGTCGAATTACCGTCTTTCTTATTTTAGTATCTCTAATGGCGAAGCTGGAACCGGCGGTTTACCAACGCAAGTAATTTAAATTTTCTCCGTAATAATAAAAAAATTTATTTGCCGTGCGTTATCTGTTAAAATTGCGGGTTTGGACGGGTAATGTGTCCGAGAAAAGAATTTACATTTTACATGGCGACATTTACGTGACACGGGATCGAAGAAGAGAGATTCGTGCCAGTAGGTGAATATAAATTGATACTCCGATCTCCGTATTTTTGTGTTACGTGTAACGAGGGGAGGAAAAAGAGCTACTGTTGATCTTTTTGTACGCTCGGCGCGGCTCGTTCCCTTTGGTCTTCAACGGTATATTGATTTCCAAAGACAAACTGCAACCTATCCCCTAATAATAGCCGATTATATCTTAACGTCTGGCCAATTGAGATCACGAGTCGGAATATAATCCTCTGTAATTTCCAATCCCGATGTCATTCGCGTACATCGGCTGCAAATTTATCGCCGTTATTTTCCACGTCGCAAAAGGAGACGGGATCACGACTCGCGCGTAATTCCTCTCCGGCCGCGCCAGCGATATTCGTCGCGAGATTGCTGCCATTGGGCACACGTGTGGGTGCGCAGCGTCGGTGAAGGGAGTCAATTCATCGGGTCAACTGGTCTAACAACCAGCAAAGTGACGTAACTTGGCAAGGGAGTATTGCTATTTCAATGTTTTCCTCGCGCGTCGTTGAAATTCGGCCACGGTTTCTTTTTCGCGTGGCGCTCGTAATTCTCGGCGAGCTTCGCGGGACAAACAGATCCGTTCGAGACAGGTCGCCGCCGCGGGATTTGTATCTTGTTTTCGAAAAATACTTTTTCGCCGCTGGATATGGCGCGGTCTCGGTGTTTTCCTCGTTTCCGTCGATACCGTGTTTGCGAGGTTGAAGTTTCCCAACGCTCAAATCATCGTCGGAAGTGCGGGGCGATAAGTCGGTCGGTCGGTCGTTTTTTTTTTTTCCACCTATCCCCGCGAGTATAAGTTATGCCTTCGTCAACTCGTTAAAGACATTTCGCGCGACTGCGATTGCGAAACTTGAGAATAACTTACAAACTAATCGGCGCTTTTTCAACTTTCCCGATCGCGCGTAACAAAGCGACGTATCGTTCCCTCGCGATCCGGGAGGGAAGTTTGTATTTTTTGGAAGGTAAGATTGCGCAAGAACTCGAATTGATACAAGACCTTCTCCGCGCGAGCGTGATTTGTTTGAATTACGGCAGTTACGGAGCTTTTAAGCCGCCACACCATCAATGCTGGAAGCTCTGTTTTATTTTATGATCACGTACCGCGTGAAGCAACAAGAAGAGAGAGGAAAAAAAAAACAAAACCAACATATCGTATTATGTGCTGCAGTTTCACTCGCCGTCTATTGATTTTGATCAAGATTTCCTTAGCTTTACAGCACTCGGTCCAATTTGCGCTCGGTTTTTCACCGCCGCTTACATCGCGAAATAGAAAGGTGAAGTCGAGAGGATTGAATACGCCCTTCCTTCTTCCAGGCGTGTCTTCGTGCCGCTGGCGCATAAACTGCACGTGCACGTCCGTAAGGTACATCATCCCTCGCGATGATGCAATATCGCATCCGCCGCGTAGACTAATTCCGTGCGAAGAATATGGGCTCGACGATTACATAAATTACACGCCGGCGGTTCGTATCTAATAATCGCACCTGCTCTCGGAAGCCGCGTACCGGACGCGGTGGGAATACGCGGCAGGGAGATTGTTGCGAGTGAATTATTTCCCGCGCCGACGGCAATGGTGCCGTTGATGGTACCGTGACTAATGCCCGGTATTAATTAATTCATTATTTTCTGCACGAACGTTGAAGACGCCGCGCGAAATTTTCCGTGATTACGCGGGAGATACGCGGACGTGGTCGTGACCATTTGAACTATCGGTAACGAGAAGCCGTGACCACGCTAATCGCAACGTACGTGACGCTTTACCGGCTTTATCGGCTTGGCGGGGAGAAAAGCTCCGAGGTTAAAGAACGACCTTTATGATTTTAGGAAACCACCGGGCAGTGGGTCAGCCTTGGCCTAGAGCTGGAGCAAAGGGGCAACGAGATCGTCGGCACGAAGAAACCGACTGGCCATTCGCTTCTGATCGACTGCCGGCTGGAGCTGCCGTATGGTAAGTGACGACACTATCCCGCTAGATTACGGTAGATGATGAAAATCGCATGGTTGACGTATGTAATCGTACATATACGAGACGTGGGAATACGTTTGACGTATATCGGTGTCATATCATGTCGGGGGCGAGCCGAGGATCCGACCTGCGACAGTCGCCGGCGCGAAATGTTCATGCAAATTCAGCCGATGTCGTTTGTCAGTTTTCGACACCGCGATCGATCTCGCGCCGTCGCACCTCCGATCCACCGTTCGCCCGTTCGCTCCTAAACCCCCTTCGAACGCCAGCATGACTGCGTTCTGAGTCGCGCCATGATTTTTGTACGCCACGAAACATTCCGCCACGAAAAGCGGCAGTTAACTCTTTACCGCGTGGCATTCACTGAGCGCGATGCGATTGCCGAAAGTGCGCTCGCGCAGCGACGAAAGGAAAGCACAGATCGTCACCCAATTTTATGGCCATTGAGTTCGAAACTCAATTCGAGACGGACTTTGGCGCTCCGTGAAAGAAGTAGAAGCCGAAAGAGTACGGGTTAAAGCCGATAAATGGGTAGGGAGGCGTGAAACGAAATTTTCAACACCTCGCGGATGAAATTTGCCGCGATAATAAGATACGAAAACAGTTTTCGTGTCAGTCAGAACGCAGGGTTGATCCGCGCCGGCAAAGGAGAACATGGAAAAAGAAATGACGTGAAAACATGATCGGCGAGGAGCCGTCGAGTGTCTCCTCGTCGAGCGACAAGGCGAACTTTTAATTGAGAACGTCTGCAAACTTGTCGAATCCGTTTGTTGGCTCAGCGCCCGCACATTCCGACTTCGTGGTTCACGCAGCTACGTGCCCCCCCGCGAATTGTTTTGTTTTTCTGCAACCCTCTGGCACGACGAAAGGTGGCCAAGAAACGGCACGTGGAATCTCGAGGCTACGTAGGGATTTCCGAGTAAATGAAAGGGACGGCGGAGTGACCCTCTCGGCGGCTCAAGTGTTTCTTCCTGCCGTTCGCCGCGAGCGGAATCTAAAATCGTTAGCTCACCTCGGCCGTGTTTCTTAATCTGAGATCTAAGGGAGCGCGTGAGAATTCTCGTGGGGATCACGCGATGAAAACAGAGGTGGAATGAGCTCGATAATCGGCTAACGCGACAAAGTCTCGACACCGCGAGCCTGTTTCGAACTTACGCTTCTCCACTGACGGTCTGCCCTTAATTCGTTGCTCGGCGAGCACTGTCAAGGTCTCGTCGGAGTTTCCCTCTTCCCCTCCGGATATCGATGCAACGCTTGCAATTTGCCGAGCTTTCGACGTGCTCGCGGGGCAGCAACAAGTACAACTTTTTCGGATTCGGCGTACATACATACACGGGTATATCAGATATACGACGGAGCCTTCCATTAATCCCGCTGTTTCCGCGGGACCGCGAGGATCCATGCAATTACCGGGCAGGCCTTTAACCAGGATTGACGTGCTTTCACCTAGTGCCCGGTCGTCGACATGCCCGCACGATCGATACGCTATCAACCTCCCGCGACAAAAAGGTCCGCGAAAAGGGGGCTAATCGTACGTTACGATTCACGCGGGCGCTCACACGTTACCGAATCCGAGCGTGTACGGGCGCACGAAGAGCACTTGACATTTTTAATGCGACTCGCGGCACGATAGCGCGCGCGATAAGTGCAACTTAATCCCTATGCAAATTCTCGGAAATTTATTTCGAGCGGTCGTAACGAGTTTCTCGTAGTAATAATATCGCGATCTAGGATCTAACGTCGTCGTCGTGGCCGCGAGTTACGCGAGCAGCTTTTCGCAAAACCCCGAAGCACCGCCCGGCGAACGCCCCGCGTACGAACGTTCCGCGTTCTATTAAACGTGCAAATTATTTTTCGCCACGCGATGCACGATTCGACCGTGTTGCGAAATACGGGAAAACGAGGCCGTTTGTAATCAACCCACCGCCACCCCTTTTATACATACGTGCTGACGTTTCGCCGCGTACGAATTCGCATACGGCTTCTCTTTTTCTCACACGCCATTTCTTTTTCCGCTTCCCGCATTTTCCTACCGTCGCCGTCGCCGCTTCCAGTTTTCGACCCGCCAACTGCGCGCCGTTTAATGGATTTTCCACCGCGTACATTTCCCGCTCATGTAATACTTTTTGTTATTGACTTTCTTTTCCGCGAGCCCACAAAGAAAGGGAGACGCTTTTTTTTCTATTTTTTATCTCGTCGTGTGGAGCGAGACCGGGAGAAGAGAAAGCAGCTGCTTGAAGAAAAATCAAGACGACTTTCGCAAAGAGAAACGCGCCACGGGAATCGTAATTAAAGTTTATTCGAGAAATAGGTTGCCGTTTATCGAAGTGTGTACGGGTAGTGCTCGGGCAGGAGAGTTTCATACTCGCGGACAACAATTTCATCGACTTTAAAGTGTCGAAAGTTGATAACGAAGTTTCTTCGAATTGCAGATAATTAATCGGTCGCTAATGAAATCAACGTTGTATTTACGTTTCTGCAGAAATGAAGACTTTTTGACGTCACCTTTATTTTTATCTTTATCTAGATTTAAATTTGCATAAATAAGAAGATGAAATAAATTTTGTAGCCCGACTTATTTCTGAGCTCTCGCGGACAGGATATTGTCATATCTATTGCCACAATTTGAGCGAGAGGAAGGCGCAAGAGAAAAATATTGGTTCCGCGCACTGTCAAAACCCTTCGCGTCTGTTCCGTGTGACTTTTCCTATCGACTGATTACTTTACGATACCTCTTTTGAACACGTGTGCTTCAAGTTCTCATTGCTTTTATCTACGAGCTACCTGTTCAATTTGCTGCTGATATTTTATTGGCAACAAATGGTTATTATTAATTTAATTATTAGCAGAGATGTTAAAAGTTCATTTTAAGAAATAAATTTTAATTATAATATAACTTCCGGTGGAAGAAAATACGAGGCGCGCGATTAGTGCACGTACGACTTTTTGCTTTCCTTTTACGCGCGGGAAAAAAGCGATAGATCGCGAGGCATAGGCGTTCTTCACTTTTGGAAATCGCAGTCGCGCGAGGTGTCACGCGCTGAAGAGCGCAAAACGATGGACATGATCGCCACTCGAATCATGCACATCCACAACCCTCCGTCTGATCAGTGTCTGACCAATCAGGAAAACGCGTACAACGAACTGGATGGAAAGCCCTGCTAACGAGCAAAACAGCAATGCAGTTGCGAGCAGCCCGGCCCATGTGTGGCTCAGGTACCCTCGTCAAGAGATTCCGGTCGCGGGATCGTTCTTGATCGCGAGATCTCTACTTCCGCTTTATCGTTTACGGCTTCACCGACCGACCTTGCATCAGAGTACCATGTGATGTAACACTCCGCCGATCGTGGATTCGCGTTTGTCATTCTGCCGCCGTAAAATTTAACGATTCCCTTTTAACGACCTCGCGATCAGAGCAGTTAATTATAATCAACGCGGGAACTAATTTCCTGTGATGGCCGAGATAAGTACGGCCTGGTCAAGGAAAATTTTCAATCCTAAAATTTATTACCCCGCCTGATTGTTCGCGATTATTTTCCTAGCATTAAAAATGCACTCTGCGTGTATAGAAATCCGATTGTTACGTCGCTAAAGATCTTTTTTTTTTGTTGCTGAGAGATGAAAAGCTAACTAAGTCTTGATATTTATTGACACACGTGTCCACGATCCGCGACAAAAAAAAAATAATATCGTTTTATTTGTACGCAATTAGCGTTAAAGGAACCCCTTCCTTGCTCGCCAGTCACTGCACCAGAAACTCCTCGTCCTAAATTTCTCGGCTTATCTTTCTACACGCGTCAGTCTTTGACTCGCGACTCGGCCGGGTAACGAGCATTTGTGATAATTACGCGCGCCGTGAGGGAGCTCGGTTCTCTCGGGGGTGTGAAATAGGACTCGTCCGCGCCGAAAGACTCGTTTACGGCATTCAGTTTTATCTGTGCATATCGCGTCTGCCGGATATCCTTTGTCCGCCGCCAGCCAATGCTCCTCTCGGCTCGTTTCATTAACTTAAGTGCAGCCGCTTTCGAGCTTCGCGTACCCACGTGCGTGTATCGAGCCCGAGGAAGCGGAGGTGTCCACGAAGTGGACGGTAGTCACGCGACTAAAAGTTGTTCCAGTCGTTAACGGTCTTTGATACGATTTTATACCTGATTAGCTGACTTTAATTACAACGTTGCGGCGAGCCGTGTCACTGGAAACCTATTAAGAGCCCTTTGCAAAAGTCGGCCGGCGACGTGCCGCGTCACCGGGAAAACCCAACGCGTGCTTTTACAATAATTCCTCACCGCTCTACGAATAATTTTTTTTTTTTGTGCAACGACACGCCGGTTTATCGTCCGTCGTTTTCGGGCTCGCCGAGATACGCGCGACGCCGTAAAACAAGCACAGCATCACCCTCCCGAATGATCCCTTCTTCACCACTAGATCACTGCGTGTGAATCTGTCATGTGTGAGTTTAGCGAAAAGAGGTAGGATGTTCGATGTTTCTGCTTTCACGTATTCTCTTTGATTGCCCTCGTCCAACGCGCTATTGTCATTCTATTCCACGGGGAAAATGAAAGTATACGGCCACGCTACTATATGCCCCGAAATATATATATATATATATATATTTATATATATATATATATATATATATATATATATATATACACATATATATGTATTTATATATATTTATATATTGTTTTGTTGCTACAAATGAGGTAAAATGTTTTTCGCGCGACGTTTTTTCAATGAATGTCCAAAAGGGTCGATGAGAAGCAATCACCGAACGTTACGTACCTTTAAAACGAGCACTGTGTTTATGAGTGACGCACGTAGTGAAAAATATATTAGCATTAACAGAGGAAGCAGATGGAAAACGATAAATTGCGATCGCTCAACAAGTACGGACGAATGACGATTTTTCGATGAAATTTTCACCGTAACGTTTCTTTCATAAACATTCGCATATTCGATTTAACTCCGAAAATGATTTGTTTGAGTTATTACGCTCTCAAATATTTGTCCATTGAAATGTACTCTCTTATCATTATTTGATCAATTATTTCGCCAACTTCTGTTTCTCTGTTTTACGTCAGTTTAATATCATTTTAATTAGCTTTGTTACTCGCACTGATGATTATTGTGACGGTTAACTGCATTATTTTAGAATACGAGTGCATAACTCGTTTAGAATACGTAGAGCCTGAAGAAAGTTTACGTAACTGTTTAATTACTAAATTGAGAAAGGAAACGAGCTTCAGATATTTGTTAACACGCTCGCGAGAGAAATATTATTGCAAAACACGCCCACAATCATTTTGCCTACGTGAATCACCGTTGCCGCTCGATTTATGCATTTTAAATGTTTCTTGTTCTCACCGACTACCGACTCCTACGTCATTAAGAAAGATAACGAGCCCTGTAACGCAATTACGTGATGCAATAATCGTTGCACCCACGGCGCCTCGCTTTTCAGGCGCCGCATTTTTGCGCATTGCATCCGTTCAATTGGTCGATATTAACGTGAATCGACTGAAGACAAAAGAAACTTTCTCTCTTCAGGTAAAATTTCTTTATCTTTTTTTTTTTTTTTTTTTTTTCGTGATTGCACACACACATGGAATACATACACACGATTTACTCCCCGGAGCACCATCGCACGTGCACGCAGTGGCGCGGCGATAGCACTATAGAGGGAACGATTTCGAATAAGTAAAGATAAGAAAGAGAGAGATTCTATTGTTCAATGTGTAGTTTTTTAAGGTATCGATACGATAAAAGAGAGGGTACCTGCAGATACATTAAGCTATGGCTGCGACACTGTAATTAACAACTGTTTGTAGACACTTCCCCTTTTTTTCCGCTCTGCCTTTCTTTTCTTTCTCTCTCTCTCTCTCTCTCTCTACCTGTCTGTCTTACATAACTATACCTGTATCTTGTAATT
This sequence comes from Cardiocondyla obscurior, assembly GCF_019399895.1. Classification (NCBI taxonomy): domain Eukaryota; kingdom Metazoa; phylum Arthropoda; class Insecta; order Hymenoptera; family Formicidae; genus Cardiocondyla; species Cardiocondyla obscurior. The sequence goes on along the minus strand of NC_091871.1, from coordinate 3,966,241 downwards.
AGTTACACGGGAATTGTGTGCTGTGGCATTAATCGTTAACGCTCAGAATCACAAACGAACGACGATGGGGGAGCAATACCGATATTAGTGGTTAGTACACTGTCCGTCGTTACGTACGATTTCATTCGGATGCGAATGACGGGAGCCCCTTTATAGTTCAATCTTATTCAAGCATGAACAAGCATCGTGGAGTGTATACCTATTCTTTTCCTCCGCGATCGTTCTCTCGCACAATGAAGATATTCACGGTGCTCCGAGAAAGAAAGAGAGCGAAACACTTGAAAGAACGTCGAGATAAGTTGTTCGTTTATTCAATTTCTTTCAAAGATTCTTTTCGATGTACCAGAACGACTATGACGTGCACGTATTCAGTGTCATACCGACAATTCTATTTCCTCTTTCTCTCCCCTCCTTTTAAATGCAAATGTGTAAGCAATTACTTTAACTAACGTGCAATATGCGTCTTTATAATTTTTGAAAAAGAATGCACTGATAATGGATGTGTACATTGCTCGAACATTACGTACAAAAAAGTTCTTTTTTCTTTTTTTTTTTCTTTGTCGTTTTTAATACATGCACATAGTTAACGCAGCCAATGTTCTTATTAATGTACTACTTTGTAACGTTCAACGTGCGGAGCGCGTATTGCACGCGGTGCTTGCAATTTTTCTGCCTACGGCGAAACCCGGATATTCAAAATGCCCTCAAATAATGGTATTAATATTTGGACATAGCGAGCAATAAATAAATAAATAGAACATTTTCAACCGTTGCGCATATTGTTCGCTCGATATTAATATGCAGATCTAAAACGCACTAATGAAATATCGAGCCGCATGCTTATTACGGTCGTTTTGTAAAACGTGTCTTCATTCAAATTGAATATCGTGATTAATTCATTTGATTGCTATCTACAAACAAGCAATTTAAAATTGAGCGTTTTCTTTTATCCTATTAAAAAAAAGCGGTATTCAATAGATTTGAATTTATTATTGCTGCTTTTTCGCGATACTAATTTGTTCTCTTGGTTGGCTTATTTCCTACCGCGAGAGTAAACGTCAGGTTATGTGTTATTCGATGCTAAATTATTAAATGTAAAAGTTTAATTTTTACGTAGAAGAAACTAGAGTATATATAAAATATAATAACGCGCACGTAGCGCGCATTCTGTAATATCTGGTTAATTAATAAATATTAAAAAAAAAAAAAAAAGAGAAGTAACGAAGAATGCCACTTCGGCGGAAACAAACTTGTTGTTATGCAGGGCTGGGAATTTTAAAGATAATTAGAAGAAACCACGCACGCGCTATTTTTTAAGAGATCCTAATTACAAATTACGAAAAAAAAAAAATTATGCGACTTACCAATCTGCATGAACTTCAGCGGAGTTGTCGAGTTCTGCCGGTGACTGTAACATAAAATAAAAAATATTAATGTAGACGTGCCAGTATATTAGTTAATAAGATTAATTTTTTGTTTTATTTAATCAAAGATTAAATTAGATAAAAAGATTAATTAAAGATAAAAAAAAAGGTAAAAATTTTTATTTAATATACTTTTTAAAAAAATGTATACTTACTTAAAAGTTGCTCCGCTGATGCAGGATGCCCGTCCCGGGCCTGCTCCTCCTCTCAGTTTGTGTGTCGAGTCATCCTTCCGCGCACTGGACACTCGCGTGAGCCGCGACCGTGAATCTACAATCGCGAGAACAAATTACTAAACACTGTCTTTTGCGCAATTTTATACGACACTCCCGTTTTAATAAAAATCGCATAATAAATTCACTCGACCGATTACTTTTCGATTTTCGCGAAAAAACGACCGACGAACCGGCTGCGGTTCGTTTAATTACTAACGTCGGCGGTAACGGCACTATAATTTCTGTAACAGAAAAAAGATACAAAATAAAAATTAGTGACATGCTGTAAATCAAGTCAGTCTTAAAAAAAAATTCTTTACGCGTTTCTAAATCATTTATCAATTAAATAATTAACAAAAAAGTTTTCTATCATCGAAAGAGCAATATGTTATTAATTTTATGTAAAGCCGAAGTAATTTTTACCTTCAAGTTGCTCCGTCGATGTTTAATGTCTTTCCGAGGCCTTCTCCTTTTTTCAGGATGTCTAGAATTAAAATGCGGTACTTCAGGTTCTTCTCATCTGAAACAGAAACAAGAACAACGATTATTAAATGACGATATTTGTCGGTACGTCCTAACTGCGTGCTCGATCGGCAGCCAGCGCGCTTAAGATTATTACGTGAAAATACCGCGCAATGTTTTTCGTCGCGACCGCTGCTCAATCTTGCCCGCTTCACACCGGCACGTGTCGCACATTGGAATTTATACCGAATATTCTATCCCCTATTACTCGCAATATATTACAGATTTCTAACTGTTTGATACGTAGCTCTGTTAATCGGTCAAGTCTCACTTCGGCAGAGCTTCGTCCGAACGATTAATTTCGAGCATTAAACGACACTTTCGCCGGCTATGTCCGGAAATTTCTGGCCGACAGAAACACTGTTAGCAACAATGAAAGCTCATTTTCGATCGGATCACTCGGAGCTTGGCCCAAAGAGGGTCTACAGCCATCGTTTGACGAGCTAAAATATCCGCCCCGGTGATGTGCGTATGATTTATTCGTAAACGGGAATGGAACTTACTTTAAAAAGACAGGAACTGTTCGCCCGTATTCTTTGTGCAGAGAGAAGGATGGAGAATATGATTCGTGCTCAGATACGTCTCCGTAGATTTAATAATCACTTTACTTCCGGTGCGACCGCGTGCGACCTCCTGACTCCGTGCTCTATAGTCTACCTGTACCGAATGAATAAGGTGGGGGAAGTCACGTAGCTCGAGCTCACCGCTAGCCGCCTACCGCTCGCACCCCCATCACCCACCACCCACCTGCCTCCGCGCTCCCCTTGTACGTCTCACCCTTACGCAGTTTAACGCGTTGTAAAAGAACTTATTTTATTAAAATTAATCGCCATTTTTACGTGGTGGATTCTAAAGTCATTTTAATCGTTTATTTATTTATTTGCAATTTTATTTCCTTACTTAACAAAGCCAAGACTTTAAAAATTATATTTTAGACAGAGAGATAAATCTCTGAAAATCAAACGTTATGTTCCGTGTATCATTCTAAGATCGGAATGCATTGTTACCGTCTTTTGATAGCAATGTGGAGCGCGGTCTTAAATAAAACTCGAGACATTTTAAATACCTGCCGAATGAAGCAAGTCAAGTCACGTCATTTTTTTTTTAATAGAATTATTTATTCTCCGTTACGTGAGGTAGATAAATTACTCGCTTCCGTTCGGCCCGGCCGAGCTTGTGCCAGAAGTACACCGGAAATACGAGATTAGAGATAAAAGCGACGAGGGGTGATGAGTAGAACGAAGACGACTTTCCGGAGATTTAACTCGGCAATAAATCGTCACCTGTGTCGCTCGGTATATAAGACGATCCATTTAGAACGAAATATACACGAGTTCACTCTTGGTGCTAGTTCTCGACAATTCGCTGAGTTCGCTGCTTTAAGCCAGTTAAACCGTATCAAATGCTTAATTATATATTTTCGCGGCACGATTTAATTCCGCGATAATATAGAAAGAGTTAATAATAAATATTGAATATTTTATATTATTTTAATAATTTGAAGAGATTCGCCAAGACTGCAGAAACGCGATGGTAAATACGTTCTTTTATTACACCAAGCTGTGTTACATAATTACATGATAATGTTCGAGACGGTTTCGAGTATATCTCGAGACGTTTTATATTGACGGGAAATCTTTTTAAGTCGTTTTCACCGGAGAGACATCAAACGGTTATTTGAAGTCAGTTGAAGCGATTCTCTCAAGTCGCGGAAGAATCAATAGAATCTGCTTGAGAAGCACGGTAACGTGATATAATTCCTTCAAGCGGCGAGAGAACACGAAGAGGGTGGGAACTACGGTTTCGGTGCTCTATTGTGTGAAATTTATTTCGTTTCTTTGAGAATCTACGGCGGGTACGGTTGCTTCACGTTCCGGAAGGCCGCTCCGCCATAATTGTGCACAGAATCGAAGACAGCCGAGAGAGAGATAAATATATAGCAACGCGAATAACGTCTTAAAATTAACAACGTACGCCGAATACATTTGGCGGATAATATCGGATAATAATAACGTAGAAAACACGCTGATAAAAAGGCAATGTAAGAGCGATAAAACGGGCGTTTTACATCTTAATCAGATTATGCAGTACGTGAACTCGCCTCCAAAAATATTCGGCCGAGATATCGACGTCGGTGTCCCTAATTTAGTCGTCGGGAGGTGAGTGACGTCTGATAGAGAAACGAGGAAAATAACGAGCGGAGTAGAAATAGAGGGAAGCGCTTTCGAAGCGAGGAGGAGAGGCCGCTTTCGCGACGAGCATGACGCGTCGCGTCGCGAAAAGTTTATCAATATACGGCCAGCTGGTGCTCTAACGCCCGTTACCAACCCCCGCGGTTACATTACATTTATTTCACCCGAGGTCCAGCCAGGTTAGCAGCGCGGCGAGAGCGTGTCAAAAGTGCAAAATGCTTTTTCTTCCTTTCTTTCCAATTCTCGTTACGGCACTCAGCTGGATGCGCTTTCTTCCTCTATTTTTTTTTATTTTTTTTTCTTTCCCAACGGAGTCGGCGCGTAAGGCGAAAGAGCCGCCGGCTGCGGTTGCAAGAGCGTATTACGTGGGGTCACGGAAAGGGTGGAGGACAGGCTGTCGGCGTTGAGGTAGGACCGAAACTTGCGCCGGTGGCAGCGGCTGGCGGTTCTCAAAGGAGAACGGACGACACTTGCGAAACGGCCCGGCACACTCCACGCGAGGGCTTGACCCTTTTCTTAATTGAGGGATACGTGAAACACGACGCTGGATATCACGCTCCCCTGCGACGCACATGCGGGAATGTTTAACAGAAATTACACCCCGAAAGAGCAACAAGATACTTTATAACGCATCGACGAAGAACGAGACGCAAAGCGTACGAACGGAGATCGCGATATCGCGCGGCAGTAAAATAAAAATACTTACCCTGTTTGCGCGCGGTGGCTAAAAGTAACGTATGAGATAAATGCCGCGAGAAAGATTTACACGGTTGACCCGATTTTAAGCCGAGATCGATGGCGGTACTTTTATCAAAATGTTTACTGCGTTATAAGCAGCCGATCGAAGTGCGAGTTAAGCAGCGGAAGCGTCCGCAGAGACCGGGTGGAAAGCGCGATAGCGAAACGAGAAACTGATGCACTTAACGCGCGCGTGAAGTAAACGCCCGAGATCGTCCCTTTTCTTTCCACCAGGGAGTACCTTCTAACGTTGTCGGAGTGGCGGAATTGTCTGGGATGGAGTCGCGAAATAGTCCCATAATAAATCGGTTAGAGCTCTCTGGAAGCAGCGAGTCGCGCGCTGTCGTAGTTTGATAAAGTTCGCAAACCCTCCTCGGAGTTTGTTGGTTCAATATGTAATTATGATTGAGCGTAGAAAGAGAAACAGAGAGAGAGAGAGAGAGAGAGAGAGAGAGAGAGAGAGAGAGAGAGAGAGAGAGAGAGAGAGAGAGAGAGAGAGAAGGAGGAACGGGGAAAGGGATAACGCCGAGAGTTGATATTATTTATACAGAGTAATCTAGCAAGGTAGATTGCTCTTTCTGGACCACTTACCGAGATTCGTGTAGTTTTCGAGCAATGTATACACCTGATTACGGCAAACGAACACGTTTCCTATGTTTATCTACTAAACTAAAAAAAAAGAATTCGGTTAATATGTGAAGAACTGCCGTAATGATATTTTATCAAAATGCAAGATTCTTGCGGCTGTTTGATCGCGAGCTCGTTAGATAGATTACTAGTGGAACATTTGTTGTAGACACACGACATAGGCAGCATTCTATCTAGTCATTTTTTATTACTATTATTTAATAATTTATATATATATATATATATATATATATATATATATAAATTAAATCTAAGTAAAGTTAGGATGACAGATTCGTTTGAAGACGTCAGATTGTCGAGATTCGCGATTAACTGTTTCCCCATCGATATCTATCTTTTCGAAAGACCCCGAGAACACGGAAGCGGCCGATCTGCAGAGGAAGCTGGAAATGCTGAACAACATGATGGACCAGGAGGCGCGGGCCGAACAGGCACGAAGGCAGATATTGTACAATATAGGCCACTGTAAGTACCGTCAAGTTAAAGTTTAGATGGCTGATATCTTACTCGAATCGTTCGGCGCGAGCGACACCCCGGGAGTTGCCTTTTATCGAAGCGAATATGAGATTTAATTCGCGGCGAGCTTCGAGTATACCAGACGCGTACATTCCCCCTTCTGGACGTGATTTGCGAACGCGAGAATACCGCATCGATTTTCGCGATGGAGTTTAACCGGGTCGGGGGTAAAAATACCGATTTTGAATTATTTCGACCCCAGCTTTATTCCGCGTGTGTGTGCACCCTCTCACACTCGTCGCCGCGAGTTCGCGGTCGACCCTATGGTGCGCCCTTACTATTTACTCGCGCGGTACCCTCGCATCGAAATTCGCGTTCGTTTACCGCACGGTATTTCGGCTCAATTCCGGAAAGGGAGGTAAATGAAAGGATACGCGACACGCGAAAGGGATCGATCATCGCCCGGATAACGTTGCAATATTTACATCGCGAGCGTTAATTCGCCGCGGCCTACGTCACACGACACTCTCATCCACACGTCGGGGTCATTTGACATACTTGCAGTATTTTTAGAAACCGTGGCTTTCTAGGTCGTTCGCTTGAACGCTACTTCCGAGTAAGTCATAAAACTTTTACGCCCTTGTTCTTCCATGCGAGAAAAATCAATTTGGCTCCGTGTCTGGCCCCTATTTTGCAATCGGCGATTGCACGCCGCGCGCCTTACCCACGGCGAGTATGTAGCGTGCCACCCTCGAAGAAACAGGCATACGAGACGCCATTTCATATGTGTTATCGTCTATCGACGTGTCGGTAACTTACCACCCCTTGTTACACCCCCTCTAGCAACCCCTAGCCCGTGTAAACAGCTATGAAAAGGCATGCAAGCAAACTAGCTCTCTCTTTGTACTGAACGAATCATTGATGTCTGGCCGTGATCTTTACGTTCTGTGTTTCATCATACCCCACGTACGGTAATTTATATTTCCCACCGATCCCAATTTCCGGAAGATAAAAGGAAAACATACACGAGAGATTAAAAAAAAAAAGAAAAAAGGAAAAAATCGAGACGGTGCCTACATAACGATCAATTTGTCGCATGGCTGTTGACTATACTTATCTTGCTTCCTGCTATTGCACCACTTCAGTTCCCGGATTCTACCAATATCGACCAATTCTGCCCGCGGGAAGTTGCGAAACTGTCACGACGAAGTTGGAATTGGCTTCACGTTTTATTCAGGGAAACGTACCGCGCGAACCGCCGACTCGCTATTCTGATGCGAACGAAAATTTTGCGTGAAGTAGCATTATCGATTTACGTTCTAGTAAAGCAGGCCTTAAAAAAAAAAGAAAATAAAATTTAGCGGATAGTTGCAAAAAAAAAATTGTATTTTTGCCTGCGCAAAGTGTAATTTTTCTTTTTTTTTCTATTCGTTTTAATTTTATACGTTTGATTTCTCTGCCATTCTTAGTAGGAGAGTAAAATCATTTCCGACGTCGCAGAAGCGAGGCGGCGTCCCGATGTTCCCAATGCAAAAGTTGTCAGAGCACTATCGGGCGCCGTTAAAGACTCTCACTTCGATTATACCTCGCGGAACGCTACACATTCTAATCTATTTTTCAGCGGGATACTCGGAGGACTCTGACTACACGTCGGATTTGAATTATCCAGTAGGCGGGCAGGGCGCGAACAGCTCGGCCTCGCAGTTTCGTACGGCGGCTAACCAATTGGCTACACCTCAAAGATCTCTCGAGACATCGAGAGAAAACAGCTACGAGAGAGACGATCATCAGGTATTGATCGACGACAGTAAAGCTTTTCACGGTTAAATCGCGTGAATGAAAGAAATATTTTGTATTAAGAAGAAAAAAAGAATTTAAAAAAAAGAATAACTCACTGTTAAATAACTATATCTTTAACGTAAAGTCTAACAGTTGAAATTATTTAATTCCAAGATTACACGGCCTGTTATTCGATCGATTAAATTTTTTAATTCGCCCGCCGTGCTGTCGTCATTTTAATTACGCGGTAATAAATTAAGAGAGTAACGTGGGATCAGATTCCAGTCACCGTCGGAGGGAGGCTGGCACCTGGTAATTACGGAAGTTACGGGGGTTCGGGCCACAGTCCAAGGTACGACGAGCCGTATCCGGAGGATGGACTGTCGCAGCGGTACCTGCAAACTCAGCATCCCTCAGAGTCTTCCGAGCCGCTCTTCTACAATAGCAGACCGAAGCACTACAAGGAATACAGGTACTGCGCACCGGAAGATCGTGAAAATAAGTCGTTACACGACAGTAAGATAGTAAAGCAACGATAAACACATTAGCGATTTCCGAGTAATGGTCTATAACGTTATTTTATGCGAAAAAAATGCAAGCAAATATCTAGAACGTTGGTTATTCTCGAATTATATCCTCGTAGACCTTATTGTTAATTCCATAGAAATTAATGTGAGGGAGAAAAAATTCGCTTATACTATTTTCTTGCCTGATTCAGACGACGGAAGCACACATGGGATTACGACGACAGGTACGGTGCGAGCGCGGCCGCGACTTTTCGTGAGAATTTTCAGCGAGCCTTTATCAGCACGTAATTCACTCACACATACGCGACTATCAGCCTCATCCATCACGTATTCTTATCGTGCATATCACGATTGGCACCGCGTCGTGCATCACCGTCACGTTGGCTTGCGATTGCAATGCACTCAATTAATCGTATGCAATTGCAAGCACATCGGTCGTAACGTGATTACCGGTCGGACGAGCCGTACTTTAATTAAGCCACTATCGTGCTCGTTTTGCCTCAATAATTAATTAAATTAAAAAATTAAAATAAAATTTTTTTAACAAATTTTTTTAAATAAATTTTTTTTATTAATAAATTTGAAAAAAAACTTTAATAAAAAAAAATATATAAAAATCTAAGAGACTCATGACTTTTAATCAATAGCATATATTCGAGGCTTTAATTTTCGTTGCACGTGGCTTTACCTTTACGGCTCAAAAGTATCTCGCGAATTTCAACGCGCAATACACATGTCGAGGGTGTTTAATTCAAGTCGCTGTTGTTAATTCGCAAACTCGAGCGGCGCATTAACACCAATTCACAGGCATTTGCATGGTACAATTAGCAATTGCAGCTAATCATTCAGGAAGAGCGACAAACAGTCCCTAATCACATGTCATCTCATGCTCGGTTTGATCCCCTCGTTTCGACGATACCGAGGAGTTCTGATCGTTGTCTCATGCTTTCAGCCAAGACGGCTGGTACAGCGAGGGCACATACGATTATCAAGGCACGAGGATCGACGATACGAGAATTTATAGCGATAACGAATATTACTCGAACAATACGACGTCCACCTCAAGGAGACCGAAAGGAAAAGGTACCAAGTTTCTCTAATTAAACGCGTCGGTTTTTTAATAAAATCTTTCTCATTTGTTTTTATGCCTTTCATCCGCCTTTTATTTATAATTTATACGCGAGATCCTGCGGCCTACGCTCAGGACCCGCAAGATCAATGCAAATCAGCTTTCAGCTCGGTTCACCCTGCTTTTCCTTTCTTTTTAAATTCTAAAAATTATAACGGGACAGAAAGCAAAATTAAACCGAGATTAAAATTAATTCGCATTCGCAAATTCGCGGTCTTTCTAATTCGCCAATCGGCGATTAGCTTGCAATACTGCCAATGGCATTTCTGGCGACCATGCTGCGGAAACGCCGTTGGTAGTGCTGATAGTTGATACAGATGACGTATGACATTTAATTATCGTGCAGTTCTCGATCATTTCGATTTTGATTGAGGTAAGTCTCATTTTCAGTTGCAAAGCTATTAATATAGCGTGTCTAATCAATTTTTAATTGAGCTCATTATCCCGCCGTCAATTTTATCGAACGTTAGCCGACGATTGTTAGAAACGAGGACGGTGTATGTGACATTTTTCTTGCCTATTTTCCAAGCGATTCCGTACAGAAGACCGTCTCTGGAGAGACAGATGACCCTGTACGACGATCACTCGTATTACGCTGATGGATATGCTAGCGACGGCAGAGTGGGTAAAATGAGTGCCACGTATCCGGAATGCGAAACGGATATTAGATATAACGAATACTATGATACCATCACGGGATACGCCTATCAGGATGAAAGGTAAGCCGGCACGGGGCCAATAAAACTAATAAAGTCATTAGAGAGAAAACTGAAACGTTCGTTCCTCTTTCTCTCCGCAGGTATGGCCAAGATGACGAGGACAGGCAGTGGGACAGCGGAGGGAAGCGGTTCTTAGTAACAAGCACGTACTACGAGAACAAACGGAACCGAAAGACACTTCCTCAGAGACCGGCTTCTAGCATTGGTATACATCGGCCGGACTACAGACCCACCGTTACCAGACAGCGTAGCTATGAATCGGAAGAGCTCGACTACAAGTACGTCATGTTTTATTACAGTTTTTATTTTTTTTCTAGTTACTGTAATATTTAAATTTAAAATATAATTACTTTTTAATATACTTTATTTTTTATTATATGTATTATTATATTATTATATGTATATATGTTGAGACGTGCGAAAAGTAGTTGGTTAAAAAGCGCATGAATTAAAATATAAAAATATATAACTTGTAATATTATTTTTAAAGCGGATATAATACTCGTCGTCGGAAGATCTTGCAACCGCAGCAACGTCCGATGTCGCGGCAGGAGGGTGGCACCGGTAAAAAACTACCTCCAACTCCGACCAAACCGAGCAACGTGGTGATCAACCGTAAGCTCGCTTCGCTGCCCGCTACGCCGAGCAGACAACTGCCAAAGACCAGAACGCCCTCCGAGGAGAGCTACTACAAATCTGACTATAACGAGGACTATAATTACGCTTACCGTAGTCAGGACAATCTGCCGCAAGACACGTATACGGAGAACATTTACAGCCAACAGCAGAGCGGCCAGACGGACTCCGTTAACAAGACTCTGTATCCCGAAATAAATCAAGATAATCAATACGGCTACGGGACGCAGGTCGATGGCCAATACAGCCAGCCGTATCCAGAGCAGCATATACAGAATAGTTATGATCAGACAACGTACCCGCAACAAAATTCATATAAAGACGAATATCAGGAACCTTACGCGCAGCAGAATACTCAGGCGTATCAAGGAACGTACCTGAACACGACGTATCCGATTGCCAGCCAAGCAAATGATCAACAATACACGAATCAAGCGAAGAGTGAGTACGACAAGCCCGACGGCATGATAATCGAAGACAATTATCACGAAATGGGCTTTAATCAGAATAACGGTCAGTATCAACAACAGCCGGAGTATAAGCAACAAGATGTTTATCAGGAGCAATACGACGATTACGGTGTTACCGCCGTACCGACGAGTGGTTACGATCAAAATAATGTCGCGAATACGTATAGTCAGTATCAGCCAGAGCAGTATGATTCTCAATACAATATTAATACGTCGACCGATTATTCGAAAACTTATCAAGAGACGTATAATCAAGTGCCTGTTACGTCGCAGGATAATTATCAAGAATCTTATACCAAGCAGCCACAAGAAAATTTCGTAGACTATCAAACTCCGTATAGTAAGCAGAACGACGTGCCTACGACATATAAGAACAATTATCAGGAAACTTATAACGATTATCAAGAGTCGTACGATGAATATCCAGACTCGTATCAAGGATCTTTCGAAGATCAACGTTATAAAGAAGGCTCGACGACGACGACGGACAGAAGACAGAGCGAAGTGCCTGAGCTATCCGTGACCACGCCACGAGGTCAGACGAGAACGAATGGTTATCCGTCGAACGAGTCGGACTATCTTTATCAGTCTCAAGAGAACGAAGATGCAGTGAGCAGTTCAAGAAGAAAGAAGCTCAGCAACAAGCGCGAGGCCAGCCCGCTTCTTCAGCAAAATACGGACTCGCTCGAATCGAGAGATGACGAGCTGAAAGATTCGTTTGAAACGGCCGTGAGCTCTGTCGGCAGCGGTCAACAAAAGAAGGCGTTCAGCGAGTACTCGACAGCAGGTGAATCGAGTCCTGCAACCACCACTATGGTGGAATCTCCTCAGAACGTTGCTCAGTCACAAACGACGACGATGGCCAATCACGTAACGGGCAATCACGTAACCACTACCGCGATAGTCCACAACAGTACAAATCTCGTGAACGGAAAACGACCATTGGCCAGAACGGATTCCTATCAAGAGGACGTTATTGAGGACGAAGATTACCCGGAAATCATTCCTAAAGAGCCTCAACGAAAAGATTCGCAGCTGTCGCATCAAAGTCAGCATTCTCAATCCACGCTCTCACAGAAACCGAAACTCACGAGAGGGGACTCTTACATTTCGGATAATTATACCGAGGACTCTTATAGCCGTAGAGGATCGTACGCTCAACTGCCTAGAAAGGACTCTTTTTCGTCGACCACTGAAGGATTTAAACCGCCTCTCACCAGAACCGATTCGTATCAGCAGAGGGAAATGCGAGGTAGCAATTACGGGCATAACTATATCGCGCCGCAACCTATTTCAAGAGCGGAAAGCTATCAACGTGGTCACTTCAAGGATCAGGAGTCAATAGACCAAAGCGATATCGTTTTGAGCAACACGGTGAACGGTGACTATCAGATGCGGGACGAGACTCTTGAGAGGTATAAAAATTAAATTTTCTAATAATAAATTATAATTAATACTTTAAAGTAATTTCTTTTTATATATTAATTCGGATGATAAATACGTTTATTATTTTTGCCAAAGGTACGAACGAGGTGAGGAAGCCTTGCTTCGTAACTCTCGAGAGGACTCACTTGACCAATACAAAGGAACTCCGCCTATGTCACATATTGAAAGCCCGCGCGGTAAGATTTTATTAATTATATTAACTAAATAAAAGATGTAATATTATTTAACGTGTTAATTAATTAATCGGCTGACTCAATTTCAGGGAGTATAATAAAGCAGGCGTCGTTGGATGAAAGCGTACAGATGGATACTCCGCCGAGGAGTCCGCCGGAGCCGCCGCCCGACGAGGAACTTCTCGGCATGGTCGGAGTTACGCCGGTGCCCACGCAATTGAAAGAACGTCCAGAAATGACGGCGAGGCAACGGTGGCATTGGGCGTACAATCAGATCATCATGCAGCTGAATGTACGTAGCATTCAGATTTCACGAATTTGCAAATACGATTTTTATATGAAGATGACAGAATACGGAAAAATGGCGATAACTACCGAGCGTGTCCTCGATTATTTTCTTTGTTTTCGGCCATTAAACCGATCGCATTGGCATTCATTAAAATGACGGTCAACGACCACAAGTACGGCCTTTAGAAAAATGCGACGATGCCGGCGTCGTCTGTCACCCGCATTTGTTGTAGCCTTCGAAACAAGCCACAGTAACCTTGTCAATCATTACCTTCATGTAACATTGATTTGTCGTACGTGTAAATGAGCTACCCGGTTCTTTGTCGCTTGTTAACATGCTAATTGCTTAAGGACGGAAGGTCGGTGGCAGTACGTTGATCTCACCGTCGTATGCGTTAACGAGGCTGCGAGATAGGGACCCGGCAATCCCACCTACACTCGTATTATTTGCATAAACTACTTTCGTCCATATTTAGCGATCGCTGATGTTTCAATGTGTCATTATGATTGATGGAGCGCTGGCGACGTTATCATTAATGCAGAAGCAGGCGGAGTTTCGCTCTCTATCGATTGGCAGAAAATGCTTTTGCCTGTGACTGAAAAACAACACTCGACTCGGTGTACATGCAACGGTATATATACCGGTATATGCGACTTATGTATCAGCTGAAAAACCATTGATCAAATATCTCGCAAATGGCGAGCAGATAAAGGAAGCGCGACACGTGATGTTACTTTCCTGAGAAGGATGCGTCAAAACTGTTAAATAATCGGACACTCGCGTGACGCGCCGATAGCACCGCCTCACTGAAATGTTCATTTCAATCGCCCATCCGTGCTTATCGTGCTTAAAAACCCGAAACGATAAACGTAATGGTCACGGGATACGTGCATTACGACGGCCCCCCGTTACCTTTCTCACTTCGGAAACATATTTTTTCCCCCTTTAATTGCGCCGATATTCCGTATCGCGCTAATCGATGACCGTTAAGCGTTATTACCGGCATAAGCTGCGTATTGATTTAGGTGCGAGGCAAATGTTCAACGACGTAAAGTATCGTAATCGAATTATTGACGCTCGTTATCGCCTCGGCGCCGCCGCCTTAAATGTGTGCCACTCGTTGCGAGATCGTCCGGCGCCGGATTAACGTCTGGCTTACACGGAACTTCCATTAACGCAGTCTTGTCGAGTTGAACGAAAGTGCTAGAGTACGCACCTGCCGCACCGCTGGGAACCGCAACAGTCGATATATCGTATATGCCCGAGAAACTTTGGCTCCGCCGCTGGAAAATGTAAATTTGCGCGAAGCCGTGGGTGGGCCGAAACAGGCAGTTGCCGAAGCAATTGTTTGCTTTCTAACTTAGAAACCAGTCTACCAGGAAAGCCTCTTGGCATTATAATTGCCTCAGTCTGTTCAGTTAACCAATTTTTTGAAAAAAAAGAAGAACCGCGTTTTGTAATCGTAAGGAAATTACATGAAAAATCCAGGTCTCTTTTTCTCTCTCCGTTTTTTTTTTTTCTTTAAAAATAAAAAGCATAAAATACGAAACTGCATAATTACGGTATTGTTTGAGTATTATTTAATTAAACGAACGATTGCCACAAGTGCAGGTTGTCCGCGCGCGAGAGAACAATAGCTGAATTTGCTATTACTTTTACGGGGCTCAATTATCGTCCTTGCGTGGCCTCGAGCATTCGTTCACCACCCCGCGCTTCCTGCCGGAAGAACTATCCTCAGCGGAATAATCGTCCTACGGGAAACAATTTGCGATTGATTCGCCTAAAGGTTCAACTCAACATGGCTCCAGAGAGCGCGGGATTTCGCGGTGCGCGATGCAAATCATCCATTTCGAGCCGGCGCGAGGGTATTATCGTCACGATAAGAAACCGCGAAAAGCCCGCCGCGCTGTGCATCCTCACCGGGATTATTTCCCGAGCGCATCTCCGTTTTTCTGTCTCTCGTTCGTGTCCCGCGAGAGGAAAAATGATGGGGATCGCATTAGAACGGATATTTCAACGGCGGTAGGAATTTCCTCCGCTGTTTGGGCTAAAGCGATTTATAAGAGTTGAAAGGTCAGCCACCCGAGTGAACCTTCTTCCTCTCCCCCCTTTTTGTTTCTTACTGATAAAATAGCTTTTACGTGTAGACACGTTCCCGTACTCGATCGTCCCTGCCGGTAGTCACCATCGCTACGCACGCCGGCGGATTTCTCCGTCACGTTGCCGCCGCGGATTTTTTTTTATTATTTACGCAAAGATGTAGATTTCCGAGCGCGCTCACTTTGCATTTTATTCGGATTCCTTCGCGCCGCATGCATTTTGCATTCCACCGCCGAACGCCGCCTTGATAAAGCCTCATCTCACTTCCGCTCACCACGCACAATTTCCTCGCGGCTCGCGCCGCATTGTCCGCGGGGAATTTCTTTTATACCCGGGCCATCACGGAGGAATTTAAGTATGTAGCGGATCCGCATATACGTTGCGCACATTTCAATTTTCCGTCAATTATGTTAACTACGTTTAATACGGCGTATATATTCGTATTTTTTGTGTTTTATAATAATTATATAATTAATTTATATAATTTACATAATAATTAAATCAGACCGCGCGCTCGTGCACGCTCTGCATTCAGAGATAATTGTTTCCCGCGGTATCAAGCCGCGATCGAATGCGGCGTTGATTCTTTTCGGTAATGACGTACGCGATTATTTCGGGCCGCGCGTGAAACAAAAGTCGAGGGCGGCTCCTCTTTCGGACTCGCGTACGCGTTTTCCTGCGTCGGGACCTCGCGTAATCTATGTAGGCCAAGCCGGTGGCCCCCGTCGTAATCAGAGGCCCGTATGACTGCTAGTTCGAGGCATCGGTATCACCTTCGCGGCAAGGTCTTGCTTCCCGCCACTCGCTTATCGCGACTCGCGCTTGTCGACGCGAGCCGAGCCGTTTCTCTTTCAGTATCGTAATCGTCAATGGACCGACTGCCACATCGGGCGTCGTGCGGAAGAGCCGAAGGGCGAAGCGTCTCGCTCTTCAAGTTTCCCTTCAAGTTACCCACTTGACGAAGTCAGGCACATCCTCGACCTAAACGACCCGGCGTATGAAAGAGGCGGAGCAATTGTATCGATCGTTATTAGGCTTTTATTAGACGGAAGTATCGTCGTATGCCTCGCAAAGGGCGCGTCTGTGCGGGGAGTCGTGTTAACTTAAGTGAAAATACCACCGAGTGGTCCGTTCGAGGGAGGCTGACCACCACCTTCAGCGCCGGCTCTCGTGCAGATCCTTCAGCGAGTCGGATCGTGGAACTAGCTGAAAGAGGATCTACCCTTTCGCGCGAGACATTGGAAAAACTTGCGTCGAAATAAATCGCGCCGCGCGCCTCGGGTTTAAATACCGGCGACATGAGAGAATTACGTAGGAGCACGGAGAGAAAATCGTTCGGGGAAATAGTCATCGGCGAGGATAGACAGGTGTCTGTGGATTGTACGTGTCACGAAGATCAATATCGCGGGTCATGAAAAAAAAATGTTTATGTAAAAATTTTTTTTTTTTTTTTTAAGTAGTTCTAAAGTATCGAACGTTTAATTAACAAACGTGTGAAACTTGATAAGCACTGAAGCGGACGTCCTTAATTAGCGGATACGACAGTATCGCGATAACCCTACGCAGAGTTTATTTCGGTATTCTAACGGCACTACATAATGAAATGTCACGTAGAAACTGCCGCGGACGACAGAAATAGCAATTATTTTTGTCGCTGGAAAACAACGATAATGTTTTGATGAATTGCATTCCCAATTTGCGCTGAAACGAGAAGAGGAGCTGCTTTATTGGCTTTTCGAGTGTCATCAAGACGAAAAACTACAATGGAGACCCGGGAAAAGTCGACGGAATGGGCTTTATTGTTCCCTTTGAAGGCGGGTCTCTTCGCCATGAAGTCATCGTTATCTTCAAAAAGCGTGAGCCGCGGCGAGAAGGAAAGAGATAGGCTCTCGCTGAAAAAAAACCTTGCACCGCGTGCGAAAATACGACGAGGATCATCCTTGTCGGATCTGGATAAGCTGCAGAGCAAAGCGATCCTACCGGATGTTGTGAAATCAACTGAGAAATGCTGCTCCGAGTCGCTTCCGCACTCGCCCGCTTTATCGCGGACGAATCTTCAGCTGGGCAGCAGTAGCGTGAGGGGCAGCATTGGCGACTTGATGAACATGAAGAAGTACGGCGGATCAACTTGGAGCGTGCGAAGTGAAACTCTAATCGCGAAGGCCGTGCCGCTGAGCACGGTGACGACGAAGCAGAGCTCGCCAATCGACAAGAGCATGGAGGATAACCTCGAGGACGAACTGCAAGACGAGTTTCCGGTCTCCGGAAAAGCGCTCACTTGCGCCCAACGAACGCAGCGGCTCAGCAGGCTTATCAAGAAGCAGAGGCGAATAATGGTTTTTAGCCCGAGCGCTTTGAAACGAGACGCGGTAAGTCGTCGCCGATAAAACGAATCGAAACGTTGTTTTCCGCAACGCCGGCGTATTTATGTCAGGAAAGCATTGAACGTCGCAGTGCCAGAATTAGCCACCGCGATAAGCGAGATTTCGACAGGAGTCTTCGCAGACGTTGAGTAAAGGAGAGCGGGAAGTGTATTCTCGTCCTCATATTTGCGCGGATTACATTACGTCGTTTTACAAACGACCGTGGCGGTAAAATGCACCGGTTTACATGACGGACCAGCAAAGGTACAAGTCACGCGTCCACGTTTGTCTCTCGGTATTCCCGACACGTACGCGCTTTATTTCTTGACGGATCACAGAGCGAGACCGCGGACAAGAGGGCGAAATGGAAAGGATCGTTTGTTCAGCGGGACGTTGCGTTTTATTGTTTTTTATTGCGAGACGCGCGTACTCGTTATATTTTTATCAGGCCGATAATTCGCCGGGCGCTGCGTGGCAAAGTGTTACGCGAGATCGCGATCGTGGACGAGAGCTGGTTCCATCGATCCTCGTTGTCGGGCGTCGAGAAAAGGGGATGCGGGACACCCGGCGGTCGCCTCGGCTGAATTCGAAGCAGCCTCCGCGCTTTCGCAGACACTTACGAGACTTGAAATATTCATGATACATTCTCACCGCTCGTACGTCGCGGGACTTAACGCTGGATACGCTTCGTGTCTGTATCCCGATACGCGCGCGCGGTCATCACGGGCTATTTGTCTTCCGGACTTGTTATTTGAGAGCGGATGCTAACGAGAACGTGTAAAACGAGAGCGGCAACGATGAAGCGTTTCGTTTCTACCTCGCCGCGGTAAAATTCCGGCTGCGTCCGCGCGATATCGCCTTCCGGAAGTTTTGCGGACTGCTCCCCCCAAGTTTTTCAAAACGATTATGAGATACGAGCGTCCCGCTTCGACGCAATTTCCGCGCGGCGCGATAGCACTACCGTGATTTAAACTAATGTATTTTACGTGGAACGGGAAAGCACCCGCTAAAAACGTATTATTGGAATCGGTGCCGCGGAAATGTCTAGATACGCTCGTCCTGGCTGCCGCGCAAAGTTTTCCCCCGTCGTTTTCTGTAACTTCGCCTTGGAGAGTCATTAGCGTTACTTCGACAAGGAACGAGTTAAGGGAGCGCGGTTTCGGAACGTGTGTTTCGTGCAAATGTCGCATTACTTGGATGTGTCGTATCGCGAGGCGCGAGGCGAGAATTTTGATAGAGCCCTTCCCGAAGTTACTTGATTCGAAATCAAGATAATTTGTTCACAGAGAAAATCGAGACAACTCGCAGATCTGAATACGCACGATTAACTACCTGAAGAATGAATCGTTTTATTGTAATAGGCCGCGCGGTTAAGCGGTTTCTTTAATTAAAAAAAAAACTCATTATCAGCGTAGGGACCAGCTTCGTTTACGTTCAGTGTCGATGGGCGTCGAATGCCCGATCGATTGTGGATTAACCGATCTTACGGTCGCTCCGATGCTCGACTTACGCGAAGCGGGTAATCCTCTAGATACTCGTTAACGTTCTCGTTGATTGACTTACGCTATTAGCCGGCTGCAACAATGACAAATGAACCTCTCGTCAGCGGCGAAATCAGCTCAAACGCAAACGTAAGCGGATTCTTATCTCTCCGCGTGACTCCGCGAGAAAGTAATTCGTGTACGTTCCAAATATTTCCCGGCCGCGCGGCGACCCATCTAAGTTCCCTTTCTTTTCTTTTCTTTTATTCTTTTTTTTTCTTTTTCATTTAATTTTGCAGTATTTACTCGTTTTATATCGGCAGTAGGTCGACGAATTGCGTCTTGGAAAATTTCCAAGTGCCGTTGAAAAGGGATTTATTGTATGACTTCGTATCTGTTCTCCAAGGCAATCGAGCAGCATAGGCGCTTTCCTTTCAATTTGAGATTTTGTATTTACCGAGAAGATTGTGAAAAAGAATTAAAAGTAGGAGATCTTCGTCCTTTGAGGGCCGCCCGCGCCCGTTGAGCTAGGCCAATTGATACCGGTCCAGGCGCTTTCGAAACGGTTTCCTTTATCCGCTCTCGTCAGGCAAACGAGGCATCGACCCGTCCGTTTCGCCTCGCCTCCTTATCCGGCCCGCTTCGTTCCCGAATCTGGCAAAGATTCCCTCGCGCGATAGCTTCTAAGATAGCCCCCTCGATTGTCAAAAGAAGCGAGTCCGATGCTGCGATTTGATCCGCCGTTATATAGTTTCGAGTTTCCTCTATCAGTTTACATTACTCCCCGAATTACAAGGCGGGCAAAATGCGAGGCGCATTTTAAGAGACAGCCACCTGTAACTTGGCCCTTTTTATTTTCTTTATTAAGATAATTACTATTAACGCGACGAGACCATTAGCGAATTATTCAACAGACCTTCTTCGGCTTTCATTATTTTCATTACACGTGCGATAAATGTGTCAAATGCGTTGTTAGGCGAACCTTTTAACCAAGCTGTTAAATAAATCCCTGTAATTCTCCCTTTTCCACACAGACGCAACGTGATCTAATCAACGGAGTCGCGACGCACGTATCGCGCGACTTTATCGCGCTCAGTTTTATAGCTTCCCGCTTACCGGCGCACGTACACATGCACAATATGATATATATTTAACTGAAAATGTTAGAAAGCTCACGCGATCCGAGAAAAAGAGAGATTAAGTCCGATACCAGCGGACGAAACAACGCCAATTTCCGCGGCGGGTGTTGCGAAATGCTGAATTACCATTTTTTTCGACTGTCGCTTTTTGCCGGAGTGCTGCTTTGAAAAAAAGGGAGTAATCGGCCTCGGAGGCATTTAATGAGCGAGCTCGTCGCGTTAATCGTATTCCGGTTGACATCAATCTGGCTAGCCGCTTTGTAAACGGCAGTTCGCAAACATTTTCAAGCCCGCATACTGCCAACTTGTAATTCCCGCCTCCTCACCCGCCGTATCGCGAAACGAGGTTAATATCTTATAATATTCCCTTCTCTGTCCGCGAGTTATTTTCTTTTACGACAATGCTGATAAGATTAGCCGATAGAGGGGAGCGTCGGGAAAAGATACCTCGGCAGTCGTATTGCCATATTTTCCATCGTCACATCACCCGGCTTTTTGCGACAACCTCAAGTCCTAACGTTGTGAATTATTAAAATATGATAATGGCCCCCAATACGCCGCGAAGGTCATTCGTCCTGGCGAAACTTGCGAAATATTGGCAATAACGTTATCGTCGTGTTGAAAACTCGGCACGAAGCGATCGGTTAATTCCCATAAAGGAAAACTTAATAAACTTTAATACGCGCACTGCAGACGAAGTGAAATATAGGAATAAAAAGATTGACGCGACGACTGAAAGAAGGTTAAAATTAGACCGGGTTTTGCGCCGGTTGTTTTTCATCATGGAAATGAAAAAGACAACGCGAATTACTCTTTTACAAACAACAGTGCAATTTTTGAAACATGCACAGAGAAAAGCTGTAATCTGTGAGAGTGCTGTTACATGATTAAAAAAAAATCGGTACGCGCTGATACTTATTCTTTTTTTTTGGTTTTTTAATTTGTGTATTGAACAGCGCGCAGCTGCGAAATAATAAGCCCAGTTAATTTACTTTCGAAAGAATAAATCATTACGTCCGATTTGTACGCGGATGCATATATTTTAATAATCGCGCGCGGTCTTAAATTAACGTTCGCGGCTTTATTAAATTCCTAAACGATTTAAATGATTTTCTGGCTTAGGTGGTCTTCATTTGCACACTGTCGTGCAATTTTCAATCTCGGCTTCATAGAAATTCAGTATATCTTGGGTAGCTTTATTTGCGCAACGAAGATTATCCGGCCTTCTTCCTCATTGTTCCGCGGCTTGGAAGAGATCGCCGTTTTGCCGCGGCATATCGCAGACATTTTGGACGTCAGATCCAGAATTCATGTTTATTCATGAATACCAACGATATAATTAAAACGGCTGTCCCTATCTTTCTCTTGTTCGTTGTTCAACAGCAAGTTCCGCTGCATGCATGACCGCATGTTCAAATACAGTTAATTGCTAAGAGTAATGGGCCTACCGTTTTTTTTTTTTTTTTTTCCTAAACATCCGGTTAACGAGTCTTTTCCGTATTTTTGCGGGAAGATCTCGGGGCCGGATTATTCGTTAATGAGATTTCTTTCTGGCTGACTTAACCGACCGCCTCTTTCCGTTTTTGTCGTCTTCATTATCGCGTCTTTTTCGAACTGCATTGACTGCATTCGATTTCTTCAAAGTTTAGAAGAATTTAAATATGCAATGTAATTATTGATAAACAAATTAATGTTTAATTACGTTATTAGTCCGTGTAGTATATATTAATACAATATTCTTCTGTTTGTTGCAGGTGAGTATTACTGTTTTGTTAATCATCCCGGTAATTGATGCGCTGATTGCGACAGGTGAGTCCTATTTTCGCACAATGCTCCAACGTTAATCATTATCGTATCAAAACACGCATATTATCGCAATGGCGAATAAACATTTGCCGTCCGAAATTCCCCGATAAATCGGGGATGAAGAAAAATGCGATGTGTTACTAAAAACTATTTAATTATCGTTCGAAGTATCAGTTAACGATAAGCGAAGCAAAGCTTGACTTCCTCTGCGTAAGATATTCTTTTTTATTACAGCCGAGTTTATAAGGTAATTATTATTAGTATAGTTTTAACTGTAAAGGAAAGCTCGCAAGCTGTTTTTCTGGAATCGATTGTGTAATGAGAAAAATACGATTTTACTCTTGCCATTATTACCACACATCCTCTTTCCGTTGCGCTCATTGAAATCCTAGAAATGCACTCCCAACCGTTCGTGATTACGATCGGAACAATCAGTGTTAAGCGTGTGTAAAGCTCGACGACCGGCCACAGGCGTTAGAATATATTGGTCGGGAGCGCACAGAGAAATGTGGGAAGCATAGACGCGAGTGTATGCGCGTCAGACGAAGCAAGGCCAGCGATTAAATATTCATGAGACGTGGCGCAATATGCCTGATATTTACTTTTATCGTGGTAACTTTTTTTTTTATCGCCAGTAATACAGCACTCGCGGTGAGAATCGTTACAATTTTACAGTTTTAAAATTACCGGGAATCGACGGAAATTTATTCTCTCGCGAAATGTGAAACGTTATTTGCACCAAAAATTTTTTTGTTTTTATTTTATTTTATTTTTTTTTTTTTCCCCTTTTAATATAATTCCGCGTCTGTTCTGAAAGTTTTCTGACAGCGCGGCGGCTGCCTACCTCTCGAAAGCTTGATTTTAATCGTGGAAACGTTGAACATTGATTATAGAATAAAACCGTGATTTAATGCGACTTGGAACGAGCCGGCTGTCTGAGTAAACGAAAGGGGGAGGATAAACTAAGAAAATATTGACGGACATTGAAAGGGATCGACGATAGTGTGGTCCTAAAGTGCTCGCAGTTCTGAAAGGGGTTAACAGTGTCGTATGACCACCGTTCGCTTAAATAGTCTCGAAATTTGATACATTCGGAGGGTGTAGCGTGAACGTCGGCCGATAAAATCCGCATTTACTTCGCGTTACTTCGAGGGTTGCCCTCCACCTTTTGTATACTTGTCACGAGCGAGAGTGTCCCTAGATGTATATCCATCTTCTTACACCGCGAGAAGAAAACACGAATACAACGCACGACAAGGCTTACACGAATCTAACATATTCGATAAATGTTTTTGCTCAAATTTAGCATCAAATACTTTAAATCTCTAATCGTTGTTTTCATATAATTTTTATATATATATATATATTTTTTTTTTTTTTTTTTTGTGTAGTCTATTGGAAAGAGGGCAGCAATCGAATTGCAATATCGGTTTTGCGGTTAGCAGAATAGTTTTTACATCCGAAATAAACGAAACGGGGTCAATCGTATCTCGGGGAAGCTCATTTAAGGAAGTATTCGCGCACGGGAGATCAGAGAGAGCGATCCTGCCTCGTATATCGCTAATTACGTCCCTCGCACGGCGAAGCGCAGATTCTCCGACTGATTCGTCTCGTGTATTTTGATCAAAGACACATTACAAAGTGCTCGCGTATTAGATTCTTTCCAACTGTATGTAAATTCTGTCAGACTGCGCCCGATGGAGACGCGAGTTTACTTTGTTCGTTCCGTCGTATCGTGTAAGAGTTATCTGATCGTTTTGTCGAGGCGAAGTAAATTTGACGTGAAAGGCACACACGTTTGTACGTATACACTGCCAATTTATTTTAAGGAATAAAAAGAAGAGCATTACGCCCGAACGTCTTCGAAATTCCTCTCGATAATTTGTCAAACCGGTCGAGAACGCGGGACCTCGTAATATCTCCCTTCTTTTTCTTTCGTCGACTTCGAGAAATGCGACGACCTTTTTTTTTTGTCGTTTCGATTGTACGGAACGCGGTAAAGGTTGACGTTGGCAATCAAGTCGAAGTCGCCCGGTGATTTTCGCGAATGCCTCAACATTGGAGCAGATGAGCGTTTGCAATGGGAAATCGCCGGCTACATCCGGCATTGAAAAGGCGACAGCGCGGTACATCCCGCGAAATTCTCGTTGAATTGAGGGGGGAACACGCCCGAATGCTTCGAAACTAAACGAGCAAACCAGGCTTCGCTGGTCGTAAATACCTTGCGGCTTCCATGCTTTGTGAAGCTCACCTCCGGCGTAAGGAAGGAAGGAAGGAGAGCTTGAGACGGCGCTGCCGTTGCGGCTAGATGTAATAGTTTTCGCCGTATTGCAATATAAAAGAAAACGAGACGCCTTACGACCAGAAAACGCGTCTGTCCATAAAGTCAACGAATGAATACTTTCGCGGCGACGGCTCCCTGAGGTCATACGTGAAAATTAAAGACTACGATGACATGAACTGATACTTTGACTCGCGAATGTCTTTTTCCCTTTTTTTTTTTTTTGAGAATTTTTATTTAAAATTAAATTTGCGCGTTTCGTGCGAAATATAAATTTTATAGATCCTATCTCGCGTTTGATAAGATTCCTTGAACAAGATTAACGATCACGCGATGAAGCCTTATTTCTATCGCGCTAATGAGACCGATCAGAAAGAGGTAAAATGTAGCGAAATTACAAATGAGACCTATCGAATTGGAGACGCAAGAGCGACACGGGGAGAAGTCGATTTACAAGATATATCTATCGAGCGGCATTACGTTGCATAGCTTCAGACGTTCGTTTTATTACCGGCCATCAAAGGAGTTCATCGATAACCTCGAATTGCCGTTACGGGAAACTACCGCGTAAGCACTGGACAAAGACGGTACTTTGGCAAGACAGTCGACCGATCAAACTGAAACCGACTGACCGAACTTATACAATTCCCCCTTGCTTCGAAGTAATCGACGGAACGTGTCGTCGTCGATTGACATCGTCATCAGTTAACGCGACGTGTCTCTAACCGATTTCGACCTTGTGTAAATGATTTCTAAGACCGATAGTTTCCGAAACGGAGGCAGGGTCGATGCATCCCCCCAGAGATCGCAGAATAGTCTAATTGGAATTCTCTCATGAATTGCGTCTCCGGACCCGCATCCCGCGGATCGCGAAATTATCGACCGACCGGCTATTCTCGTTATTACCTTTACGTTCCCGCGCGCGCCGAGATACTTCTGTATGCACGTTATCGGGACGAAATTGAATATAGCCTATCCGATGGAACTAGTTAAAAGCGTCGCCGTCAAAGTTTCGTAACGGTCCCGGACCTCTCGTACCTCCGACTTCGATTTACCGCGGAAAATAGTATCGCGATCCAACGAGGGGCAGGGGACGGCAGGCGAGCGTGTAAATCTCGTTTCGTAAATCACGTCTGAAAATTATAATACCGGGACTCCGGCCGGGAGTAGGAAACTTCAGCTTCTGACCGCGAACGAGGTCATCGAAAATCATTATGGTCGTTTGGAGTTTATTTTCAGCCCGGCTAATGAAATGATAGTATTATACGATCTCGCTCGCCGGCGAATCGGGTGACCCGTATTGAGAAATAATCTGTGATCGATAAATCTACCCGCTGCGTGACTTCTCCTTCCCACAATCCCGGTCAGTGATCTTTCCGTTGCTGGTTAAAGTTACGGATGCATTCGGTCCACATTCGCTACGTTTCGAATGGAGCTTTTGCGCGTCGTGCAAGGACACCGTCGTCGCAACGCCGTTCAGTGTGCAAGCAAAAGAAGCCGTAGGAGAAACCCTCGTTGTGATTTACGAGGTCGCGCGAAAGTTATGACAGGGGGCCGGCTACTCATGCATTTAGCTCCCGCTTAATTAATGATTTTTGTTGAGCCGGGCATGCGCTCGCCCGATTAATTCAACGCCCTTACGTTCTTACAGCTATTGCTTTTTTCTTTTCTCTTTTTTTTTTCTTTTTACTTTATCTACCGCGTCGTTTCTTTATTTTATCTCGGAAAATGTACTTATATATATGTATATGTATCTACATCGGCGTGTTATATTAATATTAATGAAACTCTGTGGAAATTAAAGTGGCAATTACCGGTGTCTGAATATTTTCTGACGTTTTATAACGATTTCCTTTTGCCTCGCGGAGGAGGCGCGTCCCTGTCGAATGCAAATCTCTTCGAATTGTTCGCCGGGCCGCGTTTATTTCGTAATAAATGATACCGCGGGCGCTCACCCGTTTTCCCGAGATCTCATTAATTATCATTAGAAGCTCACTGTTCTGGGCAGCGGAACAGGCCCTTGCGTGCCCCGAGACAAACTCTCTAATCGAGAACAGGTGTTTTCGTGTACGCGCTCGCCTACCCTGGGGGATTCCGGTGACTGGCGAGGCATCGTCTCAAACTCTCGCACGGCGAACGGCCGAAGTGCAGACGAGCGCGGAGTCCCGAGTACTCGGAAGCGAAAAGAACAGCTGGCGCGAAACGCTCACCTCGGAAGTGATGCGGCGGAGATTTTCTCTAACTACACGCTCTAAGACTCGTGCCGGAAATAACAGGGCGGTCCCGACAGTTGTCTTTCACGTTTCGCACATTTCGCCTTCGTCCTCCCCTTCCCCCTGCATCTCGACTCTCTTTCCGCTTCTTATATTGAGTTTCCCGTCTCTTCAAGCTCGCGTCCCGGAGCTTCTCACGAACGTGTCTCGCCTCCGAACGAGCCTCGCCAATTTCATATGCTTTTAAGTGCTTTCCACTGTAGGTCCCGAAACTTTCGAAAATCCACTACTGCAACGTTTCACCCTAAATTCTAATCCCTGTATCCAGCGGAGTTTCCCGCGCGCTTATTCGACGCGGTCGCGAATTGAATTCGCGTCGAATAATGCCTCGGCTTCTTTTTATCACGGTTGTAAGACGCGCTTCGACATCTCTTTCGCTCGTTTACTTCCCTTACATCCCCCTTTGCTCTCCCGTTTAATTTATTTATCGCCCTCTGGTCCCGAATAAATATGGAGTTAAACGACTGGCTCGAATCTTCCAAATGATCGGCTTGTTGCGTTTTGACCTCTTGGCCGTTTTCCAAGCATACAAACCCGACTGTTTCGTCTGCTAAGTAATTGAGGAGGAGTCCGATCGATCACAACCGAAAATGCTGATTCGTCGTCGTCGGGAAACCGGGAAATAAGCGGGACAGTTGCCATACCGGTCGGAACCAAGCTTACGACTTTGTTACCGGCAACAAATCTCTTTCGCAATCCACAAGTTGCGAACGACGTTTGAATGACCGTACAGTATTTCTGCTCGAGCCCATTTATCACCCAGCACTTCCTGGGGGTCTTGCACTTTATTTTTTTTTAATATTTTTTTTTCTACATAAAAAGTACGCGTGATACATTTATTTTTACTTTTATTTTCTCGCAATATTTTTCGGGTATAAAGTGAGCGCGCGCGTGAAATTTGAAATCAACAGAAAATAAACTTCGTAATTGTGAGCAGAATTTACATAATAAATTTCGATGAGCGAATGCAAATAACCAAGCTTCTATACTCGTTACGTATATCGGCAGCTCGTACATAAAATTAATCCACCATTTAGAGATTATGCAGGGCTGGGATGAAACGGGGAAGAAAGTGTGCCGGAGTTTTATAAGCGCTTTTAGGAAATTTTACTCGAAGATCGTGCAAGAGAAAAAGAGAGAAAGAGAAAGAAGAAGAGAGAGGAGGTTGCCGGAAGTTGCGCTGGCTTGTGTTTCATTTTCGGAACGATTAATTTCCTCTGCTTTTAATTCATTCTTCAGCTTCGTTGAGGGATTTTACGGAGCAACCGAAGGTACTTCGCGTTGTTACACTGCACTTCCGGCTTTCCGCCAAGGAGCCGAGCACAGCTCTCTTTATCTTCATTTCATCTTTCTTTTTTTACTCGACGTTACCCGCATTTCTCATTCGCTCCGCAAATCTCGAGGCTGACCGACCTTCCGCCTCACAACTGACATTCAAATTTTTGTTCGCGACGTCGAGGACTCTTGTACGAACGCGATGCTTATCAAACAGTAATATAGACGCGCTCGTGGAATTGCCCGAGGAGATATCGAAGTAGCCGCGATACGCACCCGTTCGCGGGACAAATTATTCCTATTTAGGCTGTATTATTTTAGCGACGATACCATTTGACGAACTAAACCTACCGCATAATCATCCAATTGTAGAAAATAAACGCTTATGGCTATTTGGCCGGCTAAACCAACGTGGAACTAGCGACGATGATACGATAAAGTGGAAACAACCGCAGATTTGGGGAAGAATCGATGACCAGCTGACAAAGTAAAACGTTGGTCGTGAAACAACACTCGCAGCCACGAACATGATTGATTGTCCGCCCTTCGCGAAAATGGATAATCATTTCGGGTGCCTAAGCGATATCACTCCCACAACAAGTGGCTATTGGCATGCTCTTAGCTTCAGAACTCAGCCGCTCGGCTTCATCGATTGCTTCATCGATGTGCAATTAATTAATTACGGCAAATTCGATTCACGTCGGTTGCTAGAAATTGTTCCGTCCCAGTTGCATTTTCGGTAAATACGCGAGGGGAAAAAAAAAAAAGTGTTTCCAGCCCGGGCGAGTTTACGTAAAAATATTATTCTTTAATTTTACGGATAAACGCATTTCCATCTTGAATTTTATATTCCCCAGACTGCGGGCAAAAATGCATCTCGTGGAAAAATTGCAATCACGCCGGGGTACAAACAAAATGGATTATGTCACACGTTACCTCGATACTTACGACACGCGCTGGGAAATTAATTGCTACTTGTAAATGCCCGGGAGATTATCTTCAAGCGGCGTACGGTTGCAATGAATTATTTCGTCACCGCGTGTAAAAACGTTCTTTATACGTGCGCAAGCCTCAATGTGGTTTTCTCGGCCGATCGATACTTACGAAAAAGGAGTGGTTTAAACTTGGACAAATTTAAATATTTAATGTCATGTGAGAGATTAGCGTTGCGCAATCGCATTGTCAGGTCCCATTTCTAACGTTAACTACGCGCTGTCGCGACGTATCGTGGATCTCTTCAACACTTTAACACGTATCACCCGAGTGTTACTTACTGTAATGAGGCGGGGCGCTAGGAGTCGATTTTTACTACTGAACGTTACATCCAGCCTGCCATGTTTCCGCGGCCCTTTAATTACAGAAAAGTTTTCCAAGTTCAGACACGGGATCTATGTCCAAGCTCGAGCCATTTTAACTTTCTTTCAGCGGAACAAATCTCTTATTCTTTTCGCGACTTGGTACATGACCTTCTTTTAACGCGGATAGAATTAAAACATTCTCATTGCGTTTCTATTCCGCGTCCGACGTCTCTTTATAAAACTTGTACATCGATAAGGGAAACGCAACTACGTCCTTTGCTTATCAAATTAGAAAAATCATGATTATAATAAAGTTATTGATACTAATAAATGGCGGTTTCCGCGTTGGATAGCATTATCTAAGTATTTAACCGCAACGAACGCTATCGCGCGGTTTTAATCATTTTGAGGAGGCGAGAGTTTGGTTTGGCGCAAGATACTGCATTTCGTACACAGATATGAATTAATCATTTAATTTTGATAATGATCCATGATAACATGTGTGTGTAGCCGTAGAATTGGTTAACAAGCTCCCCATTATGTCAAGACAAAGTAGCTTCTAACTATTATGAACGATCGGATTAATACATGTCGCACTGTCTTCGGATTAGAATTGCATGCAATAACACATCAAAGCCCAGTGGGATACCTGTGTTAATAAAAAGCTCGTAACGTCATGTCGTTTTTATCTCGCGCGAATTAATAAATGTAATTGATGACAAAGTAGAAAATTTTTAGAAATCCTCTTCTCCAAAATACGATATTAATTATTTTTATGCGCTTTAAGTAATCAGCCACGTTGACAAAAGGCCGCATTATTTATTATTTGACATTTTATCGAGCCACGCCTATGACACAATCTTCATCTCTGTACGTATTATTATTCGACATCGTGTCGCTTACCCGAAAAAATAAATTGCATTTTACGTCGGCGTAAACGTCTAGATATCTACTGTCGTTGCAGTGGAAATTATTCGCGCGAGAGCAATCCTGCCTATATTTTTGCCATCGTTTGTCATAGATTTAGACCCGTTTATAGTTTTTATTCTCAATTGTGCGTGTCCAATGCCACCTCGGTAAAACGCATACGTATTTTATGCTGTACCGACGCTCGGCCTGGCTCGCCATTTTCCCCGGATTCAACCTTAGGGGTTAGCCACGGTGGTTAACGACGAAGAACCGTTCGCTCCGACCCTTCCCACCCCCGCGGATCCTCTCTCCGTCCCTTCGACTCTCCTTCGTGTTCTCTCGCTCGTCTCTCCACCTCGCGCTGTCTCTCTCTCTCCGCTATTCCAACCCCTTTCTTCCACTCGCCCCTCACCCGGAAAATCAATATGAAGTGGCGTTGGTGTACGACGTAGTGGCTGCTACCGCGCGTGCCGTCTCTTTTCCACCATCACGACCTTTCCCTTCTGCTTTCATGTTTCCTCCCCTTCTTCGTCCTTTCTCCCTCGTTCTACTTCTCGTTTCTCGTTTTCCTCTTCTGCCTCTCGGCGTGCAAACACAGCCGTCCCTAGTGCATCGTCCGGCGCTCCGCCGGTTGGCCCTTCCGCCCGACGCACCTTGTATCTTCACCATCAAATCCACCTAGGTTTTCCCCAGGGGCGCCAGAGCTCAGACGGCAGCCTCCGGCATTGCCGGCGGATTGCGGCAGTTCGGTCACCGAGTCACCAGGATTCATTCTAGCTGCCTGGCTGGTTGGTTGGTTGGTTGGTTGGTTGCTTGGCTGGTTGGCTCCGGCACGTAGGTCAACATCCACCATTCCGCCACCACTGGTTGAATATCGGCCGCGTGGCGGCGCCGTGCGTGTCATCGTACTTCGCGCTTTCCCTCGGCAAACGTGCTCTCGGCCGTTCGTTCGCTACCTCGCGTAAGAAATGTCATTTCTTCCCTTCGGTAAAAAAAAAAATTATGCGACCACCCTGGGAACCGGAGATCAGTCCGCCGCGAAGCCCTTCCGCCCTTCGCTCCACAATTTTGCGCGCCGTCTCGATCGATGCGGCGCATCGCGATCTGGCTTCGAACGCTGGTCGCCCGCGCGGTTCTTTTCGCTTTGAACTACAAGGAAGAAGCTTTCTTTCATCCGGCACGGCAATACTTATTCATCATGCGCGATACAGGGCAGAATCATGAAAATTCTACGAGCTTGAATGCATAGCACTTCGCTTTAACATTCTCGATGCAGCCACCGTGAATTTCTGAAACGGTAGATTCTCCACGGTGGATCTCGGATATTGTATTAAAAAAAAAGAAGAAGAAGAAAACGGACGCGGTATAGAAACGTAAGAAAAAATATGTATAAAGCGGAAAAGGTCAATGGCATATAAAAAAAAAGTTATGAATCGAACATCGGTTTCATAAAATTGTTCCCTCCTTCATAAATCTCACGATACCTCGCCTGCGCGTATGTAAATAAATTTATCATTTCAAGTATAACGTCGGGATGTATTTGCAGAAGAAGCAAAGGGAAGATAAGTCCAGTGTCCGCGGAAGAAAATCCTTTTTCGTTCGGGCGTTCTGCGGGGAAAACACAGCACTGCGCCATGCGCAGAGACGGTCTCGACCGACAGGGGTGGTGGTTCGTGCGCCCTAGGGGTTGATCGCTGTAGTATGGTGGGTTACGCGGGGTAGGGCGACGCGCAGGGGGTGGGTTTGGCCAGGTAGCCGTGGCGAGAGGGCTCGCGGGGGTTGCGCGAGAGTGGAGGGAAAAAGCGGACGGGGTGACGCGAGAGGACGGGCACGCTAGGTTAGTAGCGGAGGTACACGTTGTACCAGCCGGCAGTAGCGAGCGCCGTGCTTAACACGGCCTATACGGCCTTCCCGCTGCGCGCGTAGACTGTGAGAGGCGGCCGCCCTCGTCGATCCGTTTCTACTTGCGACGCGCCACGTCGCCTCGCCTCGTTTCACCCTCGGCGTCGCCTCCGTGGCCGCGACGCTCAGCCGCGTCGCGTTCCTTTTTTTTTTTTATTTCCCCCCTCGGAGGATATACGGGACGCGCGCGCCCCGGTTCTATCACCCCCCAGTGAAAGGACCGCTGTGACGAGGTGTGGATAATGGTAGCGAGGAAGTGCCGGCGTCGCCGTCGCCGTCGAGTGGCGTCCCGCCGTCGCCGGCAGCCCGAGCGACGCTACCACTCGCATCAACGACAGTCCGGCAAAGACGCGGAGTGAACGGCCTCACGGCGCGATCCGGCTCCTCGCCCTACGCGACGCGATCCGACGCTCAGGATTTTAAGGCGTGGAGGAAAGCTCTACCCGTGCGCGTCTACTCCGAGCGACGATGCGTCGTCTTCGTCGACGGTGCGTGCGCGCGCGTGCGTGGGTCCCAACGTGCTGGGGGGAAAAAAGGGCTTTTCGCACTGCGGGATAGCGTGTGTTGATCGAAAGGACCCGGGGAGTGTGAACAGCGTGTTGTTTCACGCGGCGGCGTGTTCTCGCGTGAGTGAGGCACGGCCTCGTTTGCGCGAACGGACGCTCACCGTCTTTCCTCCGGCTCGTAAGCTAGCAAGCTCGCGTGAAAGCTCGCGGAGACAGGCGTGAAAACTATTTTTCTTTTTTATTTTTTTTTGCGCGTGGAAATTCGCTAGTGCGCGAACGGTACGTGCCCGCACTCTTCTGCTCGGATATTTCCCTTTTAAAACGTAAAGGAACAATAAAATAAATGCATATTCGCTGGCCCCCGGCTTGCGGCTCGGTGATACGCCTGCATGCCGAAATCGATTAGCGTTTGATTAATAATTAAACTTGGAAGATTGAATTTCGATATTCGAGCAACTCTCGCGAACCAACGTTTTTTTTTCTCCTTTTTTTTTACCCATCTGTTATTAATTTGTACGTAAATAAAGGATTGATTAATTATTTTTGTAATTTTTTATATCTTGTTCAAAATAACAATCTAATCAGAGGAAGAACGGTAGAGGTAGATGTAGCAGATATATTCTATTTTATCGGAAAAATATTGGCCGGTTACATCGGCAAGAATCGATACGATAGACAAACAGATGATAGGCTTCCCAGATTCGCACAGTTTGCGCAAAATAAAGCCCGACAAGGCAATTTCGGCGTGCCACGAGAATCCCTTCGTGCAACGGGACTAGCTATCTTTACGACCCTTTCGGACAGACCCAGCTTCTGACTGTTTTTTTTCCAAACAAACCTAATAAAATTCTAATTCGGCTTTGCATTTCGGAAATTACCGCGCCTCTTCAACCACGGCGCGGTGGTTCGAACATTTTTCAGAGCCCCGATGAAAGCGCGGCTCGATAAAACCGGCAATTTTTCTAATTAACGAACTTGTATGGAAATATATACGAAAATTTCGTGAAAATTAATTTCGCCTCGGCACGGGCCGCTACAATTGCCCGCCATACAATTGGACAGTATACCTAGATAAATGTCTGATCAATACGCTGCAACGACATGCTTAATTTACGACGCGGCGTTTATTTTTAACAGTCGCATAATTTTTATAAACGGTATAAAAAAGCGGAGCGGAGGCTATTCAACGAGCATTCCATAAACTTTCCGCAGCCGCGAGGGTAAGGCGGGATTATTAGACGGAACGATTACTTTATTGGCAAGCAGCAATAAAAGGAAACGAGGCTGTAACTATCAAGATAAACAAGGATTACCGGGCCAACAACAATTTTTATTTTCGCGACCGTAGTTAATTACCTCGGAATTAACATAACAATTAAGCGGAAACGGCCGACGGGCAGAAGACCAGGATCCGGTTATTTATTTCGCGGAAGTTAGTTTTCCGGTTCGTGGAGAACTAGTAGCTTCTTCTCTTCAATCCTGTTTGCAATAACGTATAAACTATCAAGTTACAAGCGCGAACTTCGCCGCGGGTCTTTGAAAATGAAGCAAAATGCAAATTTGCTGATTCTGTAACTTCTACGATCGAATGGACGGAGTAATAAAATAATTTTCTCAACTTCCTTGATTACGTGAGATTCAATGCCCGCCCATCGCAACGGAAGTTACGAGTCCTTGATGATGAAATTACACGCGAAACGTTTTCTCGTAAGTTATCGGGCCGTAGGCGAGCTTCGTGTTGAAATATTAAAACGGGCTTCATTTCCTTATTAACATTTCCCCGAAACAAACTCTACGCGCGTAGGCCACGAGTTCCGCGTTCGAAAGTAAAACGCCGTGAGAGAAAATCGAAATCCCGCAGGCCTATCCGTCTTGCCTTCTCGTGGCACGTTGCCGTTTAACGTTCCGCACGCGATCGCGGCGACAACGAGCTTCCTTCCTAAGACCGGCGATAAAACCGAGAGAAGATGCGTGCACACGGCCGGCCGTCGGGAAAAAGAGCGGGAGCAATTGTCGTTTTCCGGCGTGAGCGAATTGCGAAGCGGTGACACAACGAGCGACACGTGTTTGTGCTTTCAGTGGGTACCAAAGTCCGTCTTAACCATCTAGAGATTCCTCTGTTCGACGAGAGAGAGAAAAAGCGAGCGAGAATCGTGACACACGAGAGGAGAATCAAGTTGTAAAGAGTGTGTTTTAAAATCCCAGTGTGTGCCGTTTCACCAGTGTCGCGCGGTGAGAAAAAAGAGAAAGAGAGAGAGAGAGAGAGGATCGTGTGCGGTACCTCGCGAAATTGTGAAACGGAAAAATCGGCGACACCGGAGTAACTGGAGAAGAGGAACTCGGTAATGCGAATCCAGGGGATGTACACGCAGGGGCCATCGTTGAACGAGTGATATCTCGTGACATATCGAGTGGAGGATACAATCGGGCGTGAGAGTGCTCGATGAATTACAAACTGGTCCGTGTTGATTTAACGCAGCGGCGTCATCAATAATAAAAAAAAAAAAAAGATCCTATTAATATTATAATCCTCTTCTGAATATATATGTATAATAATACTCATTTCTGTGGAGTGTGATCGTAAAATCTACCGTTTGTTTCAAGTTTGAGAGATATATCGTCGTATATAAAAAAAAAATTATATATACATGTGCGTATATGTACGTGTATATACATGTATGTCGTTGACGAAGATGATGTAGAGGAAGCACGAACGCAAGAGGCGAAGAGGAAAGGTGACGCTTAACGACCAAACGAATGTTGTCAATTACTATTTAATCGTCGTGTTGAAGTTTCCACGTTCAATTATTATAAATGTTAAAGTTGGTTCGTCTGTAGTCCCCTACGTAAAATAATCTACCTCTCTTCAGTATCGACAACGAAAAAGCACGGGAAAAGAAAAAAGAAAAAAAAAAAAAAACGGCCTACGAACTCTACGCGCTGTGTGCTACGGATATCGGTGATTGTACCTGGTTTGATAAGGTATTAAATCTCTTTCTCGGAAACTGAGAAGATATGTGAACGGCTCCCCGGTTTTTCCCCTCTGGTTTTCGAAGGTAAGATTAACGATTTCGCTTTTTAATTCGGCCGAAACAGCTCCCATGGTGACCGCTTTATTATATCCGTCGCGTCGAGTCAACTTCCTTCTGACATTGGCAGGTGGGGATTTTAATTAAACTGCCAACCCCACCGCTTTTACGCAATTGTTAGCTCCGTTTGTGTTTAATAAAACGAAACCCGAAAAGGGATGGCTTCTATAGTCGAGAGCGGCTTAGCTTACGCGCGTGTGTCGCGTGCTTGACATTTGACGTGCACCTTGTTGAAAGGTTTAAACCTCGGTTACAATTGCAGGAGGATTCGAGCGTAAACGCTTTCGCTCGCGGAACGTGACACGTCTCTTGGCACTCGGACTTTTATCGGAATCTGGCTTGGCGCGATACACGTGCGATACACGGCCGCGGCGGCCGACGTCGATTCCAACATTTTCCCCGCGGTCGCGAACGCCGAGGAGAGAAGAACAAAACGGAGTGCACCGCGGCCGATTATTGCCGCGCGCGTGTACAATAGGTTTTCACAATGGGGCTCTATGCATTTGTCATTGTCGCGCTCGCCCTCGGGCGCCGCTGCGTCCGCGAGCGAGAATATCATTCGCGCAGTATATCCATTGTTCCGAGAAAAATGTCGAAATAACCCAGCGCGTGAGTCTCGAGCTGAAGAGAAGACGCGAGTGTAACCGTCCGCGTCACTCCCGCCGTGCTCCTACGACGACGTGATTTACTGCTTCTCGAATTGCACGTTAAATACCATTAGCTGCGAACGAATTTAATCTACTTGCCCCTTAATGAGCTGCTAATTACACCGCTCTGAACTTCACTTGCATTTTATCTTAATCGCGTAATGCGCGAATTACGTAACAATTTATTGTAAATCCTAGTTGAAAAAATTTATTAGGGGGGAAACTTTACGACGTTACGTAATGACAAATGCTGTTATATTTTTAATTAAATCCGAGATGCTAGTTCTCGTTTAAACCGCGAGGCTTCCCGGCGTGGGTGAGAAAAATTCTGCGATTACGTTATTTTCTCGATGTCGGTGCCGCCCAATCGGCGCCGTGCGGAGCCGAGTTAAATTGTAATTTGCGGGCGGGATATAGCCGCGATCTCCGCGCGAGAATTTCCGCTGATATCTTTCCTTTTTCGGTCGTTTCCTTTTGTCGCCGTTCACCTGGTCCTTCCACATCGTTGGTCACAATTACGTATCAGCGAGCTTCCTCCAACGGGCGATCTCTCTATTACACGAACGCCGCCGACAAGTTAGACCAGAATGGCATTTGGTAAAACAGCCGAGTCTTCTGATCGACTTGATTCAATGTTCGCAGAGTAAGGGAAGGGGAAAAAAGGAAAATGGGATCTCGAAAACGTAGCAATTGGCAGTACGTGACTTATAAATGCATTTCTATCCTCTTCACCGAATTTAATAGCCGCGCCAATAATCTTTGATGTCGAAAGCGTGCCGACACACATTTGTCGGCACGTTTCCGACATCGCAAACGTGTGACCGTCGAAGCTCGGTATTGCGTGTCCAAAGGGCTTGTCGCGACGACTTTGATATGTTTCGGCCCTTAATGCTTCATGCAAATCGCACGATGGGGGCACAAAGTAACGCAACATCGTATGATATCGTGACATCGCGACGAGTAATATGCAGATTGCCTTGCGTGAGCAGGAGGGGTTTCGTGAATGAACGTTTCAGCACGTTGGGCACGTTAAAAACTCGGCGAAACGCGCCGGCCGAGCGGTAATTAAAATTTAATGACGTATCTCGAGGTACTGCGACAGTTAAGCGGTTCGATTCGCGTTCATTAATGCGCGATCAGCCGACCGGGAACAAATCGATGCAATTTCAGACGGGACGGCTAATTACCACCGTAGCATTCCGGCTGCATAATGGCGTGTTCTACTGAAATCGTCGGAATTCTTTCTGTTCGGAAATCGCCTTACTGGTTCTCGGAGTACGGGCGCGCACTTCCGCTCCGAGAAGCAGTAAGGTGTAATGCCGCAATTGTGCGCGAATCAAGGTACGGCCGCGAACACGTACACGCGTGTATGTGTCCCGTATTGTCCGTGCTCGCATTCACGAGCACTTTATCGATCAAGACGCGAGACCAAGCGACGAGAGGAACGTAGGCGTCGGCGCTATGAGAATCGAGTCTTGCAAACTTGGCGGCGACGTAAACGCCGCTGGTCCACATCGGACGGTTCTTACGATGATGTCGTAAACGGTGTCTCGGTCGCGACGTTACGTTCGATACGTCCAGCCTTCCCTCGTAGTTTTCCCGGAGTGCGAACACCCTCCCCCCCCCTGTCCTTCGATTCGATCGAGACACGTCGTACGAAACGTGCGAGATTGAATTTCGTATCGCCCTGTCACTCCTACCTGACCTCGCGCTTTAAATATTTGCAATCGATGCGAAAAGTTCACGAGTCATTGACTCCTCTCCCACTCCTGCTGCACTTTTCTCTGTCTCGCCCATTCTCCTCCGCTTTTGTGACGCGTCCGTCCATCTCGCTCTCGCCTCTTCATCCCCCTTATTTTCCCCTCCCCCCTGTCTCTATCGTTTCTTCAGCGATCTACTATCTCCGCTCCCCTCGCTCTATTTCCTTCTCTCTTATTGTAACGACCGATCTACTTCTCCTGTCTCTTGTTCAACCCTTCAACACTTCGCTCGATCGCCATGCTGCTTTATCTCCTCGCGCAGTCTCCCTGTTCCCTTGTCGATCGCTCTCGTGCCTGCCACCAGACTTTGGAAAAAGCCTTCTCCCTTACCGTCAAGGCCGACTTACTTCGAATTCGAGATATATGAAATGATAGCTCGTTCGCCGGAAGTTTGCTGTCGAGATTGCAAATTCCTCGCGCAATGGATATATACGTATATATAATTCAAATCCGTCCGACGAGCGTCGTCGATTAATGATTACAAGCGAATCGGACTATTTTCGCGAGAGATAACTCATCCGTAAACGCGCACGCGAGATAATGTCGGAATATTTAAATAAGATTTACTCCTGGACTTAATACGAGAACCTGGCTCGTTTTATCAACGGGTTGTCTGCAAAATGACGCCCTTTAACGAGGAATAATTACGAAACGTCCGTGGGAAATGTCACGCTCCGCGAAATAGCGGACGGCTCGAGGGTTCCTTGCGTGCATGAGGCACTTTCCGTACCAATTCCCGGAAATGAAAGATACGTCGTTACGGCCGGTAGGAGCGCAATTTGTCGCGGAAGTTGCGAAGAAATAACTTATCCCGACGAACAATTCTGGGAAGGGGGAGGAAATTTTTTTTCTTTTTTTTTTACGGCCCTCAAACTTTTCTACTCCACTACTTACATCGTATCCCCGGGTCGCACTACGAGTCTCTATTTTAAACAATTACAGTCGACTCCGAACATTCTTCCCTGTCACGTTCTACTTCTCCCTCGGCTGTATATCTTGCTGAAATCGAAGGCGACGTTTTTCCAAGGAATAAATGCGTTCGTGTCTCGGCCTCAAGTTTACTGTTATTTTTGCGACTCGACGAGAATTGTCTAGATTGTCAACGATCGTGACAGTCGTGGCCCATTTTCTTAGGAGCACTTTCTTACCGCCGGGAAAGTTCTCCCTCGGCCCCTTTCGACGACGAAGATAAGCTCGCATATTTCATAATTGCCCGTTCCCGGAACACTTTCGCCGCGGAATAATCCGGTCGACGGCGGTCCTTTTATTTCACTCCCATAACGTCGTGAGCTAAAGGCTCCGTGCTTAAGGCACGCGGGATTTCATAGCGTCGTCGCATTATCCGACGTCTCGGTCTCCATTACACTAGGGTCATTATTATCTAATTTTACAAAAGCAGATGGCGGCAGCGTGTCGTCGATATAATTACACATCTGCGAAACTGCCGAAATTGTTCGCAACGTCGTCGCGCATTTAATCGTTTGACGCAAAACCTGAATGGAGTACGTCGCGTTCAATTTGCAGCAATTTATCTTCGCGATATTACAACTGTCGGAGCACGGGGTTTTTCAGGAACATTTCAAAAAATTCGAAATGTTCCGACGTCGAGTCGTTAAAGATTTAAATTGCCTGCCCGCGGGTGTAAACATTCTTCTGAATCGCGTCAGAACTAATTGTTACGTCTCTTCAACTTTAATGTCACCCCCGGAAAACTCTACTTAACGATTTCATCGTTCAATTTATATTCGTAAATCCCGAGAGAATCTCCGCGTTATGTTTTTTTATTTTTTCTTTTATTTTATACTTTTTTCATATAAATGTTTTGTACGAAATGCATTTTCAGCTGCCCAGCTGCAACAACACGTCCCGCAAAATCAATATCGCTCTATTTGCCACTCGCTGTTTACCCTGCGTTCTAAGCGCCACGTTGCAACTCCGTTGATTTTATCATTGCAGACCCGAGACAAATGTCGAATTCATAGCGTCGTTAATTCATTGTATTCCG
Source organism: Cardiocondyla obscurior (assembly GCF_019399895.1). Taxonomy (NCBI): domain Eukaryota; kingdom Metazoa; phylum Arthropoda; class Insecta; order Hymenoptera; family Formicidae; genus Cardiocondyla; species Cardiocondyla obscurior. The sequence continues at coordinate 3,926,044 of NC_091871.1, read as the reverse complement.
TCGTAATTTTGCCGCTGCCGATTGGCCGCGATGCAAAATGAAAATCTTTCGGCTGGCGCGATCGCCGCAGTGGACCTATTCGCAGATATTAAACCCGACCCCCGTTTTATACGACTGCAAATTGTTCTCGTTGATGCGAAACCACATTTGATATTATTACGGATGATATCGCGTATCTTTTGAAACCTCGGAGTCGTGAATTTCGTCTACGGGGTCATAATTTTTGTGCCATAACTCCTTATATAGCTAACACCATTTGCTATAATAAGGATAAACTGTTCTTACTCTATTTCGTCCCCGCTTCTCTCTCTCTTTCTCTCCCACTCTTTCTCTTTCTCTCTCCCTATTTTCTCCCTCTTTGACTCTGTAATACAATGCTGTGAAATTAATGAGATGCCGGGCTCTTTCAATTATGAGCTCAATAAATTATTGGATAACGATGCGAGTTTGAAAATTAATAATTTAGCAGCTGACGAATCGAACTTACGTGGCGTAGATGCATATTGACGAGAGATTCCAATGTGTGTCGCGCCGAAATAAACGCATCACTCATCGCGGGTATAACAGAAGTACGCCGATATTTGAAAAGTTTTCATTGATTCTGTATTCAACCGCGAGACTCGCCATTGTGAATTTATTGTGCAAAAGCGCATTACAGACCTACCAAACCAAATGTGCTTGGAATTTATAAACCTGGATAGAATTTTATAACGTCACGGTTTGGAGATTCAAAAGTGAAACATTTATATGATTGTACTGTGCTAAAAAGGGTTTTATTTCAATTTTTCTCTTATTCCCCCCTTTTTTTTAACACGCACAAGAAAAATCCTATAAAAAGAGAGAGAAAGAAAGAAGAGGTCCGGTGAGAATATCCAAAAATTTAACAATGCGTCGAATTTTAAACGCTATAAATACGCGGAACACGTCATAAATGAAGGAACATTTTCGTACGACTGTCGCATCGAGATTCGAGCTCGTCGAAGTGTTAAGAAATTTTGAAATGTAACCTTCGCGAGATCGGACTTTTGTATCTTTATTTAATATATACGAATGTGTCGCAGTGCCGGTACCGTTACATAATTCATCGCGCTGGTCGAGGAGAGGCGCGATTGAACACAGATATCACGGATTTCTAGCCGTTTGTTTGTCTCTGGGGCACACCGCCGGGGTGGGTTTTTTTTGGAACAGCGGTGTATGAGAATACCTTGGGAGATCAAAGGGTTTCTTGAGCACCGCGCGCGGAGCTCCGCGAACTGCATTGTTGACCTACCTCACGCCCCGCGCTATCCCTTTCTTTTTCCGCTCCGTTACATTTCGCGTGTTTGCAGTTGTCGCTTAAGACAATTACGTCTCGCACAAAAGCCCAGCTCGCCCGGCGTAATGTAAGCGACGTCTCCTAGCCGACTGACAGCGAGCCGCATCGCCGAGCAAGAAGCGGTACAAGGAGAACGCGTTTTCCCATCACGAACGTGCAAAGCTAATACCGCTATCAGTACGATTCTATCACTTTTCAATTACCTCTAACAGCGTTAGGCGTCAGGCTGACAGGCGCCGTGCTGCGCCGCGCGATAGTTAATGCATTGCGAAGGCAGATAATGATAACGATAATTACTCCGGGAAAGGAGTTTGAATTCTACAAATGGTTAGCTCGTCAAACTTATTGATGAAAGTAAAAAGCGGTAAAAAAAAAAACGATAATTTTCCTAATTCAGCTGTGATTTATTATACTGGAGCAGACCATGCACACGCTTCGCGTGCGCTATTTTTCGATAGATCCTAATTCGTGCGCGTCATTATAATTCCGTAATTTATGGTCGACGACGTGTTATCGATTCAAGAGATCTGATAACTAACTACGAAAAAAAAAATCATGCGACTTACCAATCTGCATGAGCATCAGCGGAGTTGTAGAATTCTGCCGGTGACTGTAACATAAAAAGAAAAATATTAATGTAGACGTGCCAGTAAATTAATAAAATTAATTTAAAAAAAAGTAAAAATTTTTTTTTTTAATAAAAATTTAATTTTAAAAAATTTATGCTTACCTAAAAGTTGCTCCGCCGATGCATGATGCCCTTCCTGAGCCTGCTCCTCCTCTCAGATGGGACGTGACGAGCCATCCTTCCGCGCACTAGAAACTCGCGAACACGCTCCCGTAAAAAGAAATCGTAAGAAAAACGCCCGAAAACTAGCGGCACTCCCGAAACGACCGACGAACCGGCTGCGGTTCGTATTATCACTGATATGCGTGCGGCACTTTAATGTCTCACTGACACAACGATGCGAAGCAGCGGAGTTTCTCTTGATCTGTAACAGATAAATTAAAAAATTATATCGTAGATATTAAATCTAATTAAATAAAATAATATAAAAACGTTATAAAAAATCCAAACTATTTAATACCGAAGAAAAATTGATACTTACCCTGGGGTTGCTCCGCTGGTGCAGGATACCCTTCCTGGGCCTCCTCCTCCTCTCAGAATGTCTGCGGAATGTCGGGTTGGTCCTTCTTCAATGATAGAGTATTATCTGAAACAGAAAAATTACAGTTAATATTCTGTTCTGTTCAATTCAGCGCGTAATATAATTAAGTAAAATAATAAAAAAACGTTATCTAAAATTTAAACCATTTAATTTCAAAGAAAAATTATTATTGTTCGCTAAAAACAACGTTTAAATTTTCCTGCGTGTTTCTCCGCACTTATCACTCCTGCGACAATACGTCGCGCTTTACAATGGAGTTTTTGTTTTAATAATCCGCGTCTTCGGGTGTCCGCGGAAAAATCTCGGTCGCGAGCAGTCGTGACTATGAAATCTGCATGACGAGAGACAGTCAGAGCCCGCAAGGCTAATTTGTAAAGTTGACACTGATATTAGGAGATAATTAATCTTCGCCGGTTGAAAACGCACGAAGAATAGGAACTCGTGACGTAGCTTATTATCGTCCCCGAAGATGATGATACCCGCGCCTTCATATATTATACATCAGCGCCTCGCGTCGTGCGAGAAAAAACCGCGAGAGCGCAGATATATTAGCGATCCGAGCGGTTATCAACGTCGTGCTCCTTTTATCTTCGCGTCGCGATATCGTTGTAACGACGTTACCGTCTAATGACGCGACGCGGGCTGATGCTGCAGCGACGGGAAGAGATCACGATACCACCGTCGGCGATAAACGACGTGGAAAAGCGAATATTAAAACCTCGCGCCCGTCCCGACGGCCTTTATTTTCCGGCTTTTATTTCTCCCTTGAAACTACCTCGATGCGTTACGTCCAGGTCCCGTGGCGTCGCTCGCGCCGCGTTTATATTTTTCCTTTTTTCCCTTTTTTTTTTTTTTACCTTTCGCTGTTTTCGATTTAACGCGCGGCCATCGTAAAAAGCCAGCCGAAACATCGCGGAAGCGTTTCCCATCGCGATTTAATTACGGCCGATCTGCGATTCCTCTATTTCACACTTGCAGCAATTTTGCGATTCTACAGTATTCGCTTCCGCGATGTCGAGCGGATGAAAACGCAAGGCGCATTCATCCTGCCGATGCTTCCAAGAGAGATTCAAACGTGGCCGTTCCCACGGACGGTTAGTCGAGTACGCGTCTGTCGCGAGGAAACGACAGATACGTCCGACGCGTCGGGATAATGAGATATTCTCGCGGCGTGACATTTTATTATTGGTGAACTTCGCGCGATAGTATTCGAGGCTCCCCGTCTGCGTAGTGCATTCGAAAGATTTAAATCGCGCCGGTGCATCGGAATCATCGATCACGCGCGATCTCACGACCTCAAGACTACCTCACTCGTATCTCTCAATAATTTATGCTAAGCGGGCCGGGTCTAAGATCCTCGAGAGACGCGAACACAATTGCCAAGGAAACTGTAACAAATGTCGTAAAATGATTTTATGGCCCTCTCCGTAATCGTTACCAGCCAAACAAAAATGTCTCTGCTTCCCGTCGGTGAAAATCAAACAGTGCGTCGTCGTCAAATATTTACCAGATTAACGACGCTGCCTGTTCGCGTTTATTCAATTAAAATGCCATCACGATGCCTTCAATTCGCGACGGGATCGGCACGGGCGGAGAGTAAAAGCGCCGTCGCGCATCGATTTTGGCGAACGTTTGTCCGCCCGTTAAGAAAATCACCTCCGCGCGCCTTGCATCGTTTGACAGTCCCACATGGCGCATACATTCGCGGTGTCCGTCAAGCGAGCGTTTCGTGATCGCACCTAACCACCGCGCGTCAGAAAATTTTGCAGCTTGTCGAGGAGCTTACGTATGGCTGTAATCTTAGCGAGCACGGTGATCTATAGCACGCGAGGGAGAACTCTATGGAGCACGCTCGCCGAGATATTCGCCCTTCTCGCCTCACACCCCGCTCGTTTCTTCGACGATAAATTGTACCGTATATCGCCCGTATCCGACCATTGTCTCGGACGAAATTTTTCCCAATTTTCCGCGCGGATAAAAAAAATATATATCGGCGTATATCTTTTTTTCTCAGCTCGCGCCCATCCGTTTTTCATCTTTCGACGCGGCACCTGCCGGTAAACCGGAAGGTGATACATTCCGTATGAGTGTGCTCTTTAAAATTTTCAAGTCAAGCGGTAGCAGCCGGGATTTTAGTTTTGAGTCACGTCTCTCGCTTTCTTTTCGCCGGGATGAGAGAGCCTGCGTGAGACCGGAGGCGAGAATATTTCGCAGCCTCATGGCGCACCTGTATTTATATATGGATACTTCATCGTCTTTATGTCTATTTTATTTCGCGTAGATATATGTACGTGTGTCGCGGCGAGTTTCAAAGAGACTACATGCCGCCCTTTGTGTGTGCAAGTGACACTCGGCGTTGCTGGAAGTTTTGCGAAATAACTCAAGGAAATGCATGCACAGGCCCTGAGAGCTTTTGCACGTAATGAAACTATGTAGACACCATTCTCGAATTCCCGTGCTCCCGGCGGACGGGTGTGGACGCGAATTTAAGCGTGTCCCGTCGATTACGAAATTTCGTTTTCAAACCGAGCCGTCTGTGCCGCGAAATTAATTGGCGAGAACCGTTATAACGGTCCACATCTATTGCGCTCCATGTCTTTATAATTAATAATTTGGTGCTCATGAGCGAGCAGAGGGAAGCAATTTAATGAAAATAACGGGTAAATATATACACAATGTAATATAATGATAATATTTGCTGTCGCATCCGCGTATCCGCCGGTTAACGAAATTACGAAGCAATTACACCACTTATTATTCTTCTTCTCTATCCCGTTGATTATTATTTCCTACGCTGCGGCCTGTTCTCACAGTTTAGAAGCGCTAAAGTAAAACGCGAAATGAACGACTTGTGAAATTCATTCGAAAATAAATTCTCGCCGCAGCATTAATTAAAGAAATTGAAAAATATCGATTAACGTCCGCCTTATTGTCGAGCAACAATACGTTTCAGTCTATAGTCTCAAGATGAACGATGCCGCGAAGCGATCGCGTTTGCGCAGGGAAGGGAAAGAAAAAAAAAGTCCAATCTCTCCCGACGAGGAACCATCGATCTTCCTCATGTGTCCTCGACGATGGATATGTGAATACAGCTAATAAATTGCGATCGAACGCAGCTTTAATGCGCAAGAACGTTTCGTTCAATCCCTTGGAACTAAAGAACGGTGTATAAGCGTCGACGACATATTCGCGTGCAAAACTCGATGTTTTAATAACGCGCGGGCACAATTTTAATAAAACTGCACGAACGTTATATTCGCACTATTTTATCGCCGGAAATATCCTTCGTTCTCCGTTTGCGCTTTTTCGCGAAAATAAATATTGAAGATATATGATTTCCTGTTTTCCTCACTTTTGTAGCCGGCCCCCGTGGCTTACGAAGAAAAAGGAACTCGCTACGGTTTTCCATCACATAAGCTTATTCTTCTTTGCTATTTAAAAAGGAGATGTAGAGATTTCATTGTGGCCCGTTCATTGCCACTTTTCCGCGACGTGGACTAATTCTCTCACCCGGCGCACTTCGCGGGAGTAAACGCTGGCTGAATTTTTATTATTTTGTAAGCCAACTACGTACCGCTCTGATCGACGGCAAAGAAATGCGAGAGTTAGGCCTAATATTACGCCGGATATTAAGTCAAATAATATGTCGAATATTATTAAAAATTTTTTTTTTTTTAATAATTTCAGGCTGCGTTTTTAAATTGCGGCAAAGTGTAACGATGGTATTCGACGATCGATATTGCAAAATAGATAGCTTAGAACGTTGAAATAAATTCGATGGAATATTTTCTTACATAAATTACTTGTGTCTCTGCCTAGAATTTTAATAAAGATTGTACGAAGCCGCCTTTCTAACGAAGCAAATACGCGAGCTCGTTTCTTTTTCGTGCATTATATTCGAGATATTTCTCAAATAATTCTACGACGCCTATTATCAATATTTTCCTCCCTCGCTCGCGTACCCGAACTATGAGGCTGTCGAAGATCGGAATCCAGATTAAACGGAATCCTGGATTAACGCGTTCCTTCTTCCAGAGTTCTGCTTATTGCCTCATCTATCGAAGTATAGGAAAGAGTAGTATTGGATGGGATCGGCCATCCACGGTGAAGACGTTGTTCGTTAAAAGTCTGATCGACACCGTGGCGTGATAATGATGACAAATATGTTCGCGAAAAGGAGAAAAAAAAAGAGAGAGAGAAAGAGATCAAAAACGAAAGAACGAAAGAAAAAGGAAACTGTCACAAAAGAAATAGAAATGTTCAATACAGTCGTGGATCTTGTGATACTTCAGAATTCATCTAACGATATTTTGAAGAACCTTTTCCCCTCGCGTCCCTGTAATATTGACAATGTCTTCGACATTCAAAGGCAGACTTTCGAAGAGGTATATCTCTTTTAACCATTTAGCCAGCGATACTTTGGCTCAATAAGAGGATACCGCTTTGTGCTCCGACTAAATAAAATAACTACGATTCCGTGGCTTGTATTTGCGGTGCACACTTCGATTTTTCTCAACGTTCTCTAGTATTACGCCGTCGCGTCTCTTCTCGGTTGTCTTGTTATTTAATAACGGTCTCTTGTGAGTTTTATATTTACGTTATGGCTAACGACCTTAAAGAAAGCTCGGACTCGGACTGATAATAACTTCTTTTATCTACCTCGCCGTCTACTCGTCCTTTCCGGTTCCGATAAACCGGCAAATTTAATCGGCACAAGCGGGAATATTTTACCGAGGAACTCGAGGGCAGTCGGAGACGAAAAAGCACGATTGCACGATCGCGAGGCAAGATAACAACCAGCATTATTGCGCTTCATGGATATTCAGAGCCGCGCAGTAATCTCTCCATTTGAATATCCGGTCTGCGGCATCTCTCCCGGGCCCAGGGATTGTACCGGGTACAAGGGGCAATCGAGCCACTAATTCGGCGCGATCACGTAGACAACTGAATGTGAATGTCGTTTCACATCGTGCGCGATCGTAAAATCTAATTTATCGCGTCGCCAAAGGACATCTTTACGACGCTCCTCGCGTTGGTTTCGACGGGAATCGAATCGGACGAGCGAGCGAGCCATATAGAGCCTCTCGCGTGGCCCGCATTCGCTACAATTATTTATCAGAAATATGAGAACGTAGCAAAGGGTAGGATAAGAGTCACTTGAAATAATCACCCTCAGTGAACGAGACGTCAGAGTTTTATCAAGAAACGAGTTTTTGCCCTTGCTGCCGCATTTTAATGAGCTGATCATAACACGTAGTCCCTTTCTCCTGTGTTTCCTACCTCGTTTTCTCTCTCTCTCTCTCTCTCTCTCTCTCTCTCTTTTTTTTTACAGTCGTTAGTCGCCGGTTGAACAACGGGGTGAATATCATTTACGTAACCGTAGGTTGAGAAATAAAGTTCAGCTACCGGGAAATACCTTCGTAGCTCGTTACTTGGAAGTTCGCGAGCACCTAGTCGGCCACGAGGGTTAATCGATCGGTTTCGACGGTTGATGTGAGCCGGCCGGAGATTTTCGGAAAGTGATCCGTCGTCGCGACGAGCCTGAGAAGGGAAAGACTACAATTTCGCGTGCCGAAGCAAAGGTCAACGGTCTCGTGGCTGCCCTTCGCGTTTCACGTTAATCCGCCTTGCCAGCGAGCGCGCGTCTGCGCCACTTTGCGAAGCAAAATCGATTAGCTGGATTAAGGTGCCTCGTGATTTCGAACACGCCGAGCCCCGAGATGGGTATTACACCGCGCCGGAAGTTGCGGATAACGGTACTCCCCTCGTGACCTAAGTGAATATAAAGTTTTCGATTCCACCGTGTTCTTTGAGAGAAGCCATTATACGCGTCGATTCTTCTCGCGGCGCCGTTAATCACGGCACCGTCGCGAAAACTGCGGGCCGCGAAATTACGCTTTAACTTTTACGAAATCGCGCACGAGGCTGAGATGTGACCGACAAAACAATTCGATATCTCTTGTACGAGCGCGGATGGTTTATTAATAATTGTGCCCGTTGCCCGACGAGAATCGATATCCCGGAAAGTCACCGGAAAGATACCGAGAGCACCGTCGCTGGTTCAACGGGCAGGGTCAAACCAGCCGCGACAATGCTTCTCTCGTTTGCCGGTGCGGAACGAGGAACCAAGGAACGGGCAGCTAGTACAGAGGGATGAAAACTAGTTGTTCCGTTGGTTGGTCATTCCGAAACACCAGGGACAGAGTAATGGACTGGCCGCGTTCGGAAACATATATACGTATACAGCTAGACAATTCCAGCTAGACAGCCGGCATCGATCGCGGCCAAGTAAGCTCAACGAACGAACTTACTTCTGTTCGCCACTCGGTCAGTCCGTTTCTCTGACGTGCAGAAATAATCCCGGCCTTCTCGCAAGGTCTCGCGATCAATTCGCCACGAAAGAATGTTTAAATTCCGCCGATTGTGCCTCCTTACTGCTTTAAAGAGTCGCGTACTTGTTGAGCCCGCAGGCCGAACCAATCCGAGGTAAATAGACTTTCACGAAAGATTCGAAGAGATTAAAGGAAAATCCCGTTGAGCTTCCTCGGTCTTAAATACAATCGGATGTACCAGCGATTTTCTCAAATCGCAATCACGTTTCAAGACCGCGACGATGTCCGATACCGATATAAAATTAAAAAATTATTTTACGTAGTGACCGCGCGAGGTTTGCCAACGAGGTTTAATAAATAAGCCGCGGGGTGTACGGTGGCGAATTATCACCTCATCCATCTTGTAGAACTCATCGGCTCTCGCGCCAATTTGGAATTCAGGCTTCGTTGGGCGGTTTAGGAATTCAAGGCCGCAAGTTTCAGACACCCTATCTCCCTTCCCACGGCGGAGCAAACGGGTTAACGATCTCAAGGCAGATCGATTCTCTCATTCTTCGTGCCGTTTAACACCCGCTTTCCTCGTTTTTCTTCTCGATTCGCGAATTCCATTCCGCGTAACAAATATTAATTGTCGCCGTTCGGTGAAAACGACGCGGAGAAAATGCTGCCGCATAATTAACATTTTAATTGCCGCGATCTGTCAGCGGGACCTTCGGCTCCGACCTTTTATCCCAGACGACAAGCGAAATTGGCCCCCGGAGTATATCGCGATTTAACTGCGAGTCGAGATTGATTCCGCGGCATAACTCAATTCTGTCCGCGGAATTTAAATCAAGCGGCCCGATCGCGATCTTTGATCCGCTAAAATCCGTTCGCCGATATTTTCCGCAGTCGCAATAACAGCGAATGATATTTGTTAGAAAAATATAGCAATCACGGTGATTTCTTCCGTTAACGGGGCACGTGCGGGCGGGAACGGATCGACATGCAAAACGACTTTTGACGCATATCGAGAGCGCGCGAATGGAAATTCGGCAGCCGGCGGACGCATTGATTAAATTAATTGCAAGAACGTAGAATATTCAGGCGCGCAGATACCGCTACCGACCCCGAAACACGTCGTCCAAGTGGATCAACCACTTTGTCATGCTGGACCATTTGAAAGTTTTAACACCCCTCGGCCAAACCGCTGGCGAAAGCTCGCTTTAATCCCGCGCTCGTTACCGGCGGGAAATTAATTAATGATGTTTATGGATAGGATATAACGACAGCCCACGACGCTCGCGAACGGTACTGCTAAAGGGCTTCGCCGCAGAGAAAAGCGCTCGCTTTACGCCCGATAATACCTCAACGAGTTCAAGCGTGAAAGCACCGTCAATAATAGCGCGCATTCGCGATCGGTATTTATTAACCTCATAAGGATAATGAACAAATATTGGATTTTCCCAGTCGTGAATTCCGTTTACGTGGCCCCGTTCTAGGCTGCCATCCGCGTAATCACGAGATCAGACATGCGATAACTAATCCAATATGTCATACGCGCGTGCGACGCAATCTCGCGTAGGGTCGTCTAGGGCCGCCTCTCGGCGGGACGCCGCCTAGGCTGCGACCTGGGTGTCTTATGAGAGCACGCGAATCCGCGTGTGTTCACGATTGTAGCGTCGCGGATCGTTGAATAATCAAGGATCAAGGTGGCCCCGTGCCGCGATTGGCCCGCAGCACATTTCTCCCGGCGTAATATCTACTCTCGCATTGATAATTCGCGCCGCGCGGCAAGCGGATGAACGCCGCGCCGCAAAGATACGAGCGCGCACCGGATGGCGCTCAGTGCACGTGCGACCTTGCGTCGCTGATAAAATTAATTGCGCGGGTGTATACGTCGCGGTAGCCACAAATAAATGTGCCCGAGCACCGCCGCTCGCGCGAGCGCGAGCGCGTTGACGTCGCCGCGAAACAAAGCGCGCGTTTTGCCTGGATGAGAGCGTGCGTCACTTGCGCGCCGGAACGCGCAGGTTACATCTCCGCTATTCTTTTGTGGGACGGTTAAAAAGGTCAATTAAAACTTTCGCGTACTCGCGAGGCCACGTGCGATAATTAATTCGTGATTAATGCACCTCCGTTTCGTTCGCTGTTTAAAATACGGAGAGCCTTCGAGGCGAGGCACCGCCGTCGCGCGCGGTATAATATCCAATTTAGAATTTAATTTAAATGCACCGCTCGGATGTGCCAAATTTTACGACTCGCGCAAAATAATTGGGACGCGAGAAAATGCGGGGGGAAAAAAAAGTGCCGCTTAAATAATCGTTTCTACCGTTAAATTGTCGTTAAATAGGTTCTGGAGAGCCGTAAATAATTTTTTCGGCGAGTCGCGCGAAACGTGGCTCGTTCGAGAGGTAATTTTCGAATTTTTCCTGTCGGATACCCGGCGGATTCGAATGCAAATGAAACCTTAAGCATAAAGAATTGGCTCCCTTATCACATACATGCAATTTTTTGGCTTTGCAATTTTCGAATGAATCCAGGAGCAATCGTGCACGAACGGGACTACTGCCGAGAATGCAAATCGAAGATCATCCCCCTTTCCCGTGCCTGACGGAATCGATTTTTTTTTTTTTTTTTAATTGCAATAAAGGCCACGGCTAACCGGGGCCGTCGAGGGAGAAATTGTCCCTGCGACGTGGAAAAAGTTCGAATCGCTATTTTATAAAGGAAAAACTTTTTCCCTTCGGCTACGGGGCGACGAGGAGCTCCGAGAAGAACAAAGGGAAAGGGAAAACACTCCGCGGAGTATTTTCAAAAGAAAGTTCCTACGTCTAGATACAACGGCGAAGAGAAGAGAATCTCGAGAATGTCACACTCGTCTCGCGCAGTTCTTCCGGCGGAAATTCTGAATCCCTCGATAATTTTATTGAAAGAAACGTATTCAGATCCCGATCCGACAAAAGCGTAAAATAAACCACGTCGGCTCCCTCCCGGCTTTCTCGAAAATCCTTCCCGCGCGTAACTCTTGGTTCGCATCGGCCGCTTAAGCCGCGAATACGGAGAATTATTATGCGACAATACGAGATGCGAATTGGATTAATCTCAAGTCCGTTTTGTGGAACCCCGACGACATAACGCATCGCTTATTGTCGCCGCGCTAACTTTCAAAATATCCTGAAGGCACGAATCCCGTCGCCGGCTTTAATTTAATTTAGCGCTCCAATTAACGCTACCTCCGGTGCGTTGCACGGTGTCTTGTCGTGCACTCGTGCCGCCGGGTAATCTTCTTTCGGCCTTAACTCTCAGGTAACCGCGCGCGGTTTAATGAACCGGCGTGTGTACCTTTCAGGGTGAGCGTTAAAATTTACAAATTTTACACGAAGAGCGTCGGCGCGGGGACGTCGATTTTAATAAAGCGCGATGAAATATTAACAGCCCCAGCTGCACCAACTCAACTGTATGCTCGCGAGAATCGGTCCCTAGCAAAATTTAACAACCGCCTACGCCGCGTCCAGAAATTAATTCACAGCACCGGCCGGAAGTCGAGGCGTACCGACGTCCGCATTTTTTCTTTTTCTTTTTTTTTGTTTTTGTAGTACCACGGCCCTCGTCTCGCAAACGCTCGTATATTGTACGTACCTCTGGTTTTCAAGCTGTACAAAATTCTAATTGCGCGGGATTGTATTCGAGACGGTCGAGAGTTTCGTGCAGCGAAGAATGCATCTCGCCGCAAAGTACGGTCGGCCTGTGCACTTCGCCGGAGAGTCGTAACAAGTAGCCGCGCCGCGTTTTTTCCTACGCATATATCGTTTCCTCTTTCGACGCGAGAATTAGTCGACGATATGCCGATTGACGAACACCCTTCTGCACGGCTTCCGTATCGAGTCCGCGGCCATTCATTAAGTTCTCCAACCGGAAGTTGAAGCTGATAGATCGGTTACGCGTGGCCTGGTTTTTCGCATTGGCTGCGAACGCCCACGTGCGCGCGATGAATGCGTTTTATACGCTCGTTTCTCGAGCGACGCGACACGTCGGCGCGGAGATTCCATCGAAAAGCTCGCAGACTGGCACTTTACCGGCCGGAAGCGCATACGGAAGCGGGAATGACCCTGTTGTGCTAGCTAATGAAACTGCTGCTCGAAACGAAGCGACGGCACGCGCTTATCTCGGAGTTCCGGTGGCTCGATTGACCGAGCGTGCTGACAATAACGTTCCCTTACGGTCGCAGGGTTCCTGAAAATACGCTGAGGAAACTGTTCCTTGATTGGCGCTTTATATTCCGCTAAATTAGACGTTCGCGTTGAAAAGAGATGGTCGATTTAATTTTTTTTTATTTATATTTAAATTTTTTTTTATTTTTTATTTTATTTTATTTTATTTTTACTAAAATGAAGAGATTTTATACCGTCTCAGAATACAATGGCACAGGTCTATTCTCTCTGACGTTATTAAAGTCAATAATTGAATTGTTCAAGCGCACAATGATCGTTGCTGCATTATGCAACGCTGCAAGTGCATTTAGGAAAAGCTGATTTAGTACTTGATGTCAGTTCTCGGGAAAAATTTTGCGTAAATTTATTATTATGTCGGGAACGCTCAGCTCCGCGCTTTGTAGCGCTGTTTATTAAACGGCATTATCTCGATTAATCCGCTCTTAGAACAAGGACAAGCCAAGCAGGTGACGCGCGGCGAGATTGTTCGGCTGGCGAAACTTTCTACTTGTTTCTATGCGCGATATATGGATGGTTTCCTCAATCCCCGGGATTTCGGGATCTCGGGGACTAGCCGTCCCCGACCATTTTGTCCCCGATCTGCCGGGAAAGTTCCAGTCCGGCGTGCTTCTACGGTTCGCGGCTTCAGCGGAACGGCAAAATATTCGCTAATTTCACGAAAGCCGAGGCAGTCACGCGGATTTATACTTTGCCTAGGCTCTCACCGACGGCGTTGGGAAAATTTTTAGCGAACGGCGTCATTAAGTAGGCGATTGCGTCTCGCAGAAAGACGTGAGCGATGTCCTTCACCTTTCGCCTTTTTTCCGCCCCATCCCTTGTGTGCAGCTACACCCTTCTCCGCGCCCGTTCTAACAAGCAAATAACCCACTTGTGCAGAAGAAAAAAAAAAAAAAAAAAAGGCACGTGCCGACAACAGCTGTACGTCGTGCATTTATGCACCTCGCGCTATTTACTCCCTTCATTTGCACGGTTAGTGAATAAACGAACGAAATATTTCCTGGTTTCCGCGTCACGCGCCTCTCGCCGGGACACCTGGGCTCCCTGAAAAATCGCCGAATCGAAAACAGAAGTGCCTGTAAATAATTAAGCGGGCCGAGTCGACTCGGCGCGATCGAATATAACGCATTTATGGCTGCGAAGGGTCATTAAAAAATCAAAGGCGCTCCTCTAAAACGTTTTCGCGACTTTAATCGCGATCGGCGGAGCCGAGCGTCACGATGAGTTTCAGTTTCTTTTCTGGACACGACTGCGATATTGATTTACTGTAAGGGAATTTACGAGAAACTCGCTCGAAATTACGTTCAGCGTGAGAAAAAAAAAGAGAGCAGAGTAAATTCGATTCGAGTCCATGTCGTCTTCGGAGATGCCTTTAAGGAAGCGGCGGCGTATATATAGGGCGTGTGCTTCATTTGCGACGAAGCTTGACTAATTACGAAGCACAGCTTGATCGACCTCTCCCTCTGCTTCTCTCTCTCTCTCTCTCTCTTTCTCTCTCGGCTCGTCTTCGTTCGTGGAGGCTCCCGTTAAATTCGATATTCCGTCGCTAAATAAAACGACGATCAGTCTGCCCTTTGCGCGCATCTACACACGCATACAGACAAGTCGCCCCAGCACTTACCCACTCGACCCTGATATCGATAACGAATTAATTTAACACTTTATCCGATGCTGCTGTAGGGAGCCCGTCTGTAGTCGAGGCAATTTAACCCAAAAACTTTCCGACTGGACGTCTTTCGAGCGAGTGAGTTACACGAAACCCACGAAAATTTCCGCGGCACCGTTGATACGGCCGGTTGTCTCGGTGACCCCGTCGCTAACTTCGAAATATTCTCCTCGAAAATTATTGTTAGACGCCGACCCGATTCGGAAATTCGAATACCGCGGTTTTCGCCGGCGGATCAATACCACGCCACGCAGAGAGGACTGGCTACCTCTCTCGTTCCCTTTCTCTCTCCCGTTGGACATTTTACATTCTTGCCGCGACGGCACATACGTAGGACGTGGAAATAAAAGACAACTTCCAACGGTATTTTCCGATATTCCCTTTTTTTTTTTTTGAACAGGTGAAATCAGAGCAGTTCTAACGTTATGCGCGCGTGTACGTACATACAAGCGGCGTCGCAGCTGCTCATCATTACTCGGCGGATGAGGAAAGAAAAGAGAAGCTGAACGCAAATCTCCGATTTACGTAGCGTATTTTCCTCAACGACGCTATTTGAAGAGCTTCGACCGGCCCTTCGTCGTATTCGTATATATCAAAATGATCACGAGAGCGGCTATCGGGACGAATTGACATAAAAGGGACTCGACGGAGACGAATTTGAGTGCGCGATACGTGAGATTTGATATAGAGCATTTTATGGCGCCGTTTCGCCCTCAGTTCGAAGAATTCCGCGTATCGATTCGTGAATTACCCGGCTGGGGGCAACGATACCCGTACTCGAAGGTAACCGCTATCCAGGGATGATTGCCGCCAGCGCCTTCTTGCCGGTTTATCTAACGATTTTTCCGCGGGCGGCCGCGATCGATGTAACGAGCCGGCTGTTATTAAGCCCCGCTTAATCACCTGTGTAGAAGTGCGTGCGCGGGACACGGCCGTCGTGCTGTTTATCGCGAGCTGGAATTTCAGGGTTGCACGCGTCCGTGAGCAATTGTGCTTCCACGTTTCTGAACCCCTGCCACTACTTTTTCTCCCGGATTCAAAGTGCCACCGAAAAATCGTCTTGGAATAAAATTGGGAACCGGAGTCTCGTTCGGGGCCATCTGCCTACGGTTTGCAATTGCAGTTTAGGGCACTTCGTGTTTGCGACCTCGCTTTATCTCGAGCGTCTTGGTTTAAAAGTTCAATCTGTTTAACTTCGATGATTTTACGACTAACTTTTCGATACGAGCGGTGACGTAACGTTATTTAATTTGACGACAAACGCAAATCAACTTTTCGACGGAAAATAGGATTCCCCCTCCCGTCTCTCCGATCCCGATAAAAAAAAAAAAAAAAAAAAACTCCTTGACTCTTTTCCCGCAGGGGGGATGCCGACTCTTCCCAACCACCTTTCTACCCCTAGAAATGTCACCTATCTATCCATTGATCCACCTCATTTGCATCCTTACAACCTTATTTTCGAGCAATCGATATCGGGCAAAAAGTGAAAGAATATGACGCCCGGGGTTTTTTTTCTCTTCGTCTTTCCAACGTAACGACGAAAATTAAATTGTTATTTTCTTCGTTTAATCGCCGCAGCTTTGTACCTCATGTTTTTTCATTCAACAATATTAACGGACAAAAATGAGACTTTCGTTAAATAACTTCCAAATATGCATAATTGAATGATTAATTTTTATATTAAAACGTATCTGTTCACATAAATAGAATCGATTAACATATCGCGAGATTATAACGTGTATAATTATTTAAATATTCCGAAACCGATACTGGTTAATTAATGATGATGCTGCAATTGAAGTCATGAATAAGAACGTTTTCGTTAAAGTTACTTTTTCGGTTATTTTAATTTTCATCGTGATATCGTGGCAGAATTTTATTGCCAGAGTAATAAATGATAAAATATTACAGATAATCGCAGTATAACGTCCCATTTTTTAAAATCCACTTTTTAATTAAAATTACACGAGGGAGTTCAATAATTTGACAGCAGAGACAGGTACCGATTAACGATGCAAAGTAATAATCATTTCTTTTCCGTAAACGACGTCCCGTTTTCCCTTCGCGTATACGCTGGGTTTGCTCTGAATACCGATTAGACGCAAAACCGTGCCTTGTTATTTAGTTAGAATAATGGTCCACGTAGCGATAGCGTTCGGGAAAAAAAATTTCCCCCGGGGCTCTAATCTTGAGAGAGAAACTTCCTTGACGCAAACACGTCGACGTCGTGGATTTACTGGAGCGGGGTCAGGTCCGTTGCGCATATCATCCGATTTAACGAGAGAGAGGGTGAGCGAACGATAAACAACGTGGAAAGTAAAAAAAAAATTATGAGGATCGTCGGATGACGTTATCACTTTCGAATCGCGAGCTTTGAAAGCCAAGCGATTCCGCTCGACGCCGAGATCTTAATTTCATATTTGTCCGAATGAAAATCTGAAGCGAGCTTGGTGAAAGGAGACCAGTAGATTCCGCGCACGACTTTACTCTCTCTTTCTCTCTCTCTCCTCTTTCAACTCCTTAACCTCAGAGGACGCTTTCGGTGAAAACGAGAATCGTTCGACAGAAGTGCCGATTCAAGACAGATGAAAGAGTACGCGGTAAAAAGAAAGAACAGATGAGGGATAATTTTATAAATCGCCAATTTTTCTCGATCCAAAAGAGAGGTAACATTCAAAAACGGACAAAAGGTATTCAGCGGAGCGTTGTTTAGTGGGAGGGCAGATATCGGATAGAACGAAGATTTACTCGAGGGAAAAGAAAGAGCCGCGATAAATATCGAGTTCAGCGTGATACAGGACAAGTTTCGAGAACGGGGAGGAAAAGCGAGAGAGAGAGCGAGAGCGAGAGAAAGAGAGAGACAGAGAGAGAGAAAGAGGAAGTTAGATTCGCACACGGTTTTGGAGGGCTGCTGGCGAATATTGATCCTCGACGCGCCGGAGTGAAAGCTGGGCCTGGAAGCCTCCACGGGCTCCGAGGTCCGCCTGCCCTTTACGTTGTCGGTTGTAACCGTGGGCTAATGCGGGCGCAGCTCGAAACATCAGGGAAAACGCCAGCTACACCGCAAGTGTTGTTGTAATACAAATCGTCCATCATAATTATCGTATTATCGACGATCTGGTGGGCGCGCATACGCGACATAAAACATGCAACCGCGCGTTATTATTGTCAACCCAATTGCGCGCGGCAGATCACGAGCGTATGATTAACTCGCGATATGTTTGCGCAACGCGGTCTCCGAAGGACTTCAGTTTGCGGAAACTCGAGCAAGAACGAAGTTAATACTCGCCGGGGATTAGGTTACCTTCTCGGGAACTTTAAAGCGTATTTGCATGCAGGTTTTATACGGTTTAAATAATACTTTTTTGTTTTCTTTTTTTTTTTTACATATTTCCTATGAATAGTCAAGTATCGTACGTTATGATTAAATAACGCGTAGATTATCAGATAATTTAATTGATTAGTAACATCGTTTTATCGGCCGTTCGAAACACATTGCGATTTGCGCGAACGATTTTAAGGCCGATTTTTAAAACGATATTTTCCAATGGAATTCTTCGAAACGCGAGGAGTCTGCAAAAAAGTTCGATTTTCCAGTACAATTCGGTTAGCACGACAAAAGGAAAAACTTGCGACATAGCGACGGCGGAGTTGTTTAAACTTCGAACTTCACTGGATCGTGAACGGCTCAACGGTGCGCCAATGAAAAATATATTTCGGAAAAAAAAAGAAAAAAAAAAGGAGCCATCTCGATCACGTTCGCAGGGGGATATGCTAGAACTTGGCTAAAATGTCAGAGCTTACGTACAAGGAAGTTTCGTGCTTGCCGTGAAAGAAATAATTATTAGGTCTGATGCTAACGCGATCGCGGTGTTATCTCTGCGGGTAAGCCGGCCTGAGGAGGCGATTGAAAATTCTTGTACTAACGCGGAGATCTAATACCGCGAAAGGAAATCCCCGATGAACGCAGGGATACAATGCGAGCGATTGCTTCTTAAAGTAAATTACATTCGGGACTCAATGCCCGAACGTTATTGCTCGGGCAGCATCGGGAACATATCTTCACCTGCCAGAACCTGGCTTTTTCAATTTATCGACAATATACGCGCAACATCCGTGCAGAATCGAATTCCATTTCAACGTCTGTGTCGTCCGTACACCGGTTGGGGATCGTTTCGCTCTTCCCCTGTACTTCTCGGCGAGTGTCGTAAACCAACTCATTTTTCCCCGGTAACGTCGTCGAAAGGATAATCTCGAGGCTAACTTATTGGGGGAGCGGAGAGCACCTGCGAATGAAACCGGGCAAAAAAGTGCCCATCCGAGATCCTCGAAACGCCGATCGTTTCGGATGATTGTCGTGAAAACTAGAAATTATCCCCCCGTTCAATTGCGCAATATCGCTACACGTGGCGTTATAAGGGATATTATTTCGTGTCAGTGCGTTCGGGTTATCCGGGTTATTTTCTTTAGACGGAGAACGGCGAATGTTTAGCGTTCACGTATGGAAGTCGTGCGCTTGCGAGCAAAATCTAATTCCATTTTACAGCGGAGTTTTTGCCCCCCTCCCTTTCCTTGAAAAGTGAGCCCCTTGCAAGAAGAAGCCCACGTAAATCTGCTTCTAATCGTCTCAGGTGTACTTTATGCGCCCGTGAGGACGGCGATACTCGTTTTACCGCTCGAAAGTAGTCTAAAAATTTATACGGCAAGAGAGAGGTTCGAACGTTCGTGAGGAAAAAAATTACGTTGCAGTCTAAAATATCATGAATTATAAATCTCTTAAAAATTGACTGTTGAATTAACGAAGCGGATATTAATAACCGCAGAAAAGAAGAAGGGAGGGGGGAAATAAACGGAAATGGATACGATCGCAGGAAATTCGACGCGGTTCCCAATAATGAAGACACACTAGGGTGATTTTCGTCTAAATTCCATCGGATCCACGACGATCAAATCCAAAAGCGCGATCTCCTGACTTTCGCGTAATCCGAACGTTCTCGCCGGTGCGCGCAAACGACTATTCCGGGATTACCGGCGACACCCTTGCGAATGCTGCGAAACGTCAGGCCGCGGCGTTGCACGCCGCCGAGACGGTGTCGTTAAAATTTATAAACGCTTATAAATATCCTTGGATGCCGCGCGGCGCGCATACTGTCCCTCATTCGGATTAATTATTGATCGGGACCCAGCTGGGTTCCTCGATAGTTTCCAGCCGTTCGTCCGGTTTTTACAACGGCAGGGTCGCTTATGCAAACTTGATTTGCAGGAGCGGGAAGCGCGATATCGATATATGTATATATCTGCGGAACCACGTATACAGGCCGGGGCGAAACCACCGCGAGTTGTTCCCAAGACCATAATGCCTTTCCCGACGCGGTTTATCGGACACATAAAGTGAATTGCGTCGGGGTAATCGCGATATATGATGCGTTACGACGCCGTCTTGTAAATCCATCGCGCGACAATATGCACGAGCCCCCTAAAATTTAATAAAAAGATATCTTCTTCGGTTGCGCGTTAACTTGTAGGCTTGTTTAGACATGCTTAAAGGAAGATCCCTTGGTTCCTACTTTATTCCGGGGATTTAAAACGCGTAATTTAACAGCGGTGTAAAAAAACACTTCGTTATTTAACGTTTACGCCGTATTTTTGATCGCGTTTATATTAAAGTTCACAGCGAATAGAATATTACCGGAGCTCCGGGCAGCTCGTTAAGCGTTACGAAAGCAAGGTAAAAACAGATACAATTGAGTTTCGTACTTATTATGCTTTAGCTTACACTTTAAATTACTCGCGTTAAGTCGAAATTGCGTTTACGCGTCATTAACATTTATTTCGAATATTTGCGCGATAATGATGTCGCCGTGAATAGAGAACGCAGTGGGTGAAACGCGGCGATAGTGTAAGCGCTGATGTTCGCTGCGCGCCAAAAATAATCCAGATTAATCCTTTGTCTTGCCCGCTTAGATCGTGCCCGGTAAGATCACCGCGGCGCTTTCTGTCGCGTAAGAACGGTGTTATTACAATTAATAATTCTAACGGCGAGGAAAGAGGAAGACCTGTTGCTTGATAAATTTCTCATACATGCGCGAGACATTATCTCGAAAAGCCAACTTCTGCGGCGCCGTATAAATTTCGTAGTTGACCCCGCCATCTGCGGCAGGTTGTTTTCTACGCGGTCCGCGATAGGATTAGCCCGGGTATCTCTTCCGTATCTCTACCGTATCGTATTTTCAGCACAGCCTGCGACTCGCGTGTAGATCTTAAAGGCCGAATAAAAAGGAAGAAGAGAAAGAGAGAAAGACAGAGAGAGAGATAAAAGATACGCCCGAGTGGAAGGCAACTATATTCGCTAACAGCCATCAACGTAATTGTCGCATTTATCCCATTTTATTTTTGTGCAAATTACATTATTTTCGAAGCATCTGGATATTTTATCAGGGCACAGTGCACGTACACATGTATGTTATAAATGTTTCACCAAGACGCTCGCGAGATCGATAACTACCTTTGGACAAAGAAATCACCTACTTTCTTTCCTTTATTGCAGTTTCCCAGCCGCTCGTTCGGCACGAAAATAATGAAGGAAGAAGAACGAAATTTCTTTCCACGTAGAACAAGGTTAATTACCGATCTCGTGACCATCTCGTGGAACATTTGCGCTATCGCGCTTTGTTGGAAAATATATGTATTTGCAGATTCGTTTCTCTCGTGCCGTCTTGAAAATTGATAGGATAATATGCATTATTTTGTTTTTTTTAATTTTTTTTTCTCTCTCTCTCTCTCTCGAAAGAAATATCACGAAAAAAGCGACGAATGTGCTACGATAAAATAGAAAATTAAAATTTATGATCTCATTAAAGTGCATGTAGCGAGGTACCACGCGAGTGGCAAGTTCCTATAAAGTTTCACGACAGTGCGAGCAATTACACAACTAGTTTTCTTTCTTATCCTTAGACGTTGCCCTTCTCTCCTCCTTCTCTTCTTCTTCTTCTTCTCGAGCGGGCTCGTGCACGGGTTTTCAAAAACGTTTTACTTTATAAGCGTGCGCACATAAGAAAATCTCCGGCGATAAACTGTAAAATCCCCGCAGGGTTGTCCCATTTTTTCGCATGCACATACATGACGTGTTGTGAATTAATCTCGGCCCCTTTTTAACAAGATTATGGCCTTTTACGCTATCCAGAAGCGGCTGGGCAAAGGTTTTTCTCCCGCGGGATGTTTCACCCGGTTAAAAGTGTTTTTACGTTATTTTTCGCGTTGAAAATGTTTCGTGTCGCATGTAAGTAAGCTCTTCTACAAATCACCCTGAAATACCACTTACGATACCGTACACCGTGGAAGAATAAATAAATCATTACGCTTGTTTGGAGAATATAAGAGCATATAAATTTGTACGATTTTTATGTAAAACAAAATAAAAAAAATGGACAGGGATTTGTCGCGAGATTTATGAAATAAGCCAAATTTGTGGAAAAAATAGACGAAAAATTTACAAATTTTCTATAGTCCGAAGATATTACAATTTTTTTTTTTTTTTAGACCGAAGTGTATTCTTTTTATATAATACGGTAATAAATTTTATCAAATGTCACCACGGGTTGATATTTTATCTACTTTGTCCGCGGGTCTATTAAAATCCTTTTTAAAGGCAAAAATTTCTACGCGCTGGGAGTGTCAAAAAATACAAAAGATATGAAATCGGTCGTGCAGGTGAATATATCAATTTACAATCAATTTCGCGTACATTCGCCTTCGATAAAAAAAGAAGGCACACAATCAATAACTCGGGACGATTTCGCAAATAAAATCTATTCAGCAGGCGGCAGATAATCGATATACTACGAAGTGACTTGTTGCATCGAAATACTCGATTTCCGTCCGACGGACTTCGCGTCGCCGTTCCACCGGACTTCCGTTCTTAATTAACTTCGGGGGCGGCTTAAGTCGGCTTAAAGTAAAATCCGAAAACGCGGGGAAGGCGGAGATTTGTTTCGCTGCAGCGGTGGTGTCTCGCTTATTCATTCACTTTGCGCGGGAATGTATAAAGTGCCCGGAGGAAGCAATTTCGCCGTCGAGAGGGCCGATATCGAACGTACACTTAACGTGTCGGCAACGATCGTCTTGCGATGTGAAAAATATAAAGCACGGATAGACTATCCGGGCAAAAATAAACCGCCCACAATATGCCGCGCGGGCGGTAATCCGGCTATACGAATATAGCGCAATAAACAGTTCGGTTGATACGCGAATAACAGATCGATAACCATTGGGCTCTACTGCATTTGCATGCCATCGGTCACCTGCAATTGGTACCGCGAAGACGTAGTACGACGGCACGGGCGGGAATAAAAATAGCTGGCCCACGAGGAGGCCGAGCTCTGCCTCGACGTAAATAAACCGCCTCGTATTAATAATGCCGCTATTAATTACGTGATTAACGACGATAATTGTGTACCACCACCGGCGTAGCCGAAGGTTACAACGTCGACGCGATGGACGAGGTGGGCGCGTTATATGGGCGCGATATATTATTTTATTTTCCGTCTGTCGGCACTCGAAGAGGCGTGACGAGGGGAAATATTTGCAAACGAAAGGGATCTTTCGAGTTGAATTCTCGCGGTGGCGCGTATAACCGTTCGCTTCTTTTGTGACGCTGCTCGTGAATGCCCATTTTGCGACCTGGTAGAAGAATCTCTCCGCGGTACACGTATATATTCAGCGCAATATCGTCCTGGCGGTATTCTTCCTCGCGGTATAAGACAGCTCGTTTAACCGGAAGGAAGCCGATAGGAAGCCAGCAGCACGTGAAACGACGAAGTTACATTCCCGCGTATGAATAAATGAAAAAATAAATATATAAAAAGAGCGATAAACGCACTGTGTCGCTTGACACACGATCGTAAATAGCGCGCCGTTAAGATTTTGATATCGAGACAGTTTATCTTAACAAAGTCGGCTGGGAGCTGCGATATTTTAAATCGCGACAGTTACGTTTGTCATTTTACGACTTCATCGCCATTCAGAGCTTGCATTAATGCTTTTCAATTGAAGAAACTCTAAAAGTTCACGATACGTTATTCCGAAGTTGATATTTCTCAATTTAATGTACATTTAAGTAAGAGTTCCTCAAGAGAGAGATATATTTATGTATGTATTATACATTTTACATAACAATGTTACTTACGTGAAAAATAAATGATTACAAGCGATTTCTCGCTTTTTGTGAGTTATTAGAAATTTATAACGTAGCAATCGTGGTTGTATAACTACGATTCTTCTTGCCACAGTGGCCTGTATAACGCGTACGAAATTAGGTTAACGACTCTCGAGATTGCACCATCATTTCGGGTAGCTTTAAGCGACACGTTTTCCTATTATTATATGGAATAGTAATTTCATTGCTATCATAAAATGCAGTATCTTGTCCGTGCTGCAACGCCTGCCGGCAGCGGCGGAAAAAGGGCGTGTGTGCAGAAAGAAATATTGATAACGCCGCGAGATAAAAATATCAATGGCGATAAAAAATTTACTTGTCGACAATTCATGAGAGCTCGAGATCCAGATCGATCTGGGTTTTCGGGTCGTGATAGTTATTTTCATCATTGATATCGATGCGAGTGTAATCCACGGGGAGAGTGGGTGGGTGGGAGGAGGGGGTCGTAGAGTTCTGTTAAAATCAATAAGCACGATAACGACGTGCAAATAAAGCACCTCTCTTTAAATCCTTAATTTTCATAAATTATACGACCGATCGATTTTGTCGTAGCACGCGATGTAATATTTAAGCGGCCGTATATTCGACAGAATTTCGATCTATTTCACAACGGAGTACCGTCTCGTCGCTATTAAGTTTAGATTGAGGCCAACGAGGCGCAATTAGACGGAAGTCTTAATAGCGACACACATTTATAGTTAACCCGCAATGATTAATTTTCAATAATATAATTTTCGCCTGCGTGAAATATTTTATTTCGCAATTTTCTCGCTCAGTGGATGCGACGCAAATGCCTCGACGTATTTTCTGACACCTTTTGATATTTATTTCGCAATATGCAACGTAGATATTTATCGAGATAATGCACCATGGGAGCTGTTGATGCTCGATGTTGACTTGGTATTTTCTTGTACCAAGCAGCACGGGTTGCTTTTACTATTTTACAGATAACAACGGCGGCATGAACAAGACTGGTTACAAAGTGCCATTTGCAGAATACCGCGCGATCCGGAGCGTTCTATCGAGATTGCATCCCAACGACTTCCAAACTTTGTGTATGCAGTATAGCCTGTAGAGCGCGAAAAGAGACACTTGATACATGTAGATGTAAAAGTGAACGAGAAATTGTAGGACATAGTTAGACGTGTGTGAAATGTGAACATACGAAAGCCAACATGGAGATCATCACGAAACACGACGCAACGACCAAAAACTCGACTACATCAATGGCCTCGGTGAGGTTCGCCAAGCCGCAATTCATGTTTCTTCTTGGTCCACAAGAGGGAATGTGATTTGATTTCTACGCGAGCCTCGACGATGAATCGCCTCAGGGATCGTGAAATAGAAATAGGCGCGTAACAAGCAAGAAATTAAAAAAAAAAAAAATACGATAAAGTTGCTTGCGACGCGTGCGACTAAACAACGCTGAAATATGGAGTCGACGAAATTAGGCGGTCCAACGCCGACGAGTCCACGGACTCACTCGCCAGTCCTGCCGAGCTACTCCGCGCCCGGTGACGGTAATATTGATTACATCATAGGCGATTACATGGAGAGATTAGGCACGAGATTAAACATACTTGAAACTGAGTTAAAGTACGCGTGGAGAGCGCTGGATCTTCTCAGTCAGGAGTATATTAAAATGTGGGAGAGACTAGAAAAATTGGAGGGTCTGCTGTACGAACAGCAGACGGTGATTAGTCAGTTGATCGAGTTTTATACGAGCGGTGGCGCTCATGACAACGTGAGTATCGTCGAGGAAACTTTGGCTAATCAGCAAAGCTCGGTGGGCGAATTAGACGCGATAGCAAAGAGTCTGGGTGCTGCAATAAGCATCGAGGAAACTACCGTGCTACGAGAGAAACTCGCTCAACAGGAGCTAGCGAGGATGCACGGGCTGACGCAGGACAGTACGACGGCCGCGGCTGCGGTCACTGATATGCACAGGAATGTCAGGAATTTAGATACTTTGGAGACCCTCGAGGAAGAGGGCAACATTCCTGACGAAGCATTCTATAGAAGCCTGAATAACGCCTATAGAGAAGATCTAATTTGCGGCGATACTTCTAGACCGACGTCGCAGCTGGGGATGATCTGGGAGGAGGCCGAAGACGAGGATATCAACGGCAAGAAAGAGATCGAAACCAGCATCTTCGACAAGACTATACCAAAGGAGAAGGAACTGGAAGAATTATCTAATAAGCCGACCAAAGAAGAAGTGCAAACTTCCATAATGAAAAAAGAGGACGAAGCGGACGAAGACGAAGGCGAGGTATTTAGCGCGGCCGATTATAAGAGCTACAGAGGAAATACGCCATGCGTAAGCGAGCAAGATCTCGCTCAACTTTCGAGACTCAGCTCTCTCGATCAAGTCGCGTTGGAAAAATTGCACGAAATAGATAGGCTAACCAGTAAATTGCAAAAAGATTCGCAAAATTTAATTGAATTGCAATCGAGACTGATAGATTCACCGAAGCGAAATCAATATGCGTCCGAGGCCGAAGCGAAATTGGCCGAGGAAGCGAGTAGCATAGACGAACAACTGAGAAAGATCTACGCAGAGACGGACGTGGACAGCTGGACCTTCTCCAAAAGTCCCAGCTCTACCGGCAGATCGATCTCAAGAGTCAGCACTGACAGCGGATTGGCCACTGATGGCGACTTTACAACGAGATCAATATCGCCAAGACTGACTTCTACGTCCAGGAGTAATTTAGACTCCATTTCGACTACTTATACCCCGCCTAGATTAGGATATACATCGGCTATACTAGAGAAAAGCCCGGAGCCCGTGATTCAATTGCCGATCGACGTCGGTAGCTTCGCGAAGGGATACGCAGAGAACAAAGAATTAACAGATTTGATGGCCGAAAGTTTTGCGACCGCTGTAACCTGCGCCTCGCCGAATATTTATAGCACGACCACCGAAAAAGTAACGTCGCCCACTTTATCGGTCGGCAGCGTACACAGCGTCCAGGGTCTTCGCACGAGGCAGGATGGATATTTTGGCAGCGCGGCTCGGCTTAATCTTGAATTTCAAGAAAGCCGTACTCCACCTAGTCCGTCGCCTAGTTCACCACCTCCACCAGCGCCGCGAGACACCACCGAATCTTTTCTCATGTCCGGCGTGGAACAAAGAGAACCGGACGCGAAAAGATCTCAGAGCCCGAGCTTTTTACGAAATGCAGAAAAATTAGTCACGGCGGAACAAGGTCGACTCAGCCCGCGGACTCCTCACTCTCCTAAATCGCCACGAGTCTCGCCGAAACACGCGGTTCATTCCGGCGTCGTTGCTAACATAATCACAGCTAAATCTGATTCGGGTTTATCCTCCTGGAGCAGCTTAGACAAGTCGCCGTGTTCTCCGAAAACTTCGATCGCCAAGATGTTAACTTCGTACTCGGTGGATCATACTCGCGCAAGTAATCTCGTACCTAGCACGCAGCCCGCCAGAACGTCTAGCCCGATACCGCCGCTTCCGGAGACAACTACTACAACTACTATCACGCAAGAACCTCTTTACGATACTCCCGAGGGTAGAGACGCCTTCGCGAGCACCATTAATGCGACAACGTCCGCGCATTCTTACACGACAACGATGAATCACTTGTCGGCATACACGACCGCTAATAAATCGCCAGCGAAAGAAGATTATACTTTCGTACCGCCGCCAGCTCCCGGTGCAACTACTACGAGTCAGAGCCCGAAAAAACGCAGTCGACTTCAAGCTCAGCAGAGTATTCATTACGGCTCGACGACCGGCGGTACGAGCGCGGATTATATTTACAGATCGGAGCAGCCGGCTATTTATTCCGTCGCCGGTAGTAACAGACAGCAGGCCATTACGAGCGTTTACACCAGCGGTTCCGGGAGCTACGGGCCAAAAACTACTACTTCGGCTTACTATTCTGCCTCCGAATCATTAGACCATCAATATGCTAATTATCAAGATAATTACGGCACCCTTCAATACGCAGAGTCGACGGGCACCATAATGGCCCACGGAAAAAAGCCGGTGCGCGGAAGTTCTTTCACAGACGGCATGATTAATCACGAAGGTTACAAGGCGGCGATGTATCGTACGATGTTTCCTACTGGCAACATCACGGACGCTCTTTCATATTATCCAACTAGCGCGACTAACTTGCCACGTACCGAGACAAACGAAAGCTCGTCGTGGTTAAACTCGATGGAGGAGCAGATACCGCACGACTCGACATCTTCTAGCATCAGATCTTTGACTTCCGACGGGAGCTACACTCAAAGTCCGTACACATCAGATCGAAGATATCCCCAGCCACCGGCCTATCAAGCACATGCGGCGTACCAACAGCATCATATTTATGCAAATCAGAATTATCCTCAAGCCTATCAACAACAATATCAGCCTTACAGCCAGCGGTTGAGCAGTGCCGAGAGCGCCCAACTTGCCGACGGATATCAGAGACAGTGGCAACGAGAGCATCAATATATTCAAGATCACGAGGGCGGAAGAGCGGAGCAGCAGCAAACGCAGCAAGGCGAATATTACGACGCCTCGAGTGTAATAGTTTCGCAATCCGGATATATTAGCATCTCTTCGAATTTAAAAGATCACGAGATCGATAGTAGCAAGTTATCGAAAAAAGTTCGGAGAGGATCTTCCCTGAAAAACGCGATGAGCTCCATGAGTAACTGGCTGCCCGATTTGCATCTTACTAAACGTCACAGAAGTCAGTCGTTACCGGGCGGCGTTAGAAGAGAAGATTTTGACGTGCAAGACGGCCAGCCGCCGCAAAAATCCATCGAAATATTCGGTAGAGGCCGGGGCAGAAGCCAAGCCGCGAGAAAAAAGAAAAAGCATACGCTAGTGTCGACAGTCTCCGGTATTTTACAAAAAGCGAAACGTCGCAGCCATCAATCGCAATCTCTTTCCGATCCGGAGCAATCCGAGACGGAATGGAGTAGCGGCCGGCAAAGCGGCCTCTCGGAAGATGAAGACAGCGTTATATCCGACATCGCTCAAGAACCGCCTTTTTTCGCGAAAGTAAAGACCGCGAGCACGAAGAGGAAGCAGCCGGCTCCGCAACAGATACTAGCGCAACAGCAACAGCAGCAGCAGCAGCAGCAAGCACAAATTCAAGCGCAACAAAAAGAATATATGCAGCAGCAGGCGCAGTTGCAGCAGGCACAGCTGCAGCAAGCACAGCTGCAGCAAGCGCAGCTGCAACAGCTCCAGCAGCAGCAAGCTTTTCAACAACAGCAGCAAGCGCTTCAACAACAGATTCAACAGCATCAGGAGCAATTACATCAACAAGCTCTTCAAGATACGTGGGCGAAAGAAAAAGAGCAGAGAAAAGTCGAAATTAACGAGCACGACGTGAACGATCAAACGGCTCTACTCGAAGAAGAGGCTTCGGGAAAGAGCACCGGCTCGGGATCCGGCGGATCGTCAATCTTCCAAACCATCGGCGATATTAAGAGATCGACGGGAAGTTCGGACGAAGCTCCGAACGAAAAAGCGCCGAAACTTCCTCCAGTTACTTTAATCGGTGGCTCGAGCATGGAATTCGCCGTTTCGCGAGCGCTCGGCAAGTATCGCCAGCGACAGTCTTCGACAGTATCCGACGAGCAGTCGGTGACCGACGAGAATAACGAAAAGAAACCGTGCGAAGAAGGCCCGGCGCAAACCTTGGAAACGAGTTTCGAATATCCGGAAGATATGTCGGAAAAAAGTGAGAAAAGCGAGAAATCTGGCAGCGCAAAATTACCGGAGCTCGTTACTAGCTTGTCGGAAGAAGCTCCGCCGTCGGAGGGCAGCCCGTCGGCGTCTATAAGAGGTTACAACGCTACGGGAGGATCTCGATTTTTACCTCGCCACCAACAATCTCTGGAAATTCCCTGGGCCGGATCGCGATCGGGCGAACCTGACGAAGATAATCGCAGCACTCATTCGTACAGAAGCACATCGAGAGTATCTTCGAGACGACAAAGCACCGAAGATTCGATCGATTCCGAAGACGAGTGGTATTGTTACGAATTGAGAAAACTCGAAGAGCTGGAGAGACAATCTGAGATGGAAATGACAGAAGCGCTAATCGAAGAACCTGAAGACGAGGTTTATCAGCCGGACGAAACGGTAAAAGAAAAAATGTCATTCGTATTAAAAGAGCTTAAACTGAAAGCTGTCACGAAGCCGAAGGATCAGAAAAAAGAAAGCAGAGACGAGACACGAAGTAGAATGAACGGTACGGTCATAAAAGAACATCGCTTCGAAGAGAACGACAGCAGATATCGCGACGAGAAGCCTATACCTAAACGTAAATCTGCGGAAAGCGTAGAAGCTGTATTCGCGAGGGTGACCGATTACCATACGTGGGCGCACGAGATAGAAGCGAAAAAAGAGAAGCCTCCACCGTCTACGGAAGAGGGCTCCTCTGGTGAAACGTCTGGCCCTGACAGCCCCGGACAATCGATGGACGAAGAAGAGGAAGAAGAACTGCCAAAGGATCTTGAAGAACAACAATCGCGACGAAGTTCCAACGGTTCGACCCTGCGTCATAGCGAGAAGATGCCGCAGGGCTCGGATTCTTTATCCCGTGAAGGTAGCGTAAGTGTACCACCTAGCGAAGTGTCGGTCAGCATCCCTGGAGCTTGGGATTCTGAAAGCACTGTCCTTGAAGGCCTCGAGCGCGATGGAGCCGGTAGCGCCGAGACAGCTACCACGGCGACCTTGAGTCTACCGAAGATCAAGATCGACTCCTCGTCCTGCGGAAGCTCGGACACGACATTGAAGGAGGGCCAGGTGAGTCCTGGCCCACCCGGGTCCAAGTGGAAGCTGCTCAAGGCCTTGAAGGAACGTAAGGCCGAGGAGAAGCTCAAGGAGGTCGAAGAGGCCTCTAAGGAGAACGCTATCTCTCAGGGACCCACGGCAGTGAGTATCATGATCAAGTGAGGACACGAAAACTTCTGTAAAGCGTACTCGAGATTCGGGGGCTGGGGATTAAAATCGTGAATCGCCTCTATCACATTTCGCGATCGACAGATACATTTCAACGCTATTTATTCGACACTTTCGTGTCGATATTTAATTATTGTCAAGTTCAAATTCGAGTCATCTCAATAACGACGCTCGCGCGTGCCTGAAATAAAACGACCGCCCGGCGTCGTCGGCACTTTTACAATACTCGGGTGATTTTTCGGCAGTCTGACGTAAAATTCACAACGATCGATCTCTCCCGCGTTCTTCGAATTCACTATGCGGCACACATATATCTCGAATGTCGAGTACGCGGGCACGTCGGCTCGGCTGTAAAATGGGTGAGGTATTGCGAGTTTAACAAAATTTGGCGCTAAAGTTAAGACCGCGCCGCCGAGTAACGCGTATACTCAATCAACGTAACGCGCGACACCGAAAGGAAGTCAAGCTTTGCTGTCAAAGGGAGCGACGACAATTTCGCTCGCTCTCTTTCACTAAGGTTGTTAGAAGGATGCGAGAGAGCCTCCGAGATGGTTGTGTAAGATACATGTTACAAACGGTACTAGTCAATTTAAGTGTAACACCACTGACGCTTGATCAAGCAATATTTCTAAGGGGCGAGAAAACGCCGGCTTCGGTAACGATCGATCGATCGTGATCGACGATTACTGATTCACGAGATCCGTGCGCGAAGCGGCGCGCGGGGTCGTCGGCAAGCTCATTTATTAAGCATTTTAGACGTAATTAGATGGTGCTTTATTCGTAGATGCGCTTTAAGCTAGTGAATATTAACGTTAGAATCGGCCGCTGTGTCTGGGCGACGCGAACAAGTGTTGTGAAAAATATGCCCGCGAGAAATGCGATGCGACTGTTTTCGGAATAAGTATTTCGCCCACCCGAATTAATCTCATCCCAGTTCCGTTACTCGCGTTCTACTTTTATCACCCGACCGTTCCTCAATTTCCCTCCCGCTTTCCGGTTGCTAAAAAAAATTTTTTACGATTGCACGAAGCACAAGCGCCCGCGCTGGCGCCGAACGTTACCTGAGAATCGTAGAGGGCATAATGCCGAGTCACATTATAGCGATAAGAATACACGTCGCGCAGACACCGCGGAAAATTGTATTTCGTAAAACATCGAAATTCATCGCTCCCGTAAAAACGCCTGTAAGCGCACCGGAAGCTCGCGAGTACGCGAGCCCGTTCATCATACAGAAAAAAAAAAAAGAATAAGAAGAAAATGTAACGTAAATCGATCCGAAGTGAAAATCACGCCGGCAAAAAGATCGGCGTTTCTACGATGTGAAAGAGCACGCCGCGACAAAACGCACACGTAAAGGTGCCTGAGTAAAGAAGGCGCCGAAAATACGCGCGAAGCACAATGGGTTTTCAATTGCATAACTGTTAGCGCGACTAATTGCTCAGGACGGATGAGGGAAACGCGCGGGAAGCCCAACAGCGACTAATCGCCGCCAAATGAACACTTCGCACGATTTCCGACAATGTGCGGACAGTGCGAGCGCGCAACGCAAACGGAAAATCATTCCTTCCGCGATATTCGCAGTCGAGTCTTACGCTCGGTGACTGTCGTCTTAAAACTCTACACGCGGTTTTATAATGCAATCGCCACGAGCGGTTAAATCGCAACCACGACCTAACACAGCGTTTTAAGATCGCGCCCGCCGCGCCACGAAACATCAAATCGTACTGCGAGTACCGTTCTTAGTTCCTGACATCATAGAATATCGCATTCATATCCGCCACTGTTATACATCCACACACAACTTCCTATCACCCGACGCGACTTACGAGTACGTAGAGTCAATTTTGCAACGTTTCCGATCAGCATGGACGATTGCCCGAGGCATTTCTGTACTTCACGTTCGCGTTTTATATACGTAAAGTCCGATCGAGTCGCGCAGATCGATCGCGATTAATATCCGGTTAACGGGCCGCCTTGGGTACATCCGTCGTTACAATAAAGGGACTTCCAAAATCGGCGACGCTTAACGTTGACCCCAATACTAATGCCATCCAGGAACGCGCACACGTTTAGTGCGACAATATATTCCCCGGGACGATACATCCCCTGTATTCAATTCGCGCGTAAACGCAGAAAAAGTCGATACCTCGCGTACATCCTCGTGTAACTCGCGCCGTCGCGCGAGAGACAGTATTACGCCGACAATATCTCCGCAGCTTCCCGAGTGGAAAATGATTCCCACCGTTACCTAATAATTAGCCAAATTTGTGGTTCATCTCGTGGCTGTCTAGCAAAACTGTCCAGCACTGAATAGTTTTTCGCCGCGTACTAGTCTACTGCGCGTACTTATCTATTCTTTAACACATGCTCGATTGCATAGACCGCTGGTCGCCGAACCCGCCGATCTCCGCGGTAGTGTGAGTACGTGCGTGTGTTTACATCGGTCGGCAGATCTTCGCGTTTCGAGTTCGCAGGGTGGAGGACGCGCGGTAGCGGACGGCAAGAACCGGTTTGTCAGGTGAATTCGGCAGTCGAGCGAGAATTGCGTATAGCCAGAACACAACAGTAAACAAGTGCGCGGCGAAAAAAAAAAGATATCTATTTAGATACATGGTCCGCGCTCGACAGTGACTAGACGACCGATACTAGACTGATTTTGTTTTTTTTTTTTTTTTAAATGACAACTTTATTTTTTGAAGATAGTTAAGAAATATATTTAATCTGCGCGATCTAATAACTAGCTGCAAAATCAGATTAGCTAGATAAATTTCCACTCGGGTTGTACTTCTTATCTTTTCTACACGTTCCACTGCGAGGCGAGCCAACGACGGGAATGTATTCCCGTGGATTTCCTTCCGAAACAAGATTAGGTTTTTAAACGAGGGAAAGGAGGGGGGAAGGGGTAAAAACAAAAAAGAAAAAGAAAAGACGAATAAATGAATAAATGACAAAATTTGACGAATCCCTCCGATGATTTTTACGCCGACCGCAGGCAGAGATGCACGCGAGAACGCGTAATCGCGAAAGAGAGCCGCGCGTATCACGCCGGAAGAAAATTTACCGTGTACATACGGTCGCGTGCGTGAAATTTTTTCTAACAGTCGTCAATACGTCGCGGTGCAGCTACGGCAAGGTGGAGAACGACAAGACTAATGATTGTTGTACGTCGTTGTAGTAATAATTATTATACATTATACCGTGGTAGAGTAATAGAAGTATATCGTGACGATAACGCGCCGTTCGTATACACCTGTCTCCGTTACGCGTCGAGTCTCGGCGACTGGGTATAAAAAAATATGCCGCTGAAACGAGGGTGCTCTTTTAAAACTGCACACCGCTCCGGCGAAATTCCGTTCCGGGCGACAAAAGCGAGTTTGCACACCGACGATGAATTCGAGACGATGTATACGAGCGACGGGAAGTATTATTCCAACCGTTTGATAGCTTGCAGAAATAAGCATTTTTCCTGGTTCTCAACAGACGTTGCATATTATTCCGATCGATCGCATTGCGTACACCGACTGTCGGGTCGACTTGAATAAAAAACGATACGTAATGATCGAATGAATGAACGACGTGTGTACGCTTGCGAAAGACTCCTTACACAGACACACACACATACACACACGCACAACCACGTCCGATACATATGCTTCCGTATCTAAAGACTTACAGACGTATAGCGCTGTACCTAAGCTAGGTAATATTATCCTGCGTAACTCTCGATGTGTTGTGTTAGAATTAGGTGACTGGGACAGTACCTGGTGTTCAAAGAGTGTGTAGAGACGCTGGTTTCGATACCGATACATTTACCGGACGAGAACGGGCGGTAGGAAAATTCAGAGAGGAGAAAAATGCAAAATTTATACGGAGAGAGAAAATGCTAAGATGAATATCGCGAGCGTACGTACGAAGTTTTCGCCCGACGGCGCTCAAAATTCACAAAGTTTATTAAAGACTTTTAATAAGCTGCTAAGAATTATTTTGGGATACTTTATGCAACGGAGTTTTGGAGAAACCTCATATTTCGCGCATTATTTCTTAAAGCGGATAGCAAGGTACCGAAACCGGCGTCGCCGGTGCAAGAGTCAATAATACTGAAGAATAATGCAATCGTGAAAAAAAAAAAAAAAAGAAAAGAAAAAAAAGAGTGCTGTCCTGAGAGAAAACGAGGAAACTAAAGGCGCGTTAAAAACGGAGGCGTAACCTCCGGTGATCCGTCATGGATGCATAAGTGATAAGAAACCGGGCTAACTATTTCGAAATTATATGTCGTCGAGCCTCGCACGCTGATTGTAACAATAAAAATTCAGAGGCAAGCGTACTCCGCAGCTGCATAAAAAATTTCACTTTCGCTCGTCTCAACAAGTGCCATCTCTCTCCGACGACAAATAAAATGTAAACGCGCATATTATTTATATAAATATATATAAATTTATATATTATATAAATTTTATATACTATACAAATTTTTATATTTATGTATAAATATATATAATCTAAATGTAAAATTAATTTGTGCGCACGATTTCGCGAGCTCATCTCTTAAGAAAAAGCTGAAACGGTAGCTTCCAAGTCTTTTTGAGGCAAGTCTTTAAATGTACAATTTTGCACTCGCATTTGATAATTGCAATTACTTGCTATGCATGCTCGAGACCAATTACAATTAACTCGCCGCGTAACGAAAAACGCACGCACCACTTCTCTACCGTTTGTCTTTCATAGAGGAAAAAAAAAAAAAAGAAATTATAATTTTTCCTCGCGCGCTAATTTATTTATAATTCACGGTCCGACTGTTTCCCCCTTTTCCCCGCCGTTAGAATGAACATTTTTAACAAGGCAGTAAAACCAAACGCAAATCCCGGCCGTTTACCGGCAGGAAATTGAAGGAGAGGCGTCGCTTGTTTATTACAGGGTTATACGCAGCGTTAAAACGGCAAGATTTTTATATAATGCCGAGTTTTATATAAAACGATGCACTCTTCTTTCGCGGCTCTGTTAAAAGACACGTCGTCACTTGCGCGAAGGGATTCGTAAGGGAATTATAATCGCCCATTTCGTGGCTCGGTAATACTTCATTCGCGGAAACGCCGCGGGAAAAAATTTCGCCTGTTCGCGTAGCGTTATCTGTAAACGCGCGGACAAGCTCGTTGTTTCTCATACAGCGCGCCTGCATTATGCGGTTTCCTTAATCATTCCAGTTTCTATCAACAACTAGCAAGAATGTCATGCCGCTAATTAATGGTAACCGGTGACGCACGCGTGTTGGCAACTTGTTTCGTGGGCGCTGCGCTTGCACGGGTCGTCGCGAAATAGCGCGATGCTTTATAACGACGAAGAACATTATTATATATAACTCGAGAGAATGTCGCATTTTTTTTTTTTTTTTTCTTAGATTTATTCTTTCTCGCGAATCCGCCGCTTGACTCGCCACGAGTTCTAATTATTCAAATCAAAGAACGCGAGTGCCTTCCTTTCGCTCGAGAAAAATTTCACTTCTTACCTGGCACTTTTGCCTTCGGGAGTCGCTAAAAATCACCACAAATTCTGCTAAAAAAACGTTTCGATGAAATTTCCATTTATTACATTTTATTAACGTCTAATTTAAGCACTCCGCAAATTCCGGCGAAGGGACGAGAAAGAGATGCACTCGGAGGAGCGAGAGTGAAATGCTTTTTTAATTGAACGACGTCGATGCAGGGGATTTTAATTGGAGCGAGTCTTCGAGGAGGGAGAGCGGCTGGCTCCTCGACGTTCCGTGAATCGTCTTCGAGGCAAACGGACGTTTCGACTGACGGCGGGTCGAATTCGTGCTCGCGCATAAATCAATTACCGCGTCGTGGATTTGCGCCGCCTTGGCGAACGAAAGGGCCAGTCGGAGCACCGGCGAACGAGGTCGTCAGTCGAGCCGCCACGTTTCCCCGAACGGGACCGGCGGCGATATGAAGCCAATATGCGACAAGACCAATTCTCTACCGTTTCTCACTTTTATATGAGCGTAATGCGAAAGGAGCGACCGCGTCCGCGTCGAGATAAGTAATATGCTAGACGCCTAGTAATGGTCATTAATAACTATATGTATACTGTTGTGGTACCACTATAAGTGTCTAATACACGCTCGTAATCGTCTTCTCGAGCTTTGTCGCTCGAGTCACGGTGTGCCAGGCCGATTTTTTTCTTGGCTCTCTCAGACACTCACGTCTCATATACCCAAGAGTATCGTCATAATCCTTCGCAATCGATACATCTCTCACGCACACACTCGCATACGCCTAATTTTATGCATATGAATATATACATGAAGGTATATACATGTATACATATATTACTAGCCTACGCGGTAGATTTGTGTCAATTAATACTATAACAAAATGTTTAGTCGTGTTTTTTCCAGCGGAGCGAGCGATAAAACCGTAGCATGTAAGCTTTCGTGTGATAATCGAAACAACCGGGAGGTAGAAGGAAACGTGGCTCACAGCATCTCACAAGCTCACAATCTAAAAGAATTTTTTTAATTTTCTTTTGGTGTACTACGGTCGCTAAAGGCGACGCTAAAAAAAAAAAGTTTAATAAATTTGCATGAGAACGGGACGCGACAAAGATTATTCGTCAGACGTTAAATTATGGAATTTCGACTGAATTTCAACGAACGTTCTTTTTTTTTTCTTTTTTTTTTTTTAATTTGAAATTTATTTTCCGCGACAAAGTCAACGACGTGACGAAAAGCGTTGTTCAATTCTCGTTTGTTTTGTTATAATTTCTGATCCGATTCCCCATCAGCGGTCCTCATATTTTTCTGTATTTCCGCGTCGTGCAATTGGCGGCTGGATTAATTTTAATTGATCTGTCTGGCAATCCAGCCGGGCGCAAACTTGCTATTTTTTTTTTTTTTTTTTTTTTTTTTATTGATATACCGACAAGGCGACCCAGTGCGATACGTTACAGCAACCAGCCGAGATAATAGAGTGATCGATTACGTGGATCCGATGTCCCGTCTGCGCGCGCGCACGTAGTTCAATTTTAAGATAATTATTTTAAAAACTGTCAAGTAAGTGTGGCGGATATCGTTCTCGGAAAGTTCCTTGAGTCGAGAAGCGGAAGCGCAATTTGATACTCACATACCGGTAGATTTGTTTTATACTTAATGACGCGAAAGTTTGTTCGCAGCTAGTAGATATAAGTAACCCAAGTTTATTGAAGCGCAATTAAGATCAATTAACAGCTACTTCATAGAAAGACACTCGGGGGCGACAAGTCCGAGAAAAGATTTTTACGTTCTGGCGGTTTTTCTCGCGTAAAAGGACGCATTTTGTTGCCGCGATAATAAATACGAAGTCGTACGCGAAATGGCGTAAAAACTGGCATGACGTATGTCGAGAGGGTCACATCTGGGTTAGTCTTTAAGGAAATAAATTCGCCGCCTGAAAGGGCGATAATTTTACGGAATATATCTCGCGGAGAGTTTGAAGAACGAAAAAACGTACGAACGAAAGCGTGCCCATTTGTTTTTTTTTTTTTTTTTTTTTTTTGCGCATTCATGGACCAGGAAAACGTCAAAGGGATGCAGATTGCCAGTGCAATTGAGTGACATTAGTAAAGATCCCCCTCTTGACATGAGTCTCAGTCTCGCCTAGATTTATCCAATACCTTCCCTCGCCACTCGCGACGTAATAAGATCACGAGTGACTGTCACATATTCAGCATCCCCATAACCGGAAGTTACTTCGTGCTGGAAGTTGCATGCGCGTTACGCCTTTAGTGCATTCAACTTAGTTAATCCATTAGTCACGCCGAATGGGGAGTAGCAGCTCTGATATATCGCGAGCGCGTTGAAAGGATTCGAAGCTGTAATTTACAGGGAACTTTACGGGACGTTATGGAAATATTAGATTTTTAATTACACAGAGGACACAATCTGTGCTTGTAAAAGCGCCTGTAAAGATTTCTTTGTACTCATTTTTCATTAAAAAAAAAAAACAAAAGAAAAAACAATTATTTAATTCGCAAAATACGAAGAAGGCGGAAATGTATATATATAAACAGACAAAAACTCTCATTTCACCCTCCCGAATTAATTCGCCAGTCACACAGATTACTTCTGGCTCGTCTCTTAGCAACCCTTTGACGATGCCTAGCTTAAGGAGAACGACTGAAATCACATCTGACGACTAATCGCATTCTCCATTTATTTTCGTCTTGCAATTCATTGCGGACGACCGTTCGCGAATAATCATTTCGGCGATAACGCGGACGCGTCAAAATTACACGGGACATTAAGCGCGCGATGCGAAAGGGCGCGGGACACGCGAAGGGTGCGTCGGACACGCGAAGCGGTGTCTTTCGAACGTTGCGCAATAATTATGCAGACACGTAATGGACGCAAATGAAATTAAATTGAGTCGTGTAACAAGATTTATTTTATTTTATTTTTTTTACGATATATTTATATATGCATAAAATCTTTCGTCCATACCCTCTCCGCGAAATACGCGTCCTGTGTTCTTACGTGTGTTTAGACAACGCCGCCTGTTGTAAGGCCAGGGTTATCCCAGATACATATCCTATTATCATTAAGATTATTGGTACACCAGCGAAGGTGCTCGCGCAACGGATACGGACCATAACGGTAATTTACGACGGTCGAATCGGGGTGTTACACGTATCCACGCACGGAAGCGGAAGTTTAAGATAAATCGCTGTGAGCTGTGGGATGATTAGGCGAACGTGGGATTAGGTTGCCGCGGGTCTGCAACTTGGCCGCCGGCACAGTTAGTAGGCGCATACCATACCATCGTCATACACACACATACAGCACGACATATCATTCGCAGAAGTCGCATTTACATACCCTATACACGTATACACGCAGCTCAAGTTACCGCAAAGTTACACGCATAACACATACATGATCATACTGGGCAAATGCCTCTGGTTACCTGCGGCCATTCCCAGTTTTCGACTAACGTTGAAACACTTACGGGAATTTACTCGCGCGTTAACTCGCCAGGAATTCGAATCAATTGCCCTATCGGCGGGCATCGTTTGTTCCGAAAATTCGCGGGGCCTTTCGCGGGAGTTCATAGGACCGCCGAACAATTTCTCTCCGTTTATAATTACCTCGTACATCCCAGTGACATCGATATCATCGCTCGTAATAACGCCTATTTAATACATACTCACGAATTACGAACGTTATCGTACAGCGGAGTCCGGAATTTTCGACGGCTTCTAAAGCCCTATTGTTTTAGTAGCATGTTATCTAAGTGCATAGCGCTTCCATTTATTTTTATTTTTTTTCCGTTTATTTTTATTCTTTTTTTTTTTTTTTTTTCTTTAGCAGGGCACGCATCTGCTCGCGTACTCAGCAGGTTGATGGTAGCGCCGGGACAGAGCGGAGTTGGCTTTTATGCAAAAACGCGCGCATATCGCATGCATACGTAAACGGCGTGTGGCCCGTTTCCTGGGCCAGGCTTTCTTCCCGGAGCTGTATCAGCTTCGCTCGTAGCTCGCCCCATTTCCATTTCCATTAATCACCGACGTGCGCGCACACTTTCGTATATATTTGACAATCGTATCCGTTTCCTTTCCCGAATATGGACCCGCGGGAAATCTATTCCGATCTCGTAACTTTTATATACGCGGCGCGACTGTACAATCAACTTCCAATCGCGATGCTCTCGGAGAGCCGCATAAAAGCTTAGTGTTGCATGCATAAGTATTTCCTTTCGCTAATGGCCCGTCGTAGCCGTTGCCCTTGAATTCGCGAGTGAACCGGGGCATTACTAAAAGCACCTCGCGCGGAAGCGCTGAGAAACCCGTTTCGCGAATGCGTTTTATCCCTGGTTAAATTCAGTAATTGCGAAGCTCGCCGAATATTCCGGGCGTGTTATCGCTGCAAATAATCGCCGCGTATATTACATCGAGACGATATACGCAAGTAAACGTATCACGCGCATCACATATCCTACACGTTAGATTTTAATCCCTTCCCTAGAACCTCGCATAATGAGTTTCTAATTAATCAACGATGTTACGAGTGGATGAAACGAGACGGAAATTATAACCCGCGGTATCAGACGTTTAATAATCATTCCCACCCAATTGGAGCTCGCGGCGAGTGATTTACGTAAGGGGCAATGTTCTTTATGTATTTTAATGGGACGCGCGCGTTGGCCGCGGGTAAAAGCCCCAGGATAACGGGGCACAGAGAGCGGGGAGAGAGAGCTTTATCGTGAGTGTGCCTTCTCGTTGAGACGGAACGAGACGACGGCGAAGTTTCGCATAAATTTTTCCGCGACCTCAATCCGATTCGATGCCAAGGAACAGTTTGCTCGTGAAAATAGTGCGATCCGGCTTTCAGACGACGTCCGCCGGGACGCCCGAGCGGCGTCTCGCAAGTCCACGGAAAGAATTGATTCGACATAACCGCGTGCTCTCCCGATAGAATTTGAATTTCGCAAAAGTCTCGACGAGCGGGCACCTTTAAATCGCATATCCCACCGATATCGTTTCATTAAGTGTCATATCATTAACGGGAGGGACGGACGGGCCCTCGCGCCGTCCGTTCCTCGTCAATCGATGTAGTACAGCGAAGGTTTCTTAAGGCTTCTCAACTTAGCGAATAGCACCGTCAATTGACGACTAGTCTCTAAGCGAATTAAAGCAAAATACATTGTTAAGGCCTAATAGATAAAGGGAAAAAATAAAAAATAAAAAAAAAACCTTGTTAGAGAGTAACGAGTAATGCAGACGCAAGTACACATACAGAACACGACTCACGTACGCGGTTAGGTTTCCGTTGTTAATTGTACGTAAACGCTAGCCGGAATCATATTTCGCGTAGGCGATACTATATTCTGTATAAATGCATATCTACCATTGAGTTGAACATATATATTTCCTCACCTTTGAGCGCGTCTCCGACTCTGCCATTTTCACTTTCACGTTATTTATCGAATCTCACGTTTATCGGGAGCGAATTAATTCTGACTACGCGCAAAACTTCCGCATTCTGACAAAAATTAACCTCACGTAACATCGGGACGCGACAAACGTGTCCGCGTCCAGTTTCGGGGGCGAAATTCACGAGTCGAACGGGACTAATTTGTCGTTGCGCGCTTAAATTTGCCATACATATTATGAATAATTAATCCCCGCGTCGTTCCGCTGGCAGAAAATGTCACTCCGCGCCGCAAATGCGCGATATGAATTTTCGGGAACCGCTGACGAAGCTGGTTTCCTCGCCTTTTGGAACGATGGAGCCGGTTTGCGCAAAAATAACAATTTTTGTTTTCTTTTTTTGTACACGAAATTTTGCAGTCACGCGAACATTTATTTTAAATTTTTGCAACATGTTATGGCATATTTGCGCTGTAGCGTTCTAAAAAAAATTTTTTTTTATTCATGTAATCCCTGTTGTCAATTAAAACGTTCTGATCCAACGACTCGTTACGAATGCAAATCCATACGTGAACGTACATATTACGATAATGAGATCTAATGCTTTATTTATGCGTACCCTGGTGAGACGCTCTCAAAGGCCGTCATTTCATAATTAAACGTGAAAATGAAACGGATATCATGCTCCAGTGTTATCTAAGCTTTTTAAGAGATCAGAGGAAAAAAAAGAAAAAAAAGAGAACCCTTTCCGCGAAACTGTTCAAACGAAGGAGAGAACGAGAGAACGAGCGACAGATCAGGAGAAAAAGAGTGAGAGTGCGATAGGTACGAGAGTGAAGATAAAAAATTGTAATTTGCGAGAATGAAGGGGTGAAATTGCGTGCGGAAGGCGCGAGAAAGGGAGAGAGAGAGTGAGACAGCGTTAAGGGACGAAATACCTGCGACTCTAACTCTAAATACTTATTACACTTGTTACGCTATCGATAAGTTTATATTATATCTCTATCGTGACAGAATTTACGACGTATTGTACGTGATATTATATTTATACGGGCTGTTACACACTCTATCTCCGAAACTTCCATTTCAACGCGCGGCCGAGCGAACGTGGACGGGTACGCGAGAGCGCAGGAGAATGAGAGGCGAAGGGTTGGGCGGAGGATGCCCGAGAAAACGTATGGAAGAGTGAACAGCATCGGGCATACTGTCAGCTGCTGATACGCGTATATATTCCTTTCTCTTCGGCGGCGGGTGCCGATTAGTTCTCGAGAGCCGAATGCTTATTGGGAAAAATTGTCACCGCGATAAGGAACTACGGCTAACAGATCGTGAGAGGAGGGTATTTAATGCGAGGAGAACCGATACGGGAAGGGGGGGTCGGTACCTTGAGGGCTGGCGGAGGCACGAAAACGACAGGATTTACCGCGAGTACACTGCGAACTCGTACGAACGATTGGACCATGAATCGAGCCAGCTGACAGACGACAAAATACCGGTGCTTCTTCGAGGTCGCCGGCGGGCCGAAGGTTGATTAATGGCGACAAGCGAGACGAGAATAGGTTCGACCTGTCCGACGAACGAGAAAGGGATTAAGCGGAAAGGCTCGCAGTCGGACTGCGAGCGAGAGACCGAGAGGGATGGGTACATCTACATCGATGCAGTCGACAGAGTATGGAAGATTTGCGATGCGGAGAACAATAGATGGGTGAAGAGGAAAGTGCAGCTACAAGCGCGAAGGCGGACGGAACGGGATCGTATTCGAGCCAGGGAGGAGGCCCTGAGTCTGAACCAAGCCGGATCGTAAG
The DNA here is from genome assembly GCF_019399895.1 of Cardiocondyla obscurior. Lineage (NCBI taxonomy): Eukaryota > Metazoa > Arthropoda > Insecta > Hymenoptera > Formicidae > Cardiocondyla > Cardiocondyla obscurior. The sequence continues at coordinate 3,882,493 of NC_091871.1, read as the reverse complement.
GGTGAAGAAGTCAGCTCTCTCCACGGTGGAGAGACCAATACATTGAAAATCATATACGAACGGATCACTTACTGCTTTTTTTTTTTTTCCTATTCTGCGATAGTTGACATAAGAAAGCAATTTTGTTATATTTTTCCCGTATCATTCAGCGATTTCCTCTATACCCATCTCATTCTGCTCTTTCGTCATATTTCTTCCTTAGATGATAGAACGAGAACGGAGCATTGTGCGTGCGCGCGGCCACGAAAATCAAAGCGAGAGAATCCATCTAGCGGTTTTGTAATTTCGAACTTTAAGTGAGAAACCGAACGACGAGAACGAGAATTTCCAAGATAGATCTCGTTCGTTATTCTTGCCCGTATTGTCTTCCTCGTGTTATTTTGTGGCCGCGCGTTTTTTACCTAAGACTGTAATTATGCGAAAATGAAAAAAAAAAAATACAATCCCTGCGCCACATATTGCGTTCACGCGATCGGCATCGCGCGCTCTCCATTTCATTTTTTGAACTGTTACCGAGCTTGTTTTTAATAAAGTTGTTTTTTTGTTTGTTAGAATGGCAGTGGGCCAGGCGGCGAATCTGGCGGACGAGCGAACGGGTGAGTTTATCAAGTTATTTCCTAATTAAGCTTTTAATAACCCTTAATAATTTTAAATTTGTATTTATTAAAAGAAACCATGCGCACGCCTCGCGTGCGCTATTTTTCGGGAGGTCCCAATTTGTGCGTTATTATAATTGGGGACATTAATTAATTATGGTCGACAATGTGTTGCCGGTTTAAGAGACACAGTTACAAATCATCAAAAAAAAATCATGCGACTTACCAATCTGCATGAGCTTCAGCGGAGTTGAAGAATTCTGCCGGTGACTGTAACATAAAAAGGAAATTATTAATATAGATATGCCATATATTATTTAGTTAATAAGATTAAAAAAAAAAGGTAAAAGTTTTTGTTTTTTTAATAAAGATTTTATTTTATAAATTCATGCTCACCTAAAAGTTGCTCCGCTGGTGCAGGATGCCCGTCCCGGGCCTGCTCCTCCTCTCAGATGGGACGTGTCGAGTCATCCTTCCGCGCACAAGTCACTCGCGAACACCCCGACCGTGATTTTACCATCGCGAATTAGTAATCACTTTCGCGCGTTCTATGTTCGGCACTCGCGTTTAGAATAAAGTCGTATATCAAAAAATTCCGCACGAATACTTAACGAACTCCCGGAACGACCGACAAACCGACTGCGGTTTGTTTAATTAATAATATCGGCGGTAACGATACTTTTGTAGACGACGGTGGGTGCAGCTGCGTTAATCTGTAACAAAAAAAAATTTAATTTAATTGTAGAGATGCTATTTAATCTTTAAAGAAGAATGCACGCGCTTCTGAACGGTATATCAATTAAATAACTAAAAATAAATTTTTCCATGACGATAAGCTATTAGATTTGTATTTCACAAAAGTGATTCTTACCTCTGGGGTTGCTCCGTCGATGCACGATGCCTTTCCGAGGCCTCCTCCTCCTCTCAGAATATCAGGTAGCCCTTCCGTCTGAGTGACCAGCTTCCTCTTATTGTTAGACCGCTTAAACTTAGTCCTCACTAGTTCCCTCCTGGTTATCTGGAAACAGAAAGCCCGGATAATGAATTAAAACTGCGCGAGTCCACGCAACACATATGAGATAAAAAGATCATTTCAGAGAGACGAACGCGTAAGGATATAACTCGCTTTACGGAAAGGAGATATACTCACACGTGCTCTCCTTACACAGATAATGGGGAGGATAAGATAGTTCCCGTACCGGACGATTTTCGCTGCACGCAATACGCAAATGAATATTACTTCCGGCACGGACACACGTGGCTGCGGTACAGTGCGTCGTGAGTACGTGTGCTTCGCGCGACCGCTGGAGAAGGACAAAGCGAGAGTGGGAGTAGTGGGGGAAAATACCTAGCGCGCAGCACGTACGCTCGCGCTCGCCTATCCTCCTCCTTCCCCCCCGGCTACCTGCCCGTTCTTAGTTGTAATATAATATTTCGGATCGACCAAAGAATCAAAAGGACCTCCGCTTTACATCGTAGTCAGTTTCTACTCAGTTTTCGGGAGCTAAATCTTATACCAAGCACCCTGTATATCTGATAAAAAAAAATATATCTACTATATAAAATATATATGACGAGATATAATACATATATAACTTTTTTCCGAAGAACGATTTGAGACATCTCAATCATTTTTATATGTCAAATGGAAGATGGGGTGAAATCATTGGTAAAATCTCTCAAAAATTTCCGACAAATTGTTATTTTGAAGTGCACGAGTAATGTATTTCATGATCTATCGTTATTTGACATAAAAAAAAAAAAAATTCGAACCGTATAAACGGCTCTTAGATCTTGGGAAAATGCAGATGCTCGTCGCGCCCGCTGCTTTTTCCCTTAAAATCGAGATTTTTGCGGGATTGCCTGTATTTTACAGGTCACCACATCGAATTTTATGAGTTCTCGTCAAGAAACGAGTTTAACATTATACATTTTTTTATATACTCTAAATTTATTGGACATTTAAAAGTGTCGGTAAAAAATAAAGAAATATATATATATATATAATTTTAATGCGGCAAAGAGCAGATTTAAACGCGCTGAAACTTAAATTTTCTAAAAACTTTCTAACGAGCGCGAAATTTCCATCGTGTGCTCCCAGCAGATTTTCCAGCGTTCTGAATTGCAGGAGAAGATCTCTAGTGGAACTATGGCTAACTTAAGCTCGCAGTTTGATTTGAAAGTTCAGTTCATTTCCAATCCACATAGAATCGATCTTAGACTCGAACAAACGCTTTGTCGCTGCTCATTGTTCGCGGTGTCCCGTTCAAACATTTGAATTTTCAATCGGGGTCTTAAAATTGCTTTTAAATTCCTTTTTGTTAAATGGATAACGCGTGCAAGGATCGCAGTTCGGACAAGTGTAATCGCGTAATAAAACTGTGGCGTTAAATTAAAAAAAAGAATAATTGATTGCGCACTGGTTGTTCGAGCGAAAAACGACGTGTGCGGACTCATACTGATGCAACTTCCGAAATCTTTTCTGTTGCAGACATCCGGGCGACAATCCCTTCTACAGTACCATCGACAGCATGCCGGACATTCGGCCGCGCCGGAAGTCGATACCATTGGTTTCCGAGCTGGTAGGTAACCGATTACCCATTAACATCATTCCCACCATTGTCGCGTACATATACATTATGTATAAGTACACCGTGTACACACATACATGTATGTACATTGCCTGGACCGTGTCCATACATACATACACGCGTCGGAAATAATTATTTGATCCGACGAAATACTCTCGTTGTTGTCGTCATCGTTACGCCGCCGCCGTCGTCGTCGTTCTCTTCCGCAAGCTAGGACAATACCGTCGAAGGTGCGAAGGATACGTTGTTCCTCGTGGCACGCGTTTGACCTTTCCATTGTGATTACGCGACCGGTTGAATTTAATTAATTCGCCCGAATGGCCGGAGGCCGTCTCTTGATACGCGCTATTTCGAGTTTTAAACGCACCGCGGGCTCCTTTGGCACGCTTTGCCATTTTCCGTTTCTGCGCCCGGCAGAACGAAAACGAAGTCGGCATTAATTACAGCGATACATGCGCGGCGTGGGCACCGCGCTAAATGCGTAAGGTTCTAGTTGAACGTCCGCGTACAAATTATAATCGCTAAATTTTCTCGGTAAATTTTTTCATAAAGCCAACTTTACGCGTCTGTACGTATAGGTCGCGTGGAATCGCCGTGCAAAAGCTCCGGGAAAAGCACCGTTGAACGCGGTAAAGTCGTTCGCGGATCTCCGCCGGTTTGAGCGAGATGGAAAATGAACTGACGCTCGACGTCGATCAATCGGGCGGCACGTGCGATTGATTATGCTAATGCCCCTCGCTGATGCATACAGTGGCATCGTTGCCATTGCATTTTACTTATCCCGCCGCGTCTACCGTCGGGAAGAGGATTGTAAACTTCGCTTTCTCTCTTTGTCAACTTCTTTTATGAATACATCAGTGGCGGGGAAAATTATAACTGCGAGTTATCCCGAGTTTAATTAGCCTGTCATCCGACGGCTACGCGAGTCCTCCCGATTACAAAACAGCCGTCGCTTCTTCCTCAGCCCTTATATCTTCATCTCGCGAGACGACGGCGACGACGGTGGCCTGAAACACCCCTCCCCCCCGTCGCGAGATCTCTAACTTTGTGTGTCACGCGCGACGCATCCGAGGATCCGCTTGGTGGAGCAAAAGCACCGGGATAAGAACGTGGTATTACGAAAAGCATTTTCGTTTAATGTTTCAAGGCGGCAACGGGAGATCCTCTGATGCGGCTCGCAGCGACCGTGTATCTCGTCGTGACCTAATTGCGTGTTTTACGTTTCAGTGTTATCGTCGTTTCTCTGCGACGAATCGAATTGCTAATTTATCTAAAACCCGTCGCAAAATGCCAGCAAGCGAAATCTGGCAAAATATGTCTCGCCTCCCACGTGCTCCTCCCTCTGCTCCCCCCTCTATTTTTTATATCCCCGAAATTTCCGAACACAAAGGACGTTTCACAGCCCGATAATTGCAATTTCCCTGGTGTCCTAAATATATTTGCAAATAAATAAGTGAATAAAAGTCATTGGTTCGTGAAATGCGAATAACACGACTGAGAGACTTCAATCGTTATTTCGACAAAATGTAATAAATTTAATCGCGACAACGAATTATGCCCGGGATCGGCAGAAGCATTTTACGGCTCAAACTCGCGATTCGTTCCCGAGCTATCCCCGTATTTATATTGATCGGTCAGAAATGGTGGAAAAGTCGTGATTTGAAATTCGGATAAGTCGTATATATTCGCGACAATTTATTCCGCCGGCCGTATAAACAACGTGTAGAGTAAAGACAAGCAGCCGCGAATCCCTTTTAAGTAAATCACTCTCAGCAATTGTTTATTCGAGCCAATAAAAATAGCCATCGAGTTTGATTTGCAAAAAAGCAGCAAACAAGCTTTATTTAAAAAAAAAAAAAAATTTTTTAATAATAAAAAGAAGAAATATAAAACTGCGAGCGGCTTACAAAGCGCGGAGGCTCTCGTTTTAACCAGATTATTACGTGCACGATAATGACGCACGTGCTCGAAACGGTAATAAATATGTCTTGTCTACGTCACGGATGCCATTGCAGGCCAGGGGGTCGCGTGTGTGCAACTAGTGCGTGATGCTTTAAATGAAATTCTTAAGTAGTTTATCGATCGCAAGAGAAAAGCACCTAGCAGGGATAAGTGTGTCGCGGAAAAAATGTGATTTAATTTAATACTGGGAAACTGACACGCGCTAATGGTAAAGTGATTTTTTTTTTAACCGCGGTAAAATAATAGAAAATTGAATTTTTTAATTAACCCGTATAATACATCTAGGGTTTCCATACATTTTCGAAATTGTAGATTTGAAACCTCGGAGCCCTGATTGCATTTTTCAGACTACGTGTTAATTTAGTGTTAAAAAAATAAAAAATAAAAAAAGGGATTCGCTAATTCCACTGTTCCTTGCAAGTAGCGTATACCCAGCGTACCCCCACGTCCTAAATATAAAAGTACATCCCCGATCGCCCCTTAGGTCCCGGGAAATCCGATATCTGTCCTTGTGTGTGTTTGTCTCCTCGTTTAATGTTAACGGTTTACATATAATTGTTGTGCATATTTCACGTAAGCCCCCCTCCCCCAAAATCCCGAAGTCCTGCGACGCGAAATACATTTTCATGTGATATCGTGACGTAAATAAAATTGTCCAGGCAGTTCGCAAAAAGCGTGAAAAGATTACTGGGCTATAACCGCGTAGCGTTTACGTTATTCGCTGGAAAAATTGCCGCGCCAGTGGCAAACCACACGCATCGTCTGTATCGATATCGAGAGAACGAAATTGGCTGACCGCGTACAAAACACGATTATCGCCCAGTAATTTCGGTCATTTAAATTCACCACGGAGACATAAACTCTTAAAATACGAGTTATTTATAGCTGTCGAGGCTTTATGTGACGTTACTTTAAAAAGAAAAAAAAAAAGAAAAGCTGCATTTTTCATGTTTGTGTTTCAGTTATCTCTTCGTGATGAATTAAATCTAATTAACGTCCGTCAACATCGTCTTTGTGCCTCTCTTTTGTCTAACTTTTAAAACTATATCTATATCATAATTAAAAAGAAAAAAAAAATAATGCAAGTGATACACGTACTAATCGGCATATAATGCTATTTTCTTTGTTTGTTCTCTGTGGCGCCCGTTGTTGTATCCACCTGAACACCTGATAAAAACAAAACCACTCACTGAAAAAAACCTCTCAAAAAATCTCAAAAACTCTACCTCCAGGTCTTGAAGGTACTAATTAAATGCCTCCTAAGCCAAGTCAATTAAAAGCTTGTTCGAACGTTTGCATGTGAATTTTTAACTCTTCTTCATTCTTTCTAGCTACGTGTACTGTTACTTTTTCTTTAATTCACATCTCGCTATTTGTTCTATGCGATTTACATTTTTTTTTCTTACTCACTTTGCTCTCGATTATTCTTCTTTTTATTTTTTTTTTGTCTGCGTTAATTCGTTACACATCTTTTTTCTACTAATTACTCGTTGTAAAGAAAATGTGCATGCTTTCCTTGCTGCAAATCGTTGAAAGCCCGTGCTCTTCTCGGCGGAATAGAGTCAACGGTGCAGAAACTTTTTGATTGCATTTTTAATTTAATACGGCTCCGTTACATGTGTACCTGCTCTCGTTAATAAAATAGATACCGAGATAATTTCGTTATCTGCGGAACGTGTAATTTCTATTTCCCGCGTATGAAATATCGAACGCGAGAAACCGTGTGTATCGAGTCCCCTGCGACTCGTAGAATTCAACAATACTGTCGCGAGAGACGGGTGATGCCTGCGCTTTAACGAGACGCATTGTCATCGTGCTTTTCCAGTGGCTTATTTATTACGCTGTGTGGCATGTGAATGTACGTCGATTAAGACATCGATAAAAATTGAGTAAAAACGGATTAGCGTTCTGGCGAACCGCTGGAACCTCGTTCGTATAATCTGTTTCGAGACCCGCGCATCCCACATGGTTCAGTAATTTCCAATTTATTGGCAAAAATGAACCTAGCCCGATCAACCAGTTTTGTTTCATAACCCGCCACGATTTCTCTGCACGCTGGACTTGTTCTCCCTTCGACCGTCAGTATATCGCATGGATGTTTGCGTAGTTATAGACATACGTGTTACAAGTTAATTATAAAAGTACTACACGCAGTCGTAAGTAGATAAATGTTTCGATTAGGAAATTAAAGACGACCCGGGTTAAACGCAAAGCTCACGTTGACTCGCCAATACTTCTTCCGGGGTTTTTTTTTTTTTTTTTTTTCCTTCACTCTTTCGTTTCTGCCTCTCGAGAAAACTGGGAAGACGAAGCGAAGGAGACGACTCGGTAACGTCATTAAGAAAAATGATATCGCGCGGGATTCTCACAAGAGACGAAATCAAATTGCCTCGGTGCCCCTCCTCCCCCGTGCTGCGTCGCGGTATCCCGAGAGCAAAGGATGCTTCAGAAAAATGCGAACCACGGACGATGAAAGTGATATTAGCATGCGAGAAATTAATGCTTGATTGTCGGGATCAAACAATGACGCGTGCACGGCTCGCGGGGGCTCCGTGCATAATATCTTAATTAAAATCTATGCTAACCACAAATCCTATCGTGCACCATACCTACGAGACATCTATAAGCTAATTAGATTAGATTTTCTCACTGTAGAGACTCACTTACACTCTATCTCTCTACCTCTCTACCTCTCCCTCTTTCTCTCTCTTTCTCTCTCTTTTAACCCCTCGTCTTTCTCACCTCGAACCTTCTAACGATTTTGCCGAACTGATTTACATATCTCCCAGCGGTTTTCCGCTCCATTCGCTTCTTTATTCTCACCCTTCACTGTCTTCTCACTATCGCTCTCTTGGTTCTAATTTCGATACAATTTCGATACAACACACGCATGTACACATGCGCGTTATCAATCGTACATGCAAATCCACCCGCGCTAGTGGAACTGTACTGTCTTATTAGGCGGGATCCGGTCTTTGATTAGCCTGCAATTTCTGCGAACTCTGGACAGCATATAATATATATAATTCACGCCGAATCGGATTTCGTTGTCGGTTTTAATACTCGCAATATCTTGCTCGTTTGACTGGCGCATTAATTTTCACTATATACGCGACTCTATACGCAAAAATAATCGGGCATGTATTATGTTAATTCGTAAACGTTTTGAGCGAATAAATATCTCTGATGGTCGTCATAAAGTATGCTCAAACGCCCGGGTAACAGATACTTGTTAAATTTGCAGAATTTCAGAAACGCGTGTATTCGCCGAGATATGTATTTCCGAGAATTATAACGAGACTGCTGTTAAATATACAATATCTGAAACGCGCTGTGCGACGTTTGCAAATCTCTTGTAGCATTTTTTTTTTACAATTTCAATAAATATTATACAAACGGGCTAACGTCGGATGTAAATTTTTTTTATAATGTCGCAAGGAAATTTAAAATATCAATTTTGGATTGAAAATAGGTAATAATGAAGACGATCGAAAAATTAAAAGGGCGGACAAACGTGAAGACTCGTATAAATACTTATATAACTCACACTTTACTATACTCGCTTTATGAAACTTGTAAATAAAAATTTAACTTATCAATATTTCACTTGGCATGTAATGTCACCGCTTCTTTTACGTCACAAGATTTCCCCTCGGCTTTGAATTTCTTTCGCAAGTTCTTAGATTACTTACGGCAGTTGCAATTTAATCTCGATGTGAAGTTGCTTCTTTAGAAATATATTTATTTCACTGATTATTATTAAAAATATATATATATATACTATATATATATCTGGTCACAGTGTCGTTACTCGAATAATTCTCGTCACTTGAGAAACGTTTATAATCTCGATGTCAATAAATTTCTGTAAATAACACCGTACGAAAAATTCTTATTTCTTTTTCTTTAAACGATTCTTCACGTCTCTCAATTTATTTATGCTTTTTATTTTAAATCTATTTCTCTCTTTCTCTCTTTATCACTTTTTCTCTTTCTTTTGATTTTTGGGTCCCAGGACTATCATTACTATGCGATAGAGAGACTGGAAGATACTACAGGCATTATTACATACTATTATCAGATGTACATTAATTTTTATTTTTCCTCAGACCATGGCAGCGACGAAGAGGAACGCTGGTCTCACATCCGCCGTACCTCGAGCGACGCTAAACGACGAAGAACTGGTAAGGACTTGCCCTTTAGTCGTTATACTTTATCATTTCGTCGTGAGTTAATAAATTACAAGAGATACGTTTACTCTGAAAGAGAAGGGTTAACCATTATCCCTTCGTACTATTATCTGCCGTTATATTAAGCTCGCTAATTTCAATACTCTTTAAAGCATAACGACCTGCTAGCAATTTTTCAGCGGTATTTTTCAAAATTATCGCAGCGTGGACGATGCGATGTACCGTATTAATTACTGTCGCGTGAATCACAAAGCGAAGCTTAATTACCCTCCCTTTTTTTTCTACGTGACGTACCCCGTTCAAAAAATCCTCACACCATGGACGAGGGACAAGAGGAAAGTTTTCGAAAGTGAAAGTAGATGACCGTTTAATTTTTAATTACGAGACAGGTAATTCCAGAAGAATTTACAGCGGTAGGTGTTAGAAAAGAATTAGGTCGCGTGTTATTTAATTCTAAGTTTCAACAGAAGAGACACAGGCGCCGAAGGAATCTAATTTAACCACTGGACCCTCTATTTCTTTTTCCATACGAACCGTGCTGCATTTTATCCTCATTTCCACGCTATTTTCTTACACGTAAGTGTGACCTGGCCTGCGTACTTTGCGTTCTGAATTCTCCTTACTTCTACTTGATCCTACCCCTCGCATCGTGTTACTTTAAAGCAACACGTAGCAATTTAGTTTTAAACACATTAGCGGACTAGGACCGTGATACGCAATCGCGTGTGCACTAAAGAAATACATGCATATGTATGCGCTAGGTGAGAAAATAGTGGATCGAACCACGCGTATACATATAGGACAACCCGTAGAAGGGGCCTTCATAGTCTATGTAGGGATATCACGACGCGGGATACCGTATCAGAGGGCTGGTCTAGTGCTAAGAGGGTCCGATTTCCGTGACGTTGGATGTTCCTCGTATATCGAGTACCGAGTGTCCCTTGCCGGGTCAGTTTGACACGCGCTCAATATTTGCAACAACGTTGACGAGGCGTCGAAACTTACCTCGCGATTTATTATAACACTTCGGCGGAAAAATTACGGGCGTAACGATTCGATATCAACCTTAATTACGTCACGCGACTTGCCGACGTTAGACGTGCCCGGCTTAAATATTCCCAGGTTGTACGGCGCTGAAAAAGCACCCTCTCGATCCCTTCGGAGACGTCTAAAGAATATCGAAGTAACGCGTTGAAAGATAATTCAGCTGTTCTCTAACACTTACATGTTCTTACATCGGGACGAAGATACACGGATTTTGAAAAATTCATGCACCGGGGAACATCCCGAGTTCACACGTTAGTACCATAGCGCTTAGCGGATCGATGCTTTTAAACCCACCGTCTTACCGGTAGATAGTCTCTAGCGGTACCCAGAAAATATTCTTCGCTCTAGAATCCCTTCGCGAAAAAATACTTACGCGAGAGAGAGAGTCTCTCGAAACGAGGTGCGGCGCAAAAATTCTAGATGTCCGATATGAAACGTGATGATCTCTTCAGGATCAAGAAGCTCACGTGCACGTATGCGCGAAGGTCTCTTAGGTGATCCCATCCCACGAGCATGAGAAAAAAAAAAAAAAAAAAAGATACCGCGAAGAAAAAGAAAAACCGATAGCGACGCCCTCGAAAATCTAAAGCCGAAGAGCCATTCTGTTTTCGAGAGGCACGAAACAAGTAGGACGATCTTAAACAGTTTCTTAGCGTATCCATTTCGCTTTTATCGTAACCCTCCGCGGGCTTTCCTTTTGTGAAACCCCGCGTACGGTTTGCGTGCACATGATTATGTAACTAGAACCCACAATGGCACTTCGATTAATAACTGAATCCGCGAGGAAGTTTTTGCAAGTGAGACCAGATGGACAAAAATGAAATGCTAATCCTTTCGTATTTCGCTTGTGATTTGAAACGCAAATTTCGCATCGGGGGGAAATGCACTTTCGAGGATCGATAAGACCGACGCGAGGCGAGTAATAAATTAAAAGCATTGCTCACTTAAAAGGTCTTGATAAAGTCGTCTCGTTTCTTCAATCACAGAAATAGTCCCTGTAATACAATTCCCGGTACAATTTAATATTACACAATTGCTCGATCGATTGATCATGCGGGAATATGAACGGGCTGATGGAGTTTTATATTACGTTAATGGAGACGGCGATAGCCGCTTTATCATGCGCCGCAAACCGGAGTTTAATATTTCTTATTCGCGCTCGGGCGAAGTGCTCGCGAAGCGGTATCTACAAATTGATAAACGACACGGGGTGTCAGTCAGTAGTGGAAAATTTCACGTGTCACGTAGCACCGACTTTTCAAAGGATTAGTAATTCGTCCGACGTCCAACGAATCCCGAGTTCCTCGGCAAAGCCCGGGGTATAGATAAGCGAATGTTTGCATAAACCCTCCCGCTTTCCTCTTTTTGATTTTTTTTCGCAATCTAACGGTAACGCAATCGCGTAATGAAACCCTCGCAGAAGATGCACGTGTACAAGAAAACGCTGCAAGCGATGATCTACCCCATATCGTCGACCACTCCCCACAACTTCGTCACCTGGACGGCGACATCGCCAACCTACTGCTACGAGTGCGAGGGTCTTCTCTGGGGCATCGCGCGGCAGGGCGTGCGATGTATGGAGTGCGGTGTCAAGTGTCACGAAAAGTGCAAGGACCTACTGAACGCCGATTGCTTGCAGAGTGAGTAGAGCGAGTCTATATTTGGATTTCCCAGGCGCAATTTCCGTGTCCGCAAAATAATCTCCGCGAGAGGCAATTTATAGAATTAAATATATATAAATATATATATTTTTTTTATTTATTTCTTTTCAGTTAATTGGCGTTGTTAATTAAAAGCTTTCGGGTGAAATTGATAATTGTCACTATCACACATCGGTACGTTTATCATCGATAAAAAATAAAAAAAATAAAAAATAAAATAAAATCATATTCACGAAGATTTGAAAATGCGAATTCCCCTTTATTCAAGTACGTAATTAAAAACTTAGAGTTGATTATGCAGTAGTAAAATCAACCTTTGGCGAAGTAATAAGAATGAAGAGAAGAGTTAAATGGAGATCGAAGTGAATGAATAAGTCCGAACAGCCGGTACGTTTGAATACTATTTTCCGTTTTCGTTGTCGCTACTTACGTGACTTTATTATTAATCTGCCGGATAAGATATCGTCGTCCGTTCGTTGTTTCTCGCATTTAATACCCCGTTTCCGTCGCCGGTGCCTTGTCAATAAGCGGATATCGTTCTTGCGCGAGATCAATCCGCAGCGGAATAATCGAACGACCGGTAAGCTTCGCAACTGAATTCCGCGGATAAATTATTTTTGCACAAGCGCGACACGTTTCGCGGGACCATTTTCTTTTTTTAACCGATAGAAATATCCGTGGTGACGCGACAGGGTTTTATAAATCGATCTCAAACGCTTCGAAATCGCGCGGTAATGACACTTTTAATGTCGGCCCGTCCATCAGACTTTCAATTTGATTCCGGTGATCTTCGATGTACTCTATAGGTGTCCCTTTCGACTGGGACGCCGCTCGCTATCGATTCGCACCGGCGAACTCTCCTCCACTAATGATCCCCCGTTTCTCTTCTCCTCCGCTCTGAATCTGTCCCGATAAAGTTTCTTTCCTTGATCGGACAGTCCGCGATTAATTTACAGCCTCCTTTCCACCCCCTTCCCCCCTCCACCTCGCGACTCACCGCACGACGGTTTGCCCCCGTAATTCCGTTTCCCAATTAATTCTCCCTCATCCGCCGCCGCCTGTTGTAATTTCAATGTACCGAGTGTTTCGCGTCACGTCCTTTCCTGTCGTTTATCCTCCCGCCGGGCTTCCTTTGTCGCACCGACGCAACCACTATCCGATTGTGCAACAGGATTTCCAGTGATAATTAAAATAGCCGGCGGCGATAGCTAGAAGAGCGGCGACACCGTGCAAAATTTGAAACGCGATCGACACCGCGTATCGGGTCGCGGCGCGAAACGCGTCGCCATCATTCTCGCGTGTCCGGCGATTATGCGTGATCAAAAGTGCCGCGTTAACGGGCGGAATAACGCGTCCATCACGACCCGCGCGCGACACGCCATATTTTCTCGTTTGCGCGCAATTTTGTGCAACGTAATACGGTCGTTACATCGACGGCCGTTATTAGCGCCGCGCTCGGACAGGGGAGGAGGACAGAGAGATAAAAAAATATCCCCGATGTTGATATTATTCAATCGCTATCGATGACGCGAAACACGATTTCCATGATACGCAAAATCCCGGGAAAAATCACGATTTTTTTTTTTTCGCCGGCGCTTTATCGGCCGGCGCATTGAAAAACAGCGCGGCATGCGCGCGGAATCGCGCAATAAATCTTCGTCGCGTGTAAAACGTATCCCTCTGGTAAAAATAAAAACGTTTTATCGATATCGGAAAGATTGAAAATTAATCGGGGAGACGAACAAATCGGATGAAAACGTTTGACCAAAAATTCAGTCGGTAATGCGCCACCGATGAACCATTTAAATAAACCGTATGGAAAACCTATGCGAGGACCGAGTGTACTTACGTTCCATTATTCCCGTAGGGGCGGCTGAGAAAAGCTCTAAGCACGGCGCCGAAGATAAGGCGATTAGCATAATCACGGCGATGAAGGAGCGAATGAAACAAAGAGAGCGAGAGAAACCGGAGATCTTCGAACTGATTCGGTGAGTATTGGCTTATCGCCCGCTTTTTTTCTTTTTCTTTTTTTTTTTTTTTCTCTCTCTTTTCTTCGCAGCGGAAGTCGATCCAGCGACAATTGCACTGTCAAAGGGTGACAGTGTGGTTCGAGGAGGAATGGCGGTCGATCGATGCGCAGATCGACCCCGATTTACCGGCCATCTGTCACCACTGCTCGCTATTTTTGAACCGTTAGTAGTCCGCCGTTCCGATACTCGCTCCTCGTGCTGCACCGCGAATGAAAGCCTCGCAAGGGAAATACTTCACGTCGCCAACGATCCGCGGGCACGGTGTGCTCTTTTTCCCCCTCCGCTTTTTTAACAAGGATAAAAAGCCGGCCGTGAATTAATTAGCTACCGCAACAACCCATTTGGATTCTATGTCCCACCCAAGACTTATCTCCATTTCGCGCGTGTAGATCGTTAATAGTCTCGCGAATAAATCGCTACGGCCGAGCTGGATCTATTTCACGAGCCTCCAAACATGGGAAATCGTTAAAGGCCGGTCAAACATCGTTCGGACGAGTATTATGCGCCACGACACACCCACGGGGTAACATATTGGGCAACCGTTCGTGAATAATGCCTTACGATAAGCGCGACAAACACAGCTTGCGTTTCAACCCCTCGCCTCTTATCTTCCTGCCATCTTGGTGAACTTGTATTTATTTTACATCGTGTGTTCCGTTACTGCAAACGTATCACGTAACATATTCGCGTGTTCGATTTTCTATTCGGCTTTCCTACTCGAAGCTGCCAGAAAATCGTTCGTCAAACCGAGGCGCAAGAATAAAAAAAAAAAAAACGCAGTTAAATAACGTTTCAGTACAATTTCGGTGCAATATTTAACTACAATAATTTCCGTAATATTATCGATTTAACGGGAAGGCAAAATCCGCTCTATTCAATAAACGTGTTATTTCCATACAATCAAATAAGCTGTCAGAGTTAAATAATCTCGCAAATTAATATTGTCCGCTCGATAATCATCACCGACACAAGCGCGTACACATTCCCGTGATTTCAATTCAAATTTTGGATCACTCGCGTCCGAGGGATTGTGAATTAAGAGTCTTTTGTGCGCTATTCTAGAATTCAACCGTAATCCGACGGATATTACCGATTTAAATAAAGATTTAAATAAATTCGGATTTACTTGCGGAATGATAAAAAGATCGGCCGTCGGGGTAAACCTGATCGTTTCCAAGTGGCGAAACCGACCTATTTGCGGTAAATGATAACACCAGATAACACACGCGGCTTAAACACGTCAGCGTCGTCATAATAACCGTCTAATCGCATTTGCGCACCTTGCGTCAATCCGTCGCATATCTGCCATAATTAATTAAGCGTCGGAGCTATTCGAAATATCTTCACCGCTCGCGCTGCATTTCGATCTTATTACCCTAGCTAGGCACATCGGCTCGTTATCGCGGCGATTATAAATATCGACGGCGGACACGAAGTGCACGGGGATTTTTGTAAAAGCCGCCGCAATGAAAATTCAACTCGGCGAGTGGCCGGCTAATGAAAGTCAACGTTAATTAATAATCGCTCGCGCGATCTGCATTGCGTGAGACCCAATAATCGCGCTGATAAACTGTCCGGTCGATATTTGTTCAATTAGTCGCGTAATTAGCATACTTTGCGAGTTTCTTATTTTAAGGCACGAATCCGGATTTGCACGCGAATCGCGATCGGGAAGTCCTCCTAGTGTGTTTCCCTTCCCCGCCGAGATTATTTTTAATCAGTTTAGCATGAATTTGATATTAAACTTAGGAAAGATTATAAATTTATTAGCGAGCGTATGAATTAAACAGCGCGCATTAATACTCGCAGATATTTTTCTCGTTTTCGCCGGTCGTTAATAATTTAGCTTGTCGGTAATTAGCACGAGCGAAATTACTGGAACAGCTGCGGCGATCGTTATTACGTGCCGGGGAAAAGCGCCGCGCACGTCCGGCCGCTTCGGCAAGAAATACTGCAGCGTTACATCCGCAATGGCTATATACATTACTGAAAATTAATTTAATATCCCGGGCGACAATAATTAGTTGTCAATTAAGAATGTTTGTACCTCGCGGCAATAGACTCGAATTAATCTGTAATTA
Organism: Cardiocondyla obscurior; assembly: GCF_019399895.1. Lineage (NCBI taxonomy): Eukaryota > Metazoa > Arthropoda > Insecta > Hymenoptera > Formicidae > Cardiocondyla > Cardiocondyla obscurior. Next base: position 3,866,335 of record NC_091871.1, on the reverse strand, counting down.
AATGATACGCGAATACGGCGATGCAGTGGCGACAGGGCAAGTGCAATGGAGAACGAAGCAAAGCTAAAGTGAACTTTTGATTCACCGTTAAATGACCCGATCTCGTCCTTTCCAAGGGCTATGCATTAATCGCAGCCCCTTGATCGCAAACGAGTTTTGATCCTTTTGAAAATTATCTTGTTCGACGCGCGTATTAAAAATTTGTGTCGCCGAAACGCTCAATCGCCATCGTCTCTTCCTTTATTTAGGACACCGGGATAAATTGACGAGAACCGGCACTTTCTGAACAGGCGTTTGATCCCGCAAAGAGAATTCTTAAGATCGCGCAGGGATACGTCGGCAACGATTTCGCGACGTGTTCTGTTTCACGGAACGCTAACTATAAAAGCGAACGCAGTTTTCATCGGATTGCGAAAGAAACGACTAGAATCCCGGCGCGAACTCCAATTCCGCTTCCGTACTTTTTATCTTTCTTTTCAACTCTTATTGGCATCGTTTTCGCGAACGAGATAATCTTACGCTCGGAATTAGCGGCAAAGCGGCAGTTTGCTAAATAATGTAACGGCGTAATTCCGCGATCGAGGGTAGACAGGACGAGATCGCGGCCGTTGGCACAGCTTATGTGAAAGAGTATCTCGTCGGAGTTTAGGTCAGTCTTCGGGGTCGACGAAAAGGCGCACTCGGGTCACATGATGGCGGTGGAGCAGTCGGTTTTGGACGGTACCAGCAAGTGGTCGGCGAAGATTGCTATCACAGGTTTGTGGCTAGCCCGCGCTCGCCGATTTATAAATTGGTTTTGTGCACCCACCCTTTGGCGACGAGCGTGCCATGGCGCTCGTCCCGATACGTAACATTTATACATGTGCCATGTGTGCTGCGTATGCCTTACATATTTTGATCTTTGTACAGTTGCGAGTCTACTGTTGTCTCCGTATACTCCATATACCTAATGCGTGTACGCACAAGATTGATAATTTCTTATTGTTGTTACTTGCCATTTACATATTATACCCGACGGTAATAACCCGGCTCTTGGTGGCTGCCGCGCGTGTGCCTGTGTCGTATTGATTGTGCCGTGAATATTCCGATATCGAGCAACAACCGTCCTATGTGTAATTCCATACCCATATGTAATTCCGGAAGCCGTTTGACCATCGTGCCTGTCATGCGAATAGCAATTAAGCGAATCTATCTACGAGCTACCGGACGCGATCTAAGACTTAAAGTTTAATTCGTAACTCGTTTCTTTTTTTTTTTTTTCTTTCCTCCGGAGTGGATTCTATAGCTGAACCGTTGGTCGCGCTGTGAGCATGCTCTCACGATGGACGAACTACATCCACTCTCTCTCTAGTAACACCTTGACTTACATATGTACAACTGTTTCCCCGCAACTATTTCTACCCCGACCAGTCTACATGGTATGTGTGCGCGTGTACGCTATGCTGCTGTTTTACGTGTATGTGCTGGCGTTCTTGTGATCTTACACACTCGTCCGCTGGATGTAATGATACCGCGCGCTGACCGTTAGTACACAACATCCGGTTTAATTAGACATTACCCAACATCAGCCCTTTTCTATCTCATCGGTATCAGTACTTTCTTCCCCTTTTCTCTTTACGTTTTTTTTTCTTTTTTTATTTTCCTTGTCTTTTTTTTTTTTTTTTAGTTTCAACGGTATTTTCTCCTTCGCTCCAATTTCACGCCAATCCCCGGCGTGGCGACCGACCCGCTACAACGAAATCGACGAAATCGAGTTTACAGGCAGTTCTCTCTTCTCGTTCGTGCCCTCGGCGCGCGCTATTTGCAATAGCCTCTTTTCCAAGTAGAACTAGCGGAGTTTCCGTGCTACACCGGCGAAATAAAATCGCTCGCAGTCGGCGCGGGCGAATTCCTCCTAGAAACAACACCTCAATTACCGGCGCTCGGCGAGGTATTTCGAGAAATCCACGAGAACGCATCTCGGACCGGTCGTTATTTCTCGTTAACGAAATCACATTAACGAGGGCACCGGCGCGCATATTTCATGTCCACGTTCGAAGTCGCTTTGTTTATGCGTCAATATGAAGATATACGGGTCCTCCGCGGCGAGCGTATATTGAGCGTCCCGCGCTTCGTGCGATCGTACTGGCCGAGGCGTCACGCGACGCTCTTCCTCTGCTTTAACGGAATTCAATCGAAAGTCCATTAAGGTCGCGTGGCAACTTGTTGTGGCGGCAAGTATGTGCCGTTGCCATTGTCTAAGGTAAACCCGGCTCAGCTATAGCCACCGAGCTTCCATGAACGCGAGTCCCTGACCGATAGGCCAATACCGCAGCGACGGTCTATCGAAAGCAATCTACCGACCACCTGTAATCTTCGGTATATCGAGGGCACGTTCTCTTTCCCCGTTGCGTTTCGCTGCGAGATGAGAGTCGCGCGTCACAAGGCATCGATCATCGCCTCGATCGAACGCTGTCAGCGAAGCTCGGAACTTGTAACAGAAATAGGTCTCACGTGTCGAAGATGGGAGAAAATGAATTCGTCTCGGTAGATGTATTAGCTCATCTTATTACGCGGACGTGTCGAAGGATAGATAAGGGTATTTCCGCGTCCTTTCTCGTATATACGTCTTAAAAAAATGAATCGCGATTATGAAAAAAAAAGAGAGTAAAACAATGAAGCTGTACGTCACATTTTCTTTCCTCGAGAGGAACGCCACGTAGTTGCGTTCCCGCTGGGTAAACTCGAAGCCCGGCGTCGTGAATTTATTTACCTCTCGTAAACGAATCGCGCTGGTGCATGTCGCGCGTATCGATTTCTTTCCCGCCGATTATTTCCGCGTGAGATGTGCCGCGCGGAACGGAACCCCCCCGACCGAGGAAAATGCACTCGTGACCGAAATATTTCGCGCATTCCCGCCGTCTTTGTACACCGGCCCGCCTTCATTTCGCACGATGACGCGCCTTTACAGGCCCGCCGCGGCTGCGATTCAAAAGGAAGATGAAACCTTTCTTCTCTCAAACGTTGTCTCATCGCGCCAGCGGTGATGACGAAAACGTACATATATACTTCAGTATACTCGTAGCATTCTTCTCGCGGAATAATTCAACGTTTGACTGATGAACGCGATTAAAAAGAGCTTTATTGCTCCCCCTTTTTTCTGCTTCCCGAAAAATTAAGTTACCTCAAGCTCAACTTCTTTAAATCATTTATCTCGTGACTTCAAACTTCCCTCCCAACTTTTTAGAAATTTTTAAGTTTACGCAGACACCCGACTTTCGATCACGCGTAATTACTTCTCGATCGAGTAAAAAAAAAAAGAAAAAATTAAGTTTTACCCGAGTAATCAATCATTGCGTTTATGATACTGTTTATCGTCTTTGCGATACGATTATTGCCGTAACTGTGAGATCAATAGGACTCTCGTGTTGGCGGTGAGCCATGCAAGTCGAGCAACAAGTTTCTTATTCGAAGCTAGTAGACGCGCCTTCCCAGAAGAACAGGTTCCGGTATAAAACAGCGTTAATTCTACAACGACGACAGATTAACAGGTGGCATGGCAATGTGCTCGTTACCATATCAGACAAGGCGCGGGTGATCGATTCGTCTCTGTTGTGCATACTTCCGCGTGTATACTTGGGGCAAAACTTCAAGTGGAACTTTGAATGGAGTTCCGCCGCACGAAGCGCGTCATGATCGACGCCGTTCTCATTCTCTTCTTTTCCATTTATTACCCTTTCACACCCGAAGCGTCAATTCCCGTACGCTCTTTTTCCTTTATCCGTGTATATAAAATCAATTCCGTTCCTTGCAGGAGGAATTGCGATTCGAGCAGTTCCACCTGCACGTACGTTTTCGGCATCCATTATTCATACTCATACGTCAAGTTTCGTATGTTCGACTCGCGCAAAATTCGCGAAAGACACAGCGGGAACACCGGGGAGGAACTCCGACTAACAGACGGAGCTAATCCATCCTGCATTCGCGCGTAAATCTCAATACACACTTCGCTTTGCTTTCACACGATACATTCGCCCGTACATGCATACAAACAACGTACCCTGATACCGAAACACACGCAGGCTAATCCCGGGGGAAAAGAAAAAAGTACCCTAGCATTTTTGGCTGCGCGAATGTATTCCCGCTGGCATAGCTGAGCTGCCGAATATGCTGCCATCGCTGCTGCTGGATGATTACGGACGATTATCTCGCGACGATCCCGGCGTCCTTCGGTGGCCTCCGTAAGACGTACACTTCCCGGTCGTCTCGAAGCTGCCATTTTGCGAGAATCCTCCTTTCCGGAGGAATCTCCGAGGAGGAATAAAATGAAAGAAGCGACGGTGTGAGAAGGGTACGAGAGGTTGTCGAAGGACGTTCCAATGACGACGACATTGTCTTCTTTTCAGCACGACGTTTTCAGTCGATCCGGACACGCACATAGACAGCCTCGAGCAGGCCGAACAGATCGTCCTCGAGGGTACCAGCAAGTGGTCCTGCAAAATCGCTATCACAGGTGACACGATACTAATACCTTTTAGAAAGCGTTTTAACGATCTTTCACCACAATCTCGACAATAAACCTAACCACCACTCGATTCTATAACCACGTTAAGACACGCTTGAGATACACGATTACACGAAAACTTTCAAATCTCTCTCTCTCTCTCTCTCTCTCTCTTTCTCTTTCTCTCTCTCACTCTCACTCTATTTCTCTCTAAATTATAGAGATCGCCGATTACTTATCATCGCGAAGCGATGCTATCTTCTCTCACCGGGTCGCGAGGGCGAAAGTTCCGAAATTACGGAATGCGAAGGACATAATTGCGTAGAGTCTGCCGCTTACGGATTCCCTGTCGAGTTCGAAATTTCGCCGTGAAAAGTCGCCGTACAATCCCGTAATCAAGAGTGGAAGATTATACGACTCTTTCTCTCTTTCTCTCTTTATTTCTCTCTCTCTTTCTCTCATCGCGAATGAGTCTCGATTTTTCAATCGTTATTCCCGCGCGCATGGCTCCCATTTCAAAGCGAATGCAAAAGGATCCGTATCACAGAGCGCCGTTGGATTGATAAGCAACGGTGCGTGATATATGACGTACACTTTGCGTTGTGCCGCGTACTCCGCAGTCGAGTTGCCGCATTCCGATTGCACCATCGAGGGGGGGCATCTACATCGCGCGAATCGATGCACTTCGTCCGGCACAAAGTCAAACCTCGAAGATCGATCGAGCCGACGCGTTACCTGAATCTCCGGACCCGTTACTGCTCATTCTTGCGCGAACTTCCGAAATATATTAAAGGTCGGGGGGGTGGAAGCGATGTACATTGCTATTCTCGTCCCGCATTCCTGTTGCTACAACGAAAACTAAAGCAATTTGTAAAGTTCCGCCGGGGTCGATCGGGGATGAAAGGCGCGACCGTCGTCGCCGCGGCAATTTTAATCCCGAGATTTGCAAACCGCGAGCCTTGCGAAGTAAAATTGTCATCTCGATGGACGTCCTCCCGTCTACGGCGATGACTTCCGGTTTTCCTCGCGATTTTTATCACCCCCGCGTGCCGATAAAAGTGATAAGCGTACGCGGAACCGTGTAAGTTTGACGCGACGCGGCAAGTAGCGTGTGCTGGCGGAAAATTACAACCCGCCGATCGGAATTGCAATCGTGAGTGCCGACGTGGCGGACGGGAGCTGCGCACGTATGCGCTTCTCTTCGCGAAGATCGATAGTTCAACGTACAGACAAGCGTAATAGGTACGGCTCAGCCTCCGCAAAGCCCATTCACGTCATGTATGAATAGATATATTTCTCATCTACTTGGAAGTTGCATAAAAGAACAACTGACACGCACCTGAATAAGCGTGTCCCATTAATCAGGATACACGCTCCGGAATTTACGTCCCGTACCGCCGGTTAGCAAAATTCCGTCTACGTTCTATTCTCGACGCGTTCCTTTTAATATTTTAAGCAAGATATAACGGCGGAGGAAAGAACGGGAGCCTCGATCGACGCGGATCGCAGTCAATAACGAAAAGGGGGTGAAGTGCAGTCGGAGAATGTCACGTCGGCGAACGTATGTCGCGGCCGAAAACGCGAAGAGTGAAAGATCTCGTCGGGAATAAAAAAAAAAGCCCGTTGGGATTCGATTTGTTTTCTTTCGCTGCTCTCGAGGCTATTGCACAGAAATCTGCAAATTGGAAAGCCGCCCCGGGACACGGCTGCGGCAACGCTTCCACTGCAGGGATTCGCGAGCGAGAGGTGGGAGGACGGAAGATCGTAGACGCGGAGAAATTTCCCTGGCAGTTTCTCGATCGTCTTAAATAACCGAGGCTCCCAAAGGAGGACTTAACGTTTCGGTTGAGCGCGCCCGGAAGCATTTCATATCTCTTATCTCGCTGCTCGTATATCTGGCGTCTCGATAATGGCGCGGTAACAGACCGTGGCGCGTCGTTCCGGTTCCGCGTTAATCGAAGCTGCGGCAGAAAAAGCTTTCGCAAATTGCAAACGGGGACCAGCCGCGCGGGCGTATTTTAAATAATACGTAGCGCGAAATTTGGCGTGAACTGCGTACCGCTCGCTTAAACGTAGTTCAAAGGTCGGTAGAACGCTGAGGGATACTTTATTATTTACGATCAGCCGGGAAGATAAAGGGGAATAAACGATATTCGCGCCCGTGGAACGTGCACCGCGGAAAAAGTCGATAAGCAGGGCGCACAGACGGGCCGCAACGAAACTTTTTTTGCCTTGCAAAAGCTGCCGACGTATCTTAGCGAGGCGCTTTCCTAGTTCGCCGCTAACAGCGGAAGTAGCGAGGTAAAAACCGTGGACGGCTGTGAAAAAGGGAGAGCCACGACTATCCCGGTTGAAAACGAGAGATAAGTAAATGGGACGCGGTAGGTATATAAAAAAAAAATAAAGAGAACAAAGAGAAACAAAAAGAAGGAGGAATAAAATCGGCGGAATAGTCTGTTTTAGACAGCGCGTCTCTTCCCGTCTAAGCTTTTTATTTCCACTGTCGCGAGCGTTTCTTTCCGCGCGCGTTTATATACTCCTGGCGCGGGAAACGAGCTTGGATAATCAAAAAAAAAAAAAAAAAAAAAAGAAAAGGGAATGAAAGAAAATTGAGACAATTTTCTGCGGAGTTATTTCGCCGAGAAACTGCGGCTGGCTGACTCCGTTGACCGTTTTGTTCTGCTCGTGACTTTCGTTTCAATAAAGAATTACGCCGAGAGAGAAGCGACGGTTTGCACACCACGCACATACACATCACTTACGCCACAGCGAAAAGACCCAGCCGTTATTTTTAATTAGTCGAACAATTAAGAGGCAAGATTTTCTCCACGAAAGCAATTCAAAGCGGAACCGAACGGTATATTTCTCGGCGCAACGAGGGTCAATTCGATGTTTCTACGTGTGTTACCCGGGGATAATCCGATTTCGATCGTGTACCCTCAACGGGTTAACCGCCACGAAATAAGGGCGGAGATTCGAGGAAATAAGGGTGCGAATTGGGGAGAGGGAAGTTGATAACGGGCGGCCTCGCTTTCTCTTCCGCCCCAGTAATCAAATTTCTTGACTCCACTAAGGTTCAAATTAAAATGACTACGATCTGACGAGATACCGCCGCAGATTGCGCCCGAGAACCGCGGCGTCGGGAAGAATAAAGCGGAGATCGTGTTATTCCCTAGGACGTTTCTCAGAGAGATAAAAAGAAGCCGGACAGCCGTGTATATTCCGCGTGCCGCAGTGTACGCATCGCCGCAGTGTGATTAATTAAAAATGCACGCGGCCTCCAGCCCCGCAACGTTAAATTAGCGTGCGGGTGTGTTGAATCGCGAGATTAAATCTATGCACACACGTGAACGGAATACGCGGCTTTGCCACGTGGAAATATTCGTCGATAGGGATCAGCCTCGCAACGCACACGCAAGCGACGAATAACGCGTTTGATACTGACGATAATTGAGACATTTACGCTAGATCGCGGTTAATCGGTGTAAAGCGAGATCGATCCACGCCGCGAGATCGAACGCGCCGCATTGTACCGGGCGCTTTTCGAGTATTCGCGAATTAAATTCGCCAAATGCCAACTCTAATGCCGGCTGTTCGCTCCGTTTTGTATTTTACCTCGTCCAATTGCGAGGGATTTCGAGCCGATTCCGCGAGGGATCGCATACGCAACGGGACGCGCGGTCTCAATTTTTTTTCCCGCGTCACTATCTTGCACCGGCTCCTATAAAACGCGCGATTCAACCCCGCAAGCCCGACTCAATAATTATCGCGAGCAGCGATAACATTCTCGAATTAATTATTAAATTAATGAAGCGCAACGGTCGATTGGTGCACGGCGCTGTAAAACGCAACTCGTTGCGCAGATCGACACGCATACCTGCACAGACATACACACGCACACGTATACACGCAGGAATACACAGACGCCGGGACACTTGACATCTCTCCCACAGAGTGGATTGTGGCGATGACTTGATGATTAATGAGATTAGGTGTGAAATCGACATTCATCGAGGGCAGGAAGCACCGGCGATCGTCCCCCCCGTTGCAATCGGCGGATTGCGAGTGAAAAAGAGTTAGTAGCATGGGCATGTGTGTCTGTCCGTCGATTCAAATCGAAGCACGTTATCCGACACACTCGCATACACACACAAATATATATATATATATATATATATATACTTATATATTTTTAAATATTCCCTTTATGTGTCACGCGCCTACATGTATGTGTACGTATACGTGATGTCCTGACACGCATACGTTATTATTATAAAATATACATATATATGTGCGCGATCCAGAGCCAAGCTTTCTGCACGCTTTTACGATGGCTGCAATGGATATCGAGTGTCCAAAATGGATGGATGTTAAGCCTTTGCATGTTTCTCTCTAACACACGACGTACATATAATAACTGTTTGTAATTATCGTAAGGGAAAAAAAAATACTACGCGCTTCGCAACGAATATGTGACAAGGGATATCGTTTATTCGCGAAAATCGCTTAATTTATTAATTCTCTCGCGAGTATGTAGCCCTTCTACTGAAAAATTTTAATTCGTCGCGAGTTTTTTCACCTCGGGGGATGAAGCCGCTTTCGCTTGAAATCTGAAGGAGAGGTTTACGAAAAAAAAAGAAAAAAAAGAAGCAACGAGCGATTTAATAACGGAAAAGACACAATGAGGAAGCGTCGGCTTTCCTCGATTCCTCGAATATTTCGAGATAAATGCGCCGCGGGACTCAACTACCTGTTTTTAATTAAATTCTCACATAAACCGAAAGCGTATTTGTTCATTCAGAGTTGCACGTGCGAGTAGTTGAATATGGAGTATCCGCGGAAAAAAAAAAGAAAAAGAAAGAAAAAGTTTCGCCTGAATAGGCAGCTGTCTATTAATCGCAAGCACCGAAAGAATCAAGCTGATAACGAAAGAATGAAAACAATTCCTAGAATCACGTGTATACCGTCGCGCCCAGAAAAGTGTTAGTTTTCATTGTCTTTGTGGACGATAATTGATAAAATATGATTTAACAAAAACATATTTTCCTTTTCATTACTCGCTGTATAAGCAATAATAAATGTGAAATCGTCGTTCCGCAGATGTGGGCCGGCGTTAAGAATGTAAATAAAACACGTCGCGCTAAATCAGAATCAAGACGGAAGAAAATAAAATTTTATCTCCTCGACGGGAGCGGAGATGGACCCGGTGGGCCTTGATTTCGAAGCTATAATTGCGCGCTTAAAAACCAATCGTACGAACGCGCCCCATTGGCTCGAAACGACGGACACGTAGGATAGATTGTAATCCTGGCTTATCGATAAGACGATATTGAAGTACGTCAGCTCTTACCGCGCCGGAACCTTCACGTTGAGTCTCGAATTCAAGAGATTCTGTCGTATCCGTTACCCTCTATTTTACTCGCGCGATCAATTGGTACGACGGTATATCATTTTGTCGCGTTGGTGAAAGATGGAACACGAGTTCGCGATAAAATTTTTTATATATATTTTTTTTTTCGTCGACACGCGAACATATGTTCCGACGGACGTCCGGTTCTGGTTAGCGTTATTGGATTAACCCTCACGATTCTTGGACGCCGGCCAGTTGGCAAACCTCGTAATGTTTTCATTCGGCGGTATTGTCCCGCGGTAATCAAATTATGTACACCGGAAGATTAGGAAATTTACGTCTCCCGTGAATTAAGTTCTTCACGCTCAATCCGTTATGTCGCGAACTCCAGGCACTGCGGCCTCACGGACAAAATCTAATTGGATTTTTCTACCCGTCTCTAGTGATCAGCGCTCAGGGACTTATCGCCAAAGATAAAAGCGGCACATCTGACCCGTACGTGACGGTCCAAGTGGGCAAAGTAAAGAAACGCACGAGGACCATGCCGCGAGAGCTGAATCCAGTCTGGCACGAAAAGTTCTACTTGTAAGTAATTTCGACAAGTTTCTCCGCCAGCGGAATGCATTATTCTCGCCGTTCTCAATTTTGCCGACTCTAAATTTCCCTTTTTCGCAAGCGATAACGTCGATTGTTGCTCTAGCTAACGTACGTATTTACTTATCTATTGCTGAAGTGCATTAATGTAATATTTCGTGTGCCATTTTTATCGGTATAATATCGGGCCGCGGAAAAACCGACGGAAGAAATTCAATTCAGTCTCGAGAAGAGTGTGATTTAAAAATGTATTACGAGCGTCGTATAAATTGTAAATTTCTTCGCAGCGAGTGCCACAACTCGTCCGACCGGATCAAAGTTCGAGTCTGGGACGAGGACAACGACCTGAAGTCGAAGCTGAGGCAAAAACTAACGAGGGAGAGCGATGACTTTCTCGGACAGACCATCATCGAGGTCCGGACTCTCAGCGGCGAGATGGACGTTTGGTACAACTTGGAAAAACGAACGGACAAGAGCGCAGTCTCGGGCGCTATTCGATTGCACATCAGCGTCGAGATCAAGGGCGAGGAGAAAGTCGCACCTTACCACGTGCAATACACCTGCCTACACGAGAATCTGTTTCACAGCCTGTGCGAGGAGAACGGCGGTATGGTAACGCTACCGCAAGCGAAGGGTGACGATGCCTGGAAGGTCTACTTCGATCCTCCCGGCGAGGAGCTCGTCGACGAATTCGCTATGCGTTACGGTATCGAGAGCATCTACCAGGCGATGACGTGAGTACTAAACGTTATTAATCCCGCGGCCGACAATTACTAGTTATTTGAAAACAAAGCCGAGTAATATATTATGTATTTGAGATTAAAATACGCGATAAGTGGTACGAAACGATAAAACAGACCAAATAAAACGAGAGGAATGGTTTATCGATACAATCGTTTCATATTTTCCAGGCATTTCCACTGCCTCTCAACGAAGTACCTGTGTCCAGGCGTGCCGGCCGTTATGTCGACCCTCCTGGCAAACATAAATGCGTACTACGCTCACACGACCGCTAGCCCGGCCGTGTCGGCCAGTGATAGATTTGCCGCTAGTAACTTCGGGGTAAGTACGGGATATCGAAGATTGCACCGTGGTATTTTTGCCGCGCTTACCACGACCAAGAGCGAAGAAGTGAGAGATGGCGAACGCTAGAACCCGACGACGAGAGAAGCGAGAAATACTCGTGCAATTTCCTGGCAACCGGCGCTATTCGTTATCCCGAGCTACTCATCATATCCTAGGCGGTCACACGTTGACTTGCGCAAGGACTCGCTACTTCTCGCCCCCCGACTCTCTATAAATTTCTCTCTCACCAGGTCACCGGGAATAAAGGGATCAGCCGCGGCACGAATATATATAACGTTGCTTAAATAATTACTTCGCAAACTTTCGATTAAAGGATTAACCTAAGTCCCCGGCGTCGCAGCACTTTGGATAAAGCCGGAATCTCGGTGAATTGATTATTTAGCGGATCAGGACGGATTTCTTTCAAGAATCAGTTACTTAACTTCTCGCCGTATTGTCTTTGAAGGATGATAAAGGCTAAACGAGAGGGCCCTTGCGTTCGGTTTCGCGTTTTTGAAATACGTTAAGTTCTGGATTAATGCTCGCAATAAAAAGCCGCAAGGTCGCGCCCCATTTATGATTGTATTTCTTTATACTTTCTTTAGCATACTTTTCTTGAACGAAAGAGGAGGGAAAAAAAAAAAAAATAGCGAGAAGACTGTATGCACGCTACTTAATTAAGATTTTAATTAAGATTTTCTTCGACCGCGTTCTTTTTCCAACATCTGTACTTTAACTGACGGCGGCATAGCCCCAAGGCCGGGCGAATGGATTTTCCTACCGCATAGGGAATATGGAAATTCTTTTTGCATGCCACTACACGAATCGACGTTCTCCCAGGCCCCATAAAACAGTGCACGATATGTGAACCGAAATTTTGTACGAAATTTAAATTCGTAAATCTTTTAATTCGAAAAGAGGACTAGTGTACATGAGAGAGTATTCCTCATATCTTGAATTATGCATGAGGTACCTCTTCGAAAATATTATGCGAAACTTCCCAAGCGCAAAGAAATTTGAGACGGAAATAAGAACTCGGATGGAAAAAAATTTCAAGAAAAATCGCATTAAATTGGTAAAAAAAAAAAAAAAAAATTGCGAGCATTTTCAAAAGATTTGTGACTTACCGATCGGTTGCGCAGCAGCGAAGTTACAGCTTTGCCGATCCTGTAACATATAAGTAAAAAATTAAATTAGTAAGATGTTCAAATTAATATTTAATATAAAATATAAAAAGAGATTATGCATCTTTAATTAGTTTCGCAATTTAACAATCAAAAGTAAAGCTCTTTATTCATCGAATAAGATTTTCAAGCGATTGAATCTTTCTAAGAACTTCTTCTTCTATTAATTATCAAATTCGCTATTAATTTTAATTACTTCTCGTTAACAACACGATTAAAAAATACTATTTAATAGAGAAGAACTGTTAATTTTATAATTAAGAAGTGATTCTTACCGTTGGGTTGCTTCGCTGACGCAGGATACCTTTCCGAGGCCTCCTCCTCCTCTGGAAATGTCCAAGATTTTGGGGCCGGGTCTTCTTTCACTCACAAGACATACAAGACACACTCCCGAATACCGTGAAGTTACAACCGCGCGTGGGCTAATTATTTATTAAAACCTTTTACACGACAATATAATTAAAGTACTCACGTTGAAAAATTTACTAACTGTTCCATGCCCATTTACTTTATCGACACTTCCGAATCAAACCCGACGAACCGGCTACGATTCGTTATTCTGTTAATATCGGCGACGGCGAAGCGTTGGTCCTTTTTCTCATTTTCAACCTAAACAGCAAGAAAATAATGGTTAAGAAATGTCTTCGAAAACCCATGCGTCGCGACAAGGTCACATTTATACGGAGAAAATACTTTATAATACGACAGTGACCGACGTACGGAAAGAATATGTAACACCAGAAACGTGAATGCTTTACGATAAAGAAGCGGCGGTCGAGAAACTGCTTTGCGTTAAAACTGAAAGATATTGCTTAGACAACGGCGGCTAGCATACGTGAATCTTAGAGTGGTGTGCGTAGAATCTCACAGAAAACGCGCGTGTTGATGTGCTGCACAGCGTCGGTCGTAGAGGACTGAAGGGTAACGCGCCCCTCTACTATCTCTCTCGCACTCGGCGACCGAGGGAGGGGATCGAGATAGAAGAATCACGTACGCCAGCCGCCGTCGCCGCGGCAAAAACGATATTTGCTTTTCGGTGTACGTACTTACTTTTCGACGTACTTTTCGACCGCGTACGGAAAGAGCCTCATTTCCTTCTGCGTCTACGCAGTCTCGAGTGACGCTACCTGCGCCCAAGCGGCAATCCAGAGACCAGAGTTGCGACAATCAAAAGCTGCAACAATTCATTACACATGTTTCATGCGAAGTATTCACGTTCTGAATGCTCTACGGTAAAGAGCGGTGATCGAGAAAGTACTTCGCGGTAAAACCGATGGCTTTAATAATCAAATTTACTTACTTTCTAAACGCGCACGGCAGGAGCTCCGTCGTCTTCGCAGTGCTCGGTTCAAATGGCGCGAACGTCGCGAACTATTGGCGGTAGTGCGCAGACACTACGAAGCACGTTCGCCAACTGTTGGCGCGAATATTTGTTTCGTATTCTCTACGCGGTATAAAGAAATTTATATACTGAATATAATATTAAATATATATTTAAAGTGTTTAAAGTTAATTATTCAATGATAAATAGTTTTTATTAACGAATAGAAAATGTAAATTGTAGAAATAGCTCAAGTAAGTCTAGTGTTTTATAAAAAAAAAAAAGAGAAGCTAAATAGATAATTCTTATTGCAGAAAGAAAAATTTGTCAAGCTACTGGACCAGCTGCACAATTCCCTCAGGATCGACTTGTCAATGTACAGAAACAATTTCCCAGCCTCGAGCCAGGAGAAGCTGATGGACCTGAAAAGCACTGTGGACTTGCTGACGAGTATTACGTTCTTCCGTATGAAGGTCCAGGAATTGTCAAGCCCACCGCGGGCCAGCACCGTTGTCAAGGACTGCGTGAAGGCTTGCCTGCGATCGACCTACCAGTTCCTCTTCGAAAACTGCTACGATCTCTACAATCGAGAGTTCCAGGCGGATCCGAACGATCCAAAGCGAGACTCGGACGATCATGGGCCGCGACTCGACTCGCTCGACTTCTGGCACAAGCTGATCGCTTTGATAGTCTCGGTGATCGAGGAGGACAAGAACAGCTATGGGCCCGTGCTAAATCAATTCCCTCAGGAGTTCAACATCGGTCAACTGTCGGCGGCCACGATGTGGTCTTTGTTCGCGGTGGACATGAAGTACGCCCTGGAGGAGCACGAGCAGCATAGACTGTGCAAGTCCTCGGCCTATATGAATTTGCACTTCAAAGTCAAGTGGCTGCACGCCAACTATGTTAAAGATGTACCGCCGTATAAGGGCGCCGTGCCAGAATATCCGGCCTGGTTCGAGCCCTTCGTCATGCAATGGCTCAATGAGAACGACGACGTCTCGTTAGAATATCTCCACGGTGCCTTTAGTAGAGATAAAAAGGAAGGCGTAAGTAGACATACCACGGTTTTATTGACAAAGTTTACGTTGCAAAGACGCGGTTCTTTAATGATTCTTTGTTCTTTACTTACAGTTCCAGAAGAGTAGCGAGCACGTGCTCTTCAGCGTCTCCGTCGTCGATGTTTTCACACAGCTGACCCAGTGCTTCGATGTGGTGTCGAAGCTAGAATGCCCGGATCCGGAAATCTGGAAGAGATATATGAAGAGATTTGCAAAAACCATCGTCAAAGTTTTAGTGGCTTACGCGGATATAGTGAAGAAAGAATTCCCAAGCCATCTGAAGGAGGAACGAATTGTACGTGCTTCAAAGCAAACAATAATTTGTGAAAATCTAAATTAAATTATTAATTACAATTTTTAAATTGTTTTATTCCTCAGGCATGCATTTTAATGAACAACATTCAACAACTTCGGGTGCAATTAGAAAAGATGTTCGAGTCGATGGGCGGCGACAAACTCGAGGAGGACGCAGCGAACATATTGAAGGAGCTGCAACAGCAGCTGAACGGTGCTTTGGACGATTTGGCTATATTGTTCGCGAACAGTTTGGAACCGCGAATAACAGTTTCCGTCAGGGAATTAGGAGATCTTTTGTTGGCTATCAAAGGTGGAGGACAGGTAACTTTGTCACAGCCGGCACAAAGAAACAACGTAGCCGTGGAAGCCGACGACGTTTTGAGGCCGCTTATGGTTCTGCTCGACGGCAGCCTATCTCTATACGCCGAATCATGCGAGAAAACAGTATTAAAGAGACTGTTGAAAGAACTATGGAAGATAGTTATGAGAATTTTAGAAAAGACCGTCGTTTTACCACCTATGACGGATAAGAGCGTATGTATTATAAATTAAAAAAATGTATTAAGCGATAGGTATGACTAATGATTTTTGTTTTTTGCAGATGATGTTTAAGAACCTGACGGATAATGCTAAAAATCTCGCGGCAAACGCCAAGATAGAAGATATGTCGAAGCTGTTTAAGAACCACATGGCTGGGAAACCTGACGTTAAGAATGCCCTCAGCGGAGTCATGGTAACGTAAAAAATAATTGAAATTAATTTAGAATTACCTAATTTTATGGAGAAAAGTCATTTGAAACCGGTTATTAAATATTGTTATTTTTCAGGATATTTCTAAGGAAGTGGAGAAGAATCTTTCACCGAAGCAGTGCGCGGTTCTTGAGGTCGCTCTGGACACAATCAAGCAGTACTTCCATGCTGGCGGTAACGGTTTGAAGAAGACGTTCCTAGAGAAATCGCCAGAATTGCAGAGCCTACGTTATGCGTTGAGCTTGTACACGCAAACGACGGACACCCTCATCAAGACCTTCGTTACTTCGCAAGTTAATCAAGGTATGTCGATTGCAGATTATTATACAGATTACAATTTAATAAATTATTAAAAATAACTATTATTTTTATAATATGTTTCTTATGCTATGTAATTACGGAAATAATATCGTGAGACTGATCAGGAATACACACGAATAAGATAGACACAAACGATATATTCTAACGACACATTACACATTCCGTCGCGCAATTATCGCGCGAGAAATTGGTATATATCGGCGTGTGGTTACACTTACATTACGACGTAATGAAAATTGTCGGGACAGTGCCGCTGAACGATGCATCAACGCTACGTCAGCGTCAACGTTCGATGAGCAGCGAGAGAGGTGACGAAGGGGACGGAGCCGAGGGTATGGAAAGCCTCGAGGAACCCCTTCGCCAGAGCAAGCCCTCTCTTCGTCGAGAGAGCCGACAAGGTACCGCCAGAACAGACCTTAACAGGTCGCTGGAAGTGTCGGAGAGATTTTTAGGAACGTAGTGAGCTATATCGTTCTGTCGAGACGTCTTTTGATGCAACATATTTTCTTCTTTATTTATTTATTTTTTTTTTCTACAGGATAATCTTTTATTAACAATTTTAAAATAAAATAAAAATTAATCTTGCTTAATAAATAGAAATAAATAGCTGATAAAATAGATCTTTTACATATTTATGTTTCTGTCAATTTTTTACATTTTTAAAGAAGAAAAGTTTTCCAAAAACGTCTCGACAACGGTAGCTGTGTTAGGAAGCTGTGCTGTTATCACTGCCGCTGCTGCTATTTGCCGCCACTCTTGCTGTTACTACTGAGAACTTTATCGATCAGTAATATGCCTCTTTTGGTCTCATATTTTCTTAATACAACGCTTCTGACACATACGTAAATACACATCAAATAAACTGCGTCATTTAAGTCACTATACACGATTTTCTTATAGCGCGTGACACACTTGCCTAGCCATAATTGTTCTTTCGAAAGTTTGAAGGTACACCCAAGGAAAGAATTCACAGACTGGTTGATCAATTGATCGATCATCTGCACCATCGACACTTATGCCATATGCACGGAATCTTCGAAGATTATCACTTTACGAGTACAAAAGAAAATAATTAATTTTTTTCTTTGGAATAAAAATTAATAATTCTTGACATACACACTATGATTAAATCGTGAAAACTTCACTAAGGCTGACTTCGTCTTTTCTGATAATTACGCTGACAACAAGTACCTGACCTGCCTATTATCAGAGCATGTAATCTGCTCTAGAAATAGAAATCGAAAACTAGAACTCTCTCTTAGCTTTAGTTTCAGAACCATAGCATCAGATAGAATCAGACGAAGTCCGCGTAGTATCTAGATGCCATTTTAGCTTAACGATTACCGTATCTTTGCGTAAATTCTAACTGTAAGCGTTTAAAGTTCCAGATACCGCTGGTTCGGAAGAAGGCTCTGTAGGAGAAGTGAGCATCCAAGTAGATCTCTTTACACATCCGGGAACGGGAGAGCAGAAAGTCACTGTTAAAGGTACGACTGTGATTTTGAAGAGTTTATAAAACCAATCGCACAGCATTGACAATTAATTTATAATTTATATATTAATAATTTTATTTTTTAAATTATTTTATTTCTTTCAGTTGTGGCCGCGAATGATTTGAAGTGGCAATTAGCGACGGGTATGTTCAGGCCGTACGTTGAAGTGAATCTAATCGGGCCACATCTTACCGGCAAGAAAAGGAAACAATCAACGAAATCAAAAAGCAATAACTGGTCGCCGCAATTTAATGAGAGCTTTGACTTGTAAGCTTTCACTTTCAAACTTTAATATATCGATAATTACTAAAATTTGACACAGATACAAAGTTTTGCTTTATTTCTATTCACAGCATGATCGGTAATGAACAGCAACAGCTGGATTTCTACGAATTGCATATCTGCGTGAAGGATTATTGCTTCGCGAGAGAAGACAGGCTTGTCGGAGTCGCGGTGATGCAACTTAAAGACATCGTTGAGGACGGTTCGTGCGCGTGCTGGTTATCGCTTGGCAAGCGTATACAAATGGATGAGACCGGTTGGACGATCCTGCGCATTCTCTCTCAACGTAATAACGACGAGATTGCCAAGGAGTTCGTAAAATTGAAGAGCGATATTAGGCAGGAAACACCGCTGCCGAATCCCACTTGAGGAGACACGGTGCGTTAAAAAATCGATAGCGAAGTGAACCGAGTACTTCGAGCTTGGAAAGAGCCCGAAGAGGAGACAAAAAATAAAAAGAACAAACAAAGCAGGAAGAGAAGAAGAAAGAGAGCAGGAGGCCGTCCAAAGGGGGTCAGAATTTGATACCTTCGGTGCCACAAGCGAACAAATCTTTCACTATTCCGCAAGAGAGATGTAATTCGCGCGATAATCCGGCGAAAACGATCGTCCCGAACCCTTCCGCCCTTCCTCGCCGACAGGCACACGATCCAAGGAGGAACGATCCCGACAACAGGACACGATTTACCGTGGAGCTTCTTCTCTCCAGCTTCCCTCGCGCCATGGAATTCAATCGAACGCGATTCCTCTCCCTTTTTTACGAGACTCGCACACTCACATACACACAGAGCTTCAACCCCGTCCCTGGACAGCGACGACCATCTTCCACAGATCTCGAGATAGGACGACGAGCAAAGTCAACCCTGCACGGCTCGGCGTTTCGCGTCCTGCGTACCCACTACAATAATGAAAACAGGGTGATTCCGCCCGCCTGCGTTTCTAGAGAATTAAAATAACCGAGAAAACGTGGGGCTCGCGAAAACGACGACGATGCGCGACGCTCCAGCATCACACGAGGTAAGAGATACATCGGACTCTTCTTCACGCGAGTGTCGCAGGCGAAACGCGGGAGGGAAGA
Organism: Cardiocondyla obscurior; assembly: GCF_019399895.1. Taxonomy (NCBI): domain Eukaryota; kingdom Metazoa; phylum Arthropoda; class Insecta; order Hymenoptera; family Formicidae; genus Cardiocondyla; species Cardiocondyla obscurior. Next base: position 3,847,056 of record NC_091871.1, on the reverse strand, counting down.
GACGGAGACACAAAGAAGAGAGTGTTCGCTGGACGAAAAATGCGAAATGTGAAAACAGTGCTGCCAGTACGCAATATATTTGGTAATATTCGTAACGTAAGATAGGACGAGAGATCAACCCCGCGGAGAACTCAAGTGCTTTGCGCGCAAAAGGCGACGGAGACTCTCTCGATCGGACGCGTTGTCGTTCGCCGAAAGACTGACTTCGAAATAGAAGAGAATGAAAAGCGTCCACGTATGTGGCGAGTATGTGCGGCAAACTGTGAGCGAAATCGAGTGCACGCGACATCGTAATACATAAAATTTACATATACCACGCACACACATACACACACACGTACGTTTAACACGACCGCGTCGTTTTTAGGCCGTTTGTTCGAAGAGGACGAGTTTACTGTAGATACGTGAAAACATTGTTGAGAAGAAGAAGTTTTTTCTAAATATACAGTTTAAATGTAGCATTGCGTACGACCAAATAGGCACGTCTCTGTGACGTCACGTAGCGACGTGCCGCTAGTAATAAACCAAAAGGAAAAAAAACCAGAAAAAAGTTAGTAAGGCATTGTAATTGTAAAGTACGTTCTTATTCGTAAGATTATACCAGAAATGATCGTAAGAGTCTGACTGTTGCTGATGTTGTTTTCTGCTGTTGTGAATGATGCCGTGATCCGTCCGAAAGCTTCAAAGGCTACGCGAAAGCAGCCTACCGCTGACAGATTGTTACGAGCGGGAAGTCGCGGTACCGTAAGTCGCGCGTTAACGTAACAGCGATATGTCCAGCGCGTTGCGAATCTTCGTTATACGAACCGGCGAGCGAAGTCGACAAAATTAAACTCTACACTTCTGTACTTAGTGGTGCCAGCACTCACGGATATTTCTCTGAGTATTTCGAGTATTATCTGAACTCGAGCGATTACCGCGGGATGTTATTGAAATTTCGAGTTGATTAACGCCCGAGCTAGTCAAGCGATGTCCGCGAACTACGACAGCCACTTGTAATCTCGTAGCGCGCGCAATTATACCGTAGCTTTTGATTCTCTCCTTAGCTGTCGCTGTTTTTTACGCCTATCTCGGAATGTGACACGAGGCGCTGGACGTTGCAGCCGCTATTATTAGTATAACTAACGCGATCGTCTAGCTTAATTCTTGTACACTGAAAAGCAGATGTGGCAATTGCTGCGGCGACGGCAGCTAGTGTAATGTACATGTCGCCGCAGCAAACGTTATATCTGCTGCTCAGTGTACGTCTTACCTCGTGTGCATAGTGTACGTTCGCCTGGTCCGTAGGAACGTAGAATCCATCGCGGTTTCGTCAGTCCTTTTTATCGGAAGCTCGTATCGGGCCGCCTCTTCGCTACGTCTCCTACAATCGCACGAAGCTTCGGTCGGATCCCTCCGTGAGAGTAACTCGAAGGCGCGCGACCTCGTAACCGATGAATCCAGTCATCGTCCAGCCCAGAGCTGCAGAATCGGGCGGGGCAAGTACAACACAACTCCGGAAATTACGCTATTATATTCAAAAGTTTCTACTACGTAGTACGTCTAGATTATACTTACGTATTGTGTATAGTGTCTAAAACTGCTGATGTAGCTGCGAGCGCGGGATTTTCGATCAGCAAATAGAGAAAGCAAATCAAGAACGTTTGAGAGTCGTCTCAAAACTAAACGTCCGATTATCTCAGCTGCAGGTGCTTACCAAATTCGAATATATCGTAGCATCGGATCGCGAATTGAACGGTTTCACGTAGCGGCAATCGAGTTCGGCTCTTTGAATGCCTCGGAGAATAAATTTTAACATTAAGTAATATTAATGAGCGTTAATCGATTGTAGATCAATAATTTATATTCGCTAAGTTTAGATTAATTTATTCGAGTGTTTTCGTAAAAGGAAGCGAGACGGATCTTTAGAAGTGTATATCTCGGTAATAAGACGTTCGAAATTACATTAGAGCTCGGTTAGAGGCTTTTTTAACTTCATATTAGCGATCGATTTATGAAGCACCTGCATCTGCACCTGTCGTCGACGGTGTCGAAGGATCTCCAACCGGTAGGGAAAGAAAAAAAAAAAAGAACACGAGTCCGCGATCTCGCTACCATCTTCATTTGTAAAAGTGTCTATTTTCTCTCCGCTGCCTAACACTAAGTACATTACTTAATACGAAAGGGCTAGCGAATTCGGCACTCAGATCGGCCTCGTCGACGGGCACACTCAGACGATTACTTCGATTACACACGTACCTCCCCTGCCCCCCTTCAATCGCGATCGCAGGTCCACCGCAGCCACCGCGACTGTCGACGGGGTCGGCCGCCAATTTTTCCTCCTACTCTCCGCTTCGATTAATATCTTGTAAGCTTAATGAAAATATCTCGTGTATTCTGTGATAATTACCCCTTAAAGAAAACATTTACACGCTACACCCTACACGCACAAAAGACACACACACGACACGCATACACGACAAGGGAAGAACTGCGGACGGAGTCCGCGGACTGGACACTACAGACAGACTGGAGGCAATGATAAATGCGATTACATTACACCGATCCTAAACATAGCAACCGTATTTTTCTTCTTTAAATACATTCCCATATTTCTATTCTCTGTAAACGTCCGAGGAGTCGTCGCGATACTGGAAGTAAAAGAAAGAAAATATATATATAAATATATTACATATATGATACAGAGTGATCCAGGTTCGCCTGCACTTCCTCACTTCATCTATCGACTCTCGCGACTAATTCACAGTTGGTTTCTCTTTAACGAAAGTCTTATCCTTTTTCACAACTTTCTAACAGTTAAACAGTCTAACGATAAGTCTCAATTAAAAGTACCAAGACAGTAAAGTTAAATTAAAATTAAAATAAAGAAGGCTCCGTCATCTCTTGCTGAAATTCTTAAATGACTATCACCTTGCAGTTTTAAAACTTATCGCCTTGACGCTTTTCGTTAAAGAAAAATACTCGAAATTAGTCGGAGAGTTTGTAGATGGGCGAAATCTGGAGCATCCTGTATGTTGCATCGACAAATCGTAACTTTTCACCCGCGATATTGCCAATCGTAAAGAGACGCAGGCACGAGGGACGCAAAAGTATGTAGTGCATGGCGCTTTTAGTTCTAAAAAAATAAAAATTATTTCGTTACAATTACATACTTACAATTAATAAAAAGAATTTGATTACAAAGCTTCGAAAAAATCGCATATCTCACATTGAATCATAATATTTTCACGTACAATTTGTGATTTTCTTTTTAGTCTTTCTTTGAGACACATTTTAGCTTCTTAGTGATCAGTTTAGATTCTCCGTGATTACAATTATCAATTACAAATGTTTATAGCGAAAGAAATTATCATTACCGCAAACTTTTGCGTCCAGTTGCTGACAAAAATATAGAGTCACGATCGGAAGTTTAAGGCAGACTCCAAACCGCTAAATAGCGAATCATACATTTTTCTAGCATGGAAACGAGAGAGAGAGAGAGAGAGAAAGAGAGAGAAAGAAAGAGAGAGAGAAAGAGAGAGAATCATTTAACAAAGGGAAACTAAGGATTAAAAAGATATACACAACTGTTGACAATACTATGCTTGAGAATCGTATCGACACATATGTAACGTACCTAATAAATATATAAAACAAGACGAGATGTTTGTGTTTCGTAAGTAAAAGTGTACTATGAGTAAACTCGTAATAAAGCTTTGAAGGAGGACGTGACAAACTAGCGCGAAACGCGGAACTTTTGCGTGCATCAGCGACTTATTAGGTAATTACGAGCGAGGAGAAGACGTAAGCTTCGTCGTCCTACGGGAAACGCTGTTATTGTAGCGGAGAAAATTTTCGGGCAAAGAAGAATGAAGCAAAAGAAAGAAAAGGAGATACAGGGAGAAAGATCTCCACGTCGCGGGCATGCAAGGTGGCTCGAAGCCATTGTATCCGAGTATGAAACACGCACACTCGACTCAAAGAATACCTGCGTAGCATTCCAGAGTACCGAATCTCTTCGTTAATAAAACGTTCCGTTTGTTCATTCACGCGTCGCTCGCCAGCGAGCCCAATATGCGCATAATGTATATAATATCCCGCGCCAGGTACACACACCTGTATACATGTAAACAGAGAAAGAAACACGGTACATTCATGCGGAATAGCGCTTGTGTGACTCCATATTCACACGATCGAAGCTCCGGACGTGTCGCGTTAAGCTTCCTCATTCTCGCGAACGGATCATTATCATTAATAACCATCATCATCGTCGCGAACGACGATCGCCCAGTGAACGCCAGTATTGTCTCGCTGATCGATTCGCGATACCACGATCCGTCATATCAAGCGGCGATTGTGCGGTTCGGGCAAGAGAGATAAGAGATGGAGAGACGCACGTTGCCTCTCGAAATCCTGACAATCCTGGCGTCAATAATGCACAGGGAGGCGCCATTCACGGAGGATGTCGGCTCGCATCAATCGCACCCGTTCAGCTAGATATAGAGGTTCATATATACAGTACGACTTGCCTCGTTTAAATGATATATCGCGCATCAGCCATTAAATATCGTGCCGCACGTAGCTAGCAAATAAAAGTTGAAGAACGCGAATCTCTTCCCTGGGTTATAAGAAGTTCTATTTGGTATAAGTACGTTGAGCAGCTGTTAATTCCACGATAATGACGTTAACCGTTTCCGGGTTAATGCTAAACGTGGGATACAGCTGTCGTGTAGTTAGTACCAGAGATCCACAGTTCTCGCGTCGTGTTTGGCGTAAATGCGATTACCTGAGGTCCGCGTCACATTGACGTTAAAAAGAACCCCTTTGATCAGACAAATAAAACAGCCTCGGGCGATCGCATTTTACAGGCGTCAATTGCGCCGCGAGAACGCGGTCCTATTTATTATTTACATTTATATATCCGATGAGTTTGCGCATATACTTAGAAAATAATCGGGCGTATACGGATGGATTTCAGAAAGAAGTGTGGTACATAATGCGGCGGAAAAGCGAGAAAGTGAAAAAGAGTGAGAGAAAGAAAGAGAGAAAGAGAGAGAGAGAGAGAGAGAAATAGGGGATTAAATCCCGAATGATTAGTTAGATAATTACAGGAAGACATTGTAGTCGAATGACGAGAGAGAAAAGAGACGATCGAGAGAGGGACCTATTAGAGTTATATCATCGTTAAATCATCGCACATGCATATACACATACACACACCACGTGCCATATCATCGCATTATATATATATATATTATATATTATATATTATATATATATATCAAGAGAGAGTTTAAATACTATTAATTTTAAGTCGTAGCTAAATATACGGTTGTACACACGTATGCGTATACATATACGGCGTGACAGAGTCATGCGGGTGAAAATCCAACATGTGTACAGCAATTCGTTTTGACTAACTGTGATTTGTTGCTGGTCCTTATTCGAGTAATATGATGTACATACACTGAAAGATAGATATGGCATTTGCTGCAGTTACGGCGGTTAGCGAACACTATATCAGCTTTTCAGTGTACGGCGTGACAAAGAGGCGAGTGAATGAAGAATGTATGAGATACAAAATTAAATATTCGAAAAACATTTGAACATACTAAGACATTCATCTTTGTTAAAAAAAAAAAAAAAGAAAAAAAAGTAAAAAACGTTCTGAGCTAAAACCGATTGTCTCACAAAAGTACAAATGCGATAACGCGCGTCTTCCTCATTTTCACTCGTCTTTTCAAATCAAACGCAATGTGACGGAATTTAAATTTTTGCTGCTACTCGGATATCGACCGACACTATTTGCTCGCGGTCACAATTATTTCGGTAAGGGACGAAGAGGGAGAGATCGTTACTGCGAACTTTGTTCACTCCATTATCATCACCATTGTCATGATAAGCGAGTCACACTCGCGTCGTCACGTTGACGCCGCGCAAAGCGTCTGCTCGCCGCTTGCCCGACCGAAAAACGCCCTTTGTAATTTGATTTCTCCCTTTCACATCGACAGTACACACGCACGTGTAAGATATTATCGCATCTCGATCGTGTAATCACAGAATATATTGCACATACGACTGCACATATTATATACATATTCACACAAGTGTGTATATACATTATATATACATATACATAGTCATGATCGCGATCCGTGTTGCTGTCTCACCCACTCGAATGTTTTCGTTAATTCTGTTATCACTTTCACTTTATCTTTCCTCGAGCGATTCGACGCCATTCTAAAACATATCTGATACTCAGAGAAAACGTACTTTTCCGCCCATTTTCATCGCAAATGATATTTTAAGAGTCGTATTGTATTATTATACGGTGTGTCCCTCATGTTAAGCGCGCTTCCTTTAAACAGCAAACTTTTCAATGTGTCTGAAGTTGATTTTCGTCTTTATAAAAATATTGCGCTCCTGTAAGGAGCTTAAAGTCAAGAATCACAGTTTCTTATGTTCTTTGTGTCATATGTTTGGATAAGATTCTACTTGAAAACTGCGTATACCGAAGAGTTGCGACATAAAGAGAGACACGTTTGCTGAATAAAAAGAACTCGAGTTTAATGAAAGATGCTTTGTGTGGGCAAAGAACAGTTTGGAGAAATTATGCTTAAGGAAAGATATATGTGCAAATATGCGTGCACGTAAAAAAGATCACCCACTATAACAGATGCAAGATCACATTTCGCACACTAAGAAATTTAATAATTTTACACAAATAATAGTTTCTAAAGTTGCATAATTAATTACGTGAACAAAAACAATCGTGTAATCTTTATTTAAAAAGATGTAGAAATTTTATTGTTACGTGATTGTCACCGCTTTGCCGCGATGCTGATTTATTCATCTGTCGTTATCAAATCGTTACCTCGATTTTACGGTGAAAATACTGGCGGCTCATTACAAATTTTCTCGGTTTTTTTTTTTTTTTTTTAACTTGCATAATTAATAATGAAATTTTAATAACTATTATGTGTGAACTTATCAAAATTTTTATAGTGTAATCTTACATCCATTATTGTGAATGATTTACATGTAATGTTTTTACAGTGCAAACCGTTTGTCGTTGTATCATAAACTGTCTATATCAGCCTTACTGCAAACGCTATTTTGTCGAACATCCAGAGAGAACGTAAAAAATGTATCTCAAGGAGAAATCCCGAGACAGCCACGGAGCGGTGATTTTTCAGTGTCCGTTACTCCATCAAAATTTCCCCTGCAAAAACCTCGATGTTTCACATGTATTTGCCTCCATGTGTTACAATGCGCCGTGTTTTTTCCATTGTTCTCCTCTTGTATCTCGCGCAAGTGAGCACAAACCGGCTCGAGCGAGAAGCTGAAACGGGCGAAAATGTTTCTCCGCAGTCCAATCGTTTCCGGAACAATTTTGCCTGAGAAAACGCTCCTCGTAAAGGGACGGAACGCCTCTCGCCATTTTTTATCCTCCACTTTTTCGAAACACTCTTGTCACGATGTGGCGACGAAGGCGAGATGAAAAAGTGGAACCAGGAAATGGCGGGTACTCCGATCTTCTTGGGATAATTGTACATAAAAAAAAAAGAAAAGACAAAGAAAAATATTGTTGTCAAGTATTTTTCTTTTGTTCTCGTTAATATTATAAAGCGACGGAGACAGAAAGAGACGGCTGCCGATGTTACAGCTACCTGATTGCGTTGCATTGCATCGTCGTATATACTTCCGCATTGTAAAAGTTTTTCTTTTCTTGTCCAAAAAAGTTACATTGCCTATGGTAAAGTTGTTCGCATCGCGGGGAGGAAACATAGCGGCTGTATTTCGCTCGGTAGACTCTCGGAAAATCTCGGGAAACAATTCTATCAGCGTTATTTCAATCCTCTGTAACAGTAATAGTAAGTGACCTTTCCGTTCTAGGTGATAGCGTAATATGTAGAACAATATGCGTAGTGATGAATGTAATTTAGTTAATTATAAGCCTGTTGAAGATCAGATCGGTGGAATCGATCCAGGAGATGAGTCGCCCGAGCGATCAGAACAGCCGTTATCGCGCCTCCGAGCGAATCTGTTGGAAGTTTCACGGTTGGCGTCCTAAGAAAGCAAAGTAAACGAGCTACAGGTTCGATAAGACGATTTTTTAATTTCGCGTCACCCTCCCCACATCCGCGGCCCGTTCGCGCTTCTCCCGTTCCTCGTTTTGCGATCAACGTACCATATCCGAAGGGTGCTCTTAAAAAATGGAAGTAGTGAAAGGGAAAGTGAAAGTGAAAGTGAAATTCTAGCGCGATATACTAGGACGGTTCGCCGTTCGAATGCGAGGGATAAAAAGGGATGGCTTTCTTATTGGGATAAGCTGCCTCAGGGGAAGGTAATCCAGGGACTCTAATAAACTTATCCGAAACTACTTGCCTCTGAAATTATTCCATCTGTCGCCAGGGCCGTGTCCGTGATCCTCCTTTTATTCCATCCTTTGTAATATTTTTCATGTGACCAGATTATTAAATTAAATTGAAATTCGCAAGCTGAAATATTTTAGAATACCACAATTCTGTCTTCCTTTCCTTTAGTGTTTGTAAACCTTTGTAGTGAACCTTTGAGATAACAAGTTATAGTTACCTCTTATTAAATTTTATATTATAATACATATCAATTAAAAAAAAAATTAAAGCTTAACATAATAACAGACTTTTCATGGAGGATGTGGAAATGTAGAAATAGCTGTCTTGACAATACTGTGTCATTTCAAACCAAAACTAAATTAGTGACTTATTTAAACAGCATTATCAAATAAGGATTTTATGTTTGCAAGGTGTTTCATGGATTTTTCAAACCTTGATATAAATCACAAATAAGTAACTATAAATTAGTATATTTATTGCTACATTCTCCCATAAGAAAGAAATACATATATTCACATACTGTACAGCTGAAGTTAACCAAGATCTTTTAACGTATCCAGGCAGATGGGGGTGCCTTCAAAAATGTCCTGCATTCCTCTGCAAATGCGATTTCTCTCTGCAATAACACATAATAATTATTAATTGATTTGATCTCGTTGTTAACGCCAGAAGCACCTAAGCAACTAACAGTCTAGATAAGTAGCGTTATTTACAAAAGAATTTGAGCAGTTTGAGAAATATCCTACTATTAATTTCAATTGTAATTAAAATAATTTAATTAAATTGTCAAAATTAAACCGGCCCACAAAGACTGGCACGAAATAAATGAGGAACTTGAAATTATAACAATCGCAAAGGTTACCTTTACCAACTGCTTATCCGGTATTCTAGGGTATGGTCCCCAATAATCTCTCTCCCCCCACCAGTAATCGGTGGCTAACATGACGTTCGTGTACACTAATGTTAAAATAAACCCAACACCGGCCAGTTTTCGCATTTTCGAGCTTTAAAAAGATCGCAAAATATCCTGTTACCTCACTCGGGACGAAACGGCGAGCGTTTACGTTACGTCAAGTCGAACAAGAGTGCCAACAGTAAGTATAGGAAACTGATGTTGGCATTATTTGACTATAGTTTGTGCCGTTTGTGGTTTCTTGTGTAGTGGAACTTTTCTGTAGAGAGTAGTGAAACTTCAGAGCACGGAGATCGATTGTGAAGGAATTTGAGGTTAGTTCGTTCCAATATAAAATATTAATATAACGTAATATTGACGTAACATTATTATTAATAAACTCGAGCACTATTTTAAACAAAAACGTCAACATAAATTTTTTCTAGATGACACACTTGTTATCATTAATCTGTCTTGGACTACAAAACACTCGGCAAACTTTAGTGTCCTGCAATGTTAATAACATAGGTTTGCATTATTTTATTAATATATACAGCTTAATTATATTTAATTATGTAAATTTCGTAAAGTTTTTATTAGAAATTTTGTTGATAAAATATTAACAGAAGTACATAATAAAATCTATTAAATATATATACATTATGATTAATGAAACTAATTTGTTATTTAGCAAAAGTATATGTCAGACATGCTTCAAAAAAAGCCAGTACTAGTACTAGGAACAAGGGTGGTGATTCTAGACCAAAACACAGAGGATGGAAGGTACAGGATGGGACTGAAGTACATGCTGGTAAATTATTGGTAACACAGCGAAAAACTAGATTTCATCCAGGTCTTAATGTAAGTGTAACAATTACTATGTTCTTAATAATTACAAATTGTTTACATTATATATTTCTCATTTTCATTACATAGGTTGGTTTTGGACGAGATGGATCTTTATTTGCAATGGAATCAGGCAAAGTTATGGTAACCTGTGAAAAAATTGATCCTAATTGGGAGCACACTTGGGTCAAAAAGCATTATGAAAATCGTGAAAATCAAGTTATATATAAAAAACATTTTAATGTTATTCCTACCCCACAACACAAACGATTTAAATTAATAGATAAAATATAAACAACAAAAAATATAAAACATGTAGTTTTTTTACCGTCTCAAAATTCCAATATTTAGTAAATATATTGTTGAACCTATTTATATTGTTGATTTGTGCTGTATAAAACTATAAACAATATCATCTTTTAAAAAAAACTATTAAAAATATTAATTTAATTTACAATATTAATGTAACTTTTTGTTATGTGCTATCTTTTAATACACTGCCTTCTGTCCATTGGGAAGATTGATATTTTACTACATCTTTCTCTTCGTAATATGTAGCAAATACCAATGTCTTTCTAACATGACAACTGAGTCTGCATTGAGTTATAATTTCCATGATAGATATCTCTTCGTCTTTGCGTTTACAATGTACTATGTATTGTGAGTGAAACATTATTGGATCACCTGTAAATAACAATGTCAGTCAGAGTTTGCAAATCGAAATTATAACAATGTAAGACAAAACAGATTTTTACCGGGATACACTAGAAAGTCTCCGCCAAATTTTTCCCCACTAGTGATATAATATTGTTTTTCCCATAGATCTTTATACACCTTGTATTTAAGTTGCTGATCAGATGTTACTGGATATTTCCATTCCACTGCTTTTACATCATTTTCTCCAGACCATGGATATGCTATATACGAGTAAACGATCAAATCACTCTTTCAAACGTAAGTTCAAACTAATGCTTTTTATAGTACCTGTATGTATTTGAACAAGTGCCTCATTCTTACTCAATTCTGGCAATTTAGCCAGTTCTTCTTTAAGCAAATTTTTAGTATCAATTTCAATTTTATCCAAAGCTTCCTGTGTCTTCCTATCTAATGGCTTTTTCATATTCTTTTTATTAGTATGTAAACCTAACATCTTGCGTTTCTTTCCTTCTACAATTCTGTCCATCATAGAAGTAATCTGAAAAAAATAATTCAATAATTCTGTTATATAATCTTTATATTCTGTTCTTGACATAAATTTAAATATAGGTAATAACGCTACCTGTCTTTTTCTATTGTCTTTCAAACAGTCTGCTTGTTCCAAAAATAATTTGTTTCTATATTCTTGAAATTTTTGACTTAATGATTCATCTGGTCGTATATTTAAACTTGTACATTCTACAAGGCAAGCAATTCCTTTTTCAAGTAATAAAGTGATCTCTTCTGGCAGCAACAGCAAAGGGAGACCTAAAAACACCTCTTGTCTAGTTGATTTTGAGAAGGAACCTACTAATTCTCCAACTATTCTATGATCTCGTCGAAGTTTAAGCCAATCTATAATAAGCAGAAAATTAAATTAAATTAATTATAATAATTAATTATGTACATTATGTACACACTACTACTTACCATCAGCATTCCATATAAAAACATTATTTTTGGAAGAAATGAGATGAATAACATCTGGCATACTCATGATTTTGATTTATAATCAATGCTTTTGACGATAATGTTCTCTCAAAATTTATAAATCGATGTCAAGGTGTATCTCTTTAAATCGAACACTCGACATTAAAATTCTTATTCTTCTAAAAATACCAAACATCAAAAAATAGAATTCATTATCTTGTTTTGTTTCTCTTTATTAATTTATTTTACCATTCTTCTTTTACTTAAGGTTCTTTACATTTTTTTTTCCCTTAGGTTTAGAATTTTTGCTTTTCCTAAACTAAAAATTAAAAATATATATACAAGTTACACATAAAGATTAAAGGAAAGAGATAATTGTTTGCTTCGAGTAGTTTCTCACCTTAAATCGTCATAAGAATACACTTGATTATACTTTGTGCAAAATAAAAAATTTGGAGAATGAGAATTATCGCGATCGAAGGAAAAAAAAGAGCTAGAGCGCGTGATAAACCGTGAGGAACAAATTGTACGCAGTGTGAGAAATCTTACGCGATTCATATGAGTGAAGAGTGAACGAAAGGCTTCGACGAGTGCAGCTCAAGGCGATGTTACGGAGTCGGTCTTTAGAATTGGGCGCCAATCATTGGTTGAATTTTACCGTGCGTTCCTCGTGCTAGCACGCGCGATTGGTCTGCCCTACGTGCCGGAGACACGGCCCTTCAGGACGGGTACGTAACCTCCGCAAAACGGGACGCGATGCGCACCCGCTCTCGTAGGGATAGCGTTGTGGTCCGTCACTTCCTCGAACAATAAGTTTTACGGAAAGAGGAGGGATAGGAAGGGCGGCGGGTGGCGGGAGTGCGAGGCGACTGTCGAACATCTGTCACCGAGGCGAGCTGCGTGTAACCGAGTCAGCCAGTCAGCCCTCATCTGTAAGACCCCCGAAAACCGCGGCGCACTGTCATGGCACCCGCTTTTGTCATTTTTTGAGACGTAACGAGGCAGCGACCGCGGGCCTGCGAAACATCGTACACAAACACGACACGGGACACGGGCTCACGCAAGTTCGCACTCCGCAACTCTCGCGCTTTTTACACGTCAGACTTTTCAACGGAAAATCCACCCTCTTCGCCCTCGTGCACACGGTGAGTGTGGACGACTTTTTGTGGCTGGTCAGCCTAGACTTTGTTTACTTGCTGCGCGCGAGCAACGGCGTGGTCATAGGGCGAGCCCTTCGGTACGTGGGAGCACTACGCGCTTGATTCACATACGAGAGTTTATCTGCGTTTAGATCTGCGGAATTCAGTAAAGGCAAACTTCCGCAAACTCATAGGCGGTTCCTGTGAGCACGGATTATGTTTTGATTTTATGGGATTAGGTGATCGTCGCCACCCTTATTTTGCATCTCCTAATGAGTATTGTTTATGTAAATTTTAAAGCAACATTCTGTTTTAATGCGCGTGTATTGTGTGAATATGTTATTATGTCTAATATATTTTTTTATTATGATTTATTTTCTTGAGATTTGCCAATTAGAATTGCTATTAATATCTCTCATTTTGTACATACATAATAAATATAAAATATTCAATAATTTTTAGCATAATATTGTTAAATGTATGGTATTTCGAAAATTTAATATATTAACTAAGTATAGATTAATGTTAAATAATTAGACTAGCAATTTTAATAATTTATATGCCTTTTTTGTAGATAATAAATCATGAGCTCAGGTAGACCGATAAAATGTGTAGTGGTAGGAGATGGGACAGTAGGAAAGACCTGCATGTTGATATCATACACAACAGATAGCTTTCCTGGGGAATATGTACCCACTGTGTAAGTATACTCCTGTTTCTGTTTGTGAAAATATTTACTTTGTTCTGTGAGAAGTTTTTCTACTTCTACATAGAGCCCATTAAAAAAATACTTTGTAGCATGGTTTTGGCCTTAATATCTCTTTCTTAGACCAATCAAATGGAGTGGCTAATAATAGTAACAGTATAAGATACCTAACTTCTATGTATGTACAGGAAGTAATTCATTTTCAGTCATCTTTTTGTTACTTCCTGTCCTTTAGATTCTCACAAATCTATTTTTGTTAGGTACTATTTCATTCAGCAACATCTTCATTGGTTTATATAGCTTGTGACAATTGAGAAAATAAAAATAAATAATGAATAAAATCTCTTTTTCATTTCTCTTTAACACAGATGTAAAGTTAAACACTATAAATAGTGATGAATAAATTATAAATAAAATTATATCATTAAATGTGTGTTAAGTCTATAATGTTTTGTCTAGGTTTGACAACTACTCTGCACCAATGGTTGTTGATGGAATTCCTGTTAGTCTAGGGCTGTGGGACACAGCAGGGCAGGAAGACTACGATAGATTGCGTCCTCTCTCCTATCCTCAAACAGACGTGTTTCTCATTTGTTTCTCCGTAACAAGTCCTTCATCATTTGAAAACGTAACCAGCAAATGGTATCCTGAAATAAAGCATCACTGCCCAGATGCACCAATGATACTTGTCGGAACCAAAATAGATTTACGAGATGACCGCGAAACGCTTACTGCCTTAGCTGAACAAGGCCTTAGTGCTATTAAGCGTGAACAGGGACAAAAATTGGCAAACAAGGTATGCAAAAAATCGTTTACTACCTTTTATGTAATTTTGAATAACGTATAGCAAAGCGCGATTATATTCGTTATAGATTCGTGCAGTGAAATATATGGAGTGCTCTGCTCTCACGCAACGTGGACTGAAACAGGTATTTGATGAGGCAGTACGCGCAGTTTTAAGACCTGAGCCGCAAAAACGTCGGCAAAGAAGGTGCATTATGTTATAAACGACAAATGGAATTGACGGGAATTATAGATTATACACATGCATAAAGAAACGGATCAAAATAAATTTGATCATACAAAGAAATAATATGAATGTTTTAAAGAGAGGAATAGTACATGCATTTTAACGAATTATTCTCTGGCAGCTATAGAGTATACCATATTATGGAAAGAGTACAATTTAAAACCTCCTGGTTTCGATGCAAGTCGTGATCCTAATTCACGATTAGAAAGTTTAGACAACGAGAAAGTAAGAAAACAAAGGGATAGAATAAATATTTAGCAGCATTTGCAGAAGGAAACGTACAAGTTGTTAGCTTACAGGTGTTTTTCCTTAAACTTGCATTTATACATATATTTGCATTACGAAAGGATATGTAACCATAATGATATGCAGTCAATAGTTTAGCAAAAACCGACTCGTGACATTTTTTTATATTTTACAAGAGAATCTCTGTTAATTGCGATCCTGCAAATCGATAATACAGTGTAAATGTGCTGTGATGATTAAAAGCATTAAGTACTGAAGCTTTACTTATCAGGGCTGCCAGATTTTTGACTTTTTTACATTTACAATAGTAGGAACATTGAGTTTAGTACACGTAACACGATAGCTAATCGTAACAATTACATACTGAAAAGTTTTACAAAATGTAAAACTAGGATAGAATTATTTAAATCTTTTAAACATACAGTGCCATAGCAACGAAAAATCAAATTTTACAAGTATTCTTAATCAATCAGTTCTAGACAATATATATATATACATATATATATATTTTTTACTAATACGGAAATTTTTTAAAAATGTAGCCAGAAAAATTGGTATTTATAATGATTCTTTAGACAGAAGTAGTCTGTCTTTTTGTTCTTTGGGGCATTTAACTTTTTTTATTAATTAATACTTCCGATAAGGAAATATAATAGTATGCATACAGAATACTGCCATAAAATAACGATGGAAAATTTTATACTATTCTTAATAGTAAAAAAGAAAATGATCTAAGAGAATAATTTTACACAATAATTACGCGAATTAAGTTTGATAATATTGCACATGAAACATTTGTCATTTAGAATCTCAACATGCTTGTATGTTGGAAGAAGTAATGGTATATTGTGTACTAATATTTATTTTATTTTGATAAATTAAAAGTGAAGAATATTTTAATATAATTTTATATGTGCGAGATTTTGGTAGTTTTCTATTTAACGTAACGTAATATTTTTTGTTTGTGCTTATAATGAGGTTTCGATGTTATACAAGTTTTTGCAATTAGTGCAATTTGACTTAATAATATTGTTTGAATTCACATGAATATTCTTTATAAAAATAATCAAAAGAAGTATAGCAGTTAATAATAACAATTAAACGCTGATAACAAATACACAGCAATGCAAAGTCCACCTAAATTGAAATATATAAATATATAGCACAATGTATTTTCTTAAATATCATAGTATATCTCTCTTCCATTTATTTGTATGAAAATTATTTACATAAACATTACGGGAAAACTAGTGCGAGATGATTTAGAAAGATAGATATCTTGTACAAATAAGTTATGGTAAAAAGTTAAGCTCATATCATTATTTCTAATTCATTGTCTTATTAATTTTAATTGTGATTGTATTTTTTTTTTTTTTTTTAATATTTAATGAAAGAAAGTCATGTTTAATTTATACAAATATTCAAGATGTTTTTTAAAAACTCAGTATAAATTATAGTAACTTCTTTTTAACTTGAAATATATATAAGAAAGATAGGACCTTTGTGCCATATATATTTGGTTTGTAAAACATATATAAAATATTATGTTAAAATTAAATTTTATATTTAAAATAAATTCTCAAATAATTTATAATATTTTAAAATAGATCGAAAGAAAAACATTTAAGGCCAAAGTGATTAAAAATGGTTAATTATCTCAAGGAATAATTTTAAAATTTGTTAAAAGAAAGATTATAATTGCTTTTGCAATTTATATTAACATTAATTAGTTTACAAACATGAATTTTACGATTACATAAGAAAGCTTAAACAATTAATAATTGTTTTAGCTATTCTAGTCCCAAAATCTTATAAAGAGTAAAAAAAAAGGCATATTACAGCTTGCACTAGATGTACATAATGTAGCATAGAAGCATATCCTAAATTGATCGAATCTACGTCTTTTACGACATAATTATATATTTTTTTATTCCTTAAATCTGTGCACTAGTAGGTCTTATCATGGAAACTTTATTAATGAAAATGCAGTTAATCTTTAATTTCTGTTTGGTTTGTGTGACATGTTTGAAATAAAATAAAATAATTGCTAAATAGTCATACAATTATTTGGTGGTAACTAATATTTTAAAATAATTACTATTTTCAAAAAATTACAAATTATAATGTACTGTAAATTAAAAGTATATGTCTTAAATGAACAAGTTTAACAGCTTTTATCTTCATTTATTATAATTTAAAATAATTTAAACTTTTAATATGTATATGTATACTTCTGCATATGTATAATAATGCATTAATTAACCATAATGTATTTCGGTTATGTATTATAATGTAATGCATAATTCGCATTTTTTGTAAGTAGTGCACTTATTTTACAAATTCTTAGGTACTTACACTGGCTCGTTTGCTCTTTAATATTGCGTATGTAAATTATCAGTAACGAATATTTGTAATATTAATTTTTTTTTTTTTAATTAAAATTTTATATACAAATTTTGCACATTTAATGTGGGCATAATGTAATTTAAAATACACTACTTACAACTTTTGCATTTAAAATCATAGGATGCGAATTACTTTCTCATCTTTCCTCTTTTTAACGAAATCACTAAGCGATTGCTATGAACCAAAGTTATGTATTACGATTTAAGATAACATTTATGTTTTTTTATTATGAACTATTGCACATAATAAGTATAAAAAGAATGAATGTATGAAATGTAAAGATAATCTAGTCATCACAAATCTGCTTCTAATTTTTATTTGTGTACGTGAATGCTCTTAGTTTGCACATGGACGAAATATAATCTTTAAAAGAGCAATTAGCTTATAAATGAATGAAATAAAAAAAACTGAGAACAGAAAGAAAAGGGGATATGAAAGTAAAGATGCAACTTAATACTGTCAATTTAGATAGAATGCAAAGGAAACCAAACGACGGTACTAGAAATTGTGTAGAAATTACAAATATATGTATATGTGCTAGGATATGTGAGTTTAATTACAAGTAATTTATAAACATTTTTCTGTTTTTGTACATGTAACAAAAAAAAAAAAAAAAAAAAAAAGGATGCCAGACAAACAGCCTATATACTAATAGGCATGGCATTTTCGGGTACCACAAGCTGGGATTTACAGATATCCCCAATCGTGGATTGTTTAGAGAGGAGGATCCAACGAAGACCACAGTTCTATCAAAAACTCTTCTAATCGAAAAAGCTCCAACTAATACCCGCTACAGTTTCTCAAAGTTTGAAACCCAATGGGTATAAAAGATATTTTTAATTTACGGAAATAAAAAAATGGGCTACCAGAGCTCTCTCTTTCTCTCTTTTTTTCCTTAAAAAATAAAAAATTTTGGCATCTTACAGACGTGTAACTAATCTGATTGTCAATAAATTTTTTTTTCTGTAATAACATTTATATATATTTTTATTTGTTCACTAAAAGTCAGATATGGCATTTGCTGCGGCTGGCGTACGTGACTTCTCCTTCTCTCACATCACATCAAAATCACGTACGCTAGCCGTCTCGCAGCACCATGAATACCATTCCTGACGGTGAGTGTACTTTATGTACTTTTACTTTAACATACACGTTTGTTATAGATAATAATATACGCTTTTCTAAAAAATAAAATTAACATCATACATGTATTTCAATTATTTATATTAAAAAATAAAAATTATCAAATTTTAAGTTAGCGCGCAAAATAAAAGAGAAGGGGAGGACAATAAAGTAATGCTTTACTTATATATAACAAATATATTTTCATACTGCATTGGACCCACATATATCATTATTCAAATGTTTTACATGTCACTAATATCTTTCAATTTGATTTCATTATTAAAATTTACATATTTCACAAATATGGACAGATATCTTTTGTTTTAACTGTAAAATATGTATATGTAATATTTAAAAGAATATTACATGAATAAAATATTGCATCTATATAATTCTAACC
Organism: Cardiocondyla obscurior; assembly: GCF_019399895.1. Taxonomy (NCBI): domain Eukaryota; kingdom Metazoa; phylum Arthropoda; class Insecta; order Hymenoptera; family Formicidae; genus Cardiocondyla; species Cardiocondyla obscurior. The sequence goes on along the minus strand of NC_091871.1, from coordinate 3,828,283 downwards.
ATTAGCAAAAAGCTTGCATACAAGACAGAATTAAGGAAGACACATAATCATGTATACTTACAATTATCAACTCGCCATAAATAAATGCGATTATTTATTAGAAATGCAATATATAAATTAATAAACTTTTCAGGCTGTAACAATTTAGTAGAAAACATTGACTTTTCTACGACTTATAGTCGATAATTATATACTTATCTTAATATTACATAAGTCCTAGCTTGAAAAATATTTCTTCTTATCAAATTAAATAATAGACCTTTGCAAAACCGGCATCTTGCTTCCAATGACTTAGAAGGTATTTCTCAGGACGAACAGTGGAATGTGCCTCCTTTTCGGAAAAATCTGTTTTATGCCCACACAGCAATAAATTGGCCATGCATCGTTGAAGAACAGCTGGTGTCTGAATTGAACAAGTGAATGATGAAAGTAGTGGCATATGTCGTTAGTATTCAACAAGTTTTGGACGGGTTTTGACATAAATATACGCTGCTATTATCACAAATACTGCAGCTATGGTGGGTAATACGACTGTGAATACTCTCTGCTTGTTTTCAAGAAATTCCTTTTTCCGTTCTTTCTTCTGTTTATTCGTCTCTTTCGTCTTCCCTTTTAACTGCCGCATATTTTCGCTGCAAATCAACACAATTATGCACTACTGGACGGGCATATGTACTTACAAGCATGAATTACATTTAAATCTCTTAACTATTGTCAAACTGCTGAAAAAGATGAGAATTAAATCGTAAAAAAAGCATCAAAGTGAGTTGCGAGTTTTTAATTCCGGTGTAAACATAAGCAGGTAGCCGCGCTAAAAACAATCGCAGTCTACGCGATCGCGCCTGTCTCGCATATGTTCAGAGCCAACTTACGAATTTTTTAGAATGAAGTGACAGAGATAAAAATGATCGTGATATCGGTACCTTAAGGAGATCGCACGAGGCACGAGGGAGACAGCAAGACCGCACAAAGTTAATTTCTGGTGCAAGTTGAATTTGCGCACATGACACGTAGCCAAACAATTAGCACGTAGCTGCAACCGGTTACGCTGTCACTTGCGCATGTACAGGTGATTACACCAAACGCCCGCGTCCCCAAAATCACCATTACCAGTGCAAGAACGAACCGTGATACGAAGCTTTGACCAATCGCAGTGCTCAATTACTGTTGTAGCTCGCGTTCGATTGATTGGAGTCAACGGCATTTACGTATGGCAGACGAGTGCAAGTAAACGCAGTGCGGAAGTATCGCGGCCATCGTGGGTTTACCTGCACCAGAATGCACCGTGAGGGACCTCAATTTTTGCACTCCGAGTGTACGTGCACCGAACGCGCACCACCAGCGGTGGTCTAACTGAATTTCCTGCGGCATACAGATGCGGTAACGCGGGTTCTTGGTGAGAATTGGCGTCGCGATTTCGGTCTCGCCACGTTGATACGCGATTAATTGCACGCGGCCATTTTGCCAGCATTCGTCCCTATCGGCGATCGTGAGTCCCGATGTCGGGCCCGCTCGATTTGGGGCGCTGCGCAATGTTTTCCCGAGTGTCACGCATGTACGATTGTTTATCCGCCATTTTGTTCTGCCATCGTGCGCGTAGTTTTCGGCACAGTGGTCCGCATTAAGATGAATACGAACCGCTGAGGCGTATCGAGTCGCCGTCGCCGTTCACCGATTCTACGCACAACATCGCAGGCACCGTTGCCGACCGTAGAATGTGAGTGATCAGGTTTCCCCGGGATGTATACCTGTGATGGCAACCCGTGACAAGTTACGTCTGACCCAACTTTCCTGACTTTTGAGGCCAAATGACAATTACCAAATAAAACGGACGATTTTTCGCTTCGTTCGCCAGGTAAGTTTACCCGGAGCGTTTGCGGCACTTGCTCGCAAAGCGACATCGAGCGATTAGGCATTTTCGACGCCTGCAAAGCGCCAAGAGTGACCCAAATCGGCCTCTCTACTTGCGTTGATGTTCTTTTTTTTTTTTTTCCCCTTCAATTTTCTGAACCGTTATGCGATCGTCATTCCCGTCGGAAAGAAATGGTGTCATAACTAAATCCGTTAATCTTATTAATCTTCAAACATATTCTCTCTTTTCGTGCCGATCAATTATACCGTTTGCGTTTAGCAGCTGTTTTACTACTCTACAGTTTGGTTACGTATGTTGACGGTACGAGAGTTGCGTATCGTACGTATTTTGTTTATGATAATAAAAGTACCATACTGATTCATGCTGATTAATTTGATAATTTATGTATTATTTGTATGGGATAAGTATACTTATTATTTCAAAAATATATATGAATGATCTTTGTATAATTGGATATTTATGCGGTTACTGTTGAATTTTAATTATATGAAGATTATAAATTTGCTAATGCATTTTATGTTCTCTTGTAGAATGTCAGGGCAGAGTGGTGGACGTCGAGTGCGCTTGGCCAAACTTAATGATCAATTGACATGCAAATTATGTGGTGGATACTTCATTGATGCAACTACCATTATAGAATGCTTACATTCATGTAGAGTATCTTTTTATTGCATATATAATTGCATATATTTGAATTAATTATTAAATATAACGCTGTACATAAAAACTATAATTAACAGTTGAATGTATAATATTATAAGTTCTTTAATGTCTGTTCACAGTTTGCAGGAGTTGTATTGTTAAATATTTGACGAATAACAAATATTGCCCAATCTGTGAAGTACAGATTCACAAAAGTAGGCCGCTATTAAATATACGTCCCGATCATATGTTACAGGATATTGTTTATAAACTGGTACCTGGATGTTATCAAAGTATGTATTTTTCTTTTATGGAAAATACTCAATTTCCCTGTTTTTTTTTTTTTTTAATATTATAAGGATAATGTGACAAAAATATTGTTTTAGATGAAATGCGATGTAGGAGAGAATTTTATGCAAAACATCCAGAAGTATGTACTCAATCTGTGTCTTCGGAAGCTCGTGGAGAACCTACAGACTCCCATATATATTCTCCAGATGAATCTATCAGCTTGTCCTTGGAATATTCTAATCCTTGTACAAAAGATATAAGTGAGACAATTGCTGAAAAGTCCCACGTAAGGCGATATTTCCGGTGCCCTGCAGCAGTTACAGTATTCCATTTACAAAAACTAATAAGAGCCAAGTATGGCCTTAGTGATGCAAATAGAATCGATGTATTGTATGAAGAGGAACCATTATGCAATAATTATACACTAATGGATGTGATGTATATTTATCATTGGAGGCGGGTATGTATTTAATTTATATAACATTATTTAATTAAAATTTGCATTTATCTACAATAATACCATATGTATTATATATTGCAGAAAGTACCGTTACATTTAAGCTATAGGATATTTGAAACATCTTCGAAACGCTTGAAATTATCAGAAGACAATGCAAACTTCAAAAAATCATTAATGGATGCTGGTATAGATTCTAAAGAATTAAAAGAAGATGAAAAATCATTGAAACGAGAATGGAAAGAGGTGCAATTGAAAATATCGGAAACAGGCGTAATGAGTGTAACCGATATATCGAGTGCACCACACAAAAGGGATACAGAGATCGAGATTTTGGAAGATGAAAAATCTTCTGGAGGAGAGACTATAACATCCATCACTGAAATTGATAAATCAGATTCGGTGAACATAGAAAATTGTGGTGTATCTAAATCTTCTGTAGAATTAATACCATCTACTTTACTTATTGATGCGCAAATAACGAAAAATTCAGCATTTTCTGATTCGGGCAGTGCATTTTTCGTTACAAATGATGTTAAGGTAACAAGTGACAATTCATCAGCTAACTCGAATTCTACATCGCTAAATAATCAGCACAATGGAACTGCAGCAAAGCAAATAAATGAAACGAGAAATTGCACCACTTCCGTAAAATTGCAACAGGACGCACAAGAAATAAAAGTCTGCAATCAAAGTGTTAACATCGAAAATAAATCTGAAACGGTTTTGCAAGAGCAAAAAAGTATTGATCGCGCGGTGACACAAGTTGCAGAGAAGAAAATACCTGTCAACGAAGGGACAGAAAAAAAGGATACACATGCGAAAAAGATATCAATTAATAATAATAACAACAATGCCGATTTTCAAACTGAAAGTCAAAAAGAGTGTGTAAAAAATGCTAATGAAACAAAAATAGGAAGTGCCGGATCAAAAATTGATGCATTAAGTGCAAAATTACCATTTCAACCAAAAACGGGTCAAGTTAATAATACCTCCAAGAAAACGCTGAAGGAAAAGCGTTCAACTATTCAAGAAAATACAATAAAGTGTGATGTAAAATCATCAACTGGAGATACAAAACTCATTAATATGAAAGTGCAAATAAATTCTGAGAATACACCGGGCAAAGTATCAATTTCGGCCACATCTCCTTTACAAAAGTCGGCTACATCAATAGTGGCGCCTCAAAATATTTCGAATTCTTCGTCCGGATCTGATAAACAAAAAGTTTTTAATGAAAAGGATAATCAAAGTTATAATATTGATTTACAACAAGCATTGAATTTACTGGAACAGAAAAATGCACCCGTACAAACATCGACAGAATCTGTTTCGAAAACGAGTCGTGTCGGCAATCAGAAATTACAGAACAACAATGTAGCCGCAAAAAATGAGAATGTTGCGTCTGCCGTGTCGAATATTTTTACATCTTCATTCAATGAGACAACGATATTTCCTTATACGCTTGACGACATCGTAAATAACTCTATCGTACTAAAAACAGCGCTACAGAACGCTAGTAGCATATCTCACAAATCATTAGAAGCATCGCCTGTTGTTTGTGCAACGTCAAATAATCAAATGCCTCAGTTCAGCACGCAAACGTCATCGACAAATGTGTATTCAACACCTACGTCACTGAAAAATAATTATAGTAATATAAACCAGGATGTAACTACCGTAACAGCCACGTCAACCGCAACGATCGCAGCAACGGCAATGTCGAAATCGGCGACAACTGGGCCAATACCTCCGTGTCCAGATGCGATTCCTATATCATTGATGAAACAAATGTCCATGCGTAAGCAAGATGTGACCGCGAAGGGCACTAATCTGAATGAAATTTGCGCAAAAATCAGCTCTAATAACGGTTCGAAGATTAATGATATTTGCGCGAACTTAGGGGAGAACTCGAAGGAAAAAATCAAAGCGGACGCGCATGGTAAATCAGATGTGCCGGATCTGGTAAGAATAAGTGCGAAAAAGAATTCGCCGTCGTTATCAAATTCGGATACAACGATCAAACATATACCGAATATTCCAAACGTACCGGTGTACACTCCAAGCAGTAATGCGACAACAATAGAGAATAAAATTGGAAAGTCTGCCACGTCGACATCCGCTTTGGCGGTATCGACATCGTCGGCACCGACGTCAGCGCATGCTACTCAGAGATTGGGGCCCGTTAAAAAACAGAGTCAATCGGTCGGGTACAAGACGTTGCGCGATCCACCGAAGTCCTGGAATCCTACTCTGTCGAAAAATAATTACGTAGCGGAGAAAAATCAGGCGAAGGAAATGCAAAATCAAACTCAGACCTCCATGTCCGAGGGTACGAATAAACAGATACCATCTAAGCCAGCTAAGATTTTTAAGATGCGAAATATGCCGCGATACTTGGGTAATCCTGCGTCAGGCGTGAAACCTATGTATGGAGTCACAAACGATACGAAGGAGAAAGAACAGTCGACGGTCAACGCAAAAAATGCTACTCTTAATATGATGAAGATTGATCCTAAAACATTATCGCCCGTCGTTTCGACGATTAATTCGCCACCACCTTACTCGCCGAACGCTCGAAGTTATCAGAACACTCCGTTTTCGCGAGATATATGCAGAAACACTGGCTCACCTATATCGTCGAGGAACTCGCCGGTAAATATGCTGTCGACCAATCCATTTATACCATCTCCTACTCCTAATACGAATCCTCGGATTATATTTCCTCCTCATTTTCCGCATCCGTTTCCAGACGCCAGTCAATTTCCAAATCCTTTGATACGGTCACCCATCGGTATTCCGCCTGCCAGTGCCTTCCACAGTAGTCTACCGCCCTCCATCAACAAGCTGTATCAGCGATCGAGTTATATCCCACAGACTACTGGTTATGCGCCAGTGGTTGGTCAGCTACCTACGGTGCAGAGAATACCACCTAGCAGTCATTCGTCCTCACCGAAGTCGCCCAAAACCTCGTCGCCGAGCTCAAATTCGTCTACATCGTTTAACCTTGGGAAAGCGGAGTCGCAGTCGCCGATTACGTCAACGGTGGACAGCGTCGCGCAGCTTCTTTCCAAAAACGTAACTGTGTCAGTGTCAGCGCCGATTCCAGTACCTGTGTCGGGACCGCTGCAGTGGGAACTCAATGCGTTTAATCTATCCAAAACTGGCGGTTCGTCACCAAGCCCGACTGCTAACGTCGTCAAAACATCATCCCCCAGCAATACCAGCACTGAAGTGCAGCTCGTTAAACCGAATTCGTCTTCAGCTTCAATTAATTTGCCAGCGAATACAACGAGTGTGGAAACACCCGAGAAATCGAATTCATCTAACGGCGCCAATGAAAAAAAGCAGAGCAAAGAGACGGATGGGCGAAAGATACAGGAGGCTACGCGATGTAAAGAAGATCATTCAATATCGAAGCATACAGACACCAAGTGTAACAACGAGGCCGCTGACAATGTCTCGAGTTTAAATGACGAAAAGGAGAAAAACCAAGCAGCCAAAATCAACGGCGATGTTGTTACAACGGAACAATTAACGAATAAAAAATCTAAGGAGGATGGCAGTAATAATGAAGCAATCAAGACAACAGAAACCGAACGAGATGTGAATACGAGCCAGGTGCAACGGTCCACGGCCAAAGAACGAAATAGTATTCCAAAAAATAACACACAAACCAGTATCAACGACTCGCCTGCGGACGATTCCAAGAAAGAAGATTTTGGCAAAAGTAGTGAGCAGATACAGGGTAATAAATCTGAAGTACAAAAAAATAAAGCAGAGACGTGATCGTGAGATGAAAGGATTAATCATCTTTAGATGTGCATCGCAATAGATCTTGCTATACACATTCGGTTGCATTTAATTCAGCATAGTGTGGCTCAAGTGTGAGATGAATTCTGTGCAAGCTTATATACATGGCCCATGTTCTGATGTTTACTGCCAGTAATTCTACATTTTCAACTATACGATTGAATGTATGTGTATGTTATGTGCATTTATGCACACATATGTGCACGTAAATCTACACACGGACATTTAAAAAAATTGTGCTTTGAAAATCTGCACAAATTATGAAAAATGTCAGAAGATATGCTGGTTATGAAGCTGATGAATTTTACATGTGTATCATGCAAAGAGTAAAACTTTCGATGTGAGAAGCACTTTTGATCATTGTTGAAGACGTTTCATGGTATGTTAAGATCTGTATATTTCTGTAAATAGCAATCGCAAAAAATCTAATTATTTTCTATTTTAAATGAGTTATATTATGACAACTACATTAAATATATTATTTTATAGAAGTAGATTAATAAATATACACTACTCAGAAAGAAAATAGGTAACACTTCTCATATCCTAAGAATTTTGGCTATCGTCATAATAAAGAAAATATTCAAAATTTTTAGAATATATAAAGTTCTTTTTTTTTTTTTATTTAGTAGTGTAATATGGTCATCTGAATTTTCATACGCATATCTAACTCTGCTATTAACATTAATTCTTCATGGTTATTGTACATGCATATATGTATAAATGTGTCTATGCAACATATCTCATTTTTATTGTAATACTTTTCTTTTTTTTTTTTTTTTTTTTATTTCTAAATGGACCTTTCAGTTTAATAAATGTGACTCTTTGACATCTTGTCATCGTAAACTTTAACACTTCTATGATATTAAATACTGCACAATGATTAAATTATTACATAACTTATCAAAATATATAAAATTATTTCCGTACGCGTATGAAGAAAAAAAAAAGAGAGTGAAATATGTTTCAAGTGGGAGTCTCTATGTCATATTTTTCTTACTTTGTTAGATATATATTGCAATATAATGAAATATATATATATATTTTTCACAAATACGAATACAAATTGTGCACTGAGCACTTGGAAAACAGGTTTATAATTAAAATTATATATTTAAATGAATTATATAATTTGTATTGCTTAGTGCTATATATGCTTGCTGTTAATTTGTTAAAAACGTTATGTATAATGCATTATAATATCTTAATAATATGTAATGTGCGTTCTTGTGTATATTAAATAGATGCAAGATTATTCTTTAATGTTAAGTAACTAAAAGTGTCGCAATCACTTTTTCGATAAATAATGTAATTATGGAAAAAACATTTACAGAACGTGTGAACATATATAATTACTCATAGTAGAAAGAGAGTACCCATAAACACACGAGCACATACATATGTGTATAAAAAAAAGTATTAAGCATAGCTGATTAATTAAATTAATAATGTTACCTAAATTTAAATTATACATTTTTATATCATATAAGGTTGATGAAAAAAATTTATATAGTCTGCAGCATTGAATATTTTTGAATGACCCTTTATTTCGTACAAGAATGTAAAATTATGTACATAATATTTGCAATGATATTTCTGAGAAATAATTTCGTTTTTAATTTTATTTTTTACACGCTTATATACATTTCTAATTATTATTTCTTCAAATATATCTTTATATTTTTTTATTTAACATTCCGAATAGTACTCATTAATAATTCATAAAAAATCGTAACTTTGTAAAAAAAATTAATCGAGTTGTATATCTTGAAATAATTATTTTTATTATTTAAAATATAAAATGCCATCAATTAGAGTACTCACGACAATTACTAAAGTATACTTTATTTTATATGATTAAATTTGAAGTTTCTTACTTTCAGACCGATCGATACGAAAATAATATAATTTTGAAAGGTAATTTTAAAAATATTCGAAGACTGCTAATGGTAGTGAAATATCCGAGGCCTTATCCTGTCATATATCGAATAATTAATATGGAACAATAAAAATGATGATAAAAATGTATGCGATATGATTACGACAAAAGCATTAGTTAACAATTAAATACTGTGATCATTACGTTACTTCATCTTAAATGGAAAAAATATTCTAACGAAACAAAATTATTGGTAGTAAACGCATAATAATTTTCTGTTCTTTTTCTCGCTATCCTTTTTCCTTATTCTCATCTGCTCCTTTTGAGTTCTTTCTATCGTCTTCTTTCTCAACTATCTTTTTTTAATCTACATATATTTTTATTTTTAATAATATATTTATGTATTTTGTTGTCCGTTTATATTATTATATGCATCAATAAAGAAGCAAACGATTATGAAAAGATTGAGAAAAGAATATTAACAAAATGACAAATTTTGTTAAATTATTTTAATAATTGGAGGTAAATTTTTCTCAAATATAATTTTATTTGTAAATAGTGTATTATGATTATAAAATATATGTTACGTAAAGAAAAAAAAGTTATTCTATATTGAAAGGATACTACATGTATCTTTCCGTCAAAACAAAAAATTTTTAGATGTATGCTGCAGAATAGAAAATATATTGTATTTTTAATCAATTTTTGTATATGTGTATATGTGTATGCATATACATATATAACATAAAAGTAATAATAATTCTACATGGAATTAGAAGAATATTCTCTTCGCTAATAATGCAAAAATATAATTGATTGCACCTACATATAAAATTGTATTATTCATATAGAACATTATCCTTCATATGTAAAATTGTCACAGGAGAATATATCTCAATTTCACATGATAGTTATTAGATATTTTTATATATTAGATATTTTTTCAACGTGTCTCACAATATCTTTCAACTTGTACACTAATTCTTGTAGTTGCTGTATGCTACATGTAAATATCACATGTTTTATTTGATTACACTCCTTTGTACTTATTTTTATGTTATAAATTGGTATGTTGGTAAAGCGAGTACTAATCTACAATAAAGAATACAATATTGAATTGCTATACATATATATAAAATACATAATTTATGTAATAATCACATATAGATTACAAAATGTAGTTCATAAAACATTTTTATTATCAAAATTGTACGAATATGACGAACATAATATTATTGAAGGATAATGAATTTACCTTAACGCAATGATGTAAACGCCAATCTATGTCCACTATGTGCTGCAAATTATTTCCTGTCAGTTCTAACTGAGTTTGGATATCTTTTTTATTATTCACATATTTGTTGCACAGATTTTCAATTCTTGATCCGCTAATATGTTTATTATGAAGGAAATTTTTCAGACTTTCTTCGTCGTAATCGTGTCGAGCAGCCTCTATAAAGAGGCAAGCTATATTGGCAAAAGCAGCTTTTATCAAATCTGATTTCGATGGACATATAGCGGTAACAACTGCAAAAAGATATAAATTATAAATATCTGTATCTCGAATGTTTTAACACTTCGAGATAAATTAAATGAGATTTGTTTACTTTTTTCATTGTTTACATTCTTCGAAATATATGACATTATACTATCCAACAGTTGCAAAAACGTTTCTTCAGGTAAAACATTGCTATTTTGTATGTTCGCTAAACCGTCGATAATTTCCTTCGTTAATTCCATCTCGACAGAGTGTAGCATCAATTATTTCTCCATGCATGGGAATGTAAGCAGCACTTATTAAAAGTACATCTCACATTGCAGTTTGTATTTTAATCTAGTTTCTGAAAACCAAAAATTGATTAATACATTAATAATGTTGTTTAACGAGTCGAAATCACCTAAACTCCCTAAACCAAAATTACAAAAATTTCAAATAAATCTCTACTGTACCCTTATTTAGGATGATAAGAAAAAAATGCACTCGTGACGTTTTACACTGGAGAAATTCACAGCATCGACACAATATTCAACACCGTTCAGTGTGCAGACTGTGCAGTGACAGCAGTGAGTAGTGACGCATGAATTACATTAACCTGCATTGATCTACACCGATTCAAAATTAAACAATTATTTAGTCATACCTCGTCTACATGCATTTTACTTAATTTTAAACTGAGTAAATTACAACATAATATAAAAAAAATAAAAAGAGAATTTATTAAATATTAACACACCAGAATGCGCAACCCAACTCTGACCCTTTGATTATTATAATAACCTCCAGCTTGGAGGCTCCAAGCTATTATATTACAAGTTGATTCGGCTGTAAAGAACGGACTGTATCCTCGACGAAAAATCGATAAACGTTCTCTATCTGGTGACGTCACGCGGTGCAAATTTACACGCACACATGTAGGCATTGCGAACTTGTTGATCTCATTTGACCGAATAATTTGTAAAAATATTGCACACGGGGTAAGTACGTGTGAGATAGACGGCTTGTGTCTGTGTAAGTCTTCTCTCCCCTCTTCTGTGTAATTGCCGATAATAATTATCGTGTTTATAAAGCCGGCAATTGTTGCTCTAATAGAGAAAAGTGATAGCTATCATTCGTAGTAATTTCCATATCAGCTAGCGTATGATAAAGCCAACATTATCGATGATGCATACTTGGCGCATGAAACATGTGTTTTCGTTCGTACACGTTACGATATATGCACATAAAATTAATATATAACCAAACGTGAAAATTGTATTTATATTGTTATTGTATTTAGTTAATACGTTTTAAACGGACAATCGTCAGGTTCTCACAGAACGATGTGCATTTTGTTTTCGTTTGTTTCTGCTTGTAAAGAGACGTACTTCCTACCATCTGTTCCTGACATCTGATTTGCTTTTCACCTGTTGCTTCTCCAAGTTCCTACTGTCACATTACATCCACATGAAAAGAAAAACCTATTATCGCCATTCGGATTTTATGCAAAATGTCGAATTATCCATATGAATATGCAAGATGCCTAGGTATGCTCTCAGCAGCTAAGAATGTAATATGCTTAATATAAATCGTTCATGTAGAGTTATTTAAGTATTTTGGAATTTATATTGTGTATTATTTTCTATTGTACAGTAATATATAAAATGTATTTCAGATATGGAGCAAATAAGAGAGTCTCCCCAAACGCATGCTCATTCTATGGAGGGCTTCTTTCCTCTTCTTAGTCTTACTGAAGGATGTGGAGCTCTTATTATAATTTTAGTGGCTGTATGGACAGGTCACTATAGAAATGGCTTCTCCTGGACTCATGATCCAAAGCTGGAATTTAATTGGCATCCTTTGCTAATGACTATAGGGATGGTGTTCCTATATGCCAATGGTAGTATATATAAAAATAATAAAGTCTACATTGTATAATCTACTTAAGATTTACAAATTTGTTTTGTTTGCAGCCATGCTCATCTACAGAACTCAAAGAGACGTTCGTAAACGGCGGCTAAAGCTGATTCATGCAGGAATTATGTTGTTTATTGTATTGTTAACAGTGATCGCTTTAGTAGCCGTCTTCGACAGCCACAATCTAGTTATTCCTCCTCAACCGAATATGTATTCACTACATAGCTGGATAGGGATGACCACTGTAATATTATTTTGCTGTCAGGTAAATTTTGGCATAGAACATGCATAGCAATGCAAATATGTCTTTAATACTATCCAAGATATAAATTATTAATTAATTTTATTTTTATTTGACCGTATTTTGCTTTATTTTATTTTATTTTAAAATGTGCTGAGATAGTATTTTCAACCCCACTGACAATTAATGTGTTTGCTGTCATGAGCGATTTTGACAGGCAGATAAATTTTTTTTTTTTAATAAAATGTAAATTATTTTTTTTTTTAGTGGCTTACTGGATGCATCACGTTCCTCTTTCCTGGATTGCAAACTCCATTGCGAATTTCGTATATGCCAATACACGTATACTTCGGCGTTGGAGCTTTTGTGGGCGCGATTATTTCGTGCCTGTTAGGACTTAACGAGAAAGCGATTTTCGCATTAGGGTTAGTAGCCATTAGCTTTCTTGGAAAATAATAAATTATCAAAAGATATATCTTTGCGTTTGGAATTTCAGGGAAAACTATTCAGCGTTTGTAGGTGAAGGAATGCTAATAAATTTTATTGGATTGCTGCTGATAATATTCGGAGGATTATCCGTGTATTTGGTAACCCAAGAACGTTACCGACGTTTGCCGAGAGCTGAGGACGAAGTCTTGTTGTCTGACTAAGATACAAATTGCAATATGTTGCCGAATTTACTTCTTGATGTGAAAATACCTTACTATTATTCTAAGCTTAATAAGTATTCAACAGGTACTTACAAGTCTTGTATTACCTTGTAAGTCTTGCATTATCTTTATATATAAGGCTGATCTAATCGATTGAAGCTCATATGCAAAAGAAAGATAAGAAATTATCTATTCTAATGACACATTTTTTTATTCTAGTCTAAACATAACTTTTTATTATTAAAAAAAAATACTTAAACAAGTATTCATTTGTGTTTATATATTAAATTAAAATTAATATATATTTATTAAAAGTTAATGTCGATATATATTTTATATAAATTCAGGAATAGTTGTATTTTTCTGGAAACTATGGTGCTAAGTGTACAAATATATATACAATTATGTTAAACTCCTGCATAAATTTATATTTTGCAGTTGATCTTTTTAAGTACATGACAATTGAAATATTATATGTACAAATATATAATCAATATAAAAATATATGTGAGATCTGGCAAAAGCAATTTTAATTTGTAAAAATTTATTCGAAAGGCACGAAGACCGTGTGGAAAGTAAACAATTACGTGCAATTGAAAAATGAATGAGAGATTCAAGACTTTTGAAAATCAAGTGGAACGACATTCGCGCTGTCTCCGAATATTTTCGCTCTCTAGAACTGCATATCCGAATCAATCGGCGGTTCACTGCAAAGCAACGAAAAATTGATAAAAGGAAACCGAGGAAGGCTTGACAAAAACTTTTCGCGCCGTCGTAAAGCGAATTTCACGCGTTCGTTCTAGTACAATTGTAAGCAACGCGTATATGGACCCACACGTACTCGACTAGCGCACACTCGCAGTGGCCTCTCGCGCGTCCCGCAAACGAGAATTGTGACCACTGGTCATCAGTGGTCGCAGATTTTAGACGGGCAACATACGCACACTAGGCACAATGCCGTGTGTGCCCGTAGCGCCTGCTAATGCCTCGGACGCAGAGAACCCAACTCGGAATCGCGGCTTCCACGCGTTTAGATAAAGAGGCTCGTCCGTGTGAAGCCAGCGTTTCGGCTGCCGTCGGATAGAAAAACAGGCCAGACCTATACACTGTCTGTCCTGTTCTTTCGTGGCGTCGCCGGCACATATCGCAGATCCGCTTCTCGGTAACATCGCGGAGTCTAAAATAATTTTAAGTAGTACGAAATTCGAGTCTGTATGGTCCGACATTTTCAAGGTATAATGTAATATAAGTTTTTAATGTACAATGCAACAAAAATTTTCCGTCCCACTTAAACAGACTGCGGACTGTCGGTTGTATATACTTTTCATATTTTCTGCAAGTACAACCGGTGTGGTTAAAAATTTTTGATGCATCCTACACATCATTTCACTTAAAGCAATATAATATTAGTGCAAATAAATATATTTAATATATGTATACAGGCGCGCGCCTGTATTTTAATTCAAGGAAATAAGACAGCTGTCTTATTTAATTTATTAAATAAAAAATTTGCAAAAAAAGCATTATTTCTCTGAAAATAATATATATTAAAGCATATGCATATAAAAATATATAAGTATACATAAGACATATGTAATATAACATTTAAAATAAAAAGAAATAAAGACAATTAAATAGAGAATTTGTAAAAAAAGCATTATTTCTCTGAAAGTAATATATATTAAAGCATATGCATATAAAAATATATAAGTATACATAAAACATATGTAATATAACAATTAAAATAAAAAGAAATAAAGACAATTAAATAGAGAATTTGTAAAAAAAGCATTATTTCTCTGAAAGTAATATATATTAAAGCATATGCATATAAAAATATATAAGTATACATAAAACATATGTAATATAACAATTAAAATAAAAAGAAATAAAGACAATTAAATAGAGAATTTGTAAAAAAAGCATTATTTCTCTGAAAGTAATATATATTAAAGCATATGCATATAAAAATATATAAGTATACATAAAACATATGTAATATAACAATTAAAATAAAAAGAAATAAAGACAATTAAATAGAGAATTTGTAAAAAAAGCATTATTTCTCTGAAAGTAATATATATTAAAGCATATGCAAATAAAAATATATAAGTATACATAAAACATATGTAATATAACAATTAAAATAAAAAGAAATAAAAACAATTAAATAAGAAATTTGTAAAAAAAAAAAAAAAAAGCATGCGACTCACGAATCTGCATGAGCTTCAGCGGAGTTGTTGCCGGTGACTGTAACATAAATAGGAAAATATTAATTCAGACATGTTAGTTTCTTTTTGATAAAGATTTTGATTTAAAAATTAATGCTTACCTTAAAGTTGCTCCGCCGATGCAGGATACCCCCCGGGCCTGCTCCTCCTCTCAGATGGGAGGTCGTCGTCGTCGTCGAGTCATCTTTTCGCGCACTGGAAACTCTCGCGAAATACTGTCATTAACCCCTAACGCTATCACTCATAATTTAAATTATCACTCGTTAGTTTACATTATCACTCACAGTTTAAATTATTATTAAAACACGGCACCCCGTATTATAAACAAAAACGCGAAACTGTACACTCACACTCACTCACATAATATTCACCGCGAACTTCATAACACTTCATAACACTTCATAACACTTCATAACACTTCATAACACTTCATAACACTTCATAACACTTCATAACACTATGACTCATATTCACCGCGCACTTTATTACACTATCACTCATACCTAGTTTAAATTATTATAAAACAAGAAAAAATTGTTCGAATAGGACTTTAAAACTACTAAAATACGCGTCGCACAATCCGGCGTAACGCGAATCTCTCAAGCAGCAGATGCCAATTTCCCGAATTGCGTGCAGTAGCGCACGCACTATCAGTCACGGCTAACGAAACAGAAAACGACACTCCGCGAGGGACCGACCAATACTCCGGGCTGTACGACGATCCCTTAAAAAATAAATTAAAAACGCGAATTACTATATCCCGAAAGCGCGAAACAATATTCCGATAACGAGAAAAGCGACCTTGTTTTGTAATAACTTAAACACGGCATCCCGTATTATATACATAAACGCGACACTGTACACTCACACTCACACTCACTCACATAATTATCACCGCGCACTTCATAACACTATGACTCATATTCACCGCGCACTTTATTACACTATGACTCATAGTTTAAATTATTATAAAACAAGAAAAAATTGTTTAAATAGAAATTTAAAACTACTAAAATACGCATCGCACAATCCGGCGTAACGCGAATTTCTCAAGCAGAAGATACCGTTTCCCGAATTGCATGTAATAGTAGTGACCTTTAATAACGGCATGACTCATTGCGGCAACGGCGACTAACGCGCGTAAGCTAGGGTAAAGTGTCGTTACCGCGGATCGCGTACGTGAGTCCTGAAGTACCGAAAGAAACGAGAAAACGAGGGAAAAGTTGAAGGAAGGCATCTTCATGCTCTGTTCTGTTCGCGACCGTGCATGTGAGAGAGAACGCACGAGTGATCGTTAAGAAATCATTAGAGGCGCCTATAATGATTTCTTAGCGATCACTCATGCGTTCTCTCTCACACGCACGGTCGCGAACAGAACAGAACATGAAGATGCCTTCCTCCAACTTTTCCCTCGTTCTCTCGCTTCTCTCGATACTCCAAGGTTCACGTACACGATCCGCGGTAAGGCCTAACGCACTCCACCCTAGCTCACGCGCGTTAGCCGCTGTCACCACAGTGAGTCAGGTCATCATTGCCGGTCACTATACACTATTAGCACGTCTTACCAGACAGAAAATCGACACTCCGCAAGAGATAACGCGTACTCCGGCTGTACGACGATCAATTAAAAAATAAATTGAAACGCGAATTACTATATCCCGAAAGCGCGAAACAATATTCCGATCACGAAAAAGCATCCTTGTTTTATAATAAAATAACGTTCTCCGCGCACTAGATCACTCGCGGGATATTCACGACACTTCCGTTAAATCTTTAAACACGACCCTGAGACGTAAGCGCGGTCTAACTGTCACTTTAATACTTCGGTCGGTGTAACGAACGACACAAAACTTGCACGAAGCACCGGTATAAAACGCGCCGCGATATAAAATATTCCTACTGCGGTAGACACTCGCGGGATAGTCCACGACACTTCCTATTAACCTTGAATCCCGACACAAGAATCTAACTGTCACTTCAAGCGAGGTCCACGTCACCTTGTTGCGCGGTCAAAAGTCGTCGGTAGAATGACCGCGAAAACTTCCCCAACCCCTTCAATGTTTTCCCTACTATCGCGCGGGATATTCTTTACCCCTTGTGTTACCCCCACCGGGGTATTCACTATCCCGCTTTTTATCTTTACCGTTATTCAAAACACGCAACCACCTTTTTCGTTAAATTTTTGAATTTGACTTGAGAAATCGATAGCTCAATAATAATCGAATAAAACAAAATATTAATCATAATTTCACTATCCCGCGGATATTCATTATCCCGCGTTTTATTTCTACCGCGCTTCAGAACGCGTTACCGCCTTTCTCGTTAAATTTTTGATTTTGATTCAAGAAATAAGATAGCTCAATAAGACATCTAACAGAACAGAATATTAATTGTAATTTTTCTGTTTCAGATAGTACTTTAACATTGAAGGAAGGACCGACCCGACATTCCGCAGACATCCTGAGAAGAGAAGGAGGACCAGGAAGGGTATCATGCATCGGCGGAGCAACTTTTAGGTGAGAATTAATTCTTTTTTATAAAATCTTTATTAAAATAAAGCTTTATCTTTACATTAATTTAAATGCTAACATATCTACATTAATATGTTTCATTTTATGTTACAGTCACCGACAGAACTTTAGAACTCCGCTGAAACTCATACAGATTGGTAAGACATGATTTTCTTTTCGTCTATTGTAATTGGGGTCTTCTAAAAAATAACGCGCGCATGGATTCTTTTAGTAAATTATAAAATCATTACAAAATCTTTTTATTTTAAAAAAAGAAAAGGACAGACAGTGTATAGGTCTGGCCTGTTTTTCTATCCGACGGCAGCCGAAACGCTGGCTTCACACGGACGAGCCTCTCTATCTAAACGCGTGGAAGCCGCGATTCCGAGTTGGGTTCTCTGCGTCCGAGGCATTAGCAGGCGCTACGGGCACACACGGCATTGTGCCTAGTGTGCGTATGTTGCCCGTCTAAAATCTGCGACCACTGCTGGTCATTGCCGTCTTTGGTCAGTCGTGGCCGATCGTCGGAGTGTGCTGAAGACGCTCGGCATCTTCGAGGTGCCTCAGTTTGTTTCTCATTTCTCGCGCGAGAAGCTACTTCCTCGCGGACGCTCGACAGTGCAGCGAGAACGACAATAATTATTCAATGGTTAACCAAATACCTGTGCCGCAGGCCAAGTATGAATTACTAACCAACATACGACAGTGAGTACCGTGTTAGACGCAAAAAAAAGCGTGTTTTTCACAGCTGCTTTATCATTAATTTATAATCGATGATAAGCGCGAACCGTGTACGGAGGGAAGGGGTGCGACTGCGGGGGGCAGCAGGGAGGGGATCAAGGGGATGGTGGAGAGATAAAGGAAATTTATATTGATTTCTTGCGCTACGAGTGGTACGTCATCGTTACCTTTTGATCTTCCCTGTTTCTCGGCGCGAAAAGTCGGTCGCTATTCGCGTAAATTGTAACGTTTTTGTACCGGCAAAAGTTCTTTTTCGCGTCCTAGCAAATTAATCTGAAATCTGGGGCGTTGTTTTCAGACCGCGCTGGAGAACGCAAGTTGTCTGCCTCACTTTGTCATTCCTGGTCGTCGGGGTGCTATTTATCACGCGTGCTTGTTTGGGTATACTCCTGCTGAAGGCACCACGGACCGACGAGTTCCTTGAAGAGTCGCACATTGACAATGCCAAGATTGCTACGTGGCTACGTCGGGCTCGGATGTATGCCGAATCGACGAAGGCGAATCAGAATGCGGACAGGAACACAAGTGTTGGCGCATCGGAGCAATACCTCCGTGACACAGCCGGGTAAGAACATGATTTTATATATTTAAATTTATATACTTATAAGCAAAATGTACAACTTGCTTTTAGTACATCATAGACGCACGTTATTTATTTGCGATTCTATTCTATGTTTAGCCAGGTCCTCGTTTGCTACTATACAATACCGGGGGACCTGAACTCGTCGTGGGAGCTCAGTCCGTCGTACATTGACCCTCATATTTGTACGCATATTATTGTGGGTTTTGCGGGCGTGGTAAACAGTACGCTCGACATAGGTGACAACTCGTTGATTTACAAGCGAGTAGTTGCTTTAAAAAATCTTGAACCTAACTTGAAGGTCATGATCAGCGCCGGCGGAAACAGTGAGCTCCACGACGGTTTTTCAGAGATGGTGAAAAATCACGCGAATAGAAAAAAGTATGTCACTTATACCGCTTTTCGTTATTATACATATTATATATTCAGGATATGAAAGTACATCAGCAAATTTTTATGCTCAGATTTATTCAATCAGTATTAAATGTAACCAAAACATTCCATTTGGATGGCTTTGACGTTGATTGGGAGTTTCCAGCTTGGTTAGGAGCGGACAATCGCGAAAAGATACACTTTGTACAGCTGTTACAAGAATTACGAAAGGAATTTGATCGTAGTGAAGAAAAGTTGATTTTATCAGTGGCAGTGGCAGCACCACAGGCCATTGTAGATCAGAGTTATAGTATTCCTGAAATGGCAGAGTATGTAATATAATAGTAATGCTATATAATAGAATGCTTATTAAATACTTCGAAAAAATTAAAAAAAACTTTTTTTTTTTAGGCACGTCGATTTCATAAACCTTATGTCGTATGACTATCACTTCTACGTATGGTACTTTCCGGTAACAGATTTGAACGCACCACTCTTTCCTCGTTGCGTAGAGACAGGTTACTTATCCACATTAAACGTGAATTTCTCTGCTCAATACTGGGTGGCAAAAGGAATGCCGCGGGAAAAAATTGTCATTGGTATACCAGCTTATGGTCACACTTATAAATTAGACAATCCGGCGAATCATAATTTACAAGCACCAGCCAGCGGATTTGGAGAGCTTGGCGTAAACGGTTTTGTGTCTTATCCTACGGTTTGTCAATTTCTAAAATCCGGAGCTATAAACGTCTTTAATAAAGACAGTCGTGTACCATATGCGTTTAAAGACAGAGAATGGATATCTTACGATAACGAGGAAAGCATCTTTTACAAGGTGACATATTTTATCTTACATAAAATGGGTCTATAATATACAAACGTATACTAACAGCTTAATTTAAACATTTATGTTGCAGAGTAAATGGATTCGTACTAATGGTTTCAAGGGAGCCATGATTCTATCTCTAAATGTAGACGATTGGAAAGGTACTTGCTATAATGCAAACAAAACATTCCCTTTGACACGTACTATTTCGAAAGTATTATTTGAACAGACCGACAAGTAATCAGATACCAATAGGAATACTTTGTGCAGGATGTATTGCACAGTCAATGAATTTATCTATTTAAAACCTGAAGATATTTTACATTAAAATGACTTATTCCATTGTATTCCTATTTAATGTATTGAACTTGATATTTAAACTCTACCTCAGTTGCTCAAAAATTCTTTTATATACAAATAAGTTGCTAAAGTATTTTAAAGAGCTATTAATATGCTGGCTAATAGGGCATAGCACTTGTACCTGGTTGAGTCAAATCAAAAGCATTTAAATATAAGAATTATTACGTGTGCTGAATTGTAGGTAAAAGTGTAAAGGATATTTCCTACATTATTGCTGTGCTTTATAAGCATATACGAAACCATTCTAAAATATTCTAAAAATTTAATAATTTCGGAAAAAAAATGTAATTAATATTGAATATTTTGTTGGTTTGATAATTGTATCAATTTAAAAGTGCCATGTTATTTAAAATTGCTATTATATATAACAAAATTTATTATCTGTTTTTAGAGTAAGGATTTTAAATCTGTAGTAATTTTTATTTTTTTAAGTATTATATATTGATAAAATAATTGTTATAAATATTTAAATATTTAAACTAATCTCGTTATACCAATGTCGAATTATGAAATATATAAAACTGTTTTGCCCAAAATTTACATTTAATTAGTACATTTTAAAGCATCTATTTTAAAATATTTTATATTTCTGGATATAAGGATAGATGAGAGGGCTATACACTTAAAATAAATTAGATTTTTATTACGATACGCATTGCATAGCATATTCGGATAATTTATTGCATTTACATTCAAACATATTTACGATTTAATGATTGATAAAAAAAAAAACAGATAGATGAAAAATCCACTATCAATGTTGTTTTACGTATCCACGATTTCATTATAAAACTTATTTTGTGGAAACCAAAAGTTGTTAAAGAAAAATTCTTCAATTTTTAACTTAAATACGACATAACATTCTTATGAGATGTATGTAATAGTATTTAATGTTCTCAACGGCAGAATACACACTGCCCGAAACCTCATCTCAGGATTTACCACCGAAACCACCCATTAAATTTCCCAATCCCCCCGCGCCTTGTTGTAACTGTTTCATTATATTTTGCAATCCTGGCATACCACCTAAAATAATTATGATAAATTATAAAATATAATATAAAAACATCATGTTAAATAAAGTGAGACTTTAATTCTAGTGATAAAATAAATTATGAAAAATATGCATTTTAAATAGTAAAAAAAATACTTACCCATTTGATGTAATACACGTGGATCCATCATTTTAGCCATTTGGTGATTCAATTTCGCCATTTGTGTAGGATTAACATTTTTCGCCATATCTCCTGCCTTGAACAAACCCTTTATGCCACCCATCTTCTTAACAACGGCTGCGAACTTTGTATACTGTGTAATTAAATCTTTTACTTCTTTTTCTGTTACGCCAGAACCCCTTGCCACTCTCACTATTCTTCCAGGTTGTTTGCTGAATAATTTAGCTCCATCTCTACTATCCAGCTCTGAAATAAAAATGCATAATAAAAAAAAAAATAATTACGAAGAATATTAAAAAGAAAAAATATATAACAAACCTGAGTCATTCATACTATCCATAATAGTCATAAGTCGTTTTAATCTTGCCATTGATTCTTGCTCTGTTCCTTTTGACATGAAATCTTGGCTGAATCCAGGAATCATACCCTACATGCAAAACATTTTTTAATTAATAATATTACATAGATTTAATATATATGTTAATTTTTTAGATTATTTACCATTAATTGAGAAAATGGCCCCATTTTCATGATGTTTTGAAATTGTTCATACATATCTCGTAAGGTAAATTGACCATGTTTGATTTTCTCAAGTAATTCTTCATTATCGTCTAGATTGAGTTCATTTACTTTATCAATAAGACCTTCAATGTCTCCCATACCAAGTAACTTGCTAATAAATGGTTTTGTTTTAAACGGTTCTAGATCATCTATATGTTCTCCTGTACCAACAAATATTACGGGACTTTGTGTCGCTGCAACACTGTGGATAATTAAATAATAATTATTTGTGTTAGAAGTAAAAATTAATATTTATTAACAAATTAACTAACAAAGTAATTTTTTTTAATTTGCTTAAATATATTACAAAAAATTAAACGTAAAATTATTAAATTTGATTTAAAAGTAAACAAAAAAACTTACGCGGAAAGTGCTCCACCACCTTTAGCATGTCCATCCAATTTTGTGATTATAATAGAACCGACGTTAACGCGTTCTTTAAAAGCTTTTGCCTGTGCTTCACACGCTTGACCTATCGTTGCGTCCATTACAAAGATTATATTGTCTGGTTGCTGCAACATAAAAAAAATTAACGTTAAAAAATTGACATTCTTCTATGCATATGTTTAAAACGGAGTTGTAATTTTACCACAGCATTGGCAACTTGCAACATTTCTTCGAATAATGATTCTTCCTGTTTATGTCTTCCACTTGTATCTACAATAATGATTTCATATCCTTCTTTCTTAAACATATCGACACCGTCTTGGGCAATTGCTACAGGATCTACTTCTGTATAACTAAAAATTTTTTTTATATTAACATAATATCAAAAAGATATTACACAGAAACATAATAATACATATCTAATATTTTCGATCTCTACCTTCCATAAAATGGTATTCTAGCCTTTGTAGCATTTTGTTTTATCTGATCATATGCACCAGCACGAAAAGTATCAGCGCATACTAAACATGCCTTCCAATTTTTTTTAAGGTAATGATATGCAAGTTTGGTACATGTTGTTGTTTTACCAGAACCTTGCAAACCGACAAACATAATTATATTAGGACGGCCTTTTACTGGTTGATAAGCTTTGACACCAGGATCAATTAACTAAAAAAAAAAAAAATTAGATTAAATATAATCTTAAATATTAAAAGCTATACTTTCAATATCAAATACAAATGCAAGATAACAAACCAACCTTTACAAGTTCTTTGAAAACCGCACTTTGAATCATCCTCCTTTTATTAAGACCACCAGCCATATCTTCAAAATCGATAACTTGGCGTACATTTTCGCGTAATTTTTTTACTAATCTAATATTTACATCAGCTTCAAGTAATGCAGCACATATCTCCTTCAGCATAGAATTTAGCACCTGTAAGAAAAAAAGCATTTAATATTAATAATGTATAACACAGCAAAGAATTTCGATAGAGAATTATTTTTGAAAAATTAATAGAGGAATAATTCTCTAAAACATACTATGTCATCTGTCAATTGTAACACATGGCATATTGTTACGATCTCGGCAATTCCGGCCGCCGCATGAAAATAAGTTAAAAACGTGCACGAAAATCGCTGAAGGTGAATCAAAATTTTGTGCCATCGTTAAATGCTACGCAAAAATAAGAGAAACGATAACAACAGCAGACGTCACGACGCTCTACTTTCTTTTTTTTTTGTTTACAGAATCATCTTGACGAGAATCAGTCTCACGCTGGTCGCGAGTTTACCGATAAACAGGCTCACCTCCTCGTTGATGACGGTCGCATTGCTGAGCGACCGCAAGGCCGACGTAATCTTACGTCCGAGATCCGCGAGAACCATTTTCGGACGTGTTTGTGTTTACGTGTCCGGCCGCAGAAAAATTGTGTTTCGCTTAGCGGTTAGGTTGTTAGCGTATAAAATCTGTCATCACGTTCCGACTTGGCCAACACGGCATGACGACACATCCGGTTGCGAGAGGAGACCACACGAAACGGCGTCGACGTCCCAGGTCGATCGTGCTGGAGGCGAGTACGTCTGCTCGTAATCACCGCTGATATCTCGTCGTCCCGTCAAAGAGCACGCTCGGCTTGTTTATATATGACCGAGGAAGCTCCGTACGTGGCCGCCGTCCATATCGATTGGAACGTGCAGTCGTGCACTTTGTATCAACTCGTATGTGCACTCGACGCGATCTATATATCCCTCGCCACACTTCACGTTTGGTCGGTCTGGTCAGTCACTTCCTGATCTGCGTATGTGTGCGAGAGGTTTTAAAACGTGTACACGTTTGCTCCATGAAGTAAGAGTAAAAGGAGACCGAACTCAATGGCGCGGGGAAGGTAAACCTTCCTGTTTTACCATCTATTCGTATTTTAAACTAATCTCAGATTTGGCTTTGTGGAATTAAAAATCTTCCACGATTAAAGTGCATATACAAATATATGCCTTGGATTTTAATTTGATATTAAAAATGTAAAAAAAAAAAGGAACAATTCTTTTTATAATATTTTTGTAATTTGCGATTACTCTCGAAATAACCCGAAGACGCACGATGATTGCACTTCGAGAAGCGCGGAAAATGAATTGCAAAACCACTGACAATCGCCCTTTCGTCAGTGCGCATGTACGGTACGTACGCCGTTTCTCACATCGACCTCTCTGCTTCTAAACACATGCTTTAAGAGCGCAAGCGTGCTTCCATTACATACACCCACTGACCACGTCTAGAAATACGTCGGCGGTCGCCTGGGTGCAGATAAAAACAAACGCGAACGAGCAACAGAATGCAGTTGCAGTGTATTCGCGCAACCGATGATACCGCTTGCATTTATTCTACGAAGTTAAGGCACCTGATAGTGCATCAGAACAGCCTAACGGTGGTCAGCGAGCCAGACCACAGAGGCCAACGTTGAATGCGTGTGTCATGGTTTTCCTCTTACATAAGTGCCGTTGAAAAACTACACACGACAGTCTCGGTGCGCTCGTTCGCACGAGTAGACGTGAATAGTGGACGCACTCTCCAGTACATTCGTGCAATCGTAAGATTTCCTGAAGGCTAACTCAATTTACGCTTGAAATTAAACTGAAAAATTGAGCGTAACAGTGCAATAAAATACTTGAATGTAACGTCATTTATATTTGTGTCAAGTACACAATTCGATAAGGTAACTAAGGAAATATTCATTTTATGTTAGAAACAATTGGTAAATTAAAGTGTTTATTTATTTTTTAATTACAGACTAATAACTATAAAAAAGAAGTTAATCTCGTTGAAGATATATAATTAATATAAATTAAAATTAAATTACTAATTACTTTTCTAATATTTTATTCTTATTTTATTTGAAATAAGACTGCTTTATTAATTATTAATGATATTAGTTATTAATGATAACTTTTTACATTACTAAGTTGAATAATTATGCTACCAACAAAAACTTGAAAGCAATATTTTTTATTTATATCATTAAGAATATTTATGCACATTCAATATCAGAACATTACTTTTTTTTTTTTTTTTTTTAATTAGTCTGATATGTTTTTTCTAGGCAGCTCACAAGATGTTTTGTAAACGTTGGATCGAATGAGATACGTGTCGATATGTCATTACAATACAATTTGAATTGCATTAACTACGATTTTGTTAGTCACTGTTCGAGATAACACGTCGATCGTCATTGCGTTGTTATACAACTCTATAAAATTAAAAAATCCCATGAAAAATGGAAGGCAGCCGACACAGAAACATATTTACCTACGACACGTTGGTGCATGCAATATCTGGCGCGGCGGTGAGTTTATATTTTACACGTTGAAGATTTTACACATGTTACTCTGTCGCCGTAAAATGAAGAACTCTGACATTTCGAAATTTCAGGGTAGCGTCGTGGCGATGGCAGCTTTTTATCCTTTAGACACCGTACGAAGCCGTTTACAATGTAAGTCATTTTATTCACGTTTACGGAGTACATGACAAATCAATTACGTCCTCTTTTTTTTTTTTTTTTTTTTACGCGATGCATTATAAACGCGGCGTCGGAGTGTGAGTTCTCAATTTTATTAAACGTGCTGCCACTTTTAGACAGTATCACGATATTTTTTCTTTTATCATAATTTTGTTATCGTTAATGTATTATAAACGCTTGTATTATAAATGCCGACTGTAAAAACATCATTTTGCTACTATTTTAATTGTTGAGAGAAAGGTATTACGTTAGTCAAACGTTCGTGTAATAACAGCAATCACTTTACCTTTCAAAGAAATTATTCATAATTTTATTTTTCGCTTTGCTTAGTAATCTCTTATGTAACCTACACTTCTGCTTACAGTGGAAGAAGAACGCCAGTCACAAAATACATTGGCAATCATACGAGAACTCATTGCGAAAGAAGGCTCGTACGTATATTTATTTTGTTAAACATCTACTTTCCAAACGCGAGGTTTACGCGTGTCTCGACCGGATGAATGAATCTTTAAAATGCGACGGACGTTTCAAGAAACCAGTTTCTCTTTGACTGACAAATCTAGCATAAGCATACAAAAACGAGCAGTATTTGACATACGTCATTATATTTTCGAAACACGTTTGGTATAATTGAGCATATGCGTTTCTTTTTTTTCAAGGTGCACGTTGTACAGAGGTATCGTTCCCGTCTTGCAGAGCCTATGCGCGAGTAATTTCGTTTACTTTTACACGTTCCATGGTTTAAAAGAACTAAGAAGCAAAAGAAATCAAACAGCTGGCAGCGACCTGCTTCTCGCATCAGTCGCCGGTATTATTTTTTGTTAATAAAATAAATTCCAATTTAATGTTTTACGTAGCGAGTTTTAACTTTTTCCGAAAATAATCTGAAAATGTTTTAAATATAAGTAATAAGCAAATACTAAGCACAAGCAAGTACTAACCAAGATAAAATATGCGACACTTAGAATCATATTTATTAATTTATTTCTATTGTGTAATTTATCTAAAAAGAATTCTAATCATAAATTTTAAAAAAATAATAAAGATTTGGATAAATAATCTGATTGAATACTATTTTAAAATAGACTTTTATTGAACAAAATAATTCTGTTACGTGTAACATTGACGAAAACCCATGGAATAATTTATATATATCATTTACACATTTTTGTTTCAGGTATTATCAATGTTATTACTACGACACCCTTATGGGTTGTAAATACGAGATTGAAGATGAGAGGTGTTGGACTTACTTCGGAAAGAAATAATAACGAATATAATACTTTGTGCGGTATGTTAATTTTGAAAATATTCAACTAAATACTTCAATAATCGATAACATTAATTTTTAATTAATTTTTGCGACTCCTAATCCCGCTTTATTAAAATTTTAAACCCTGCATATCGTACGCAATAACATAAATATTTTATTATTTTTTATAATGCGTACTTTTTTATTACAAATTTATTGTAATTTTTCAAATCATAAAACATTTTCGTGTAACATTAATCTATATTGTTAAACAGTTGCCTTTTAATATTCTCTCATTTCAGATGGTCTGATACACATATGGAAGTACGAAGGTTTAAAAAAATTATGGGCAGGAACAATGCCGAGTCTTATGCTTGTTGCGAATCCGGCTATCCAATTTATGACATACGAAAGCATTAAGAGAAGGGTCGTCGCGTCTTTTGGCGGTGCTCAGCCACCGGCATGGGCTTTTTTTGTTATAGGAGCGATAGCAAAAACGGTTGCCACGTCGATCACATATCCTTTGCAGCTTGTGCAAACAAAACTGAGGGTATTACAAATTTCTAATATTCTTAGATCGTTAGAGAAAAATAGAAGTTTTAAAAAGAACGTCAAGCAATTTGCAAATTAACAAACTTGAAATTTTAGCATGGTGACAAATATCCCAATCTACCTCCAGATGTAGGAACGCTGCAGATACTATTTTATATTCTGAAGTAAGCACACAAATATATATCTAGTTCATATTTTGTTGTTATTACTTATGAGAACATTGTAGTAAGAATAAAATTTTTATGCGTAGGAAACAAGGAATAAGTGGATTATATAAAGGAATGGAAGCCAAGCTTTTACAGACTGTTCTCACGACTGCTTTAATGTTTCTGGTTTACGAGAAAATCGCACGTTTCGTTTTCCGAATACTTTTATACAAACCTCGTTTAAGATAACGATTCGTCTTAATACATCACAAATTAAACTTGGGTCTTAAATCTTGAATCAAATTTGTAACATTCCTACTTATATTATCGCCATTATATAATATTTTAATATTCTATGGATAAATTTAATAAACTTTCTAAAACAAAAACGCAGAGATGTAATCAAGAGATTAAATTTGTTATTGACGCTCGTATTAACGCTGAGGCGCTGATATTAACGCTGTAAAAAATATTTCGGACTTGTCAATTCGATACGCAGCAGTGGAATTACAGGTACGATAACGCTGTAACAAAATACATAACGTGTAGATTATAGAAATGCCTAAAATAATGTCCGTTCCACGCGCCTCTAAGTTTTTTAGTTTAATAAACCAAAGTAATCTATTTTTATAACAAGATTTATACGAGATTTAATTTTCTCCAATTATATATTTTTTTCTTTATTAGTTTTATACTTTTTTTTTATTTCTAATTATACAGGCCCACAAAAATGTACTTTGCTAGCAATTTAACAAGCCTAGTCTTATGTACTTTGCATTATAATATGTTTCGATATATTGATACTTGGAGTGCTGTACTTTGCCAAATCGACACCATCCGCATTCGGGCGCAGTCGGACGCAGTCGTACGCCACCGTTTCAGGAGGAAGGACTGCCGCAGGCTTAACCGCTTAACCTCACTTCGCGAATCACCAGCATGGATGTCGATACAGCGAGTGACAATACATCTATTGACGACAAAATAGATGACTTCTGCGAAAATCCCACCCGAGATGCGTTAACGGAGGGTCTCATGAGCCTTTTGAAGCCAACAGTGGATCAGCTGGATGATAGAATTCGCTCTACAAGGTGTCAATTTTTTCTTGTTATTTTGTTACAGGGCGTGTTCATATAGTATGGATTCTCTTTAATTCGTCAACTTTGTACCTTTATTGTGCAATATTAAATATTTATTTTTATTTATTAATTATTTGTTTGAAATTGTATGTGTCAGAATCAAGAATAATTTATCAGACATATATGTTTATTCTTTTCTCGAACAGAATATGCCAGATTGAACTGAAGCAACGGATTGAGTCCTTAACAGAGGAACTTCAAAAAATCAACGAAGCATTGCAGTATCCATTGGACACTGATTCTTACGTGAAGAAACTTGTTAACGCCAAGCATAAGATTACTATTGTTAGTAATATTTTACAAACTACTCAAGAGCGCCTGAATAAAGTGCATCAAGCTGTTGAGAAGAGTACTGCCAAGCGAAAGACATTGTTAGATCATAGTTCCACATATAGCAGTACAACTAGTGAACCAGATAAAGAAGAATCAATTAAGGCCCAGACTGACAAGCAGCAATAATTTCGATATTATTTATATGATTAATAAGGTATGACCAAATTGTTACTAAAGGTTTATTACTTTGTATAAGTTTTATATAAGAGTTTATTAGATGATTTACAAGTTATGGAGACCCCAATAGTTAAATTGTCTGATGAAGAGCTTAAGACAGTTTATGATCCTTCTGAGGATTCATATCTTTTAATAGATGCTTTGGAAGTAGATTTGGATATGCTACAGGCAACAAAACCAGGGATTTGTTTAGAGATAGGAAGTGGTTCTGGAATAGTTATCACAGCTTTAGCAATGGCATTAAAAAAACATAACAGTCATTTCATTGCAATTGATATAAATCCTGACGCGTGTAAGATCACAAAAAGAACTAGTCTTGATAATTCAGTCGATGTAGATGTTCTTCAAATGAATTTGTTAGATTGTATACAAATTAAATGCACATTCGACGTTATCTTATTTAATCCTCCATATGTAGTTACTGAATATGATGAAGTATTAGATGATAGGCTTGTATTTAAAACTTGGGCAGGTGGTAAGAATGGTAGGGAAATCATGGAACAGGTATTTAATATAATTCCTGAAATCTTATCGGAATCAGGATTATTTTATTTAGTTGTTATCAAAGAAAACGATCCCAAATATATTTTGAGCACTTTCCAAAAATTGAATATGTCCGGTAAAATTGTTTATGAAAGAAAAATAAGAGGAGAGCATTTGTATATATTACGTTTTCGTAAAATTAAAAAAGTGAAAGATTGAAGAATTTCCTTCGTCATATTTTAGGTTAGATTTAGTATTTACGTTATAGTTATTACTACATTCGAAACATGTTTGATCACGCACTTTTTGTAGGTAACTATAATCTTATTTGTCTGATTTGTAAATTGATTGATATGCAACAATTCCATTTATAATAATAATACGAGTATAATAATAAATTGTTTAAATATTAATATTCTTTAGCCATATATAGTCTTATTATATTTTTAGCGGTCATTATTTAAAGATGATAATTTAAAGATAATAAAAGGGTTGTGTTTTTTTTTACAAATATAATTTATTTTTTAATACTTAAGATTTACATTATACTGATATTAAAATATCGCAATAAATACCACATGGTAACAGTATTCAAGCATTACATGAAATGAGCACACTTGTCTAAGAACTGCACGAGTAATTGGTTAGATATTTATAAAGTGATATGTAAAATATGGCTACTTCCTTCTGCTATTAAACAGAATAAATTTTTTTCTTTATGTTTGAATAAAAGTAACGTTTTATAAACATTTCTTTATAAATATCTAAAAGCAACGAAGTTGATAAAATAATTTTTGCTGCTTACCAACTGCTCGATAACGACTATAAAATATCTTGATACATGTACGTTCTTGCTCGATGCAATCAATTTTGTCGCGATTTAATAATTACGAAGCGATAAAGTAATAATCACTTACTGTTAAACAGTTTAAGTTATTTGATTACTGGCACGCGCTTGTCGCCTTCTACCCATCTCTTTTTTTTTCCTGGTATTATTACGATAAAGATATTATATAAAATAATACCATTCTACGAATCCACGAATTTCGATCTGCGAATTTGCTGTAATTTAATATAAAGCACAGCCGTGCTGATAGTTGCAACGAGGAGTGTGCTCATCATAAGAAAAAAGGTCGTGTAAAATACATTATTATCCATGCAGACTTCTTTCGTTTTTGTCATTGCCTCGACAGCAGTTTCTTCCATACTATTCAAGATCTGATTGGACGCTGCGCTCAAGTCGTCTAACATGATTACTTTAAAACGCCTTCCAACACGAACCGGATCCGATAACAAAATTGGATTCGTCGTGTTCCTCGAAGATGGTGCATACGTTACCGACCGGCGGCGTCTTCCTGGGTCGATTTGCTAAAATTAATCGATACAATGTTTTGAATAAATCATAGAGAAATGTGAAACTTTTTAGCATTTATCTTTCTATGTTAAGAATTATGAAAAACTTTGAAATTATTGTACATTGTTAAAATAATTTTTGTGCCTTACTTGATTTGCTTCAGGACAAGGTTCACAATTAGTTTTACATAGCTCGACGTTACATTCGATGAAAAGGTCCATAACGTCGGGGAATTTAAAGGCTTGGAAAAATGCATAAGCGATAATAGAAGCGCCCGTATTGCCAGTGTCGTTTGTTTTTTGGAATGCGCCGAATAGTTTCGGTTTTAATATGCAGCCTCTTTCGTCAGTAAGCTGTAACATGTTGGTCGAAGCTTCATCTCGCGCCAAACAGTCCCGGACCTTGAAAGTAATAACAAAAGTTAATTGAATTTATACGTCTTATTTTATTTAATTCGTAATTAAATCTAGAAATTCTGTAAATTAATATTATTTATGCTGTTTATTTTGTATTTTATATTAAAACGCACAAAACATTTTTTTTCATGAAACAATAAGTATTTAAAGTAGCTTAATGCTCACCTGAAGATCGAAACCAGGATCACCTTCCACGGAAACTACTAATGTCATCGTTTCCCCGATCTTTACGAGCCCATCGGCGGCAGGTGCGAATGGTCCCTTGCCCATTTGAATATCTAGTTTGGCAGTCGCAGTGTCACCACTAAAGGTAACGATCTCCTGATTCAACATATCCACTGAGAGATTTACTGTTAGGGCTTTATTAATGTTCCCTTCCCAGAGACATCGTACTCTTCGAACGGTATCCCAAACTTCTTGTATACCCGGTTCATTCTTTGCAAACAAAAACGTTTTTATTTTAAAACCTAATAATTAATTTCAACGGCATATAATTTGTTTGCGAACTAACTACAACAAATTACATCCGTGAGAGAAATAAAAAATTGCGCTTATAAATTTAATTAATTCAATACGAACTTGTAAGACAAGGACGTTTTCAAGATAGGCTTGACCAGCTTCACCCTCGAAATCATTGATGAATTGAGTGCCGCAGGAGTCTAGACTCACGGTGAAAGAATATTGCATTGAGCCAGAGTTTTGTTTAACGTAGGTGCAGTCTGGATTCATAAAAAATCCCTGAAATTCCATCACATCAAGTCATATTATTCATTGCTTTTTTTTTCTTTTTCTTTTTTTTTACAAGCAATTATTTTAATTCACGCTTACCTTAGAATAAATAAGACCGTCATAAGCACGATTAAATTCGATATTAATTGTCATCATAGTCTTACTGCACTCAACGTCAAGACTGTGAATATGCGGGGGGTGATTAGCATCGTCCTCGTTTTGAGTGGCCTCTAGAAAATAAAAGCTTCATATTAATTTTCTCGTACATTTTGCTTTGCTGCATGAAGTAATTGTAATCCCTGAATATGTGTATACCTCCGTCATCAGTATCACCTTCTGACGTAGTCTCGGAAGGTCTCGAAGTTCCGGGCGTTTCAGAAATTCCAGGAGTTTGAGAAGTTCCAGGAGTTCCTTCTCCTGCGGTAACTTCATTAGGTTCTCTTTCGTCAGGTTCACCTGGCGTAGTGAAGGGAGGGAATGGCCTTCCGGTGGACGAATATCCGTTCGCCGAGGTAAATCCTGCCCCGTTTGAAGTAGGATATCCTGAACTAGGATATTGCTTTGTCGGCGGTGGTCCCGAAGGCCCAGATGGTCTGAGAGATCCCGAGGTTCCTAAGAAATAGCATAGGCAAAGAATTTTTAATTGTATAATATTTAAATACCTTCAGACAGTATTTTCAAAAGTGTAGTGTAATTAAATTTTTATATCATTATTTAAAATAAGCTTACCGCTAGATTCGGAGAAAGGCGGTCGTGGACTAGTCGGATAAGACGGCGGCTGCGGTGGTAGGTAAGTCGACGATGTTTCTGGAGGATTTAGTGGCGGAAATGCAGACGATCCCGCATTGGAGTACGAGGGTTGGCTCGGTCGGGGGTTGTAGGACGTGGCGCCTCTGAAACCTGACGGCACGTACGTTGACGAGGGCTGCTGGCTTGGTCTCGGGGTCGAAAATGGCGTGGAGGGCTGTCCGGGTCCCGGATAACCTATATTCGGCGGAGTGTACAACGTTGACGGTCGCTGGGCAGGGTAACCCGTTACGTCGTTTTGTTGAGAACCCGTTGACGCCTGGAAAGGTCGCGGCTTTTCGGGCGGTCGTTGGGTGCTGAAGGGCGGCAAGTATGCGTTCGTATCTGATTGCTGCCGAACTGTAAATATACATGAGCTCGTCGAGAGTAAAAATTCACTGTAACTGCCGCAAACATAACGACGGCATCAATGAAAAGTATTTTGAGAAATAAAAAAACGTAGTCTCCGAATTCTTTCAAAATAATTATTTACACGATAAATTTTCTCGGCTCAAATATTCTAATTTCTATTTAAATATATTTTTTTTATTTATACCTAAAAGTATTACATAAATTAATAAAACTTTATATTAAAATTATTGCTTGAAGCTTAATTAATAAAATCCTATTTAAATCAGGTATTAAAGCGGTGATTTTGAGGTCCGGTTTAATCTTAATATTTAATTAATATGTTCCAGGCAAAGACGGTCTTCGCAATTTTACCCCGCCTCACCCCGCAACCACCAGCCATCGGCTAAGCAACAACTATGCGACAAGAGATGGGTGACCCTAGCGCCGACCAATTACAGCGCTCCATCGATCGCCTGATCGCGAACGATCTACTCGACCCGCAGTTAAGGAGACACGCCGGCCACGTGCAGAGCGGCTTTCGGTTTTCGAGACGGATATCGAGGTATCTACGTATGTTTTACGTATTCGTAGTCGGGCGACGATACGACGTGCATGAAAATCTTTCTGTCTAAGGGCCGAAGTCTCTCACGGTCAGTTCAATTGCGGAGCCTCGGGCGTGAGGACGTGTCGGTAATCGCTCCGCAATTACGCGTATTTTCGGTCGCAAGAAGAACAGTCTCGCATACGAATAAGTGTCGACGTCGTCGACTAAGAAACGGGCGATCAGATTCTGTCCTCCTGTCGTTCCACTCGTCGTCTTGTGCTCGGTTTCGTGCGTCGTAAGAGTGCTTCGGAACGACAAGGTTAGAGCGGACGCAGGGTACGAAGCGTCCGATCTGATATTAGCCGCGTCGGCCGCGATCAGCTTTACCAATCCGTTTCTTTCGCCATCTCTTTCCGCGGTATTCAGCGAGTTCCGGCGATCGCTATTGTCAGTGCATGAAATCTGCACCTCGCGCGTCTTCTCCGTCGCGGCAGAGATTCTCAACGCGTTTCGAGTAAGTGATTTTTGTAGAACTTGAAGATAAAGTGCGCGGGGGACATTTCACATCGCGACCCGTCTCATTACGCCGCACGGGAATTAAAAGACTTGGACTTCGCTTTACGTTGCAGCCTATTTTTTGTGCCGAGTTCAACGGGAGTGCCGTAGACTATCTCGCGAGTGTCCACCAGTGAGGGGAAGGATGACCCGACACGTTCCATCTGAGAGGAGGAGCAGGCCCGGGAAGGGCATCATGCTTCGGCGGAGCAACTTATAGGTAAATATAAATTTTGTTTTTTAGAAAATCTTTTTAAAAATAAAGTAAAAAAAATAAAAATAAATCTTTTAAAAAAAAATCTTTATATTAATTTAAATACTTATATGTCTACAATAATATGTTTTATTTTATGTTACAGTCACCGGCAGAATTCTTCAACTCCGCTGAAGCTCATGCAGATTGGTGAGTCTCATAATTTTCTTTTTGTACGACATGCACGAAAAGGGACCTTTGGAAAAATAGCACACGCGAAGCGTATTTAAAGTCTTTGAACGTTTTTCAGTTTTACATGAATTTGTTAGTCTTTTTTAAATAATTTAAATAGAAAAAAGATAAAAGAAAGCATATGTTTAAGAGAGTTAATTAAGAATTCATTTAAAAGTGCTTCGTAAGCTTTCGTGATATTTAGTGTCGCGTTAAAATGATGGATTAATAGGATGATAAATTATGAATTAATAATTTCATGCGTCTCGAATCGATGAGGAGCACAGATGTAGCTTTCTTTTGCGTATGTATGTCCATGGTGCTAGTTTCCATCTCTGATCATTGGCGGCACTGAACTGTCTATAAATCAGCGCGCAACGTTAGACAACTAAATTTAAGTCATAATTAGATAGAGAATACTCGTTAATTTGCGTATATGGCAAAACGAAGCAACTTCGTGTCGCGTCGACACGGTCCTGTTGATCACAACGTAACTCGGGAACCTACTTTTACGTGTGCCCTGCTGGTAGATGCCTTGAATCCACTCTAGGATATTTTGTGCCATCACGTCTGCCGGCGATAGCGAGGTAGCAGCCCGTTGAACTCTCGATCGTGCTAGTAAATGTTAAACCATTTGCTTGTAAATTCAAATTTGTATATCATCACTAATAACGTCTTTCTCTCTCTCTCTTTCTCTCTCTCTCGCTCTCTTCTTCGATAATAGCGTTAGGGACAAGCTCATAGAATCCCTTTGAATTTTTCTTACCGGTATCCGTGTCCGCAGTTCTCACAAAAAGCGCGTGACCGCCATAGTCTTGGCCGCGTATCGCTGCATCCGAGAAAGCGACGACGAGAATCGCCGCGATCAGCTTCATCTTTGGCCTGCAAAATTTTATTTCGATTATGAATAAGGCTCTTTTCTTCACGTTGCTGTATTAAGATTTTCAATTTCGAGCAAGATTTTTTATTTAAATAAAAATAAACGCCTCGCTTATAATCGCTTAAGTATAATCATCGATTCGCGGTCGGGAAGATCGAGGGTACGCTGGGGAACGATGACTCGGTACGCCGATATTTTTCGTCGTTGAAAGTAGAAAGTGGTCATTATGAAATCTATGACCATGATCGCAACTTTTGACAGTTGACGTCACCGTGCAAGCGAGATGACTTATTGCCAGAAGAGAATTGGTGAGTGAGCGCGCGCGCGATTTCTCTTCAAGGTCTTGGTTTCCGTGTTCCAGCACGGTTATGAAAATCTCCGTTCGCACGTTAGATATATGTGTGCTCAAGTATTTAGACGTGCGTTAGATGTTCCCTCAAGGTCCCGACGTGCGTGCCGGATCACGCGAGCGGTGCACAAAGAGCGACCACCTCGGGCTGACCCGCGCGTGCTTACCGTGAATTTCGAAAGTAGCACCGAAGGATATCGTGGTGGTTTTCTAATTGGACCGTAATTACCGGTGGTAATACTCAAGGTCCCCGAATCGCGGACGCGAAATGAAATTTATCTTTCCCGCGCGGATTAACGGCGAGGATTATTTCGGCAACGCGACGAGTGTACGGATAATTGTTCCACCGCCAAGTTGCAATCTCGATGATCCCCCCAAGGTCCCGAACCGTGGCGAAATTCATCGTCCGTGTAGATGAAATAGAAAAGAAACCGCAATTATTTCAACAGAACTTCGACGAAAATTTCGGGTGCTAGCAGCGGCGCTCGTTCTTTAATCTCGTATCCCGATCGCTAAATATCTTTTAATTTGGAACCGCCGTTCGTTTCCATTATTGTTCGCGTTTTCTCACGTGCTAAGCCGGGTTTCGTCAGGACAAATTACGCGCGGCATAATCACGCGCGGTCTTGTCTCACGTGTCTCATAATTCTAGACTAGTTGGAATAATTTACAAGTATGTTTATGAGCACTTAATCTTGCGTTTATGATCACTCCAATGGTGTTCTTTTTGCAGATAAATAAGATTGTATTTTTTTTCGGGTGGGCTTGTTAATTTTATATCATAGTATCATAAATCTATATTTAAATATTAATTTTATTAGCACCTTTAGCCGTATTTCGTAACGATGCCTCGTGTACGTTTATTACAGTTTGTAATATTTATTACAGACAAAATTGTACAAAACTTCTCTTTCTCTCCCGACGCAGAAAAAAAATAAATTCGTAATTTGACGTACAAATAAAATAGATATATAGTATTACTGACGATTGTATGATTAAAATTTTAATATTTAATTTGGTCAAACTCGCGATTATAATAGAGATAGTGAATAAATAACATGATTTCGATTCGCATATGATAATAATGAGGCTGTATTGAAATAATTACTGGAATGCGATAATTACAGCATAAATATACATATTACGATATTCAATCATCCGCACGATTTGACGGATAATTATTACTTGTTTGCATTACAAAATGCAGATTTCGCACGACTTTTCTCCGGTTTAATGAACGTTTCCTTCGGGTCTTCCGCCTAAACTAGTGTCATTATCTCGTTACACGGACTTGAGATCTAACGGTCACTCCCGATTAATCCGATGCAATCCGTGGCTTTGGTATATACGGGAAAGCATCGTTTATCCTCGCACGGATGCTTTCCAACGCCTCAGTTTTATGCCATGAATCCGCTAGTGAAACCGAATCGTGACGCGGCTTCGGCTTCTACCCGTACTCCCGCAATCCGATGCATTCGAACGCCGATGCCGCGTCTGGATCGGCAAGGCAAAAGATCGAGAAGTCAACAGTAGAATCGTGCTTGGGCAAGGTGAAAGGTGAAAGTCGCAACGCGCCGGTTAGAAGATTGCACAGATATCGATGGACGTGAGCTCGCTTTTACACGTGTTGAAACATATATGCACGCACGGCGAGATCTATTGAATCTTTTTATCATTTTATCGAAGTATCAAATAAATCAGTTTGCTTTTTTTTTATTAGAAATTTTTTTTCTTTTTCTACGTGTACTTTCGATTAATTTGTACGATTTTAGTTTTACTTTTAATTTAATTGATAGAAATATTCACTTTTGAGTTATGATGATAAAAATTTTTACTTCTCTTTGAATCGTACGTTTTCCTAGATTTTTTTTTTCGTATCGTGTACTTTGATACGCGGACTTGATCTCATCTCGTAAACCTTTGAATCGAAGATTTATATTTATATATTACGAAAATTAGAGTGGAAAGAAAATTGACGTTGTGATTATTACGAAATAGCAGAGAATTGACGCGGTTGCATAAATCGGAGATTCCAATTAAGTTTAATCAAATAAAAATTACGAGTACACGCATAAGTGTACATATACGACGGTAAGATAAATCATCAAAGCCATCAAAATAAAACTCAATTTAGAAATATAATTCGTGAAAAATAAGAAAAAAAAGAAAATTATGTCGCAGTGGTAGTTTTACAATTATCGTGTATAAAAAGTCATTAAAAAATTACACAAAAACATATTTAACCGAAGATGCAAATCCTAATAGAGATGCTGTATTTAAAATCAAGGGTTACGGCCGAGCGAAAATGTCCATCGACAGGTACCGCGTTCATTATCTGAGAAAATTACGTATGTAATCACTTTTATTCAGCGTAACCGCTACGCGCGTAACACGTAATTGATAATAATCACGTCGATATCATTAACCTGGTGAGCAATGAATAGTTGATTGTTGCGGTTTCGTGACGCGTGCGAATTGCAGAGAGTTTGTGCTCATTTTTTTTTTTTTCCGTAATTCGGCAAGCGTAATAACGCGCTGTAGACACGTGTGTACACACTCGGTACAATATTCTCGATCTAGTTAAAGCTCTCGCCGCATCACAAATCAAATTAACGCGCCGGTACTAATTACGCGTTAATTAACACTCGCTCAGCCTCGCGCTCACGGGAAGGCTCGTTCTTTCGAAATTTCCGCCGTCGTCGTCAACGTATTAGAATATCATAATTTGTGCCTCGAATAAAACACGCCGTCTGCGCCTTCGCGTCGTGCAATTCGTGCGAAATTCGTGTAACTTCGCGCAGGCGGTCCGGCCGTAACGTTGCTGTTTGCGGTCGCGCGATTAGGCAAGTGTAGCATGCACTTGAGAAGCTGCGGTTTTCTTCTCGCCGCACCGCCGGCCGCTTCGTTGTCGATGTCGGCATTTTAATAACGAGCCGAGACGGCACTTGTTTATTATGGAGATTGCGCAATAAGGACCGAGAACTGGGCTACTCAAAGCCATTATTATTTTACATCCAATGGATATAGCCTGGTTGGTGATCCACTGGGAATTAAATTAGAATCGAACGAATATCGTTAATACTTTTTTTCAGTTTGAGCTAGGCCGTAAATATTTTTTGTGACTTGCTTGTAGATAATTAACATTGCGCCATTCGCGATAATTTACCGCGTATATGGTTGCTGTTTTTAAGCAAATAAATTAAATTTGGTTTTGTTAAATTTTCCTAATATTTAACACGTTTTAAATATTTTATTTTTAATTTTTTTTTTTATTATACCCATTTCTATAAAAAAAAGTTTTACATTTACCCGTTTTTTTAATTTTTTTATTATCATAATTTTTATTGTTTGTTTCCATTTTATCTTAATTATTTTCTACTCAAAATAATCTTTCGAATCTCCTTAAAACAGTATTAAAAAAAAAATTATTCTCGACGTTAGGCCGGTTTTATATTTTTGCAAGTTTTACATTTTCTCGTCTTTTAATTTTTCTATGTGTCCCTATATACATAATAAAGTGAAGTTGACATTAATAATATCATATATGCGGCAGGTGGTAGATAAAGTTGCGGCGATGCGTCTTTTCGAGAAACGCAATATTTCAGCTGCGGCAAGCGCGAAATTATATGTAGCATTAAATTAAAGTCGATATCAAGCAGGGAAACAGTCATGATGCCGGACGCTAATGACGCTAATGACGAAACGATTTAAGTGTGCTGGCCGGCGGTTTGCGGCCGGACTTGGATTTCGCGCAGTGAAAACTGTTACGTCCAATAGGTCTGGGTTACCGGGACATCGATTTCCTTATACATCGGCGTACGTACGTGAATGCCGCTAAAACCGGCCGCGCGTCGACATGAAAAATCGCCGACGATTCGCGGGTGATTTTTTTTTTTTATCGTACAATGTCAGCAGCCGGCAATGCCAAATACGTAATGTCGTATAATGCGCGACACTCGAGAAAAATGGGTTTTCCTTCGGTCGTGTTCGGCGGCAAAAGTCAGAGTGGAACTCCTTGGCCGTGTTATCTGGCGAATCTTACATCTCGGCGGTTGTTATTTTTTTTTTCTTTCTTTAATTATCGTTTTGCACCATAATTATTTTTTTTGTCGGACGCACTATCAGCTTCTTACGGTTTTTTACGCTTCAAATAGGCCGTCACGTTCGAGAGGACCAACAAAATTTACGGTTGTCCGTCAAAGATTCGGCCGGTGGATTCTACGGCCAGGGAACAATTTGTCTTACGACGTACGACGTTCGCGAATTTTTAAATGGCCGCAAAAACGTGCCCCCTGGGTACGCTTGGCTGGGAAAGCGTGAACTTTACTGTTAAATTCCTCGGATGAAGCATGCGCATTTTTCAAGCCCGTTCATTGACATTTAATATATTCTTTGCTCACATACGAGCATGATCTATCTTTCTCCTTCTTTCTCTTTTTACCGTCTTCCCGCACGATCTTCTTTTCTCCTTTTTTTTTTCTTTCTTTTTGCCTAGCTCCTCACACATGTGTCTTTACTATTATGTGGTGCTGTAGAAAACGCATTTTAAGTACCGTGACTAGCGAAAGGATGTCAATACTGTAAAGTCGATATAAAATTGCGATGCTGCGAACGTTGCGAGATAATTTTGATGATTCACCGTAGAAAATATTTTTAAATTTTTTGCTTCGAAAAAAAAAGAAGTCTTTATATTAATAATTTATTTTGTTTTACAAACTCCGTATTCGTATTTTGATTTTATCTTGCAATTTTACCAAGATTTCAAACGATACATTTAGCTTAAAATTTTCATGGAAGCTGCGTTTCTGAAAGTAGGCCATCGATTTTTCCGTGAAAACCGAGTTATTTTCTTTTTGGGGCAAAATTATTTCTTCGGTATCGCGATTCATTCGATTACAGCCGGAATGTTAAATTATCTGCGTGGCATGCGCGTTGCGTTAGAAAACATATTAGGTAGAGAGTATCTTCGTGCCATTCGATTATATTTGTTTCTCAAATTGATGCCATACGACGTCGAGGATTTTCTTGTGAAGCTTGTATAGCGCGCATTTCACAATTCTTTGTGCACTGTGCTTCTGAATCTGTGTTACTTAACGCGGATAAATTTCTTTCTTCTTAGATGTAGTAATCTTGAGGACTTACATTATGAATTCCATAATTGTAAACACGAACGTGGTGACGATTTCGAGGCGTCAATTTCGAAGATTAATAATAATTACTATATTAATACAAGTAATAATGACACGGCGCTTGATACAGAAGAGGTTAAAACCTCGTCATTCTTGCGTCACTTGCGTTTATATTTTTATTCAGATACGATAGAGCCCCGAGCGTGTCGCAAACTCTTCTTGTTCCTCGGTGCGTTTCGTAACGTCTAATCCGCGAAGATAAATGTCACGAGGCGTGTGCAACGAAAACTCCAATAATCATTTTTTCTTCCGTATCTTTGCGCGAAGTCAGTCTTGTGCGGAAGACATGCGAAATGACTTTTACTATTGTACGAACGAGCTACATGATTTTATCTTCTTCCCACGTGGCGATGGAAAATAAAATACACTTGCTTTTGAACTTCAATATTATTTCCGGTGGTTTTAAGGTCCCGGTACAAAAGTGCGGGTGTTAAAATTTTTGTTATTTTTTTTTTAATAACTTTCTACATCACAATGTCTTAGAAAAAAAAAATTATACACATATGTATATATTTTTAAAATTTAATTATTAAATATTATTATTTAACGATTTAATTAAAATATTAAAAAGACACAAGTATTTATCGTGATCAAGGATGGAGATTTCGTTGTTTGCCTTTCCATATTCGATCCGTTTGAATATTTGTTATGTCAAAGATACTTCAGGAACAAGAAGAAGAGGATCTCCACGACATTTGCGTATTTACATGCGTGCAACAAGTGAGTCTCTGCATCATCATCGTACGATGCGTGCCGCGTTCGCATGTACATGTAGATATTCACACGTGTGCTCACTTTCTTTGAGGATGCGGTGACCAAAACGAGCAATCATCATTGCTCACTCTCACTCTCGCACAATGATTCTCACACTCGCTACTCTTTTCTCCTTCAACCACAGTTTACGTGCGGCTTTTGACATCGTATACGTTCAAAGAAAGTACCGCCGTGAACGAATAAAATAATTTAATTAAAAGAAAAGAAAAATACCCGTCAATCTTAGAGATCTCGATCTCCCCGTACGATATCTACGAACAATCTTTAAAAGTGCAGATGTGCAAGCACCGCTTACGGAATACCGCGAAAGTTAATATCACATTTGTTGGATAAGAAACGCGAAATAACTTGCGAACCTCCCGATTTTATTACTCAATATTTTTAATGTCCTATGCTGTAAAATTAACAAATACTATTTTTATATAGAAATAATTTTTTAACGTATTACAAGATAAAATTAAAAATCTTATTTCAATCTTGAGCGTAGAAAAGTTTGCAAGAAACATCAATTTTTTTTTTACGCGGATAATTATTGAGAATCGAGACTCACCTGTAAGTGAAATCCGTTCCTTGGAAAATTATTGCCACAAGGCTGAAGTGGATCTTCCTTCACGATTCGGCCGGAAGATTTGCGTTGCGCGCTTATGAGAAAGGTGAGAGTGAATAGCTGGGAGCATCTTCATTCAAGCTTTATATAGGTATTGTACCCCCTTACCTAGGTAGATTCTGTAGAAAGAGCGTGCCATCTCTCTTACCATGTCTACTGTAATTTTATCATCAGTGAGATGAAAAAAATACTTGTTGACGAAATTGCATTAAGTAGAATTATTTCATGTTCAAAGTTCCGCCAAAATTTTAAGTAAAATCATCCATTTCAGTCGCTAAGTTACCAAAGCAATCACGCTTTACCTATATTATCATGATATTTATACAACAAATAGAGATAAATAAATATTATTATTACTGAACTCATTTAAATTAATCCGTGTTGAAACGATAACATAAAAACTTTTGAGGTAAATTTAATTTAGGTCATCGACAAAAGACCGAGAATATTCTCTTTTGCACCAAAAATAGTTCTGCGTTCCATATCTTCTATAAAAGTTTCATTGAGCTCCGTGAAATAAATGCTAATCGATAAACAACTGATAAGTGATTTATCTGCCCGGTATTATCGATACTTAGTTCAGCATCGTTTTGTGAGAATTTTTGTTGAGGAAAGTCGAGTCACGTTCGGGAATAATGATGATAATATATGAATTTCTATGGGCAGGATATTCGTCACCCTTACAAGGAGACGAAGTCGCGATCTCTTCCGGGTATATTCAGTAATCCCTAATTTGGCGAACCTATATTTTCGCACGAGTGAAATGCATTGCTCCTTCACTCGCCGACAAAGGAATGAATTTTCCGGGCGCAACCCAATTCGTTTGTCGTGAATTTGTTTATAATTCATATGGCAGCTAAATTGTATAATGATTCTTACGCAATTGTGCCTTGAAA
This sequence comes from Cardiocondyla obscurior, assembly GCF_019399895.1. Classification (NCBI taxonomy): domain Eukaryota; kingdom Metazoa; phylum Arthropoda; class Insecta; order Hymenoptera; family Formicidae; genus Cardiocondyla; species Cardiocondyla obscurior. The sequence continues at coordinate 3,783,852 of NC_091871.1, read as the reverse complement.
CTTTTTCTGTGGTATTCTATGATAATCACGTACCAACCGCATTATTTGAATTAATGAGATAATAAAAAATGAAGTGTGCTTTTTATGCACTTGATACAATAAACATCGTTCAGAAATTTCTTTAATACTTACTAAGCAAAAGGCGCGAGAACTTTGAACAATGCAGATTAATTTAATTAATGCTATAATTGGTTTAACTGAATTGAAATTGAGCTGTATTTAATTAATTTTTACTTTTCCCTTACTCACATGATATTTGATATTTGTTAAGAAGTTAACTAAAATAATTACGCGTGCGCATCGCTTTAGGTATTTCTAGTCCCGGCTTTCTCTAGAGATTGAGCTATAAAACGAGGTAGAACCACAGATTGAATTTTAGTTAACACTAACTAATATTACAAGATTCGGGCCCTCCGCAAATCACTTTTGGCCGTATATGGGGTGACGAAGATTAGAGCCGTGACAAATTTTGAAGTTTTATTGACCTTTAACCGAGGGAATGGGGACTCTATAAAAGAGAAAGCTGACGTAGGAACAATACTGTTGAAAATGTATTTATAGTTACGCCAATTTCGATGTCGGACAAAAGTATCGAAGTTTACCGAGGCTATTTTATCGTGAGAGAAAGAAAAAAAAAACAGAAAAGAAAAGAGAAAAAAATTCGTTTCTAGTGGCGTGAAAAATTCAACAGCCAAATATCGCGTTGGTATCACGGCGGCGCGTTAAATATTCAACGCGTTTGCATTGCATGCGATAGACTGCCCGCAAGGGTGATGAACGACGTGAGTGCACCGACGCACCTGTGCGCCGCAACTGCCCATCATACGTCATTAGGTGTCATTAGCGCCTCGGCGCATTTCGCGAGTACATTTCGGACCTGAATATCATCACCGGCGGTTGCTGCGTGCGTACCGCGCGCAACAGCTTCGTGAAATGCAACAAAGTGTAGCGGTCGTGGAGCCGCGCTCGCCGCAGCATTTTCAATCGCCGGCCGCGACGGTTTTGCGCGAGAAACGCGTGCAACGTTTTATTAAGTTCGCGCGTTGTTACGTCGAGTTTGGGAAAAGGTTTACGGCGTGGTTAGAATTTTTTCCGTGGCCTAGCGATGTGATTAGCGGTTGAGCAACGTCGCCGGGAACTGGACAGGAGGGAACGTTCCGTGCTCTCGCTGGCGGGTCGAAAATCGCCGTAGCGTTTTTCCGGAATTCGCATTCGGGCCGTAATCTCTCCCCCTTCCCCCTCGGTCGCGTCGTTTCACCGGCGCGCTCAATAAATTTAACGAGATAATCTAGGGTTACTCACGGTTCACGCTTCATGAGCCTCATTCTCCCGCCGCGGTCTCGGCGCGCCTCGCGCAACGAATGCAAGGCCGCCGTGTGCTGTGTTTGGCAATTACGCCGCCGAGATAAATTGAATAACGAAATTAAATTGCATACGTTGCGTTTCCGCGGAATAACGATATTTTTTTATTCCGGCAATATTCTATTTCCTCCCCACCTCGAGAGACGGCCTCCCGCTGGCTTGAAGACACGGTATCCATTATCGTATAATCGCCGAATTACCGGTGCCTCTATAATTATACCTCATTACCATAACTCTCCCGAGTATCTCCGTTACGTCAAATAATAAAACCATCACGTGCCCTGGCACCAATTACTTCCATACACGCACATTGCGCGTAGAACCGCGGAGGAAAAATAAAAAAGGAAAAAAAAAAATGTCAGTAAGACTCGCACACTATTACGCCTTAAATGTGTGATTTAAAGACAAAATGAGAGACAGCAATGTGCGTCTTGCGTATGTACGCAAGTGGAAGATAATAAAAGATTGTGTAGAAAATGTACAAAAAGAAAAACTGTGGGAAAATTATAATTAAATTAAAAGTAAATGCAGATGGGTGTGTTATTCGTGCTAATTAGTTATAATGAAATTAAAGAAGAATTAAAAAAACTTTATTTCCGACAAACGTGTATATTTCCCGCGTAAACGTAATTCTCTTATGCGAAATTTATTGCTGTTCGTGACGCGGACGTTAAACAAATATATTTACCGTTAAATTGTGGCGAACCACAAATCAATAATTTGACTTGACAAATTCCGTTGATTAAAATTTTTGATAATGTGCAATATTTACCAAGCGGAATATTTATCAAAAATTTAGATACGAGCGTAAGATTTGCAATAATAATAGGAATCATTCTTCAAGTTTTGTACAAATTATCTGAGTTGTATCAGATAAGATCCCAAGAGAGTCACCACTTTTCCGCGATATTTCATGTCTCCGATCGCGCATGTTAATGCGATTATTACGTACGGTTCTCGCGTACGAAAACGCGTGCGGAATTGTAAGATAAAAAAAAGTTTTAGCCGGTCCATTACATAGCCAAGAGATGTTTGCGCAATCCGGCTGCATTACCCGCGCGCCTTATGTCCCGCGGTGCGTGTCGAAACGCACGGCGGTCGTCGTATCGGCACCGCGTGATAACCACTTGTCATCAATCACGTCGCATGATGTTCGTCACAGAGCCCGGCGTGCACACGGGTGTCCCTGTCGCAGCCCGAACTCACTCGCCGGCGGCAAGATAGGATGCACGCGTGCGCCTCCGTTTCGCGATTCTCGTACGAGATTATTAATTACCACCGCCGCTGCGCCTAAACTGCTATCAATTGCGCGGCGACACTCTGGACAAGTTTCGAGATAATTATCAAGTTCCAACAAGCACTTAATATCCAATCGCTTCCGGTCTAATTTTCCAGCATCCGGCGCGAGCCAAGGGTTTGAAAATTATTTCCAATCCCCGCGAACGTGCCGAGTACTTACCGATCTTTTAATTGACGTGGAGAGAATAAAAAAAGGCGCTTCTATAATACATTTGTATCCCAAGTTCTATTTATTTAAATGGTCGATAGTTTATTTTACAGGTTTGCGTTGTATTACAAGTAAATGCAATTGGGAGGCACGTTTCATCGCGATGCATTTAATTTTATTCGCCGGTTAGTTTGCTAGACGCGATGTTTACTAAGTAAATACATGGGGCATATGTGGTTTATTAATGAAATCATATTTCGTTGTTCAGTTATGCCGCGGTGTTTGGGGACAAAGTGCGCAGCCTTCTCTTGGCGATCGCGATTCAACGATGACGCGTCTAATTAATTCGCGACGAAAATCAATGAGGTGGCTTTCGTCGTCACTTTTCTGCGACGAAAATCTGGCAATTACCTCACGTCGGAAATAACTCTATCGAGAGTTTAGCGGGGTTAATCAATTCACCCGAGTTCCATTTATCACTTCGCCGATTTCTTCCGCCGATGCGCTTCGGGATTATCGTTTCGCGTCAGTTTGTCAACGTTACTCGTCGCATTGACCATCGAGGAATTTTGATGAAAATCCCCGTTTCATATTTTATTTATTATATCTCGTTATTTATTAGACTTCATTCTTTGTAAGGTTATTTTATCGAAAATTTATTAATCTTACTCAACAGCGCATAAAAATTGTCAAGCTTTAATTTTTTTTTTTTTTTCGATAAATGCAATATTAATGCTCGATATGCTATTCCTGTAGCGTACTTCTCGTAGAAAGCAAAGTGGATTTATGACTTTAATTTCAATCGCGAAATTCTTTCGTATCGTTTAACATCATGATTTTCCCGTGACGCTTGTGTAACGTCACGTTCGTCCCTCCTTTGCGCACTTGGATCTTTTAACTCCCGCGCGAATTTAAAGAATATATAAGATTTACGGGAAAAACCTCGGAGGTTTTAGCCGGCGAACGGGATTAGCGGGATTGAAAACCACCCGCATCGAGCGAACGGAACGGTGCCATAAAGTTGCGCGGCGCTGTTCTTATTGTATGAAAATCGATGCGAGCTGCATTTTACGCGCGATTTCGCATCGCGGCTACTTTATTCATGTCATTTCGCGATATGTACAAACTCGAGCGCGGACAATGTACCCTTAGGGAGGCTTATAACATCGCACTTTCTCGGTGCGTTAATCTCGCGCGCGTTCACGAACGGCGTTTAATTGCGATTTCGTAATATCAATATCCAAGCCGTCCCTCTCGCGATTGTTCGCGTGCGCCAATTATTCCGGTCTGCGCAATATCGGTTCACAGAGAAAGAGAAGTTCTACCCGGGAATACCTCGTTTCACGAGGGCGAGAATCTCGCTTGGAAAAGAATAAGCCGCTAAGAGGCGCTAAAGACGAATTTTTTTTTTTTTTAAGCTGGCTCCTTTGAAGTTCCTGAAGCGTGAACGATTCCCGTCCATCGATTCGCTTTCTGGGTTACCACCTGTCGTTCGGCGGAGATTATGCAAAGTCTCCGAGCGGCGGTGAACCGCGGAGAAAATGTGTAATTAATCAGCGGATATATTGTTGGGCCGCTCGTCGTGACGGTTGCGAGCCCGCGCGCATTTTACGACCTTACTACCGCCGCACAAAGAGCGGCTGTCACTTTCTCGTGACGCTCTTTTAGAATGCCGGATGATCCTAGGTTACAGATATTACGGTCGCCGCGTGCGGTGGAAAAATGGCTGGGCGGGAGGGACAGAGGGGAAATTAAAAATAGAACGAACACGCGTAGGTTCGCGGCGGAGATACGCTGGCGCCGCTTCGTTCACCGCGTCCTCCGGGATTATCTCGGAAATTATTGTTCTCGTTTTAAATGACGGGCCGCAGCGCTTATGGCATTTGTTTCATATGCCCGTCGGTTTCTCTCCCGTGCAAACAAAGCCAGCGCGCGATGGACCTTTTTCCATATATATATATATTCTTTTTTTTTCTTTTTTTCCTCGAAATTGAACGCTTCCCGAACTGTCGTAAATTGCGTTTAACTCCCGCTCGCCCGTGGCGAGATCTCTTCAGGAAGCGGTGGACGGCAAACATTACGCAAACAACGATACACCGATGTAGTCATCACGTTTGGAGACGAGCTCGGACGATAGAAAGTTAAGTGTCCTGTGGGCATACAATTACAATAGCAGCGATACGCTCCTGTAATATCGGAGGCATACGGATAAGTGCCGCGTGAAGGAGCGAGGAAGTGATGAATAGCTCGACTATATAATACCGCGTGCACACGATCATTACAATTGTTGCTACTTATTTCATTCGAGCGCGGCGTAAAAATGCGAGAATTGCGCAAGGACGGTGGTTGCATATGGCCATCGATAAAACGCCGGCGGCGCTTTCTTCCTTCGTCGTCGCGGGTCAAGCGTGTCTCAAACGGCCGTTCTTACGCGGCGGCGGGCATGAATCGCGACGAAAAATCTGCGCATCGCAGATAGCATGTTTTTGCGTGTCGAAACAAAAGCCGGGATTAAGAGCCGACTCGGTCCGCGCGGCTCGCGGAGTCCCCCCGTGGAGATCGCGGAAGAAGGCGTCGCGTCCGGCGCAAAAATTCGTGCGAAAGTTCAGGCGGGCTGAAGCCGGGAGAGAGATCGCACCGCGGGTTTTGCAAGAGAGATGAGGCCGTGCCGCTCCTCGGAGGAGGAGATGGAGGAAGAGGACAACGGTCGGCGCAGAAATCAGTTCAGCAAGGACGAGCGCCTGCATCTGCTGAACGTGATGAACCAGTACGCGCCGCTGCTGGACGACAAGAGGGCGTCGGTATTTGATCGCCGCGAGATCTGGCGCGCGATCGAGCGAGATTTTCATCAGGCGGGCTTTGCCAGCAAGACGTCGGCGCAGCTGAAGAAGTACTGGCAGAACTACAAGTATCACGGCAGGAAAGCCCAGGCGGTAAATCCGCGCGTCGTGGTCGTCGACGCGACTATATCCGCCGCGGTCCGTGAAATTAGCCATCGACAGGCGGCTTGAAACAAACGAAACTTTTTCTTTTCTTTTTCTTTTTCTTTTCTTTTTCTTTTTCTTTTCTTTTCGATTTCCGGGCTTATCTTCGTCTCGCTTACCAGCGCTCTCGCTCTCTCTCTCTCGCTTTCGCCCGGAACTTCCTCATTTTTCACTTTTAAAAGCTTAAAAATGAACGAGACCACATTTGTAAGATAATAAGTTAGACGCGCGGCATATTATCGAGCGGAAGCACGATAATTCCGTCCGATGAACATTACCGTTTCTTTTTATTTCCCGCGGGGGAAGATATTTTGCGAGAATCGCGGTTACTAATGCTCCTACTCGATTACTTGAGCGTTTGCCAAAACGTTATTTCACGTTTTGTTTTACGTTTTCCTCTTTGTATTTTTCCACCCGTCGCTACCCTCTGAGGTACGTATCGTTTTCTGGTTAATCCACTCGTGCAAAATCACGCAGGGTGTGAAGAAGCACTCGAGCGCGATTTCGAGAAACACGACGGAGGAAGCGTCGCATCCCGAGAACCGTGGTAATCTCGAGATAATAAAGATCGCCAAGGAGCCAGCCTCGCCGTGCGCTTCACCTCGCTTCGGCGCGACGCTCGGGAACATCGGTGAGCCAGGACGTCGTCAGCGCGAGATATACGGGAATAATGGAGCGTTCTTCCGGAAATTAAGTGCCGCACCGATCCACCCGACCAGTACGTTCCCTTATCTACCGTCCCTTCGAGGGAATGCCTCCGTTTTTAAGGCCCTTCGCGGCAATAGCGCGTCTAATCCGTCCAATAATCTCTTCCGAGTTGTAACTATTCACTTTTGCAAATTAAGGTGAACTCTCAACTAGACAGAGAACGTGTCAAGCGCAACGTTCGAATAACAATATGAAAAGTGAAACGATAATTACATCCGCGAACTTTTTTTTCTTTATTTTTTTTTTTTTATTGGCGTTGAATCTTGTTACGCACATAGTTTACGAGGAATAAAAGGGATAACGATTTCTGCTTTAACGTCGTCGCTTTTATGGAAGACGCGCGGAAAACAAAACCTAAACTTGTCGATCTCCTGACGTGTGTTTCGTGACGATAAGCTACTTCTACGGAAACACTCGACCGCTTTTTAAGAGACCTTAAGTTTTATTACGTTCCTTATCCTTATTACGGCTCCACCCGCTTATCGTCGACGTCGCTCTGAAAAATATTTCGTGCTTCTTTAAGCCTGTCGAGTACTCGCGAGTCGATAAGCCTCTCCTTTAGACTCGCCTGATCGCTTCAAGACCGCAGCCGGCTTTTATCGAGACTCAAGAACGCGGCCCAGCCTTTTATTTATTTAATATTATTTTATTTTTTTTTATTATTCCGATCGTTTGTCGTAAGTGTACCAAAAAATGTCTTGACTTCCTTCGGAAACCTTTCAAATCCCCGAGGGTAGCTAGCAACCGCGTTGTTAAAGGGCCATCCTTCAGCAGCCGTCTGTTGTTTTACGACTTTATTCGATCTGTATAACTTTATTCAATATGACATTTTTATTCGCGCAATTTATTATATTACATAAAACGAGACCCTTAAAAAATTTAATATTTGCTCCGCAATCGCATATTCTTTTCGTACAATGAATAAAATATATATGAAAAAGTACGGAAAGATGCCGAGAACAATAGACGTGCTACATAGCGGATTTTGTAACTTTTGAATTTAGATTCATTGGAAGAAAATCAGTCCGACGCGGAAATTTCGCAGAGTAAGAGATTCTCGAGTCAGATTCGCGAGAGGCCAAGATCATCGAGTGTGACAGACTGCGAATCGGAGAAACCAATAGGCACCGATGTGATAGTATCTAATACCGACGTCTCTGACAATAGCGTCACTGTGTCAGTGATTTGCCCTGAAAGAGCTCGAGAGCCTTTTAGCAGGAATCAGCCGAAAAGAAAACAAGAGGTCGATGCGTCGCCGGATAGATTCACTTTTCAAAGCTGCGCCGTCTCAGGTGAAAGAATTTAATTTTATTTTCGCACTCGTCAACTTTCTCAGCCGTCGCATATTAAAATAGTAATAATAGTAATAATAACAGCTGCTATTTCGCGACCTTTTTTTTTATTTTTATCGTTAACCATTAACGAGGTAAAATTGTCGAATTAATTTAATTCAGCGCATCTAATTATATTTAAATAATATTTTATCGAAGAGGAAGATCTCAATATTACTTATTGCCTCGACAAGTACATCTTTGCGACACGCGAATAAAAAGATCGCAAGAGACAAGGTCGACAATTGTAGACAAATCGGTGGCGTGTCGCAGGCGATAAAAAATTTCATCTCCCACGTTTAAACCACCAGCTGCATCGCCGGGCAAGAAACGCAAGGACGACGATCAGTCCATTTTCCTGACCGCTGCAGGCGCGGCGAAAGGACGTTGCTTCTTGCTGCAGCCCCGACAGACTGATAATCACGGCGAAGTAATTAGTAACCGAAGGAATGCAATCGAACTGCGCCGGAAATTGAAACCAGCGAAGGAGAAGTCTCCGAGTTTCTCGTCGAAATTTGCGTCTAGCGATAAAGTTTCATGCTCGGTATCAGGAAAAAAGATTCTCAAAACGGCTAAGGCAGACTCTGCGAAAGGAGATCCCACTGCTTTCGACGTCCAAGATACTATTCGAGATTCAACGTGCCGCGAAGGAAAACGCGGGGAATCGAAAATTGGCGAGTACGCGGCGCCGCGAAATCAACGAGACGATCCCGACGAGACTGCGAATGACGCTGTTAGATCGCGTGGACCAAACGCGCGATTACAGGAGCGGGATAGAACTGGTCCGATCCAATCGGGGCTCGAAGACGAGCTGAATTATCGGTTGACGCTGCATCGACTGGAAGTACGCGATTTTCTTTTTCGCGGGGGAGATTCGGCGACTACAGAGAACGATTATGTTGCAGACCGAGGAGAAGCGCCTAAAAGTGAAAATCGCTGAGATGGCTATTCAGGAGATTCGATTCAGGATTCGGGCATTGAACGAGGACATTCGGCGTGCGGATGAACTGCACGAGTTGCATCTGGCACTTGCCACGGCTCAAGCGGTAAGCCGGTTCGCATGGCGAACACGATAATGCGAAAGCGCATTCGCCAGGACACCGTCGTCCGCAGTCCAATACTTCTCTACTATTTTTTATTTTTATTTTTTTTATTTTTTAGTTCTTATTTGTTTACGCGCGATGGTCGTGACAGTCGATTTTTCGCGAGAAACTCGATAATCCGACGTCTCGTTCGAGCGAAGGGTTTTTCTATTTTTCAAACATAAATATTGTAATCGCTAAGAGAAATATTTTTTCAAAAAGCATATTTACATATGTTACTGGCACTTTGTAATATTGAATAGACGGCACATAATGCTGCACAAAAAATCCATCTCTTTAATTACTCACAATCAGATGTTGTTTGAAATTAGTTTTATTTTTTTATAAAATCTTTATAAATATTTTTAATTTTTTTTTATTTGCTATCTTTATATGTGTAGTAGAGAAAATTTATTAAAGAGCTGGAAAATTTTTTAATTAATATTTTACGAAAAGAAACTAAAAGACAAAAGGAATTAATTTAAAAACCGATAGATTAATAGAATAAATTGAAATAAAAGTATTAATTAGAGGCGAAATGCTTAATATATTTTTTACGTATAAATTTTAAAGGGATAATATATTAGATAAATTTTACTTTTATCAACAGAACACTCGAGGATTGCATGTTTAAAGATCGCACGATTAAGGACAGAAGTTCCTGAAAGAGATAAACTTTTGGAAGGTTCAAGAAAACTAGGCGCCGCAAAAAAAAAAAGAAAAACAGCTTTGTGTGCTTGAAGTTATTTTTATTAATCGCCATCATATCTCATGTCGCGATGTCGTCATTTAGAAAAAACGCATGGGACCATACAAAATAACAATGCGCTTAGATTTTTGTGATAACCGAGCAACGTCTCGAGGTCGCGTTATTTGTTGCATTCGCTCCTCTGCTTTTGTTCTTTCTTCTTTCTTTCTTTCTTTTTTTTTTTTTTTTATTTTGTCGCAAGATTGGAGCAAGTACAACCATGTCAACGGATCGTCGATCGCACAACAAACTATGGAACAATAATTTTATATCACCTAACAAGACGCCTTTCGTTTTCTCGGAGCACCCCGTGCTTCTTCGCGCCGGTCTAGCCCTTTTCTTTTTCCTTTCGCTGTGACTTTTCGCCTTTGCCTCGCCTCGCTCAGCTTCTCCACTCTCTTCGCTCCGTACTTAATATTTCTCCTCGTATTTAGTGATTGTTAATAATTATCACAGAAAGTTCGTAAAACAATGATGTTGACGTTTATTAAGTGTACGTGTTGCGTTTCCTCCTTCCGCGTACACGGAGGGAGGAACGTTGAATGTGTGCACGTGGTATACGCTCGCGTATACGTATGTGTTCACGGGCGTGTCTCTCGAGAAGTATTACGTGTATTATGCGTTTAGACGGAAAAGTTTCGCACGTAGCTGGCAAATATAGTAACAGTAGTTAGCGTTAGAGTACATACTAGCGGTAATAGTAGCGGTACAAGTAGCGATAAGTATAACGGTACACATTAGAATAGCTTTTCGTGCATCGCAGCGCTTAAGAATAGTAATATATCTTACTATAGTATAGAGAATATACTTTTTTTTTTCTTTTTTTTTCCTTTTTTACCTCTCTCTCATTTAACGTTATCGTCGAAAAGTCGCTCTCTTTATCGAGATCACCGATGCGTGAAACAAGTAAGACAAGTAGAGAAAGAGTGAGAGAAAAATGGTGAGAGTGAGAGAAGGTAATTGTAAGTGTCAGAGAAAAAAAAAAAAAATTCACGCTTATCCCAGTACATATCTCTGTTCAATTCCGTTGCAATTTCGTCGGTCTTGTCGCATTTCCAGTGCATGCGCCTCACTCTCGTAAGTGACTATCGAAGGAAACGTATGAATAATTCACGACATTGACCGTCCGTATTTACACTTGGCCATTTTGCGATACATTTCAACATTTCAGCGACGTATTTAACGCAGGGACGCTTGTAACTCAGGATCCGCCTCAGAGAAACTTAGGATTACACAGAGTAATCTCAAAACTGTTGCCGTCCCATCCACCCGGCGTAATTCCCGGGAGAAATATGTGGCTGAACGACATTTTCCTCTCTTAAATATTTTTAATATTTAATATTTGTATATTTTTAATTAAATATCTTTTCCGAATAAATAATTACCCAAATTCTTATTAGAAAGAAAAAGGAAAAAAAAAAAAATAATAAGCTCGGAGATAATTTGCAAAACGGGAAAAGCGGGCAACAGTTTTGGGCACTTTAGATAAGCGTATGTATAGATGTCCCGTTACGTCAACCTTCCATAACCCATTGGAAGGGAAATAACGTTTTAGCAATTATTTTCGCGCGATTGATACATACCTATGAAATAACCGACGCCTCCCGAATAACTGATACAGTCAGGGTGGCTCGATAACAATCGGGGAATGGGTTACAGAAGGTTAAGCCTCACAATCTTTCCCGAGGCACGTGAGCTGCAACGGATTTATCTCGGGCTATTAATAATAATGCCGAAGCGAACGAGAAGGACCGGAAATACGGAGCACGGAATCTTGGAAAAATTCTTATCGGAATCTAGCCGTGCGCGCGCGGATTCGATCGAGTCTAATCACCATAAACGCTCCATTTGTTTCCGCGAAACAGTTGGAAACACAGATGAAATTGGCAATCGCGTACGCGAGAATCGCAATAAAAATTTCGAATCTCGGAACCACCGCGACGGGGAGTGTAATACCGCGTGGACGGCAATCGGATGCAATCACCCGACAGCTTTATCCTCGAAAACGCGCCTTTTGTCTCTGTAACGTGTCTCCGACCCGCGAGCCCGTGTCTCAAAGCTTTTGTCGCAAATTGGAGGGATACCGTGCCCCGATTACGGTGCAGATATCCACGGGAAAGCCGTCTGTGAAATGACTAATTTCTCGTTCGCGCTGTAATATTGCGAAATTAAATCCGATGCCGTAGCGGCGGCTTTAAATTAATTATCGTAATGCGTTTCACGGGATCCGGAGCCGATTGCCACGTTGCATTATAAACGCGATAAATGGTTACAGGTACGAATGCGACATCGACGACTTGTTTGCCGGATTAAATTTGCATTGAAAACGCTTATTTCACAGCCATTAACGCTATCGAAAATGGAATTGAGTAGACCCAGCGGTTAAAATTATGTTAAATCGTAAAGAATAAACTACGCAACGGTACAATAGATATTCTATCGGAGCTGATTTCTCACGCGAGTAAAATGCGTGCAAACCGGCTTAACGAATACAAATGGGACAATTATCCTGGGCCGATAGTTACGTAATGACCCCCTCGGATTTCACCGCGATTACTTTTCGCGCTCGGCGTTTTTTTTTTTTTTACTTCCGTCGTTCTGCCTACTCTCGTGCCTGTTAATCGCTAATTGCCGACGTTAATGACACCCCGTTGGATAACCACCCGCGAAAAGACGCGCCGAAATGAACGCAGAGAGAAACGAGGAAACATCGCCCGGGGCGGGTACGAAGTTGGGCTTTTTGATTTCTTTTCGTGTTCCTTTTCTAGCACTTTTTCATTGCGCGCCGTTTACCTTCTCCGTTCCCTCCTCTATTGTTCCTTTCTTCCCCTTGACAAGTTACGAGAGACTTTCAAGTCGCACAAAGCGTGTACTACAAGAATTCAGTTAACACGAAAAGCGTCTAAAAATTCCACTAGGCGAAATTTCGGCTCTTACACTTATGCTTCCCGTTGAAAATTGTAAAAATTGCTTAAGACGAACTTTTTTTTTCTTTTTTTTTTTTTTTTTTTTTACTTGCGTTTTCTTATACGAAGGTAAACTTAATTCAATACGTCGCTCGCTCGTCTATTCTCTCGCATTTTTCTGCGCCATTCCGCGTAAGTCGTGGATAAGAGTCCATCGGCAGAGTTAACTCATTGCGCCAGAGTAGAGAAACAGTTATCGAAGTTGGCGTTTTTTGAGAAAATAATTAAAGGACCACGGATATAGTCGCGGATATTGGAAAAGCTAAGCTTACTAAAGCTGGTGGATTATTTCGTTCCTTATTAAATGTTTAAAATCATTCTCTCTCTCTCACTTTCTCTATTGTGGCGCATGATTACCTCTGCTGGCGCAATCTTCTCCCACCTGACACGTCGCCGCTAAGATCGATGCGCGAAACGCCGGCGATAAGAATCCCGACGAAAATCACGAAAAAATCGCTCTCGGCTACAACATTCAGCGACAACGATGTTCTCCCCCCCATTTCACACCCTTCGGCGCGATAATGCCGCGAACGTATCCAGGCAAAAATCGGCCGTGCTTTAGAAAAATAGAATTTACGCCGCGGTAACTTGATAGAAATGAAGAAAAGAGGCTCTCCTGCCGAAGCGACCGTCGCGGAAGATCATCGTTGTCGCTCTTTGTCCCGAGACAATTTTACACGTCGCTGGTGAGCGATTCATTTCCCCCGCATGTCGCCAAACCGCACGGATATGCGAGCCATCCACAACTTGGACTGAGTTGCACCGACAATCTGATATAACTAACTCCAGGTCAGCGATTCGTTATCCGCAGCCGGATTATAATCCCACTTATGCGAGGAGCCCTTTGATAAATTTGGAGATCACGTTTGATTAATGCCGACGAAATCAGACTTACGCCAAAGTGAGTTCCGCGAGCGCAAATAAAAAAACACAGAAGTGTTTTCCAACTCATCTCGCGTGCGCTTTATTTTTAAGAAGACTGAAAAATTTACAAGTCGCAATTGCCAAAATGCACGATGCCGGGAATATATAAAATTCTCTCCAATTTTATCAGGGCACGCGCTTACTGAAACGTGCTGCGAGGCTCACGCGGTGGAATTCCGCAGAAGACAGAGGGCAAACGTTAAGGTTCGCGTTAATTGATGTTGGTGCAACCAGCTCTCTGCGCTCGACGGCGATTGAAAACCCCGTCGCGATCCGACAAAAGTGTTCCACAATTATTGCTAAGGTTCAAGTGATATCCAGGCCGCGCGTTTTTTCGGAGCAGACTTTTAAACGCGATTGCATCCATTTCTTTCGGACAGGTCGGAGTGAGGAGCACCGGCTATCAGCATTCGCGTTCACGCTTACCTTTACGTGGGAAAGATCGTTTCCCTCTGGGTGGCGTGGAATCGAAAAGCTTCTCACTCCGGCCTGCCAGAGCCGGGACACGTTTCAGGCGTGCTAACAAAAAGATGTTTCACGATCGCACCGGCAACGTCCACAATTCCGCGAGGTGAGCACGTACGCAGGTTACACGTAATCGAGAATATCGTAAAGTCTTACGTGGAGTAGAGTGTTTTACCAGGAAAAATGTAGATCTTACGTAGTACAGTGAGAGAAACGTGTAGCTTCGAGCTTTAAAGCCTTACCTTAATGTAACGTAGAGGTATAAAAATAACGAGCTGACGATTCGTCCGGAATTTCCCCCGTGCGAGTAACTTTCAAAGTAAGAGACTGAAGATGCACAAGTAAGTCCAAGCGACCGTGATAAGGCTGAATCTTTTAAAACCGCAAGATATCTCTCTAGATACTATTCTTCTTTATGACTCCTACAATGGTGGTAACAGTAATATATGTATTTCTAGAGATACAAGTTCTACGTGTACGAACGATGAAGAGCCGTTACTTTCCGGGCGGGTTATTTCTTGCTCGAAATCGCACAATTATTATCACATTATTGCTCTGAGATCAATACGAAGACGACCCTCTTAGAATTTTCACGCGAGCGAATGGTTTCCAGCATTGTTATTTATTATTTTTATTCATCTGTCGAGTCGAGGAATTATCTTCGCATTTTACGGTGCATAACATTTGCGTTAGTTTGATTGCTGCATGTTAAATTGCGACGAAAAAAAAAAGAAAAAAAAACGGAGTACCCGATGGCTGCATAACAATCGTGACATCCAGCAGCGATACGCTGGAGAAACGAAAAAAAAAAAAAAGGGCAGGAGCTTTTTCACGTTTTCGATGACAGGCTCTGGAATAAATCTTCGCGACGTGACTCCGAGATGTAGGATAAATTTGCTCGCGGTGCAAAAGCGAAATACTCGCGTCATAAAATTGTCGTTATTTAAACGAGCTAGCTCCGCAGGATCTGATGAGGGACGCGCGTGCACGACACGTGTTGATTCTTGCCGATATTTAAATTTGCGTTAAGCGAACTGTCCGGGCGCTTGAAGCAGCTCGCGTGGCGTCAACGACGAGGGGTAAACTCTTGTTGTTGTTTGTCGTTTAAGGAATACGTTAAATACCGAGCGTGTGACAATTAGAGCGGATCCGTGAGCTCGGAGTCAAACGCTGAG
The DNA here is from genome assembly GCF_019399895.1 of Cardiocondyla obscurior. Lineage (NCBI taxonomy): Eukaryota > Metazoa > Arthropoda > Insecta > Hymenoptera > Formicidae > Cardiocondyla > Cardiocondyla obscurior. The sequence continues at coordinate 3,768,660 of NC_091871.1, read as the reverse complement.
ACTTCTCCCGGGCAACGATCCACCTTCTCGCGTGTTGTCCCGGGTGGCTTAGTGCCAACCGTTTGCGAGTATCGCCAGACGATGTGCTTTGCTGCGCACGAGTAACACTTTTCGTCTCTCTGCGTGACGTCCCCAGGAATATTTTTTTAAACGCCCACTATTGCTTTCGCAACAAACTATTCGCCTTGACTCTGTCAATATTTCCCTTAGCTATTTTTCATCGGGAAGAGGGACACGTGCCCGCCGGTGAAAAGCGGCAGGAACTTTGTTTTATCGATGCGCGACGCGGTCGCGTGCCCGTCGCGGTGGCGGATGGGCGATCTGACGAAAAGCGTAAACGTAAAGCGCGACGGATCATACAATACCGAGGCATTAAAATCGCACACGGCGTTCTGTAAAAATTTATCTGTTTACGTGCGATTCGAATATTGAGGAAAGTTCGACAGCCGCGGGCACTTGGCGAGTTCCCCGATGCCGGCACGATTTGGAGCGGAACTCTGACATCGCTGCAAAGTTCGTAGCATCGCGAAAGTTAGCAGAGCAATTCTCTCAATTGAACGGATATTGAGAGCGGATCTGAATGCCCTTTACTCCGAATACGGTGTTCCCCATCCGCGTATCTGGTCCACCGAGACGCGAGCGTTATTTCGAAAAGGGAGTTACGTCGAAATGTTCGCCAGAATCGATCCGACGACGCGGCGAGCGGAGCGCGCGTCCGATTACCGCCGGCTGTCCGTGCTAGCTTTACTCCGATTCGACTTGCGCGAAAGCGCGAAACTTACAATCGAGAATGCGGGCCTGCATTCGAGTCGACCAAGAAGAACGACTGAACGGAAAGAGAGTGACTTGCTCGGGAGCCGAAGCTTAAGGACCTTATAAGGCGCTTCAAGTTCCGCGGCGACTATCTGCTTGCGTCCCTCCTTAAATCCTGATCGACGCAAACATGACGGATAAATCCTAGAGAACGAACGCGAGTTTAACGTCGGCAATATCGTCGCGAGAGTTCCGTCGCTTTCGTTCCTCCACAATTACGCTGCGAGTCAACAAGTCGATAATATCGCAGCGGCGATGCATTTCACCGATTTTTGTTCCCACGTTTTATTCGCATCGCGAAAAGGAGTGTAATTAGACAATCGCTCGCTCCTAATTTACATTTAACAATATCTTATTTCTTAATGATTGACGAGCATTAGCCTTTGTTTTCGAGGACCCGTAATTAAATTTCGCGGACGTGATAAAATACCCTCGGACCGATGCGTCATAATCCCTGACCTGCGAATTATGCAAACGAGAATCGTGGCCAGTAGTCACGATCGAATGCGGCGAGCTCGCGCTTTCGGGGAAAATAGATTGCAGGTAATAATGTTAATGCTCTGCCACGGAGAACGTTATTTGCCAATATCGTCTTCATCGGTATGGCGCTACTCCAGTTTGATCTCGAGGAAAGAGAAAGAGAGAGAGGGAGATAGATATCGACGAGATGTAAAAAATAAAAAAAAAAAAATAATAAAAAACGCCGGGAAGTTTGCCAATATCGAGTCATTCTGCGATGCCCGTCACGCGTTCAGAGAAAAGGTTCGCGCCAATTCGCCGAGGCCGGGCATGTAGCGTGCGTATCTTTCTGGTCGTCCGCTTGGCATCAAAACCCGCGGAATATCGCAAATATTTGACGCGGCTAAATAATGGGTTGCACCGATCCGAGTGATTGATATCACATCGGTTGCGACGATCCCGAGGAGGAAATACGGTTGCCGTGCCTCGCCACCGAATTTCGGGTATTTAGTCCTTTCGCTGCCGATTAATTGCGACCTCGGTCCTCGCTTGAGGGATTGACTCACCAAACGGTTTGGAGAGGAACGGTTAATATTTGTTTATGAGTAGGTCGCAGCGAGACCGCGTAGCCGAATGCAAATTCTCACCGTCCTGGCTCTGCGGCGGTATTGTTTGTCCAAACGGCGTTTTGAAATCTCATAAACGAAAGTACTGACGCATACGCCAGGATCCTAGAAAGGATAATAAGCGTCCGCGTACACGTAATTCTTAAATGGCCTTTGGAGCAGCGCGAGCCGGGCACAATGCCGAGGGCGTAATGGCTTTTCGAGTTTATCATGAGTGTAATTAATCGTCGCTCTTGGCTGCTGATGTATTGCAGTATGCAAACATTTATCCTAGAATTCGTTCCGCCGCGCTGTTGTTATCGCTGCGATTTTACCTCGCAGTGAAACTTGAATCGCTAACCGCATTACCGCTTGTATACGTTCAGTGGCGCATCTCCTCGATAAAGAAACCAACGAAACAAGAGTGGAAATAAGGCAACCGTGAAAAGAAAAATGTTCCCCGTAGGAGAGGTGGTGAAAAATATTCGACAGTTTTACGAACGGAAACCCGCGAAGGAGTGAGAGGAAGGGATGAGGAATAGGGTAAATTTTAGCCGACTGTAGATCTTAATTCGCGGGGAAATCTGCAGCCAGCCGTTCGGTGAAATTAACGGCGAAAATGGAAAGTGAAAGAAAACGTCGCGTCGCGTTATGGGGAAAACGAGTTTTACGGATCGATCGCTTGGAGAACCGGAGGCGCCCGGCCATCGTTCAAGTTTTATCCGGAAATAAACTTATCCGCACGGCCGGTCACTGAAATTCTCGCCACGTGAGAACTTAGACGAAGAAACGGCGGAGCGGTGGGGTGGCAAAATCGTCGGGGGTTGAAAACTACGGCGGATGCCGACGATGCGGGCACGCGCGTCGTGAATTTATGGCGGGCCGGCGCGAGACGGCAAGTTGCGCGGCGGTTGAAAAATTAAGAAAAGGCGAGGCGACGAGATGCAGATGCCTGTGACGTCGGGCGTTGCAAATTTAGCGACGCGACGAGGATAGATGGGACGACACACGGCTGTCGCGACGCGCGGGAAATGAAGTCTTCAGAAATATGGACGCGCGGCGTGATTCTCGTTACTCTTGTAATTTGCAATTTTAGACGTACGATTTTCGCGTCGTGGTTGAAGTCCCGCTGGGCGTTCCGAAAAATGTCGAGGGAACGACGGATCATGGCGTTTTGGAAGGAATTCTATGCAGTCAGCTATTTCGCTTCGTCGAGAGAAAAGGGGTTGAGATGTACGAGGGCAAGGTGCTGTTTATCGCAACGCGAATGCTGGGCGGGGCCGTCTATAATTTTTCTCGTGTAAAAGAACTGGGCGCAGTTACGCGGAATTCCTGAAAATGGGATAAGGGCGAGCCATGCCGTAAAGAACAGGAGCTGCGCCGCGACGTTAATGTAGTACCGAAAAAAAAAAAAAAAAAAAAAAACGACAAGTCGGGGAAAATTCATGGAACTTCATTGTGTTATTCTGCACGTTTGATAGCTACACGCGGGTGAATAAGGGTTCCTAAATCACGTGAAATAATAGCGGAGCTTTAAGCGGGCGATTTATCCCGCAGACTCGCAGCGACGAGTACGTACTTGCAAAATTAATATTTGCCTATTACACCGGACGTTCTATTACGTACGACGAGTCTATTTTTGCGCTTCGGTTCCATTGCTATACCTCCAGTGCGTGAAATTTTCGTTTTCTCGCGAATATACGTGGATATGCGCGTTATTTACAGTAATAACGTGCGCCGCGCAGCATTTACATCCCCAGAAGCATTCTGAGCTTGTGAATTTTTGCTACCGGCTACGCGACATTTTTCCTGCACGAAGTCACTTCTATGTAGGTTGGGACTCGTATCTCCTCTCGCTTTACAGCCACCCCAATCGGAGAATAGATAGCGGAAGAGATGGGAAGAGATACGGCGGCGCTTTGAAAATTCAATGCCACTGTGAATTCCGGTCTTCCAAAGGGCGACCTTTCTTCATTCACCTCGGCAAACTTATCTCTTTACCTTTCCATTAAAACGTTTAATTCTACGTTGCAGCAGGCGACTACTCTCGGGTGCACGCGTCGTAAACTCGTTTTAAAATTCGCTCATTAACGCGATTGCATTCCTATTTACTTTTACCCAGTTTTTTTTTCTTTTTTTTTTCTTCGCCGACGAAATAAATTAATTTCTCCTTTTTATATTCTCGCATATTTTAATTACTTCGCTGTCTCGCGCGCTCGTAACGCGGAATCGAGCAGTGGCCGGCGTAACCCAAGTGAAAATAGGGATTTAACGGACTATTGTTCCGTAGTAATTTTACCAGAAATTTCATTTTTACGCGTCGGAACAAGAGACAGGCGCGTCATGGAGTTTCGACGGTAACGAGCTACATATTGCACGGCCGACTCACGGCGAAAGTGCCTATGCATTTTTCATAATTCGCCGGACGATCTTTCCGGAACTTATTTAACTTGCCGTTATCTCGGTCCGACCCTCCGGTAGCCGCCTCACCCCTTCGCGGGATATTTTTCCAATTTTCTTGGCAACGACAACTGCCCCTCGACTGTGTAAACGTCGGTTTATTCTTTAAGAGGATTTCCCTCGCGGGGTTCACGAGGCGCAAGATTTATGACCCCATTGGCGGGGTCCGTTCATTGTCGAGAGGAATCCATCCTCGTGCGATCCCGCACCTATAAAAGATGCCATCGACATAGTTGACCGCACACTTTCTCGTTCTTTTTTTTTTTTTTTTTCTCCCAGCTTCTTCTTCCCGCGCACTTCTCGCGTTCCTTTTGTTCCTTCGCATAAGCCCGGCCGCATTCGTACGACCGTATTCCGCGGAATGCAGAACCGCGTTATAACGGGATCGATCGGCGCGATGTGACGCGTCTCGGCCTATCTACCTTCACCCGCTCCTAACTCCCTTTAATCGCCCTTGGCGCTCCCTCGCTCTGTCGCGTTGGATTTTCCTCGCTCTTATCGGCTGACCATCTGTCGCTTCCCTTAATATCGGAGGAATAGAAGATCCGAAATTCCGATAAATCCGCGTACCAATAATGTCACGTCCCTATTAACCAAGTGCAAGTTGTTGTTATCGTTCTTCCAGTCCTCGTCTCGCTTTATCGTCTCTTTCACACGTCGTGAAATTACAGAAAGTTGCGTCAATCGGATCAGAATTTTTTGCCGTGAATCTTCTCTTCGCCAAATCGCGAAACGCGAGGATCGACCCGACCGCGACACGCGCTTCTTAATTACTCTCTACGCTCGCTTAATTTCAATCTGATATTTTTCCTTCCCTTTCCGCCCTTTTTATCTTCGACTTCGATATGACATTCGACGGCGGCAAGTTGCAACGATGATTAATTGACTACCATTATGCACGAAATGCAAATAGCCACACTCCTTACGCCTTGTCCCGTCCCTTTTTCGCGCGATTTTATTCTCGGCAAGAATACTTGTTCTAAATGACGCCGGGTGCCCTTTTCTTTATTGATCGTTAGCTTCATTCCACTCGAGTCATCTTGAATATGAAGATTTAGGTCGTTCAAGTTCGAAAGTGGAGCATCCAAAACGTCAATGACTACGATTGAGGTGATTGTGATTAAAAAAAGGAACTCGAGGATAACAATACAAGAGATCTGCAAGCCGGACGCAACTTGCGCTCGTTAATATTCGACGATCGGTCGCTATTATGCCACAGCGCTCTTACTTAACAAGAATATCCATTATTTTTCTTAGTCCATGTTTTTTTCTATCGTCTGAGTAACTCCAAGAAAAACTCTTCAAAGAAATCATACAACAATACTATGTTTCTTATTATAATAAAAAAAAAACTAATGTATAATTTTACGGATTGTAGAACTAAAAAAAAAAAAACCACGAGAGATGTATATATTTATTAATTCTCGCGCTTTTCTTTGATTCGATACGATCAAATGAAGATTCCATTGATAAGACGTTGCCACCTGGTGGATTAGCACGGTCGACCGCTTCGTCGTGTAAGTGACGTAAAACGCTCATTAATATCGGAAAGCAGATTGCCATTATTCATCTTCCCTCTTTGCCAAGTCACCGTCTCCGTATCTCCGAATTTTTGCCACGCCGTTCTAATGCCGCCGTTACGCAAGGCGAGCCGATACTCTTACGGCCGTTTCTTAAGAAATCGCGCACAAATGACGCCGCGTCCCCGGCGTCAAATCGACGATGCAATTTCGTTCGGCGGCAGCGCAACGCTCGTTAGCACTCGACGCCGAATGCTTTTTGACATTTGAAAATGAATAATCTGCGGCACTTCTAGGCGTTGCGTAAACCCGGCCAGTTATATAAAAGTCCGTGTCGTTTAATATTTACGTTCGATGATTGAAATCCAACCGGGAAAAATTCAGTGGCGCGGGCGTTGCGCGAAAAGAAGAAAACAAGGGAGATAAAGAAAAATAACCCGTTGTTACCGTGCGCATTCATCGTCGCGAAATTTGCTCGTCCGGTCCAATCCTTTTTTTTTTCTTTTTTTTTTTACTTGGATCGTTATTGAAATACGTGCGGGCTCATTGTGGCACTCTAGAATTTTTGTTTGTAGCTCGCTACGCTACGGCGCACAATGCGTGATCAGTTCTGTGCACATTTGAATGCTTATCCCTGTGGCAATTTATTCGTCCCGCTATCGTGCATTTTTTTATCTCTCTTTTTCTTCCTCCCTAATGTAGAGCCGCGCTGTAGTAATCGGAAATAAGCTCGGCGAGCTTAGTTGAAATTCGTGCGGCGCGCTCGCGCCGAGTGTATTCGAATTTCACTCGTTACCTGCATAACTTTGCTAGCGGAATAGGGCGGAGGAGGAGCAGACGGCGACAAAAGAAACTGCTTCCGAGAGAACGTCCCGAATTCTCTGCTTCCGCAGATTTGTATGCCTTCATCGTTCGTACTAACAAAGTTATTCGTACCGTAGTCCCACATGCTCCCTAGCTAAAAATGTAATCCGCCACGTCCAGTCTTCCTGAAAGCTACGACTGCTAAAAATACCTACTGTTATATTAGCATCGAGATTTTCGAACTCGGATCGATTAACGAGGGAGGGATCGGTTCACCAACGAGAAACGAAAACCGATCGTCTCCGAGAGATACAGTATAGAGAGGAAGCGAGATAGAGTGAGAGAGTAGAAAAAAAAGAAGAAGAAAAGTAGTAGTAGACTAGTAGTAGACTTCTCCGACGAGAAGTTTCCCAAAAAATATTCCCGAATCTTGGCATATCTAATGTCTCTCTCATGTTATTGCCTATTATGTGCTCATGCCAAACCGCGCGGATGTGGACTTGCCTTTCGTGCCAAGGTCTTTCTTCATTCGACCGATTATCAGGACGCGCATGCTCGCGCCGATAATCACCGTAATTACGACGACGTGGAGACTCCCGATTTCGTAGGGTCGCGTGCCGCTAGTGACGAAAATCAGGGTTACTCGCCGCCGAGCGAGAGCGCCTGGACGATCCTCGGGTCGGCCTTGCTACCCTCCCGGAATTCCTCGAGCGTGAGCTTGTCGTCGTGGTTTTTGTCCATCTGATCGAAGATTTTGTCGACCCTCTTCTGCGGGGTATTCTCGTCTTCAGCTTGCGGCTGCTGTCCCTGAAACATCCGACGCGTTGTTCTGCGATCAAGGCCTCGCTAATTGTTAACACAAAAATAATTTTGCTCCCTCGCTACAGCAATTAAGACGAAGTAAAATATTTCTACGAACCTATAAACAGCATTCTTTAAATTAAAAATTACAATTTTTTTTTTTTTTTTTTAAGAATGTAACACTAATTTGTCGGTGGGTTTCTTGTTAAAAATCCGTTATCGTTTGCGATGTACGGGATATTTTATTTCCATTATCGAGGTATCATTATGAGATTTTATTGTCGTTACAACAACGCGCGGGAAAAACGATACGAGATATTTCGCCATTTTCGTTATTACTTTATTGCCACAAACCCATTCGCTGATAATACCATGGTTTACGATATTGATTTTTCCGTTTGATCTCACGGATTTTAATTGATATCGCTTGACACGCTAATTCTCTATATTGTGATTCGACTTTATCAATCGCATTTGGTCGTATTACGCAGTTTGGCCTGGCTATATATTGTTTTAAAGTCAAATTTCGTGCGCTTTTGTCAACCGCAGCCTGCATGAATTGCCATGTGCCATGCCTCGCCTATATACACATATTCCGTCACTATATTTCTCTTTGAAATTAATATTAACGAGACTTCTAGGTGATTAATGGCGAACCGTTGTCGCGAGACGGATTTTACCACGCTCGCGTCAAATTTTATGTTAAAATTTGCATCGGTGCGCGGTATCCATATAAAACAACTTTGCGAAACGTTCAAGTAAATCATTGAACCTCTCGAGGGTTTCGTTGCACATTCTCCGAGTTTTTCCGCGTCTACGGTATAAAGCAGAACGTACTTTTCCCGTGAAAACTTTTGATTCAAAGATGTATATCACTTAAAGCAAGGTATAAAATGTCCTGGATAAAACACAACGAATAAATCCTTAATCGAAAAAAAAAAATAAAAAATAAAAAAATACTCGTGAGATAGGTATCTAATTTTTGACAAATGCAACACTTGAATGATACGGCGATAAGTAATTGTTTCGCGCTCTCTCATTAATCTCCGGCTGTAATCAAAATGCGGCGCATCCGAGATGCGAGACGCCGGTCCGCGTCTCTGATATTCAAAACGAGATTTGCGAGTAACGGTTATAAATACGGGCTTTAAAGTTTTAGTGAAACGTCACGAGCTCGGCGAAAGATTAGAGTGCGCGTTCCATAATACGAGGATGCAGCATTGTAACTCAAAAGAAGCCGCATACATCGCGCTTGTCGTGAACAACAGCGAGGGCGAGGTGACGTTATAGTTTACGTTAGCTAACCCGCTCGGTAGCACGCCCCACGGAAACTGCGGAAGAGGATTATAACTTCCGCTAAGGTTACACGTAACACGCCCATTCGGATAAAATATTGACCCGATATTGAGCGCGCTGCGCGCGATGTATTACGATTGCATCGCAGCTAGTAAGCTGCTCAGCAAACACGAAAATCTCATCCCGCCGTGATCTTATTTGGATACAACGAACAAGCCAGACATAATCATACGTACAAATGCAAAATAAGCGAGTAAACGAACGAATAGAGTATTTATTTAAACCGTCCGGTTTTCTCATCGTTGTCGAATGCAGAGTAACACTCTTGACGTATGTTAAGTATTTCTACTGTCGTCGAATTCAGTTCGCGTAATGTCAACGGGACGGAGACAGCCATTTCGAGAAGATCGCGAGACAGGCACCGTGGTAGACGTCTGGTTTCGACAAAAATCGAGAAACAAGCGACGAGAAACCGACAAAACGTTCTTCGCCTCTGTATTGCGTTCTCGTTGATCGAAAAATAATTTGAAGAGGGATGCACTTACGACCATCTGATATATCGCGTCCACTATATTGTACATCTCGTCCCTCGTGATGAAGCCGTCGTTGTCCACGTCGTACAAACGGAAGGCCCCTGAAAAGATACGAAGAATGGGAGAAGAACGCGATTGACTTTTCCCGTTGTCGCGCCCGCGTCCGAAGGATACGCCAAATCCGAAGGTGCGCTTTGTCCGGATCCGGGAAAATCGTATCTCTCGTTTCGCGCGCGACTCTCTTTGCGAGCTCGTAAGTTGTCCCTCCGACGATTCTCCGACCGCGGACATTCTCGGCGAAAGCTGTACGCTTCATTCTTTACTTTTGCTCGGATTGCGATCACTTATTGATAAGTTGGTTTCCCCCTCGAGGAAAATAATCGCAGCTTTATCGTCTTACATTGCGTCCCTCGATAGGTCTCGAATTTTATGTGCAATAATCGGAATCCACTTCTCGAGGATAATTCTTGGAGAGCGTTAATTGATCACTCGGCGATCAATTATGAAAGTTATCCCATTTCAATATTATTTAATCCCGCCAAAGTTTACCGTTTCGATCGCTCTCGTCGTAACGTAAAACCAATTAGAATACCGCGTCTCCGGTATCAATTCTGATTTTTTATCAGCAGAGCTATCAGTGACTAGCGTATAGCTTTCTATTTTTTTTTTTTTTTTTTTTTTTTTTGAATGAGATTGAATTTAAAATTATTGACGTAATCGCGCTGGAGCAAAGAACTCAATAATCCCGACGATTGTCCGCAGTGCGTATCTACAGTAGACGGATAAACAAAGTAGCGCGCGAGAGAGACAGCTTTTTTGCATTCAAGTTTTTCGAGAAATACAAAAGACAAAGTACTCACAGTGTAGCTTTTCGTCCAGGTTGCCGCGCGACGTCACCGAGAGGGCTCTTATGAACTCCTCGAACTCTATCGTGCCGTCCTGAAACAACAACGCGACGTATCCTTATTTCGTCGCACGCGAGACGCTCTCTTCTATCGATCGCGGCGCGTTCGAGGATCACTTTTGCGATCGCATTTCTCCAAAGGCGAACAGCTATCGGGTGTGAGTCGAGCCGAGCAGTCGAGCCGATACATTGTGCAAATAGTTTTCCCGTTCCTCGGGCGTTCGGTATTTTTCTGCCACGGACTAGGAATCGAATAGTCTCGCGAGAGAGTATCCGAGGGAAATTTCCGTCTCGGTTGTTTCCCAATATTTTCAATAAACGTGCTCGTAGCGCGCGAATGCCAACGGAATGCGAGCGAGCGCTGATTAAACACCGCGACGATCGGCGCGGATTATCTCGACGACGGGCCGCGTGAATCGGTTCAATGAATTAACAGGCCTGTTCTTATCTGGTTCCGGCTAAATAAATGCCTAAGCGGCCGGTTAAACAGCAATAAAGACGTTGCGAGGGGCAGCGAGAGGGAAGAAAAATAATTCGAGTAAGACGGTCGAGAGGCGCATCGCGTGATCGCGCTTAGCACGCGAACGTCGACCTGACGAACGCGAAAAGCACATTGAGCTTCCGCGGATAACCGCCGACGTTTACACACGTGACAAGAAACTTACGGCATTCTCGTCGAAGACCCTGAAGACGAGGGAGGCGAACTTCGACGGGTCGCCCTGGGGGAAGAACTGCTTGTAGATCTTTATGAAACCCTGAAATCACGCGAGCGTCATGTACATCGCGCTTTTTATTCGTTATATCGATTATCGCGGGCGATTAACCCTTTCTTGCGCTATTGCCGCGTGACATGTGATTAATGTGCTTTCCGTCGAGTATCGCGGTCAGCTGTTTATTTTTTGCCTCGTGTTTTACTCGCGCATTACAACAGTTTTTTTTTTTTTTCCTCCATAAATTGCGAAGAAAGAGTTAATACGAATAAAATTTCACGGAGAACTCATACCTGTTCTGTCAGCAGTCCATCAGGGCAGTCTTTCAGGAATCCTTTGTGCCTGTATAACGTATAAGAATCTTTGCATAAATAATTATTTATTTAAATAATTTATAACAGAAATTTGATTTTAGTTAAAAATTACGGAAAGTTAAATTTGCTTGCCCAGATAAACTTATTATTTTATGGTACTTTGCGTATAATTTGGCATAAATTAATTTTCTTGCACATTGCTTTCTTCCGATTGCCAGTGGAATCTTTAATCATTCTGTTCAAGCTCATGCAAACTCGTACAATAGCTTATTGACGTTCTTAGAACCGAACTTACCATTGACGAATCTCCTTCTCCGTAACTGAAACAGAAACAAAAAGCGGACATTTGACGTAGTAATTAATTATCGGTCGTGCGTGCAGCGAGATCGGGTTATTCCGCGCGTGAAAAGTGCCCGCGGCGAGAAAAAACGCGGCGGAAAGAGTCACTGAGAGAGCGGAGCGGAGAATTATTGTTCTACGGCGCTCGCCAAGCTCGTATCAACTGCCGTGTGATTTACTGCGCGACGGATTTACTCGGTAAATTCAGTACGGAGGTACGTGTCACTGAAAAACCCGATTGTCCCGTGAAAGCGATCAAATTTTTATACGAACGCCGTGGGCGGGTGAGATTCGGAATCGTTTCTCTTTACGTCACCGATCGGAGAATGGGACGTTACGTTTCTCTTACACGTTTACTTGGATCATGGTTACAGACGTAAAACAAAAATGCGTTTTGATCAAAAGCGGCTGATTAAAAAAAAAAAAAGAAAGAAAAAGAAAAAAAAATGAGGGAAAAAGGTTGTCGCAGTGCAGAGACGGTTTATTTGGTGAATTGAATTTATTTCAGCGAGAATCAGTATTATAGCGAGAGAGACAATCGATAACAGCGTTTCTTCTTAAGACAAATGTGTTGCTGAAATAAAAAAAACTCCCCTTCGAGGCTTTGTATTTAAGCGAACGAATTATTCTTCGCGGTCGGAGAAAAAAGATTGGAAAAGATAGAAGGGCACAGATCAATAAATATCTCGTTGATTTATTTGTCGAATTTCGAGTTCGCGCAGTATGCGTTTGTCATAAGCGCATTTTTTTTTTAATACGTGCGAACGCGACGAAAAGTATTGGCTTCGCGCGCTGAAATCGCAAAATTGTCGTTTTGCACGCTTTCGGAAGTTCCAAGCGATAGGGTTTTACTTTCCACCAAAATATTTTATTGGAATTACATCTTAATTGGTGACCAGACAGCAGACCCACCCTCTAAAACACACGTGCCGTGAGCAAAACGCTTTGCGCTTCGCGTCAGCTGAACCGAATGTGTTATGGCAGAACGGAAAGGAAGGGACAAAGGGCAAAGGGCGTAGGAGACGCGAACGCCCCGGGATCGATAGAACTGCGAGAGAACATGAAGAGTTTTGTGGTTTATATGGTAATCTTTCGTCGTCCCAAGTATACCATTAGCTTTTGCAAACTGCAGCGGTGCTTTCCCGTCTCGCGCAGAAAAGTCCAACTGTACCGGATATCCACGTGATCTCCCGCCTGTCTAATCAGGATATTATCCCGATCGCGAGTAGTTCCGTAACTTTTTCCCGTCTCCAGAGCCGAGAGGAAAAGTATACGGTAAGTTTCTCGACATCCGCGCTTTTCTCGGGGACATGTTCTTTCGCGGAATATATTTTTATCCGCGCGAAAATAAACTAACTCGCGTCCTTCGTTAGAACTAATATACCTCTTGGCTTTTTAAATCAAGCCGTCGAACGTCGAGATGTGTAATTACCGGTCGTTATTATTCGGAGACGGTGGTGGCCTGATGGATCGATCGAAATATACCTATAACCATGCAAATAAGATTGGCGTCGAAGGTTCTGGCGCGATTGTCTCAGTTCTTCTCAGGGTTTCGCTGCGACGTTGCAAAAGAAAAAAGCTAGTTAAAACTTAAATTATTTATCTAATTGCGTGTGTAACACGCGATATCTAAATACCGGGAGATTCTTTGCACGTTTCGCGTTTCTCATTCTTGCGACGGTCGAGCGCCAGCTTCAACAATATTTCGAAGCACATCAGTTTCGCGTTTATCTCAAGTGCGATCGAGCACTTGGCGATTCCCAACATGAAACCGTCGTTCATCGGAAAAGTTTCGAAGAACGTCTAGACGAAGCGTAAGAACGAGTCACGCGACTTCGGCGAGGGGAAACAAAAATTCTCTTGATTTTTACGCCGATTGATTCGCGGCGGATACGTTCGAGATGACATGCGAGTCGCCGTTGCGTCGGTTCGTTTAATTATTCGTCGTACATACGTCAACAGCGCAACAACAACCGTCTTATGGCTTATTTAATGGGATGACGTTCGCAAAGTATAAAAAATATTGCACGGAACATAAAATTTATTCGCAAATTAGTTAATACTAATCAGTTTGAAAACCGAGAATTAATTACTTAATACTTAACATATCGACTGATTTATTGATATCTGCCAACCAAAATCTGCTTCACTTTTACGTTGGTCGTTCGCATTTTTTTTCCCCAGTTTCGCGATTTTGTTGCGTCTCTCTTAAATCTCTCGATATCTTCCTTGTCGTAAATTTTTTTTCTCAAACAAAAAAAGAAGTACACCACTCTAAATAATACGATCTACTTAATCGCGTTAATTTGTACAAATACGCTCGGAAACGGGGATTAGTTCGCGACACCAAGACTGCCATGTGTCATGGTATTTATCATTTAAATATGAAATTACTTTACCGCAACGCGCGTGCATTTAATCGTTCTAGTGAAATATCGGGGAAATCAATTGCAATAGGGAATACAAATTTTAGGGGATACCGTGTAAAGCATTAAAATACTGTCGACAATATGCATCGCTGCGTTACACATTGCGTCCATCAATTATCGACTACATAAACGGTCTTTATAAAGCTTATAAAAGGCTGACGAAATCGAATAACGTTTAATTTTTAATATAATGTTTTATCGAAAGAGCTAATTTTTATATTTAACAAGAAAGATGTCGTAAAAGAAAAAAAAGTTAAGTGACAAAAATTATAATCACCGACAACAAAAGTTAACGTCTAAAGTCGAACGCTTATTGCAATTATCGATTACCGTATTGGAACTTCTTCGACGCGGCAGTTATCGAGTTTCTGTTCTTTTATCGTCTCGTGTGCCGCTGGAAAAGCAAAGGGGATAAACACAACGCAGCTTAGTTATTCAAGACTTTGGTTAAAGGCTATATATCCGTCGCACGTGTTCGGGAAAGTTATATGGACGGTAAACTTTTCCAAGTTCCCGTCCGTCATTTCTCTGAATATTCTTTCGTATAACGCCTTACCCCGTACCGGGCATTCTTTTATTTCTCTCTCAGTCCCCGATAATAACTCCGACAGCTACTTTTTCCTAGACGAGTTTTCCGTCGCGACGGTCACAAGTTTTTTTTTTTCCTAATCTGCGGCTCAACGGCGCTCGTAAGCGAGAACGTCTGGGACTGTCGGCTTCGGAGGGAGACGCTCGTGGAAATTCCGCGATATTACTGTCGCCGCCACCGCCGCCACATGCTAACATAATCTGAGCTTATTTTCCAGTGGTTGAATTGGGTTGGGCGTTTTTCTCGGCTGCTCTCGTTTCGCTCGCCCTTTCGCCTCCCAATGAATCAATCGGCGGCTTCCTGCGCCTGGCAAATCGACGCGATATTCTTTCGCTTTTAAATACGTTCCATATGCGCGCCTATATTCGCGCGTTGGGGCTTCTCCACTCTCGGTTCGAGAAAAACGCGCGCACACGTCATTCATATATTGTACGAGCGGCGTATAAGGCGCAATCGCGCTTGGCTCTCGCGTGAGCTTGTCAAATAATCGGGCGTACGTGCGCCAAGGCCCGACGAAATTTTTTCAATGCGATATGGGACAGATGTATAAATGCGCGATATTGCGCGAGCGCACTTAGTGCCGCGCGACACGAGCCTCTGTTTAATCGCGTGCTGTGAGCACGATGCATGGAGTCTTGAATTAATACCGCGGCGGCGGCTCGGGTTTCCTCACGCTCCGACGTTATTCAAATTTGCCGTTCCACCGAGGGAGCAGCCTGCCAACTGGCTGTCGGCACTCGGGGACGGGGCGTTTATCAAAATGACTGCCTTAAACACGGCCATTCTTATTTCAGAGACGCGCGGCATTGCGTAATCTCGCGAGACACATGTGTTATTTGCATTTTAATTTCTCTCCACGCGGTTAGAGGAGGCAGATAACGAGACCAGCGTTCTAACTGAAGCTGGGCACATAAAATTCAAATCCATCGTTAAAGATGTATTAAATGCATCGCGCTCGAGTAAAAACTTAGGTAATTAAATAATTGATGCGACATTTGCAAAAGAATACCTCGAACGTAAACTAGGCGCGCGTAGTTATATCACTCTTTTCGAATAATTCACGCGAATGAGGAAGATTAAATAGGTGGCGGACGTTTTATGATAATTCGAGCACGGATGAAATTTTTATAGACCTTTCAGAAACACGGGGTTTTTATAAAACGTGCCATTTCCCTCGCGATTTACGTGTACAAATATATCTCGTGTAAGAATAAGGTTCGTAAAAATAGCGTTATCTTGAGATACTTTAATTCGTTGAGTTCCGGGGTTCATTTAATCATTCGAACTGCTGGTAGTATCGGCAGATAAGAGGAACAGCAGGACCGGAGAAGCGGAACTGTGGGAACGCGCCTTTTCAAATAGTTGCTCCCGAAAAACTCATTTCGATATATACCGCCTTTATCCCCACGAGAACGTAATCTCTGCTTATTTTCTCGGCCGAGGCGCGGAATCCCCGTCGTCGACTCATCGCCGAGTTCCGATCGATTCGGTCGGTCCGATCCTCCCGAATAAAATACACGCCACCGCTCTGTAGGAAATCAGCTCATTGATCTTCGCGTAAGTTTTATTAGCCAGTCGGTCGGATAATAGTGAGAGAGAGAGAGAGAGAAAAAAAGAAAAATTTAAATGGAAATCCACGAAAGAAATACCCGATCCGATAGCGACTGATTTTTCACGATCCTGCCGATCGGTTTCGACGGATGCAGGGTGGCCCCGGACATTTTCCTTTCTTCTTTTCTACGACCTCGAGTCCATTCTCCGCGGTGTACTTTTGCTCGCCAATCACCGCGCGGCTCCTTACGAGCGAAACGGGCGGCGAAATAAAAGAAGCGTAAAACCTTTCTTTGAAAGAACTATCCCCCTGGCCGAGTAATTTTGATCGAGCAATGGAATTATTTGCCGAGCTTGTCGATTTTAGAAAATCTGTCGGAGGTGAATCGTTCGTTTCGCTTGCGCATCGCGCATTGTCGAAAAAGCGGTAGTTGTGCTACGAAGGATCAAATTTCGGACCTTCGCTCGCGTCATCGCGCGCCGTGGAGTTTTCTGAGAAAAAGAATTCGCCGTGGGGATATGATTTTACGCGATTAAATAGATTGAACGTGAAAACGGCGAACATCTGGCGAGATAATTGCGCGACTACTTAGCCTCCGCGTAACGCTTCTTACGATAATCGCTCGTAAAAGTTCGAAAAGTCTGTGTCTTCTTCGACTCGCGTTAAGAAGTCTCCGCAAGTGGTTGGGTCGTTAATTAGAATAGCTTTCGAAAACTCCGCCGTGAGACGTGCACGATGATGATGGAGATGGGAAAACTTTCGAGCGGTGTCAACGGCTGTCACGCGCAAAAGACGATTTGCCGTGAAAGCCTACAGCCGGGTCTCGCCGATTTTCCTTAAAGTCTCGTTAACCCGGGACCGCTTGCGGAAGATGTAATTTACGCCCCGGAAGCACATAATCGAAAAACCATTACCCCCGTTTTGTGCGGAGTCGTTGGAATTATTAACAAGTTACGCTCCTCAGTTAATTAGAACAAATTATCCTTGGAGATAATATTACGGCTTCAAACTCGAATAACGTAATCGAAATACGGCGATGGAACGTACGATAATTTATTGCGGTCTTTGTTAGATTGAGAGTAAAAAAGAACGTGGCGGGGGAAAAAAAAACAAGAATATTTCAAGCCAAACAAATTTCGTTTTATTACTTTTTTTTTCTCGTATGAATTTTGAAGAGAATTATAATTCAGTTATTCGAATTATCCTGTACATATTTCTTTACGCCAGAGAAAAAATAAAAAGGTATCTTTATGCACAGCGTGTACAAATAATGATAATAATAATTTATGAACGGGTTGTTGTAAAGTGTATACCGCGCGATCGCGCGCAAAAAAATTCGCCGCGTTTATTCCGGGATTAACGATTAACGTGTTAAATGTGACTACCAACACGCGCGCAATGAGGTATTATTCCGCTCCGCATTTATCGTCCTTTTGCAAAAAATTTTTGACAAATCAGATTCCCGAGGTTTTAACGGATTTATTTATCCCACGCGTAATTTATACACCTTGTAACATAAAAATATTTAAAGTGCGTAAAATTAAGTGGACACTTCCTTGCGATCGGAAATAAATCAAATAATTAATTACGTTCAGATTCGAGTGCATTTTGAAAAATTAATCCGCCAATTAAATTCGGACGTTAAAGCGACGAGGAGACGTTAATGAAATAATTTGCGCGAGTGAAAAGAATCTCCCTAATTTAAGTGAAAACGACTGAACCGATGAGTCGTTAAAAAAAAGGGGAAAAATGAAAAAGAGAGATTCAATTTTTTATCAAGATAAAAGGCTGTCTTGCTGATAAAAAAAAATGGTTTTTTTTTTTTTCTCTTTGATACGGCTGACACGCGTGAAGGTGTGCGACATGCGGTTCGTTTAAGGTTAAGGGATATAATGCCGACGGGAATGCTCAGTCGTTACAAAATATGCGTCGTCGTAACACGCGCGATACGTAAGCTCCTGCGCGGGGATACACAACGGGTGGTTGCACGTAAATGCGGATCTGTCGCACGGCTGCACACACTCCCCGTCGAGTGTGTGCAGATATACATTCTGTTTGCACACACGCGAGGGAACGTGAACGATTGCGCAAATACGACGGACGCGCCCGGCGATGCGACAAGATGCAGCGGTAGCTTCACCGGGCGAGGAAGAGCGATATAGAGAGACAGAGACAGAGGGAGAGAGAAAGAGAAAGAGAAGGAGAGAAAGAGCGAAATTTCGGTGGCATTATGCACGTGAGTACAAATACAAATTATATACAGATAGTTGTTACGTTTACGAGTTTGCACTCGTACGACGCCGCCACCATCCGGCTTCAATCCTGTAATTGGAACGGAGCGAGCGTAGAGAACCAGGGAGTTAACTTTCGAAGTCCTTGCCGGAGATGCGGATTGGAACGTTGCGTGGATTACGCGACAAGTTTTAACGGGTTATAGCGAATCCGTAGTCGATTCACCTCGCCGCAACGTATCGCGATGGTAACGTCAAAGTCATGGGAAACCTGGTGGCCTTTGCGTCTGAAATTAATACGATCTAGCTTAACTGTCATCTATTCGCGAGAGACCCTGAAAGCGTCGGTGCGTTGCAAATCGCGCGAATTTATCTCTACCCAAAAAAATGCGCCGACCGGGCTTCCTTCGTCAGGGAACTGGCCGTGTTACGCTAATTCTCGTTGCGCGGCATCGCCGCCGGCGACGAGGATGCGGTCCCTCGACGCGGCACTCGGACAATGTAGTTTTGGTCGGTGCCGTCGGCGGACGGCCGAGCACTCTCTCTCTCTCTCTCTCTCTCTCCTCTTCGTTTCCGCCGGAATTCAATTTCCACGCGAGCACTATCGGGAATCGCACCTTCGTTCCTACGCCGTGCCAGAGCTACGGATCCGTCGCTGGGTGCATTTGCGTCCTATCGTCGCCCTTCGCCCATCGGCGGTCGACAATTTACGACGCGATCGTCCCGGTTATCCGATGCACGTGCACGTGCGTAGCACGCCCCCGCAATTTGCGACGATCTTCGGGACCGCGATGTTACACCGGGAACAACAACGACGACGATAGTGGAAAATTGTTGACGGAAGAGCGGAGTCACGCCTCTTATTAGCGGGCTGATAATCTCGCTGCTCGCGGAGAAACTTCACTCTTCGAGCTTCGTTATTTCGTATTCGTTTAGCGAAAAGGATTCTCAAACGTAACGGTCTATCTCGCTGCAAGACGTGCACGTACGGCTCGGTGTAGTTTGCAACTTTTTTTATTTTTTTATATTTTATTTTACCGATACTGCACAACTTTTACTCGAGGAATGCTTTAATTTACATTAATTCACGAATATAACAGTTTCGAACAGAAACGTAATCATTGCGGTTAAAGATAAAATTTTACTCAGCTTTTCTCGTTTATTTTTTTTTATTTATTTTAATCTAAAATATTAATTTTTTTAGTAACTTAATAATAAATTGTAATGTACCGATTATCGATTGAAGGGGAATAATAACGTTCGCGTTGAGCCTGCCCGGGGAAGCGGTTTGGTGAACGAATTCGAGGTTCCGTGTACCTCCGGTGAAACAACTGGTAGCGTAGTGCATTTTAATAGAATGCTCGAATAAACGACGCGGTCCCCGGATATAACGTGGATCGAACCCAATGGAAACACATTGTGCACGCATAACGATACTCCGCGAGAGATCTGGTAACGAGCCGCGCCAAGTATTTACGCGGACGCAATTGGGACTGCGTCCTGCAGCACTGTAACGCAATTGCGAGCGACGGTATCTCACCGAGTCGATAAACGCGAATTGAATTAAATTTTGACGAGCCTTGCATCCATTACGGTACTTTGCGCCGCGGCAAACTTGCGCCAGAAACGACGCGTTCTATTATATTATTTCGTAATGAAACGTCGCCGTGGCGAAGGTACGACAGTTACATGCGGTGTGTCATGCAAATTAAATTTCTAGCCGCTTGTACGCGGCACGGTCCAGCGGTGCGTTCTATCCGTGCGTTGTTAATGAAAAAGCGAAAAACGAGAAATGTCTCAGAAAGCTTTGATATTCTTTTTTTTTTTCTGACGTATTAATTCGTTTTTTATTTATTTATTTATTTATTTTTTTTTATTTTTTTTTTTTAACGGAGACCATGTTGTCAGCTTTAGTCATCGCGAACAATAGGCTAACCGTTGAAATTAGCTAAATTATTATTATTATTATATATTATATAGTCAGTTAATAACAATCTACGTAGCAAACAATTGACAATTAGTCGTGTACGCTCGTATAATTAATGAGTAATGTTAATTAATAGTGATAATTAATTGAATTGCGCACGAGCCGCCGTCCGTGTCGAGTTCGAGATCGCGTGCCGGTCGTGAGTATCGTAAAATTCTCGGCTAATGTATTATACTTCACCGATTTGGTGGAATAAGTAAAGAGATTCACCAGAGGTCGATCCATTCTCTGTGTTATATCCGTGTTGACTCTTCCACGCCGCTTTACCTTCTGACCCGCCTCGCTCACTCTCACGCGCACAGGTATACTTCCACCAATTACCGGGATACAGATGATGCGGCTTTGATAGACGGTACCGTTGCGGTTCGAGCTTCCGTGCGACACGAGACAGCGCTATTGTCTTGAAACGCGACAAGACAACGCCACGCATCATTCACGCGCGCAAGAAGCGCGTCACGAAACGGAGCGACGAGTCGATTTTTAATCTCCCCCTTTCAATCTCACTTTAATGACAACGGGTACGCCCGAATGCGTATGATTTATTAGAAAAAGTGAGAGAGAAAAAAAAATTCGATTTCGCTGAAATTTTCATCTAAAATTAATTCCGCGTTCGAATGAACGGGAATCGAGAACTTTATCGAGATGTATTGCACGGGACGTGGAAATCACTTGTAATTAACAATCTGATATTTATAACATTTTTGTCGCTCGCAAATATCACGGAAGTGGAGAATGTCGGGATATAACATAAAAATAAGGGCGTTAATTAAACGCGCATAATCTCGCGTAACTGTCGTATCGCATTTACTGAGTTTATTAATATTTCTTTTTTTTTTTGTTTCTTTTTTTTTTTGCCCACGCAGGCAAAAGAAAAAGACGGATTTGCGTGTAAATATGACGCACGGGGAGTGCCGAGTAAATTAACGGACTACTTCAGCGTATTAATTAACGTGCGTAATTAATCGTGTTTTTCGCATCGATTCGTGTCCGCGTGAATGAATATCTTCAAGTGGCACATATCGGGTTAGCTCGTTTGCTATAATTATTAACACATTTTTGCGGCTTTATTATCGCGAAATCGAATTGTGAAAGTACCATGAATTTATTATTATTTGTCCAGCGATATAACGTTATATAATTGCAAAACTTACGATTCAATCGCGATTGTTTTATTGTTTACTCTCACGTAATCGTTAATGCTTTCCCAACGAACGACGAGAAATGTGATTTATTCACGATCGGCGAATAGACGACGCCGGCGGCGGTCACATTTGAGAATGCACGCATGCTCCAAATACCGGATCTTATTGAAATTCTACATTCCCTAATAACATTCATACATTTCCTAAATAAAACATGGCTGTCGGAATAAATTTTTACGGGTCGCGATAGATCTCTCCCATTCGCTGTAGCCTCATAAGTTTTCAGAAAAGAAAGAAAGAAAAAAAAAACATCTCTAGAGAATGGGAAACACAGCGGGAATAATAGCTATAACTTCGCGAAAAGATCTACGGTCTTTCTCGCTCGTTCGTTCGTCCCTTCGTTCATTTCATTCTATTAGATTGTCCGTCATCCTTATTCTCCTTATCTTCATCTTCCACTCTTGGCATAAAAATGAGAATTGTGTTTGTGCGGTCATGACGGCGCGCGGAAAGGGAATTCTAAGAAGAAGCAAAGAGATGGCTCCGGCACCGAGCAAAGGACTTAGCCCGGTCCATCTGTATTCCATTTTCTTAGAATAAGGAGCTATCGTACTGCTTCCATCGGCGCCGAAGTGCACCCATGTCTTGTGATTTTACCGTTGGAGATCACTCAGAGACGCGACAGCAGGCTCGCGGGATATACGTTTGGGCAACGACAGAGAAATAAAAGAAAAAAAACCTTTCACGCAAGTTCCATTTCGATAGGCGGTATCCCAATAATAAATGCATTTCACATTTGCGCTGTCTCGTGGTTTTAATTTCGTGATAAATAAAACAGATTAATCTACGTGCATCGAAATTTCTTGCGCCTTGAGTTAATTAACATCGCGCGTGTATGAAAGACGTGCTATTTTTGCGGTAATGTAGCAACTTTGAGGTTTTCAATTAGTTTTTAAAAGAACGAAATGCATGTGTTGAAAATAAGATTTTAAAATTCTCACGCGGCTCAAAGTTGTATGCAAATAAGAGAATAAAATAAAACATTCATCTTTTTCAGTATAATTTTTATTCAATATATTTTTTAAATAATACAAAAAAAACTCTTACAATATTAAAAATTTTGAGGTTTGGTATAATTTTAACATTTAATTAATATGTTCCAGGCAAAGACGGTCTTCGCTTCCCCGCCTCACCCCGCAACCACCAGCCATAGGCTAAGCGACAACTATGCGACAAGTGATGGGTGACCCTAGCGTCGACCAATCACAGCGCTCCATCGATCGCCTGATCACGATCTACTCGTCCCGTTGCTCAGTTAAGGAGACACGCTGGCCCCGTGCAGAGCGGCTTTCGGTTTTCGAGACGGATATCGAGGTATCTACGTATGTTTTACGTATTCGTAGTCGGGCGACGATACGACGTGCATGAAAATCTTTCTGTCTAAGGGCCGAAGTCTCTCACGGTCAGTTCAATTGCGGAGCCTCGGGCGTGAGGACGTGTCGGTAATCCCTCCGCAATTACGCGTGTTTTCGGTCGCAGGGAGGTCAGTCTCGCGTACGGATAAGTGTCGACGTCGTCGACTAGGACACGGGCGATCATATTCTGTCCTCCTTTGTCGTTCCACTCGTCGTCTTGTGCTCGGTTTCGTGCGTCGAGAGTGTGTTCCGGAACGACAAGGTTACGCAGCGAGCCCAGCGGTCATGAAACATTCGATGTGTATTATTCGCGCGAGAAGGACAGCGACGATCGGACATATTGCCGTCTCACTTCTTTTACGCGGGTGTTTCTTTCTATCTAAGGGCCGAAATCTCTTACGGTCAGTTCTATTGCGGAGCCTCGGGCGTGCGGACGTGTCGGTAATCGCTCCGCAATTACACGTATTTTCGGTCGCAAGAAGAACAGTCTCGCATACGAATAAGTGTCGACGTCGTCGACTAAGAAACGCGCGATCAGATTCTGTCCTCCTGTCGTTCCACTCGTCGTCTTGTGCTCGGTTTCGTGCGTCGTAAGAGTGCTTCGGAACGACAAGGTTAGAGCGGGTACGAAGCGTCCGATCTGATATTAGCCGCGTCGGCCGCGATCAGCTTTACCAATCCGTTTCTTTCGCCATCTCCTTCAGCGGTATTCAGCGAGTTCCGGCGATCGCCATTGTGTGTGCGTAAATTCTGCACCTCGCGCGTCTTCTCCGTCGCGGGCAGAGATTCTCAACTCGTTTCGACTTAGTGATTTTTGTGGAACTTGAAGTCTTGTAAAGCGCGCAGGGCACATCACGACCCGTCTCATTACGCCGCATGGGAATTAAAAGACTTGGACTTTGCTTTACGTTGCAGCCTATTTTTTGCGTCGAGTTCAACGAGAGTGCTGTAGACTATCTCGCGAGTGTCCACCAGTGCTCGGAAGGATGGATGACACGTCCCATCTGAGAGGAGGAGCAGGCCCGGGAAGGGCAACATGCATCGGCGGAGCAACTTATAGGTAAATATAAATTATTTTAATAAAATCTTTATTAAGAAAATAAAAACTTTTATTTATTTTTTTTAATAATCGTATTAATTAATATACTTTCATGTCGTCTACATTAATATTTTCTTCTGTATGTTACAGTCACCGGCAGAACTCTTCAACTCCGCTGACGTTCATGCAGACCGGTGAGTCCCAAATTTTTTATTATAAATTTTCTAAAAGGTAAAAAAAAAGAAAAACAACGACGTGCGTCTTAAATCGTTTGTAACTTGAAGCCCGTATTTTTGCTGAATGCGCCGTGCTTTTATTTCCGTGGTTCTATACGAAACCGAGACTCGCAAAGTCGAAACGTGATCGGCATCTCGTCTGCGAGAATTACGGTACGAAACATACGAGATCTTCAATACCTCGTATCGCTAAAAGTCGGAAAAAATCTTACCTTTAATTCTACATTTTAAAGGGTTGAAGAATAAATAACCAAAATTTTTTCTCTCAATTAATTAACAATTTACGGTGAGTTACTCGAGAACGCGACGGGAGCAATTCGTTCGAAACTAAATCGGGGCAATTGATATTCCGCTTGGCAATAGCTCTTTCACGCAGAGCGTATAGATCAGGTGGTTAAGATTTTTTAGTGCATTCGACAGATATTTAATTAACATTATCGAGGAATTCTGTGTAAAGAACATTCTAATGTCTTTCGCGTTATAAAAAGCAACCGCTTTTGCCGTCGTTTGATTAAAGTTGAACGCCTGATGATGTCTTTGGGCTCTCGACTTCTCTCTCGATCGCGCTTGAAAGACACTCGTTCCACTCATTCACGTTCATTAATCGAATTTCTTCCATCGATTGCACGGTGCCCGAAGGCAAGTTTCTTTTTTTTTCGCACAGAATCGAGCGCTTTGATCTCATTAAGCTCGTTAAAGCGCTTAAAATTCTTTAAAACGCCCGGATTTTCTTGCGTTGCTAATAAATATTTTTTTCGTTTGTAAGAAGATATGAATGAACGCGAATACGGTCCCGCTGCTATGTCTCTCTCGTAAAACTATCACACAAGTAAAATATACCACGGCGCTAAAAACTTTTACGGTCTCCTTTGGATCTTAATCTCTTTGTTTTCCTCAGCGCGAGACACGACGGTATATTTTTCGTTAGATATTCTCCTTTGAGTTACGAGCATCATTCATTTTTTCCGCGGTTCAGGAAAGGTTACGCGTACTCTATCAGATCAGATCTCACAATATTCATTATGAAACGGCGCTTCTCGAATAAAAGTTGTACAGCGTCATGCGATGTCGACATTAAAGCGCGATGTTACAAGCCCCGAACAGAAAAAAAAAGTCAATGCGCCCTCGATAACTGAGGTTCCGGTAAGATTATCTCGTCGTTCCAGTATCACTGAAATGTAGATTTATCGCAGCAGTAATGGCGCCGGCGGTAATTTTATTTTTATCGTCGTCGCGCGACGTACGTAAACCAGGCAAAAAACAAGACAGTACCATTCAAATCCAATTACATCCCTCTCCGATGCAAGCTTAACTCATTCGCCATAACTTGCCGGGAGATGCAATGGTATTTTTGTTCAGTTTAATAAAAGTCTCTTAAGCACACATAGCGTGCCGTAAATCTCTTTTATGTACTCCGGCCGTACGTAGAATAGGTCTTTGCGAGAGAGCGGTGCCGCGACGCATCGAAATAGCTTTGCCGTTTCGTGCGGTATCGGGGATGGAAATGCGCGTATGTAATGCACGTACGAATTCAGACGGTTTCGCGTAATCTATATAGCGTCGAGCGATACAAAGGGAATATCTGTAAATGCTTAATGCTGGCATACGGAGGGGCAATCATGCCCGCGCTCTCTTTACCGCTATAAGGTCCCACTTTGGCTCTTACTTTTTTTTTTATTACCAAGACTTTGACCGGTTGGCTCGGCCGAAAATGTAGCTAATGAATCATTAACAGGACGCCCTATCAGTTCGGTACACGTGCGACCCGCTTCGGGCCCGCGGGGATTACGGCAACGGTCCCATAAATTCAACCCCCGTTTGAACAAAGGGCGGATTCTCGAGAGCGCATCCGGTTTCTCCGCCCAGAAACCGGGCGCGTCCCCGTCCTAGATTCTAGCTTCCACGGCGTTGTAACGAGATTATAGGGGCTGGGAATTAACATCGGTGGAAGTGCCGGTGCCGCGCGAGAAGTTCGGCGAAACTCGGTGGCGTCGCGCCGCGCATCCTCGAGGAAAGGAAACGACTGCTCGATAGTCAATTAGCGCTTGTTTAAAGGAGATCACGCGCCGATAAGTGATTCGCTCGGCGGAACGAGCATGCCTCCGTTCGCCGCCGTTCGCAGCTATTCGCATTCGGATATTCGATTTTCTCGTCGGAATAATTGCCGTTCCGTCGGAACAATCCCTCGCCTCCGCGTCGCGTATTCCTGAACGAACGAAGCCACGACTGATCGGCGGGGGATTTTGCGTCTCGTCAGCTTGCATACGGTAGACCAGTGTAACCCCAAAAGACTCATCCCGCGAGGGATGTAACTGACGTGTAAATGACGCGCGTGCAAGAGTTTGCACTCTCCCGTGCGCCCGCCGCGTCTTTGGGAAATTAAATTAACCCCATGCGCGTCTGCTCGGTGGAAAAATTTTAGGATAACAGCACTGCGAGATAAGAAAGCTGAAAGTTTTATTTTTTCCTTTTTCCCTTTTTTTTTTTTTTTTTTTTTTTTTTCGGAATGAGAACAGTCGTGCTGGTACGCGCGCGAGAGAATTTCATAAAGTATGTTTTACGTTTACGGCTGGCGCTTGTTACATTTTTATTCCGCAACTGCACGAGGCGAAATAGAAAATATAATCCACGCGAGTCTTTTCCAGCATTCGCTTTTGGTAAATTATTCCTCGCGAGAAGATCATCACGGTTCGAATCAATTTAGTAGTCATTAAATCGCTCGGGCTGCTTCTTTCGTTTGAACGGTGAATGTGATGAGTTGCGTCGGTTTTCGACGAGTTCGTCGTTCTGTATATCGAGACGATTCAAACGTGTATAGGATCGCCGAACTTTTGATCCAGCCGCTCCCATCAACTAAATGAAACTTTCAAATTTTCTTTATTTAGATACGGGTGGACGTAAATATTTTAATACAACGTAAATATCTACGCAGCTCTACGGCTGCATTAATACTTTCGAGGTGAAGTTGCAAGTTAATTTAATTTCGAACGCGCCTCCAGCGAAATGTTTAGAATCGCTTCGCGCACGTCTCGCGCTCGGGAAAGTTGACGGGCGTAACGGAGTACAAACTCGCGGCAAAATGCAAAGGCTCGACAGGCGGACGATTACATATGCGGCCGGTAATCGTCTAGCTCGCACGCGTGTGCACCTCCGCAATGGATGACGCGCGCGGCAAGAGAAAAGCATCGATCGTTTACCGTGACGGACGATCCGGTGGACGTGCCGGGACGCGGGGACGATCGGTGGGAAAAAAATGAATAATAACCGACGATGACGTCGACGTCGCGCTCACAAAGGACGGGGGGAGAAAAAAAAAAGGAAACGTTCGCAAACTTCACGTACAACGATGGTCGGAGAGGGATCGTGGAACGGGGCGGACGGGACTCGAGGGTGAAGGACGGTGCGACACACGCGGGAGGGTGGCCAGCCGGGCAAACGGTATCCGTTCTCGCGAGGAAAAAAAAGGACACCGGCTACGAGTCGCGGCAGAGTTTTAACGCGACGCCGACGCGTCGCGGAGGCGTTTTGTCGACGAGGCGAGCCAAGCCATCGTCAACTTCCGCGCGATACGCTCGTTCGATTTTTCCGTCCTGGTTCTTTTTCGCGGGAGAAGCGGGGGGTCACTGGCAAAAATAACACTCGACGCGCTCCTAAATAAACCTGCGGCCGATCTCCGCGAACTTTTCGGAAAAATTGCTGGACGCGAGTTCCTTTTTCCGTGTCCGCGATTCCCGAAGGATGAGACGTGACTTCGAGAATTTCTGGGTGATTCATGGTAGATGCGCTCGCCGGTTGCTCTAACGGCGAGATTTAAGCCGGGGATTGAAGCCGACGCGAAACTCGCCCGGCATCCACTTTTCGCTCTATCCGACGGTAAGGACCTTCCGTCCGGACGTAAAGCTGTTGCGGGAATGATGAACGCAGCGAAATGTCCACCGTAAAAGTGTCTGCGAATTTAGTATTCCCGTTGACTTTGTAACGCGGCGCGACATAAAAGCCAAGTATCCAATATTACTCGAGCACTATATAAGGAAGCCATAAGCAGGAATACGTCGGAGTCGCGTGGCGATAAAAGCCAAGTTCCTTCTCCCTTGCAGCTGCACGCGAATATTTCAATTTGTCCCGCCGGAACGAGATAGGCGGAACGAAGTGAGTATTATTAGGGCTTAACCGTGACGCCGATATTCGTTTTAAATGCTCGCGAATGAGCGAGCTCGAGCGCGTGGATCGATCAGTCAAAATTTGCTACCAAGAAGAAAAAAAAAAAGAAAAAAAAGAACGACGGAACTTGATCGTAACCGCGATACTCGGCCATTCCATCTCGACACTTTAGCCACTCACGTGGAGAGAAATTGCGTGGCGCGAGTAACCGAAGATAAATGACAGTTTGCACAGTTGATCGGCGCGATCTTCGCGGTGTATCGCGAGGAGGCCGGGTAGTTTGTCGGCGAGTTACACGTGGACAAATTGCGCGGGAGAACTTCGCCGTGGAAGCTTCGCGAGTCGAAATAAGTCGGTGAATCACGTAAGAGACTGCCGATTAGGAGTACTCGAGATAAAGGGCCGGGACAGAAGAAGTAAGGCGTGATCTCGAGTCAAATAAATTAATAAACCGCCCGCGACAGCTGTGCGTGTGTCACGCGATCGTCGAGAACCGAATGCCGGGACTTAGGCTTCTTATAATCGCTCGTAACGCAATGTGGTCGCGAAACATCGTTTCGCCGGTATGCTTATTGATTTTCGTCGTCAGATTAAATAGAAGTTCCCTGAGCCGTGCGAATGGTGCTCGAGCTGACGAGAACAGTCGTAACGTCGCGAAATGTTCGCATCCGGGCGTTTATGGGGGAATGTAAACTAGGAATAAAATTTGCTATCGCAGATGTAGCTGCGCAAGAAATGAAATAATGCCGATGTAACTTCGAAACGACGAGTATACCCGGTAGCTTTTTTAATCGTTTTATGACGAGGTGGACAATGGCGCGGTTGGAATGAATATTTATGCACCGTGCGACAGTCAAATGAATATAAAATTATTAACGAACGGAACGATATTCGATGTAATATATTGAATTTCTTATTTAGATACGACTTTTTAATTAGGTTTAAAATTATTTTATATATATTAAACGTCGGTGCGACAACGATAGACAATAGAACGAAAATAACGCCACGGTATTTTATAGTGTTTTGTATATTGACTGTTTTATGGAGTGAGGAATCCCCTATTAAGAGGAATTGCATGGTTGACCGATAAATTCTATTGTCCTGGTACATGAAGCTTTTAGAAAGCTACGAGTGCAATCATGAAATGTGTATATCGTCAATTTCATTTCCATATACTGCACGGCACATTTTTTTTTTCATTTAACGCAATAATTAACAACTATCTTGAATGCCTTTTCTCGCAAATATTATATTAACCAAGTCGTTGCTTTCATTGCCCGGGATTACGCCAAGTATACTTCGAGATTTTCCTAAACAGTTGTAAATTTATTTTCACGATCTAAGTTACACCTTCTCGGCAAGTCTATCGTCGGTTGAATATAGAAACTTTATTTACGTAGGCGAAATTGCTTTGAATTTAAGTTAGGATTAATTCGGTTTAGCAAAATCTATGTGGAGCTAATTACTCGTGTAATTAGCTTTATAGTCGGCATTAGCGTTTAACTAGGCTTAATGCGCCACTTCTTTATGCCGCTGCCGGTGTAATATCGCGTTATCGCGTAACCTAATGCGTGATACAGGATCAGAGGGCGTGAAGATCAAATCGCCATTTGCGAGCGTGACATTATCCGTCGTGATTTTATTAAATTACACAAAAAACGAAAAAAAAAAAAAAAGGAATCGGAAGATCGGCGAAAACAATGATAAAATTGCGCCTGCACGCGACACGCCACACGATTTGCCGGTTAGCTGCACATTTCGGCGTAACTTATCACGTTTAACGGGCTGCTTTTAATAAGCCGGATTTTATTTGCACGACACAGTAGCGGAAAGTTGCAGTGAATTCGATCGAGCTAAATATAATAATCGTAAACGAGGGTGCACACACGCCGCAATTAGATATTTTGCCATTTATGTCAAGGGTGCTTGCTAATGTAAATTTTATCAGAGACTTCACGTGTGCGGCGTTTCCAAACCTCGTTATTACCACTGTACACCGACAGGCAGATATGGGATTCGCTGCAGGCGACGGCGGCTAGCGTACGTGACTCCTTTCCTCTCAATCCTCTCCCTCAGCCACCGAGAACGGGGGTGGTAGTAGGTGGGTGAGTTCGCCCTCGGTCCTTGGCGACCGGCGCTCCGCGGCAAATCTACACGCGTGCTTTGTGTGAGACTCTACGCACACCACGCTAGGTCGTGTACGCTAACCGCCGTCGCCGCGGTAAACGCCATATCTGGCTTTTAGTACAACCGGCGTGATCTACGATCCTCGCGAAATGGCACGTTCTCCGTTCCGTAATTAATACTTACCGATCGTTAATTATCCGCGACATAGTTGCAGCATTAACGAGGCGGTCGCCAATCACGGTATAACCCCGATTTACGCTCGCGCGCTCGCACGACCGACGAAGGTTGAATCCGCGGATTTACCACAACGTAGCTATTTCGGAGTTATGAATTTATTAATCCAAAAGGACGACGTACGCCCCGACTGGAAGGGGGGCGTCCGCGCGTGAAATTTCTCGTGACTGGCCTCTAACGAGCTTGTAATCCGTAATAACTCGTAATTTCGTAGTTATTATTTCCATAATGAGAACACCGGTGATCCCTCGCGTTAGCACCGTCCGGCTGGCAAATTCGCGACGGTAATTTACCACAGGTATCGGGCTCCCGTAGTATCGCGTTAAATCGCGACGGGCACCGACGTAACGTTCGCCCGCGGAGACGTTATCGATAGCGCATAATTTGAACGCCACGGCGAGATTATATCCGGCTGAATCTAGCCAGCTTCATACGCCCGCGACGATTTGTATTACGATATAATTATAATATATAATCCGACGCGCGTTGCCTGCCTCGCAATTTACATGTCGCGTTATCTCCGCTGACACTTTCCGTTTGATGCATTGTGCACGTCCCTCGGTTTTGCAATTTCACGCAGCGTTTTTCATTTTACGTTCGCTCGAACGTTTTAATTTTTTTCAATATTTACCCCACCGCCTTGAACGACGAGAACAATTATCGACAGTTAACCTCGCTGTGCCGCTTCTTCTTTTTTTTTTGCGACCAATTCATCAAGGTTCTTCCCTAAATTTGAGATTAAATTTCATATAAAGTCGATTCTCGTTCTCCGATCTGTTCGCGAAGGTACTCGCTCGATGGAAACTTTCACGGTGATATTTAAGAAAATCCCTTTCCCTTATCGATCAACTTGTTCAGAAATTGCGGACTCTGAAATTGGTTTTCGGGATAAGACAGATATTTTCCACCGCGTTAAACGCGCTGAAAGCGCCGACCAGTTTAAATTCGTTTCCGTAAAGGTCTACTCTCGGCGATCGCAATTAAAGTTCAAGAGCGCGTTTAGTTTAGCGACTTTCCGAGGGACTTTTTTCCTCGTAACGTAAATAATATAAAAATCCGATAGTGATGAAACACGGTCTTCGCAAACGACGCAATCTGTGGCGAATTTCCGCGACGGGGTTTCCTTAAGGCACTCCAGGATGCCCTCGAAAGTTGCGCCTCCTGTGACCGAAGGGTCGTGCTTGCGCGATTCGGAAGTTATCGAAGGAGAGAATCATTGAAAGGTCTGCTCGCCCAGTCGGAATAATAGACGCGAGAGCGAAAGATTTTCAACCTCCCAGTTGATCACCGAAGCGTGCCTATCTCCGACAAAGGCCCCTTCTAAATGTATCCACGGTGCTCTAATAGATAAGAGATCGGGCCTCGCGTCGCGGCCACCTCAAACTATCCATCAAGCTTGGATTATTCGGGTTGAGCCTCCCCGACATTTTGTATTCCACTTTGGAATGACATTAGTAGCGGGTCGTTTCGTACAATATTGGACTGGCAAGAAATTAATTTGTCGGTTCGTCGAGGCAAGAAGAATCGCGTAATCAATATTATTATCTTAGAATATTTCAATTGTTCGATATAAATTCATTTTTTTTTATTTTGAAAGTTTCAAGAGTTGTCGAACGTGTCGCAAATATTTCCGAAGCAGTCGATACTTAAAAAACCGTTTAATTGGATAATTGTTTAATCGTAAGTGATGTATACAAGCTGTTCGAACGGACAGCGGTCGAAATTACCTTTTTACACCACGAACAAGCGAATAGATTGTCGTTGGAGGAACTGCAAGTAATTTAAAGCAAGGCTTTGATGTTCGTTAGGGGCGGTCTGCGTAAAGTTGCACCTGGATTATTCCCATACTCGGCTATAGTAGAAACGGGACGGTAAACGAGCGCGATGTGCGAATTTTACGGCACGCTGAACCGCTCTCTGTGCTTGAAAGAAAAGCGGGAAACCAGAGAATATTGTCAGACGAGATTACATTTTTTTTTCTTTTTTTTTTTTTTGGGGGCCGACGCGACTCGACGTGTTACGGCATAATAAACGCGCTCTCGACTTCCAGTCAATTCTGGCAAATAATCAAACGTTGGTTAATTAATTCTACTAGGTACGCCCAAGCAAGGCGATAACGCAAATGTCATTCCTGATTTCTTCATCGCGTCGTTATTAATTACGAACCCGCGCGCGAATCGATTAAAACTCTGCTGAACTTTTTGTTCGTTGAAAAATATTTTTGCAAATTATGTCAACGGTGCTTCGTTAAAAAACATAAGGCGAGCCGCCTCTTTACGATTAATGTAGAATGAACGTAAATGCGCCACGTGTGCGTTTTACATTCAACCTGAATACGATTAACTTCGTTCTCGAGATCAAAGCGCGACGACGCCCGACGATGACTCTAACGTTGAATGCGTGTGGCTCGGTGATAGAATACGTTGGCACGCATTATTAATGCAGGCGAAAATCCGCGAGGAGTAGTCACTTGTTTAACAAAGTTGCTTTCGCGACGTTTGTCCCCCCGCGATATCCCTCGGCACACACTTAACTTTTGTATTATTTTATACTGGGTCATTCGGTCGGTCGAATTAATAAACCGGCGATTATTAAAGTCCAAAGACAAACAAGTCGCGACAATCGTCGAAGATTCTGTACTTTGGGTATATCTGACACAGTTCTCTTCACCTGGAAATTGTCATCGCCGAGCAGACGTGTCGCCTCGACGCGTGTCTCAGATTTTTATATAACAAAAAATTCCGTACGTTTATATTCAATTTTAATTAGCACGAGCGAAAGGGAAAAAAATTTATTCGAATCTCGAGAAATAAAAGTAGAACTTTAGGGCCGATATGTTATCACTTATTACAGTAATTGTTTCGTTCACGATATAAGCGGACGGCCAAACGGCGTGGCACAAAGAACGATGTCCCCTTATCATTAATCACGATACGATCGATATCCCAAGAAGGCTTTGGAAGGGCTTTAGAAAAGGCACCGACGTAGAAAAATGTTGACTTAAAATCTCTGTCGCTGCCGCTTTATGAAAACGTTTGCCGAGTGATTTGCGGGTTTCCACGTATAATGTTTACTAATCGAATCTTACGCGCGTTAATCTGTCAGCACCGGGGACAAAAATTTTAATAAAAGTCTACGCGAAAGCTGTCACTGGTGTTAAAGCAATCACTTGGAAAATGTCCGGGCCGAAAACGCACCCAGCCCTTTGCATTTTCACCTGAATAATTTGCCGCAGAGCCCGTTGTACTTTTTATTATTATTATTATTTTTTTTTTTTGCGCGCTCGTGGCTAGGAATATTCCGCTGTTAACGACACTACAATTTTTACGTGAGAATTACGTGCGCGTTATATAATGTCGCGGACCTCGTTTATCGCTCTTGTCGTGGAAATTTTATTTTTATTTTTTTATTTTTTTTTTTAATAATTTTTGCCGCCACCACCGCTGCCCGTCCCGTTGACCGTTTTGCGAGCTACGCCGTATCAACCAGGTGTAAAACCGCGCGGTGTAAACATTAGACTTGACCGTAAATGCAGCGGACACCGTATTACAACTTTTTACTGAAAGATTAAATAGAAATCCACGGTTGTAGACGTCGCGTCGCGCTCGCTATCGAGCTCTCGTTCAGCGGAAACAAAGCCACGTGGCGTGGAACGCGCGCGGTGTGCCGTTGCTTCCGACAGGGCAAACTTTGTGGAATGGATTAAACGCGTTTTATCGAATGAAGGAGGGTATGTCGTCGTTGCGGCGCGTATTGAACGGCCGTGCGATCGATGCGCGTTTCACGTGCAGGCAGAGAGAATGTGGAGAGTTGGCGATAGTTCGGATAAAAGGAAGGGCGCGGAAGGGAAAAGGAGAAAAACGGTGAGGCGGCGAGTCGTTGATCGCCGGAGGCTGCGGTTACCTGGACCGACGAAATAACGCGGTAGGTCAGTCGGAAAGCCCCCGAGGGAGCCCCAGCGTCGTCTTTTGGTCCCTCGATCAGCTCGCCCGGAAGAATTCGCGGCTCGGAAGACCCACTTTTCGTAGCGTTCTAACGCGGAAGAGAAGCAAAACCGTTCGTCACGACCGCGCCAGACGATTTAACTTGGCGTTTACGAGCAGCGAACACGGAAATATCGCGCGCGTACACCCGGAAATTTACGGTGATCGCGATAGTCGAGGACACGCGCCTCCGTTGCGCGCGACGTAATCCGCCGGTGGCGCGATTTCGCACGCACTTGCACAACAATGACGCGATGGTGGAGATAGCGCGGCGCGTACGACGGCTAAGAAGGTTATTTGCTACTTACAGTACGTGTCGGTGGTAAGACGATCGATGGTATCCTGCTTGAGCTTGCTATTCTTTTTGCCCATCTTCGCGATTCAGAAATGCGCGGGTTTAACGCCGCGTGCGAGTTGCAGCACCAATTTCCCCCCCTGGTCAAACCGGGGATTCCGCTTCTACGTTGAATCTCTCGCGTCGCTGATTTTCACCGCGATCCGCCTCGCATCTCTCGATTTCACCAAATTGCAGCCGGTAGGCTCGAGGCTTATTCTCCGACGGGATGCGCCGGAAACGGCGGCCAAAATACGAGCGGTTCGCAAAGACAGGCGGGATTTGTCGGAGACCAAAGTTTCTCGAGGCGCGGGACGCGAATTGCCTTCCTGAGAAACTCCCTTCCCCGCTGAGTTCCTTGACTTCTCCCTGTCTCGCAGCCACGAAGATACTCTATCGAATTTCACTCGATAAGTTTCCGCTTGCCTGCTGTAACTTCCCTCCCCCTTCGCCGAGCCGGAGTCTTCCCTCGAATTCCTCCCCCGCTTCAACAAGTTCCGCTGACGAATTCAGTCCGAAGGCGAACGGTGTTTTCCAGTAAAGGCGAAAAACTTTTTCTTCCCAAGAAGAATCACGTCCGAGGCTCTTGGTGAATTCGCGCCGAGGGCACTAGCGGTGCCGAATCACGCGCGACAGAGTTTGATTTAATTTGCTTCGAGACCCGCCGGCGGGAGCGGAGGAAGGCTTTAATCGATTTAATTATAACACGGGACTCGGTATCACTCGCGTCGTCTTGCTAACGGGGTCGATTCGTTGATATGCCTCCCACGTAATTTTCTTCCCGATGATAGTGCTTTCTCTGCGGAGGAAACAAGGGGGAATTTTAATGAGGAACGCGAGCTCTCCCGTGAATCACGGTAGCGCGGCCTTCCCATTTTTCTTTCGCGCTCGATGCGCTCGTTTAGAGACGTCGCCGCGAAAATTAGAACTCGAAATTACGAACTTCAACCGCGCTCGCGTTTGCGAGTCGCATCGCGGGCGGCGTCGATAAAAAACGACGAGGGAGACACAATTTTTCTAGGGCGAAAAGTTTCGTTTGGAATCGTTAATCGTGCCGCTTGGTCTCTTCGATGAACTTTTAAAATTTACTTCAATTCGCGTAGATTCGTATCGGAAAATTAAGACGAACTCGAGGAAGGCCGGAAAATGTTACAGGCG
Source organism: Cardiocondyla obscurior (assembly GCF_019399895.1). Lineage (NCBI taxonomy): Eukaryota > Metazoa > Arthropoda > Insecta > Hymenoptera > Formicidae > Cardiocondyla > Cardiocondyla obscurior. The sequence continues at coordinate 3,732,482 of NC_091871.1, read as the reverse complement.
TTTAACAAGGCAGTTACGTAGTCGAGGTATTTGCTTCTAAAGATTAAACGAATTTATTATAAAATATCCGTCAATTGTGTATTTTTATCTTCGCGGAACGACGAGATACGTCGAATGCGATGCAAATGAATGCCACGCCAGATACAATATTGCGTCAAATCGAGCGTGTTAAAGGTCGCGAGATCAGACTACCGATACAGGTTACGTTGAGGACTCGCGCTAGCCAATCCCTTCTAGGCCATTATGCGAAGGGCTTTAAAGGCCAACGGCGTTACGATATCTCCAACCTTATCCCGGGATTAAACGGAATTTCCACTAAATGTATTTCCTTAGCTCTCGCTGTCGCGATTCGCTTATTCCGCTACAACCACCTTTAATCCGATCGTTTTCTCGAACGCTATGAAAAAAGATATATCAAGCCATTTGTTACTCCGAAGCGATTAACCGTTATTACAATATTTCCTTGTTCCTTCTTCCTTCGTGTATTTTTACTACGAATTTTTCAATCGTCGGTAAAAAGTAGGTAAATAAATGTTACAAGTTATAAGTCGGACGTTCTTCTTTTAGAACAAAGAACGGCGAGAGCGATAAGTTGTCGAAGAAGATATTGAAATAACGATTTGTTTAATCGCGACAGAAGAAACGTGAGCTCGGGTTATATCAGCCTTTTTGTGAATGTCATTAATGCCGGTTGAATAATGAATGGCGCCTTTTCTCGTGCTCTCTCGCCGGCTATCTCGATCTCCTCGTATAAGCGCTCGCCGTCCGGGCGGATTAATTGAGTTCGCGATTGAAGGCAACGAAAATCCACGGCTGTAGGAAAAGTCCCGGACTCGCGAAGATTGAACGGGGATGGGAAAATGCGGGGCGACACGCCGTGTGCTGATTCGGCACGAAACCTCGTTCGTCGGGACTTGGTAAAAACTTGGGACGGAATAACAATGGGACGAGCGGGACGCGCAGTCTCCGAACAGCGGAGTGGTCCGCGAAATGAAGTTACGGCAAAGTTTCGAGGACAATCCTTTTCTTCCCTTTAACATGGAGATTCCCCCAGTTTTCCCAAATGACGTGTGCCGCGTGGGAAAGAAACGAAGGAAGAAACGCGCGAGGTCTCACTCTCGCTCGGAGAGAACTGACGGATCTGAATGCAAATTAGTTTGGCCGGTGCGAGATTCGCGTCACGTCGTGGCTACGATGGGCGCGTAGGACCGCGTAGCGTTACCGCGAAGTTCGGTTAAGCGCGTTCGATACTAGGGAAGTGGAGTTTGATTCATACGCCGTTCATGCTAGGGTCGCGCGAACAGAATTGCGAAAGTCGACCCGCGCGCGAGAACACGGCCCTGCGAAATTTGGAGATCGCGAAGGACGCGACGAGCAGAGGGTAGGGAGGGAGGGAGAGAACTTAACAGAATGATTAACTTCTGGTCGAGGTCGGGTTCCACCCTTGACCTCCTGCCTCGTATGACAGCTGGACGGACGGTTTCCTGGTGCGCGCGTTATCATTACGCCGCGATAAAATCGAACCGATGAGATGGCGACGGCGAACGGTAGATTTAAAAGCGAGCGAGGCGAAAGCGACTAAACGAAAAAATACGGGTGCAATTTCTCGTTCTCCGGCTTGTGAATTCTCTGGAGAACGCTTGTGTTGAAAGGAAACCTGATTATCGAGAGGCTCTCTCCTGACAGCAGCGGCCCATTCATAAAACAAACTGGATATCGACGAGAGAGCTGCTCTCCGAGGCATGTACACTAAAGTGTTGTATCTTCGTAGCTTTCGATCACGACGGCCGATACCGCGTGATAATCGTCGCGTGCATTAGTGGCTCGCACAACTTTCGCACAAAACATCGATAGACGGTGGAGAACACTGTCTAGAATCTAAACGAAGACAATCGAGAAAGCTAGTTGACGTAAAAAAAGATTTTTTTTTCCGCGTTATTCACGATTTGCGATCGTTACTACTGTTTAAGATTGTCATTACCGAAGATATAACCAGAGTAATCACGTGTCAATAATTGAATAGCGATATGATACGCTCGACGTGATCGAAGCTTGTAAAGGGAAATCGGCTATTTCGGCTATTTGGGCCGTATCGATTCGCCACGCGATTGCATTGCGGCGCGATCGCACGCGCGAGATTGGCTCTGTCACACGCAACTCGGCACGATTAATGAACAGATGCTGCGCTCGGAAGCTGGCGAACCAGCCCATAATCCAACTGGTCCCCCTGGTGTTCACACGGACCCCGCGCGGTCTCGCGCGTCTTCGTGCGAACCTGTGCTCGTGGTCGCGTTCCCTCGCGAGTACTCTATCCGAATATTCGGTGGCAAATGGGATTTCATTCATGAGTTCTCAACCGCTAGGCGAGGTACGTTCGTCGGCGAAGCGCGATTCAGTGACGTCATAGCGTCGCGGCGCCTGGCGTCAGACTGGCTCGGCGATGACATTACGTAGAGATGTATCGGGGGGGTCGCGATTGCGCAAACGCGCCACTCGAACTCTGAGGAGGACGCACGACTATCCACCCTCCCGTTCTTTCCTCCACACAGCGGTTCCTCCGATTCCGCCACCTTCGATCCTCCTCGCGCGGTTCTCTCCCTCTCTCGCACGGCCGTGTCCCACGCTCTCGTCGTCTCGGTCGATCGCGTTCTGCGTCGTTTTCACCCTTGTCTCTCTTTTTCCGATTTTCCCAACCACCTCGCCGTCCGCCCTCGCCGCTTCCAGCTCACTCCTCCCCCCCTGCCGCAGAAAAATTTTTCCGTCTCAGCTGCACGCGCGAGTCCTCCCTCGATTTCTCGCGCTCGCCTCTCCGCGCGCCGTCTCTTTCCGCGGATCCGTTTCTGCCACTTCACCCCCCTTTCATCCCGCGCGCAAAATGCCCTCACCACCTCACTTCCATTTGACTATAATTCTCGTCTTACAAATATTGTTAGCGCCCTTGGAGTTTTCGGGAGTAACTTCGGCCCCCGCCGCGCTTCGTAAAGTTCCATTATGAAATTAACTCGGTCGAATATTCGTATTCGTCACGGAGAGTACTCGGCTTGGTTTTTTCTTTTTTTTTCGTTATTATTTATCATAGTCTTTTATTGCATCGTCCCCGCCCTTGTTTCCAACTTTATCACGAACTGTAATAAATATCACTTTGAACGTCCGTCGTTTTACGTTTGGAATTTTTCCTCTCTCGATAAATCAGAGCAAAAAAAAGGGGGGAAAAAATATGAAAAGCAGATGCCGTACTAGAATACATTAATATTCGTATTTTCAAAATTATGTAATATCATGTAATATTACCTAATATTACGCATGTAATGATATTAACATCGTCGGAAGCATAAAATAAAATAAAGAACAGCAAAGCGTGAAGCTGTTCCTATTAACACGTTACAATGACCATATCAATCACTTGCGTTATCAAATAGATTCTATTTAATAAAATATTTCCAGCAGTCGAGAAAGATTAATGGAAACGATCGTGCTACGATCCATTAGTATTTTCATTCGAGAGGAAATAAAAATAACGAAGATACGCGCGGTGGAAGAACACGAGTTGCAAGTAAAATTTTTAAACGCTAAAGTTTTTTTCACGTGGTATTTTATCGCGACGAGATCAATCACTCGAGAACACCATAATTTTGTAGAGTTCGCGGAAAAACCGATGCGCTTGCGAAACAACATTTCTCGATCGGGTGAAACTTAAGGGAAGACGAAAGAGATACTGATTCTCGTGCGGTGTATCTCGTCGACGGGGCGGATTTTCGCAACAGTTCGCCGAGGGCTGCGCGATGAATTTCGACGCGATAGATCCAAATCGACGCGGACTCGTTGCCAGATCCATGAATAAAAGAAACGCGTTGACTCGTTGGTTCGATGACAAAACGGTTTATTTCAACCTCCACTTTTATTCGCGACGGTGTTCGAGGAGCCGCTTACATTATGCCGGTCATACAATATAATTGTTACATCGCGTATAACAAAAACTTAAAACATGAGCCGTTCTTCTGTAATATTTTTCCAGTTTTAAGTTTCTTTTTTTTTTTTCGTGATCACAATCAATCGAGTACGCCACGGTAATTAATTCTCGGCAACGTCTAATTATCTTCCAGTGATAATAGCTTAGCCAGATCCTCGTTCGAAACTTGCGTAGTTTTTCGCTGACTGTCGCTAAAGCGCCGCGGCAATTTGATTTGATCCTGCCATTATCGACTAGCCGTAAAAGTCGTCATCGTGAGCACCGGTATCGGTCTCTGGAAAACACGGCAGTTCTCCTCCCGCAGTAATGACAAAAGTGTTCGATTGCGGCGTACGTCGTACGTTAACGAACAATGCGCGAACGAAAGTGGAGCACGTCAGCAGTCCTCCGGCCGCTGGGGCCGAGTCCTCGGTAGAAAAACGTCGATGAGCCTTTTTCGCGTGAAAACGGAGCCGCGATCAACAACGATGTCGCCGACGATAACAGATACATTCCAGTAGCGCCGGGCGCGGAGGCCAATTCGTCAAACTGTTTACGGCCATCGCGACCCCAATGAATAATTGCCGCTTGCCGTCTCGCCCGCAGTGAGTGGCCGCTCCGTTTTCTCTTCGGGACGATTCCTCAACTTCAGCCATCGGCGCGGGTCCCCCGGTCTTGCAGCTCCGGCAGCTAGCTACGTTGATAAAGCGAACACGCTCCTCGTAATTGATGCAGCACCATGAAAATGATATTTTCACATCCGTGGCGAATGCCGCGCGAGTCGCCGCTTTACGCTAGATTAATTTTTATATTACCCCGCCGACAATTTGTTCGCGTCGAAAGCCTTTTTCTTTTTTTCTTTTGGTTACTCGATACACGTCGTTTTTATTTATTTAATGCGTCTTTGATGGCTAGTCGTCGTCGGTTTATTAAGATTTAAGAAGAGGGTGAAATGCATCTCTTGGGAAATAGGGCTTCTCTCCGCTGCGCTTCGCGAAATTAAAGTCGTATCTTCGACCGTTCGCACGTAGGATGGGTGAATGCTAACGAGAAAAAGGATGGAAGCGTGAAAGCTTGAGAAAGTGTTATCTTATGAATAATCGCAAGTATTCATACATGAATTTCTAACCTTCTTTCTGAGATAACAGTGTTCTTCGTCTTTTGAAATATGTAGTTAGTAAATGTTACCGTTAAATTACGAATTTGATGATTACATGCAGAGTAATATAATTACATTTTTTAAAGATTAAACGTGGGTTTATACAGCTGTTTTGCAATTGTAATATTTTGTAATTCTTCATTTGTTTACGATACCGCTTTCGCATATTTTATTTAATGAAGCGCATTCGCGGAGCTTTTTCTTGAGATATATATATCAATCTCGGTCATCCTTTTTCACACGAGGCTAAAAGAAATGTAAAATTCTGGCATGTGTAACAGGATTTTCCGTGTACGAGGCGATGAAGAAATCTTGAGGAAAATCTCGTTCGTATTTTGGCAAGTGCCGCCGTGACCGAGTATCGCGCAAAAATTGCGATAAGAACTGCTCGATTCGTCGAAGAAATAAATCGCGGGGAAACGTGACTCTCGTTCCTCGTAGGAATATATGATTCTATTTGCAACCGAGACAGGCGACGATATGAGCTCATATCAAGGGAGTGTTCCGAGCGGAAAATGGAATCTGCGCTAAAACGCACCTGGAAGCCGTTGGAATTGCGGCACCAGCCATATCCAATCTGAATATTTGTATGCGCGATGCATCGCTCGGATTTACGCACTTGTTTTGAATTTTCCATTTTATTATCCCTTTTTTTCTTTTTTTTTTTTTTGTTATTTCCATTTCCAGGCATTTTCCTGTCTTGTAAAACGGAGTTTAAATAGGGAGCAAAGTCGCAGTTATTGAATATTTCTGTAACAACCCGAGTGGAAAATAAACTTGTCATTCGTAAAAAAAAGAAAGAAAATCTGTCTAGTATCGGTCGTCTAGTCACTGTCCAGCGCGAACTGTGTTTGTAAATAGATATCTTTTTTTTCGCCGCGTACTTGTTTACTGTTTTGTTCTAACCTTACGCAATTCTCGCTCGACTGCCGAATTCACCTGGCAAACCGGTCCTTGCCGTCCGCCACCGCGCGTCCTCCACCTTGCGAACTCGAAACGCGAAGATCTGCCGGCCGATGTAAACACACGCACGTACTCACACTACCGTGGCTGTCGGTAGATCCAGCGAACTCGACAGTCGATTGTTGCGTAAAGTCAGCACACAACAGTAGAATAGTACGCGGCGAAAAACGTTTAGATATCTAGCTTTTTCTAGCTCGTTATTAACTAGCAATAATTATTCAATACCTAGTACGTTTTGAGTGTTACATTTCTGGCTCAGTACTGGACAGTTTTGCTAGACAGTCACGAGATAAACTACGAATTAGCTAGCTAATTATCAGGTTACGGTGAGAATCAATTTTCACTTGGGAAGTGGGGCAATTACGGAAGTTCGAAAATCAAATTAGCCCGTCGTTCAAAAATACGTTTAACTACTTCCGAAGGAAAATTTGATCTTTCAGGCGGCCAGGAGTTTTTCGCGTTTCCGCGAAATCGAGTCACTTCGACGTCGGGTCTATTTTTTTCGAGCCAGCTGGTTCTCTCGCAGGGGGGCCGCTTCGTGTCTGCGGCGGTTTACTTTAGCGATAGCTGCGTTAATTGCGAGGTAAATTGCCTCCACTAGAACTCAGTTAACTATCTTCGTCTTGCTATACGTGGTCGAACTAAGGTCTTAACGAGAATTACGCAGTCTGTTCGGTCCTTTGTTTGACCATGTTTGCCTGGTCCTCGTGCTACGAAGCGAGAGACAAACGGCGGTGGAGCGCTCTTTTCAAACATGTCCGAGGAACTTGAATTTCAGGAGAATCAGCTCTAAAATCACCCACGCGTGGCCGATGCTTGGTCAAACTAATTCAGTTATTTGCATTATTATCCACGCTTCTCGAGAAACCGCTTTACAGCAAGATAAAACCTTTTTTGATTTATACTTTATTTAATTTCCTTCCGCGTTTCGGAAGCGAGACGTCAGAATTTAAATAAGCTTTATCCCGCAATGTTAATCGTCAGATTACGAATTTTTCAAGAGAACGTCGAACACAGACTTTTAATCAAACGTTTTTTTTTTTTTTTTTTTTTTTTGGTAATAATTAATCCATTTACCTACCTCGATCCCTTTCAGTTGCCCGTCGACGAAGCGCGATCAACATATCACGTTCGATGCCGTTTGATTCCGTCTCTGATACGTAATTCCGAGACACGTAAATGCATCTCATTTGCGATCTGTAAGCTTTGGGACAATCGCTCGTTAACATACGGGTCTTCACAACGTGTGGTAATTAGGACGAGGATAGAATGGCGGTATTTGGTCGATCCCGAATCTCCGATTTATCGGTCTATTTCCGGTCGGGTGTTCTCTCGTCCGGGCTTCTTCATCGCGAGCGTCGCAAACGCGTACGAGCGAAAACGGCTTCGTTAGAGGCTCAGCCGAGCGGAAGAGTCATTAATTACGGGTTGAGAAGTACACGCGAGTAATTTGCACGACCGCCAATTTCGCGCCGCGCTGTGGGCGCTCCGATATAAGCAGGGTGCTCTGGTCCACCCCGTGCGTGGTGCGCGGTTCCATTTACACCCTAATAAATTTTCAACAATAATTATTGGACGTTTGGCCCCACCGGCCGCGCGTTACATTATGCGATATCGGGGCGGCTCAATCGAATTACGTTACACGTAACTCCGCCGGTCGTGCGCGCGTTTTATATTCATTCCGGTGATTCTATGCATATTCTATGCACAGTTATTAATATTTCGTTCCTCTTTATCTAGCGGACCATCTGATAGCCGGGGTTTCGAATCTGATCGCCAATTTATTCGCGAGACGCGTCTCGCAGCTTTAAGCGGCGTTATTTCACCGATAAGCGCACGGGCCGTAGTTAACCGTATTATTAAATCAAGTGTATTTGCGTATACGTGAAATAAATATTCCCGATCGGGGGCAACGAATGTCTGCATTTAATTATAAAGGGGACGCAAATAATTAATTGTATTCAAATACAGGATATTAATAGGATTCCGTTTGATTGGCGCTCTCCGAATAACTTGCGCTATTAGCTATCGAAATATTTCCCGAATTTCACCGTGCGTTTGTATTTTATTCAGACACCGCGAGCTTTAACTTGACAAATTAAAGTGACAAACAGTTCCGCCTTCGTGATCTTATCAGAGTCGTTTTAAAGGACGCGATAGCTTTTATCTGCATAAAGGAACTCTATACCGGCGTTTCGTAAGAGAAAGATAATTAATAAACGCGACGAACACCTAGCGTGCGCCTGATTGATACCTTCTTCAGCGAACAATGAATAAACGCTTTTGAGGGATGAGTTAATTCGTCAGCTGAATCGCGCGAATATTCCAGTAATCATCGGCGAAGAGGCATGCGGAAGGATAGACGGGGTGCCCGTTCACCCCGTGGTGCCTTCGACGGCGAACGAAGCCACCCTGTATCGACCCAGCGACGCCCACCCAAAGAGCGCCCCCAGCATGGGTGACCCCATCCACCGGCGACCGGTACCATTTCGCCTAAAAATTCCGGAACCCGATGCGTCGTGCGCCAAGTCGCGCCGCAACTTTTTTTTTTACCCGCGGTACCGGAATGTGGGTCCCGCATCTTGCGGTAACCGCGGTGTTGACAAGCTCACAAAACCGGCCCCGACAAATTGATTTTTTATTTTTGATGTCGACAATCGTAAGACTCTACGACGCGGTATCGCGATATTCGTCGAGACCCTGGCGTTTAAATCATAGAGCACGGTAGAAACAGAGTCGCCTTCTCGATCTAACAATAAGAAGATTCGTTGCGCAACGGCGATGCGAGAAAAAAAGAAAAATAATCAAATAACTCACGGGACAAGTTCAAACCGAAGAAGGCTGCGGGGTTGAGAGGCTGCGAGAGAGCCGAGGGTCTTTCTTTTCCGAAAAATAAGCGGTGTAAATTACCCGGCGAAATTTATCACGTCACCACGTGCCGCGGTTTGTATAAAAAAATACTATAGAGGCGTCGCTAAGCCGCTGCCGGCAAAGTGAGCGGTTTCCACTTTATCGCGTGGAGCATTGCCACCGAAGCGATTTTATTCTTTGGATACTCCGGAGAAATATCTCCTCTCTTTTTTCTTCTCCTTACGGAGAGGAAATATTAAGGTTACATCTACGGGGATCGTCGGCGGTAAATATTTCAGACGCTTATTTATTTCGAAACTTTATTATGACATACAGCACGTCCACTTCCGTGATACAGCTCTTTCCACCGCGGTGTATTTCACTGTTATTCCCGAGAAGGGTGTGCACGCACGCGTTTAAATTATCCCTCAAAACGGCGGGCGGGACATACATTTCGCCGTACACGTATTATCGTGTGTAACGTCCAGTCCGGACGTATTTATAGCAGTCGAAACGAGAGAGAGCCTCCGTGCGCTACTAGTCTAAATTATTTCTAAATAGCGGTGTACCGACGGTGAAAGGGGGGGAGGGGGGTTTTGGTCGCCGCCTCCACTTAACTCTGGCGAAAATCCCGATTGCACTTTCCTGGGGCTCGCCCGCGCTCTCCGACGTGCTAGAAACGGGTTTCCCGCAACGGAACGGAAACCATCCCCCGCCGGAGATTCTCTCCCTTCGGGCTTCCGCTGTCCGTCGCGCTTAATCGGCGCCTCTATATCGCAAGAACGCGCGTGTTACATCCCCGCGAGGCCTTCGCACGCGAGTAGGCTCATCGATCCGCGCGGTAAATATCAAAATTTCACGGGCTGACGCATGACGCAAAAATCGATCGGGAGGAACGAATTGGACGCGGCCTGTTTGCGCGAGTTCCTCCGCGAGAGTAGGTATGTACACCGGACGGACGATCGCTCGTCACGTACTCGTCATCTGGTTCGACAGCGAGCCGCCGCTGTCGCATTCGACGTGACGCGCGTCGGCTGGAGTACCTTCGTGGATATTTTTACAGGTCGTGGAAAAAAAAAAGAAAAAAAAAAGCGCTAAACCGCTCGAGGAAAATAACGACTCGGCGCGTCGCGGAAGTCGGTGGATTTTTCTTCCGGAGAATAAGGCGGATTAAAATACGTAACGTAAGGAAGGGATTAAGTATACCCTTGGTCGATGTCTCTCAATTTTTCAGTAAATTATACGTACTCTACAGCTCTTACGGTCCGTTCGCGTAATAGGAACGAGAGGAAAGACGCCGAAGATTCCGAGAAAATAGAGTAGACGTTTCTTCGAATTTATATCTACGTTCGCGCAACTTCGCCGGATCTGCCACGCGTAGACGCCGCGTCCCGAAGAGAGATACGTGTTGCGAAATATTCTTTGTTGGGATTTACGTATGCAAATAAGCGCAATAATATTACCATCGAACCGCGAACGCGGACGGAACCGTTGCGACGAATTTAATTATCGATTCCCCGGGGGAGAGAACGCCACTCGCTCTCTCGAGTGGTGCAGCATCTATTTTCGCAACGCGATGCAACCAGCGGGTAGTGGTTTATTTCGGAGGAAGTTCGATGGAATATTATTATCGTTGCCAGCAGCGGTCCTTTCGTTAGATTCAAAAGACGAGGCCAGGGCGCGGCGGCCTGCTCGTATCGCATACCCGCTCGCATCGCTGCACGCTCCCTACGTTCTTTCAATACGCGAACCTTCTTGTTGCGAAATTGAATTCTCGTCTCTCGGGAGAGGAGGGAAGGGGCCGGGAAAGCGTTACCAAGAGCCATACATAAACTGCTTAGATCTAATCGAACGTGGCTTATCGACGGCAAGAATATATCGCGGCGTAAAAGATTAATGCCGATAACACAATCAAGACGATACACGTGATTCTCGCCGGCGCTCGGTGCGCGTTTAATTATACAGCACTCGCGCGGAAATAAATCACGATGATTCATCACGCGGTGAAATACTTCTTGACGTTGCTCGTTGTTCTAAAACAGTCCAAACGTTAACGAGAAGTCTCTTCTTCGATCCTATCGCGGGCACTGTCGCAGATTTCCCCGGGAAGGATTCCCTTGAATGATCAGGTACTTGACACGTCTCGATTTCACCGTTTCTCGTCTTCTTCCGCTCCTCCTTGTCCCCCTTGAAGCGTTCTTCGTTTAATTTTCAAGCGGGATCGGCTCGCGACTACGATGCACAAGTCCTGTCGTCCCGTCTCCTCCGCGCGAGCTCTGATGAACTCTTCGCGTCGCAGTGCACACGGACGCAATGCGGCGACCTTAGCTTCTTTCCTCCCGGCGTCCCTCTCCATCCTCGCTGCCTCTTTCGCGCAAACTTCCCTCGACGACGTTAGAAACTTTTCCAGCTTGCACTTCGGAGCGCGAAAGAGTCCTAAGGGGCCGCCCCAGCAACGGCTTACACTGTATTTCCCGTCTTTATGCGCCTCCAATGGTGTTTCGCGGAGCTCTGCGTTCACGAGCGTTTTCACGTGAGCGCCGAGTGAGCATCCCGACGGCGGGCGAGATTAATCGGATATCGGCCGTTTAATCAGGCCGGTCGATTTGGCTCTCCCGGAATGGTCAAACGTTCAGATTCAACAGTAGCGACCGCGTAGACACGCCCCCGGCTTTAAGCCGCGTTTAGTACACAGGAATGTTTCGCAGATGTGGCCGTTCCCGGTGCTCTGCAACTATTTCCGGAGTTCGCCGGCGTACGGAGTATATACATTGTTGGAATATTTCTTCGCGAATCGACTCGTAAGAATAGGGAAAACGTTACTCGCAAAAAGCGCATCAAATCGACATTCTTCTCGTCGCAATTATCGCGGGAGAGAAACGGCTGCTTAATCGTCGCGTAAAATTTTTCATCGACTTATCGTTACCGCCATTTAGGCTAGTGCGCGCAAATACAAATATCTTACAACGTGTTCGTGTATCATTTCGTATGGTTTTTTGCGGAAAGTTTTTTTTTTTTTTTTACTTTTACACTCTAACTGTTTCGACGTTTACAGTTGCACGGTGCGTCAGTTCCGCGCTAGATTCGAGTCTTTTTTGTCTCTCCGCTTGGCGACCGAGCGGTTGACGCCAGAATCGATTGTAAAAAATCCGTGTTAAACACTGGCACGAGCCAGATGTCCGGGGGTCGCAATTGTGGTAGTCGGCGGGGTCGTCGTCGTCGTAGTTGTCGGTCTCGCTATCGGGGAACGTTTCATAGGCAGGTTCCTCCCGCCCTGATCGCTCTTGACCCACGGCCACTGCAATGTGCGAATCAGAGTGTTTCGGAAGTCTTCGGAAAAGAGGCAATAAATGTAAAACGTGATCGAGTAATTGATCACTTCCAGTAGATTGGCCAGCGCCCGGAACACCTGCAACCGAACGCGCTGAATTAATGGTCAGGTTAATAATTGACGAAGTCGTGTGTTGAATGCGGAAGAATACGCCGGGATATTTACATCGTTTAGCGAACGACGTAAGACGAGGGGGGAAAAAAATTCTGATCCAACGCTTTTGCGTAAAAAAAAAAAAAAAAAAAAAAAACATCGAGACTGGAAAACAAGTTAGAACTACAGCGCGGTTATTTTTGTTAATTAATTAACCTTTATTTTGAAACTCAAATCTACATATGGTTAATTTACATCGAGCAACCGCGAGTAGGTATTCCGACGGCAATCATCATTTCGAATTGGGAAAACAATATGAAGCGATAATATTCAGAGCGCATCTCCTTACCTGGTAAGGATAATGGTTAAGATTGCTTTCGCTGAGTGTGACGTTTAAGATAACCATAGGACTGACGCAGACTAGGAAGAGGATGCTGGTACTGCCTAAGAGCAGGATGAGCCTCCGTTCTTCGGCGAAAGTTCTGGGATCCTCGTCGCTGCTAACAGTTCTCGATAAGGTCATTCTTCGGCGGCGCTCGCAGGACCTTCTGTACACTATCATTATTCTCAGATTAAATCCCGCGAGCAGGAACGTCGGCGCCACTTTAAAAACAACCTCCAACACCACCTTGTACACCTGAAATACACACTTGCGTCACGGGGAGTCGGTAAAATTAGAATTTGCGGTTAAATACGGTGTAAAGCATTTTAAGCCCGCGCATACAAACAGAATATAACTTAATATGCCGTTCCAGAAATCCTGACCTTAATTTAAATGTCAGATCTCATCTTGGATTTAACATTTTTGTAAATTTGAATCAGCGGCACTGTACACAATTAGCATTGATGATATGATAAGTAGTTCATGAATTAACAGACGAATTAGTAACGTCACATTTAGTTAACGTCAGCTTTAAGTGTCAAAGTTATTGTTAGAAGAAAAAGCAACTTTGCGAGTAAGACAAAAAAGGAAAAAAAAAAAAAATAATTTACCTGATAGTACCACGACTCGAGAAACGACTGATTGTCCCTCCTCTGGTAGATTAGAGGACCGCTAGGTGTCAGGAAGCAGGTCGTAATTTCACCTCGAAATACACTCGGCAGATAAACGAGAAATGTAGCGAGCGGGATGAGCACCACTGTTAGGTGAGGTGGTCCGCAGAGTGGTCGCGTGTGTTGTCCGGGATGACAGACGCTTACGTAACGCTCCACTGTCAATGCCAGAAGCATCATTACTCCAACCCCTATGCATACAATTAACCTCTATATCTCTCGAATATAGTGCTACGACGAGCCGGCCTTAAAAGCTCTCTTTGTCACGTAGGCACCTGTGCGTTTCCACACGCTATATCCGCGGCGTCGATCGAACGAATTTTCGCAACACGTTTCGGTCTGCTATAGACATATTTAACGGCTCGACGTTCCTTTCCTCCTTCCGTTCTCGTTTTCTCTAATTTTCGTCCTCGGTGCCGCGTGAGGGCGAACTTCGCTATAATCGTGGTGACTTATGAGAGCAAGATACGAGAAGGAGCAAAAGTTTTCCGTCGCGAGCGAGAGAAGTTCCGTAACGAGAGAGCTTTTGCGTTTATTTCCCGGAAACCGCGCGGAGAGCAGATAATATAGATAAGTTGTAAATAAATTACTCCCTTTTCTACCGCGAAGATTAATTGTTTCTTTTTAAAAGCGAAGATATTCTTGAAAATACAACAAACGCGCGACGAGCAAAGATGTAGGCGCGATTTCGCGACTCGTTTCGCAAAATTTCGTTGCATGTATAACGAATCGTACCCAGGCAGCCGTTTCCAAGGAAGAGCTCGAGATGAGCGTGGTAGAAAGCCTGGAGCCAGCTGCTCCATCCCCCGGTTTCTTTGTGGATGAGCACCCTCAGGGCGAAAGGGATGCAGAAAAGAATCGCGAGGAGCGCCGCCGCGGAGTAACCTGCAATAAAAAAAAAGGGGGGGAGGTCGAGTTAAGAAGGATAATCGGACAGAGAAAAAAATAAGAGCAAATGTCCTAAGACCGAGTTAACTTAATTTCTTAAATCCGGAACAGTCAGCGAATGTTGCTCACCATTCATTTAATCATTCTCGCAACTTCCTTGAATATTCCGTCACCGCGGTGGAATTTTTCCTTCCGCCACCGTGAGACCGTCGCGCGGAACGACGGAAATGGGATTAAATCACTCTTCAGAATCTATTACGGGATTCTTAGCCATTTCTATCGTTTCGCACTCGTCGTGCATTTGATATCCTGGTGAATTCTTGCTCGTTGCGTTCCTAGTCACGTAAAATGTTAACGCCACCATCGTAATTCTCCGCTCTCTAATTAAATGCCACTTTTAAAGTAGCATGTATTCCATTGAATCGTTATGAAGTCGTCACTTCATAAACGCGCGGTTTACTACCTTTCGTGTTTTACTTCGGTGCGAAAACTCGATTGAGATCCGCGAATCCGGGCAATCGAAACGGGATACGCTTTTTTTTTGCCAATCTCCATTGATTTCCTGTTTTTGTACGACTGGCTGCGTTGTCGGTTGCGTCCTCGTCTACCGTTACGGGCTTTTATCGTCCATTGAAATCAATTAACGTTCGTATTTACCGTACCGCTCCGCGAAATTTTTTTTTGAGCACAATTAGATGTCGACGCTTCTTCTGTCATTCTGGTATAATCACAAATTGGATAGAAAACAGCTCGTACGCTCTGGACACGAGTGTGGCCGCGAGAAAATTTCTTTGAGAAACATTAACCAAATTCTGCTTACTCCACGTATTCTTTTAATAAACTATATGACATTAATACTTTGTTACAAAATTATATTAACGTGAGTAAAATTGGATAATTATTTTAGTAATTATTTCTGAATTATCCTCAACTAATATACGACGAATGTGCTTTAACCGAGGTAACTTTATCAACCTCTGCTTTCTCATACCGACCTCCGAGCTTTCGGCCGCCGATAAGCTCGGCGGGCTTGCTGGTAACGCATCCCCTTTGGTCGATGATAACCAAGCGGTGGACAAGAAGGATGGTTTCAACCCCTTCGGCCGATGCCTTTGTTACCAACCGACCTAGATTTCACATTCCGCGACCATCTCGTAGAAACCATCTCTAAGCGCTTCGCCCCATAGAGCCGGGCAGTCACTTTAATTGCGAAGGAAAAGTTCTCTCCCTCAGTTTCTTTTCTTCCCTAAAGTTTATTAAAGCTCGCGGTACACGCTCGTTGGAGTATGAAAGTCGCAAGAATCGCCCGGAAATTGGCTAATGCCGCGCGAATGAAAGTCGAGCTTTCTACCCGCGGTACCCCCGACGCGTCGTGGAAACTCGTAAAACTTTTACGTTGGAACCGTCGCATTAAAACGAAATTGCATCTTTCCATTTAAATTACGATTCCTTGCCGTCTTTCGTCCGTCAGTAACAGTCACGGAGAGCCCGGTTAGGTTTCATCGGGTTTCACGATTCCTTCGCGAATCGGGGGAGTCGGTCCAGTACGATCTACCCCTCGCTTTCGTTTACTCGAAACCACCCTCTTGTGCGGCCGGGCTCAGCCGAATAAACACGTGTATAAATCAAGCACAACAAACGTCTACATTGCCAAGATAAAGAAGCATTTAATTAAATTTCAAATAACGTTACAACGTGAATTTATCGAAAAATTATACTGCAATTAATATAAAAATATTATTAAAATAATATTTAAAATTGTCGAATTTTATATTTCTTGATTTTGATTAAAACTGAACAGAAATATTATCAAAATTAAATAATGCAATAATTGTTTTGTCTATACATTCCGTGTTTTTTGTGTGCGTAAAGACCTTTTCTTATCGCATTAATATAATGCGATGTAATTTAATGTAATAAGCTATCGTAATAAGCCTTAAAAACCGTCGATTTATCCTTTGTTACGTGCGCCGAATAAAGTTTCGAAATTAAACCTGTACGGAAAACGGTGATACAAGTCGCCACGATTTCTTTTTATTGCGGTATTATTTTTTTAAATCAAGAAATTCTACAATAACTATTGCTAGGCTTTGTAATATTTTGCAATATTTATATGTAATGAACTAATGCAATAGTTAACGTATTAGCCATCGTACTAAGTCTTAGTACCGTTGTTATCTTTTGCTACGTGCAAAGAATAGAGTTGTCAATTTAGACGTCCATTTGACGAATGTGTGCTGCTTAAAACAATCTAAGACAAGGCGAACAGCGTCAAAGTGGTCGTCGCGCCTGAATTACCGGAAATTACCGCGGCTGATTCGCGCTTTTAATTTTTCTTTCGGAAGACAGATAGACAGACGGATGGACGGTAGGCGTCGGCGCTCGTTAACGTACGCGGACACTAGAATTAATGTGTCAGTGACCTGTTTTCGGGTCACAGTTCGTTTAGCAAACCCTATCACGTTACTTAATTGGCCGGCGGTATTTTCTCGATCAACCTCGTTCATCGATGGCTCACGAAAAGGGAACGTGAAAAGGATGACAGTTCCGCGATATTTCGATTACTGAAACCGCGGGATAGCAATAAATCTTAGAGCGTGCGTATTGGTTCTGAATACGTCATTCCGTTCGTGATGTTACATTCAAAATCGCGTACTAAAATTCTCGCAACTAAATACCGCGTCGCGTATTAGAAAAAAAAATACTGTGCTATTGTCGCATCCGGAGTTAATATTTTGCATCTAAGGAAGCTGCGTGCGAACGTGCCTAGGCGGGTTGTGCGTTCCATGTGTGTCTTTACGCCAACAAATACGAAGGAATAGTGAAGAAAAATGTCGCGATGTCTCGCCGAGCTACGTTGTCGCCCGGCATCCCGCGGCGACATTTTACAAATCGCGTCTTCTCCCGGCATGTTTAATTTATCGAAATCCCGAGGAAGAAGCCAGCTGTACCGTCCATTTGTCAACATCCCCGCGGCGTAACTACGACGACGCGCACCTGAACGGGGCTACTTTAACTCCATAAAAGCGGCTGTTTTCGCGCAGATCGTTAAACGCATCGTTTATCATGTCGGAAAAGCTGTGGCGCACGGGCGCGTGTTCGAATTCGTGTTGCCGGACAGGCAAAAAAAAAAAAAATAAAAAAACGTTTCGAAAACGGGACGGTTCGCTGTAATATTGGTTTCCACCGATGTCACGGTCGAGCTGTGATATTATCTACAGGGTATCAATGTCGGCAAAAGTAATATAAGAAAAGGAGACACTTTTCTCAGATAAATTACAACGACGTGACGCGCGTTTAAACGTAATTTCCGGATAAGGAACTTACGATTCGTCCGGCGTAATTAAAGATAAGAAAATAAATTTAATTTTGGCTGGTCTCTTAAAATCGCTCTTAGCATTTATATACGTATAAGAAATAATGGCTGTATGATCCGCGGAGGTGCGCTTGAAGTCGGACGTTGAATTAAACGTGTTGTTGTTTTTTTTTCTTTTTTTTTCCCTGCAGTCTGCAATACCGCACTTATCGCATCTCCGCGCTGGTGTATTCACACCACCTGTTGAAAAACGCACGTAATACGAAGTTCCCATTACTTCTGCCGACACCCGACGCACCCTGCGCCTTACTCGTACCTCCGTCGAATGCAGCCGCCGCATTCGTCCTCGAGTTAATAAACTGCTAGGTGGATATCCCCCGAACAATAGTTATTAGACGCCTCGAGGTTTCCGCTAATATTGTCTTGGATTCAAATTCCGTTTCGGCATAATAGAACATTGTAATGATATATTGTCGACAAAACTGGACTAATAATCGGCAGGTTTTAAAAAAATCCACAGCATTCGACCGCGACGTTTATTATCCGCAAAATTGATTAACGTGATAAATCGAAAGACCTGTTGAAACGAAATAGATATCAAATGTCGAAACGGCGAATCTAAACGTAAGAAATTCATAAAGACTGAAAATGATAGTGCGCGAAACGAGAATGAGCATCGTAATATTGCACCCTGGATAATAAACTATTCCGCAATAATATCGTAGGAGGAGGACGAAGAAGGGGGTTCTAAGGATGTTATTGATGTTCACGGTGTTTCTCGAGACTCGCCGTCCCTTTAATCGCCGTTTATACGACAGAGACAAAGTTACCGGATTAGAGACGACATGCTGGTTACCGAGATTCTTTTTTCGCAGCCAGATGTATTGCGTTACGTCTTGCGCGAACGAATAAATCGCTATTTCGCGACCTGAAGATCTCACCCGGGGCCGGAAGTTCGCTCGCACGAAGCGCGAATCGATCGTGACGTTGAACGTCCGGAAATTCCGGCTCATCGATCTTGGGAATTGCAGGCGGCGGCGCGCGAAAAAGCGAGCACCGATATCGCTCACGGTTGATAAACAACTTTCGCGCACCGGACGTACGTGCACGTTTCGCGAAAGGATTTAATTCGCGTGCGTCCTCGACGCGCGCATATCCGGGGATGTAACGTAGAGTATTGCCGCAAGTGTCGCTTGATATTTCTGAGAGTCTGAAGGAATCCTTAGACAGACGAAGGCTTACGATAATTCTTTTCCTGCCTGTCGCACTCGTCCGCAGAAACATTTCCGCCTCGTGACAATATTTCGGCCGATTAAAATGCGCGAGACGATCGAGAGAAGATAACGGAAAACTTTCAAAGGCATCAAATTTTTCCTGCGGCTTCGTCCGGCTTGAATAACACGCGTGAGACTGGAGGGGAAAAAAAGATAAAAAAAATAATTTCTTACATTTTTCCGTCGTCGTGCACGAAAGTGCGCAATCGATTTGCCCTTTGACGATGAGAGAAAGGATCGTCGTCGTTAACGAGTTGGCGCGCGTCAGGACGACCGCTCGGCAGGATTTGAGCCGCGCTCGCTGGCCGGGGAGAAGTTTTAACTAGTCATTCGACATAACGAGGGGTTATCTAAGAAGACGAGCCGCTCGCTCTGTTCGTTCGGCGCTCGGGAATTAACGACCGTTCTCCGTGCGTTTGCATACAAAGTGCATTCTCCGCTCCGCCGGCCCTCGTATCCTTTTTACTGCGCGACGGCCCCGGGGAGCTCTCCGCGAATGCGAGGCCTTCCGCCGGGAATAGACTCCAGTGCGAGAGGAATTAAATTGTTATCCATATCCGGGATTCTGGGACGTCGCCGTCGACGCCGCCGTCGCCGCCGACGCCCGAGCGTTTGCTACGTTCGCGGCGCTCGGTTTATTCCCCTTTCTAACGGCACGGCGGGTTCGCTAACTTCGGGGATTCGTTTCATCGCGGCCTCATATGGGGACGGGGATATTTCTGATGAAATATTCTGCGCCACTGTTTGTCCTTTGCTATTCACCGCGGCGGGAATAATAGCGCGGCTGGACGACGCTAAGCTCGCGGCCAGATCTCATTATCGGAAAAGAATGATTTTTCGAGCTAGATTTCTTCGCGGCACGTATGTTATATCAATTAATACCCACGGCGAGATTCATTCTATTTTTCGACATCGAAAAGTTGCAATTTCCGTTTACTTGGAGAGCTTCCGGAGCACTCCGGTCCGATCCCGCGTCCACGTACAGCGTTGATATTACGCCAGGTCGGTCGCAAATTTCGATCATCGTTGCCGCGAGAGACAGGACGAGAAAGCCAGAGCTCTCGTGGAGGCAAAAAGGATCGCGAGCGGTAAAACGTGACAGCCGCGATTGAGCGCCTCACTATGTCGGACGTCAGAAAAGTTGGGCGAGTGTCGGCCACGGCGAAACTTTCCCGGAAGATTAACCGTTGTCCTACATCGCGCTTGGCAATCGGACACCCTCTGCGTATATATATATCCGCTATGAAATCTGGTTATCCTTTGGTCGTTATATCAAAAAATTAAACAACGTCAAGAAAGATGTATCCACCGGCAGAAGATCAATCTCGTTCCGCGACATCGTGGCGCAAATTCTGTTAAAAAAAAAAAAAAGCAGTCCTCGCGCCGTAAAAGATGTAGCGCATACTTTTCAACAACGCGCTAATCTTCTTAGTATCAACTTTGGATCAAGTTAAAAAGCGAACGAGCATAATCTCGCGCCCGGAAAATTTAGACCGCTTAAAAAAAATTGGAGAACGTCCCTCCGCGTAATAGTTGTAAAAATCACCGAAAAATTGAAATAACAGATGTAATTATTTTACATTCTTATTATTGCGATCTGTAATTGATTTCCGAGCCGCGAACAATTCGAAATTATCCGTTTTGTTCGAAGAATGCGCTTTGTTTGTTTTTTTATTTTTTTTTTTTCCTCCTTTTATTGTCCGAGCGAAAAGTGCGGAACGTTCTCTCGCGCCGCTTTAATCTTCCACTTTTCAAATCTTTCCAAGTAATTCCGCCAGTAATTTCCCTTCCGCGATCCGCGTAATGAGAGCGTAAATTCGCGAGCTTTCGCGGCGGCGGGGTCTCCGTTAGTAAATAAACGTCGCGGCCCTTGATGACGGGCGATGCACGTGGAAATAAGAAGATCCCACACTCGCAAGCGGCGCAGTGGTTTCGCCGTGTACGTGAAAATGTATAGCGCGCGGCTTGCGGAATGACGCGGCGTGGAATGTTAAGTGAAGCTATAATAGTCTCCCGGCGCAGTCTGCAGGCTCGATTATCACACGGTGGCAATACATCGGGACCGTAAAGACCGGAACCATCCTGAATAGAGTGCTCCGTATTCTCGCTCTTGCATTCGTCGTTAAATATGGCCATATTTGAGTTTTGTTTGCCGGCTGACGTCAATATTCGATTGGGAGTCGATTGAACGTTCGATGAAAAAACGATACGCACGCCTTCTCGCGCGATAAACGTTTTCTATTTCGGTTTCACGAGGATTGAAATTTTTATAATTCTTGTTAACGATGCACGTCTGTAAACGTTGCTGGATTTTCGAGCAAGGGCAACGTGTTGGATGTGACGGAATCGACGGAAGTCGAAGTACTCGTTTGTCCCTCATAATCTCGAGTTGTTTCACCTTAAGACCGACCTTAAGATCGGGGCCACTGAATCTCCTTAGTCGTCTGCTGAAACGCGATGTCGCCGCCATGCAAATGCACAGCTTAAGCGAACGGCGGTGCAGCTGTTAAACCGCTTCGGGAAATCTCTATCGCACTCGCGGGAGCGGCGAGTAGTATGTACAATATTATATTTTCTTTCAAACACAGAGCATCCTCAAACAAATCGTCCCGTGATAATTGCAATTATATTGTACAAGTGGCAAAAAAAAAAAAGACGTAGGGTACTAGAATGGATTATCGCTGCGAAAATACAAGAAAAACTAAAGACTCGTGAGAATTTTCCAACCTCTCCCCGTCGCTAGGCAATATGAAAATGTTTGTGTTAAAGTTTCTCTCAGATTCGTTTTTAGTTTTCTTTTTCAAGATATGAAACAAAGTCACCGCGTATTTTTGTAGTAAAAAAAAAAAAAAATTAAATAAATAAATATAAAAAAAAGAAGAAACTGACACTTTACGTGGAAACTTCCGTATCAATGTTATGTTCACCTGCGGCACGAGGAAAAACCGATCGCGACAGCGGCACGAAGTAAATTGAATTGTTAATTATTATCTTACGCGCGGTAATGTTGGGGTAAGCATGAATATTTATGGGCCAGGTAGTCCGCAATTTCTTAATATATCGCTAGACGCTATACTGAATCCTTAAATCCACGTCGACACCGCCGCGGGAAGCATTATGAATTTATGAATTTCGGATCGATTATTATTATCATTTTGCGGAAACGCAACGGCTGACGTAATTCTGCGAGTAAGGCGATACATATTCAACAGCGATATTCCGTTTCCGATCGATTTTTTTTTTTTTTTTTGTGTGCGCTCGTGTAATTCCTTCTCGCCGAAAAGACGGACGGAAGAGCGCTCTCGTTTCTTTATCTTTCATTTTAATACGATCGCGATTGCGCCCATATGGCGAATCTCGAAAGGAGATGTTACCCCGGATCGAAAGATGCAAGATAAGAGCAACCGTCTACAAATTTCTCTCCGGCCAAATTGACTGTCCTGCTCGCGAAGGGGTATCATCAGAATGACACATGGATTTCCAGGAGAGTGAATCGATCGTATCCGCTCTGCGTTATTCAACTTCGAGCCACCTGTCCTACGTGACTACTGGCAGCCTCCGCTAAGGCGAGCGCGATCTTCGTCGCATATAAATTGCAAAATCTACCCGAGATCTTCGATTTTCAGGAACGATAAGATTTACTTTTTCAACCATTTTTTAATGCTCGAACATATTACGCTTTAGTGTAGTGAATCACGCGGGAGGGAAAAAAAAAACGCTTGGCGCAGAATGCTACCGCGTCTCTTGTCTCTTAAATAAAAAAATTGGTGTGATATTTGAGATAGCTGTTGATCGATTTTATTATTGCCATTTATTGTTGCCGCTTACAAACTTAATTTTAATATTTATATATTAATATGTTCCAGGCAAAGACGGTCTTCGCAATTTTACCCCGCCTCACCCCGCAACCACCAGCTATCGGCTAAGCGACAACTATGCGACAAGTGATGGGTGACCCTAGCGCTGACTAATCACAGCGCTCCATCGATCGCCTGATCGCGAACGATCTACTCGACCCGCAGTTAAGGAGACACGTCGGCCACGTACAGAGCGGCTTTTGGTTTTCGAGACGGATATCAAGGTATCTACGTATGTTTTACGTATTTGTAGTCGGGCGGCGATACGACGTGCATAAAAATCTTTCTGTCTAAGAGCCACAATCTCTTACGGTCAGTTCAATTGCGGAGCCTCGGGCGTGAGGACGTGTCGGTAATCGCTCCGCAATTACGCGAATTTTCGGTCGCAGGGAGAACAGTCTCGCGTACGGATAAGTGTCGACGTCGTCGACTAAGGGACGGGCGATCATATTCTGTTCTCTTTTGTCGTTCCACTCGTCGTCTCGTGCTCGGTTTCGTGCGTCGAAAAAGTGCTCCGGAACGACAAGGTTAGAGCGGACGCAGGGCACGGAGCGTCCGATCTGATATTAGCCGCGTCACCCGCGACCAGCATTACCGACCTGTTTCTCTCGCCATCTCCTTCAGCCGTATTCAGCGAGTTCCGGCGATCGCCATTGTGAGTGCGGGAAATCTGCACCTCGCGCGTCTTCTCCGTCGCGGGCAGAGATTCTCAACTCATTTCGACTTAGTGATTTTTGTGGAACTTGAAGTCTTGTAAAGCGCACGGGAAACATTTCACATCGCGGCCCGTCTCATTACGCCGCACGGGAATTAAAAGACTTGGACTTTGCTTTACGTTGCAGCCTATTGTTTGCGTCGAGTTCAACGGGAGTGCCGTAGACTATCTCGCGAGTGTCTACCAGTGCTCGGAAGGATGGATGACACGTCCCATCTGAGAGGAGGAGCAGGCCCGGGAAGGGTAACATGCATCGGCGGAGCAACTTATAGGTAAATATAAATTATTTTAATAAAATCTTTATTGAGAAAATAAAAACTTTTATTTATTTTTTTTAATAATCGTATTAATTAATATACTTTCATGTCGTCTACATTAATATTTTTTTCTGTATGTTACAGTCACCGGCAGAACTCTTCAACTCCGCTGTTTATGCAGATCGGTAAGTCGTATATTTTTTCATAATTTATAATTGAGCCGTCTTTCAACTTGTGGACTCGCGGAACGCATTTAAATCACGATAACACGATTTTGAAATCAGCTGTCTCCGATTCACCTCTACTTGAGTCGTCTTCTTGCGTTTTGTTTAGGGAAATCGATCGTCGCAATCGAGCGACGCGGATTTCGCGGTATCGACTTTTGGCGTCCGGATTACCGTTTCGCGTAATCCTCTCGGTTATTTAACGTAGCGGTTGATACTCTTCGCCGAGAACGGACGACAGCGCTCATGTGCGATCGTTAATATTCATAAAGCTTAAAGTAACTCGCGCGCCCCGTTATTCAGATCTGTAACACCACTGGCCACGTGTGGATTTAATAGATTCTCCCCGTAACGGCGAGAAAACCCGCGGAAACGACCAACAGGAAGTCGGGAAGGCTGCTCGAAGAATCCGGGGGAATTTCTTTTAACACTGATATTCTTGAAATGTTTTTCTAAGTGAGAGTTCGCCACCGAGAGTAGACGCGGACGCGGGCGGTTCGATGGATAATCCTTATTTGTTCCCTCTGTTTCTCTTCGGTTCATCCGGCTTTATAAGCGTTTACTGTGTCTCCCGAGATAACGTTCCCGGTGCTCCCGTAATTACCGGTTCTATAAAATATCTTTTCAGACGAGGGAAACTTTCCGTTTTCGTCTGGATTTGTTTACAATCGTTATACACGTCTAGGTCTAATTACTTCGCCGCAGTTATTAGAGCGCGGCGTCGATATCGTTGAAAAAAGGAAACAAAGGGATCTAAAGTTTTGTAAAAAAAAAATTTGAATTTGTTTTACACGCGCGTTTAGAAGAATCCCAATTTTTGCTTCACTTTTAATCGGGTTTTCTAGAGTGTCAAAAATTCGATAAATCTGCTACCCGCGGGTGCGACGCAGGTGTTACATGTTAAAGGAATTACTTTGAGGCGGATACATGCTTTCCTCGTTCCTGATAATTCCTTTGATCAGCGCTCGTTGCGGAAACCTGATTGTCTTTACGACAGGATAATCAAACTTAGATGACCCCTTTTATCTCGCCGTCTCTCATTGTATCTCGAATGTATCGATCATAAAACTGTCGGGTGAATCGTAAAGAATTTTTTTTTTTTTTTTTTCGAGAAGAAAACACATTCAGTTTCCTTTTTTCTCAATTAAAAAAAAAGTAAAAAAAAAAAATAAAATAGAAGGAGCGTCATCGTTTGACTTTTTCAGTTCGCTTTAACGTCGCAAATCAGTAATGCGAATTTCCAGGGAGAGGTTTTATTCCCCGGGTTAACTGGTGTCTTCTATCAATAAATTCCTGGAAAAAAGTTTCCTTCTTTCTTTGCGTCACATCGCGAGATGCATCTTGACGTCTTTTCACGTTCTCGGATTTCTGGATTTAGAAAATTCCACATAAATCGCCCACGCGCAATCTCAAAATAATTTCTCATCTCGCAAAGTCGAATTGATCTGTGGAAACAAATGTGCGGGTTCGATCGTGATAAGCAGGCGCGAGTGGTAAAGCAAAGGACACCGGCCGCTTGCACGTGCAAGGCGTTCATAAAGTCTAAGCGGAAACGAAATGTGTGTCACGGCGGAAGAAATGATAACGACGCGTAGATAAGAGATCGCGGTACGATAAAACTACTCGGGGGCGGTTCCGTTATTCGGTCGGTCTTTCGGCAGCGCGGTTTAACGATGCCGTTCTCGGAGGATCGAGGGATGTTTTCCTCGTCGTTACGTAAAATCTACGGCGAAACGAGCGGGACTTCTCTGGCGAACCGCGACGGTCGAAGATGATCCCGCGATCCGGCTCATACGACCAAAGTCGTTTTTTTCAAAACGCGTTCGGCGAAATCGCATTTCCACACGCCGCGTACTTTTTTTTTTCTTTTTTGCCCAGACGGACCCGCGATTCCGCAGTATTTCCGGGTTCAAAGGCACGTACCCTCGCCCGTCTTATCCCGCCTGTCTGTATCCTCGTCCTCGACGACGTACGCGGCATATCGATGCGTCCGCTCCGCGTGACGAACACGTCGCTTATTTGCATACGCACGATGCACTCGTACGCGCGACGCCTGCCGTACGGGGCGTAAAGACTCTCGTCTTTTCTCCTCCCCGGCGTTTCCCTTCGACGCAACCGGGTGACGGCCGCCGGTGCTCTACACTCTGATATTCGACGCCGCCGGAATTTTGATGCCGCGCTCCGGCCAGCGCACCACGCGCGCGTTCACTTATCTAACGGAATTGGCGCAGACTTATCCAGAATTCTAACGACTACGGTGCAACACGTACGCGCATACGGATGACGCGAGGACCGCCGTCCGGTCGTTTCGGCGGAACAGCGAAGAATCGCTATTTCTCGTTCAATTTTTCGACCTGGCATCGATATCCTATTTACCGCGCGACATATTTTCTCACGTAAGAAAGCTTCGTTTTATCTCAACCATTTTCCTATCCGAACAGAAATATTAGGGTGATCGACGATTGATACATTTTTATTTTCGGCCCCGATTATTTTGACGAGTAAAAATTTTTCCACCTCGCACAGAGCTATCCGTAGAATATACTTAAGCTTTGTTCTTTCTGCAACGGCGTAAGATGTACGATGAAAGGCGAATCGGATCTAGAGATAGCGGCACATCTCTTTACGTATTTCCTTTGCGCGTAGGCGAATACGCAGGAAAATTCTTGCAAGATCAAGGATAGCAGTGGTCCAGTGGAAATTCAAATTACACTAGTGAGGGAATGAGATTTCAGGACTTTATTCCGCCATTCCTACACGAAGTCGGATTACATGCCGTATGTACAAAACGTACTCTCTCTTCTCATCGGACAAATTTCTCGGCGGGCTTAATCACGCGAATATCTTACATCCTCGTTACACCGATATTTAATAGTTCTCGCTAGGATTATTAATCTCCCTCCGGGTCGTTTCTATAATTATTTACCGCGCGATCGGCCCGGGTTATATTACGCAACCAAGTGCAACGCTTCTGCCTTGTATTTCTCTCGTGTAAACCTAACGAGTACGTATTACCTAACCGCGAACAATTGTAATAGATGACGTTATTCATCGCCGGCGGACCGGCCGTCATTTGCGGCGATTGTCTCGCTATTTATGGAATTCGCGAGATGAGATTTCATTAGTTCGTTGTTCGCCGAACTGCCAGTTAAATCATTAATCTTGACGAGTCCGATGGTGAAAGCAGATGAGAATTTTCACGGAAGAGTAACGTGTCGGCACACCTACTCCGGATACCAAGTTTCTTGATGGATACCGGGATCAAGGACGGCTGAGCCCAGCGTCGCGGAAACTCGAAGGAAGGCGATTAAAGTCTGGAATACGTATATAGATTGGCTATAGAGAATAGAGAGAGAGAGAGATGGGGAGGGAGAAACTGTGTAAAGAAGCTTCAACCGTGATGTGGAACAAGCGAGACTGCACCGCGATACCTCGGTCTCTCTTCCTCTTTTCCTTTCTCTCTGTGTATTTCGTTGACCTCTTCTAATCTCCTAAACTCCCTAAGGCTGCGTTCCCAACACGTGCGAGAAAATCGAGTGAATTGGAAATTTCGCGCGATCGCTTGCACGCGGACACCTCGTAATATCGAGATACCTTCGCAAGATATCGATATCGAATCAGCGACGTGCCGGCTGTAAGCGCTCCGTCGACTCTCCAAATCGGCGAATCTCACGGATATTTCTTGATCGAAATAGAAAAATCTCAATAGAAACTTTCTGGGGGGGGAAAAAATTTCGTAGTATTAAAAAACGTAAAGTTATGTTAATTTAAAATAAATTAAAAAAAAAGAAAGAGAGAGAGAATTAGCTTAAGATTACACGAGATAAATTGAGCACACGCAAGACAATGCTCTCTCGTAAACCACTTAGAGCCGGCTTTGCACCCTCGCGGCGCGATTCTGCAGAGCGTATGGCTCCAAGCGGCTGCTACTCCGCGGGTTTTACAGCCGCGGCTGCGGAATTAACCGAAAGGAAGAAGCCTCATGTACGTGGAGACGTGTTACGACCGCGGCGGGTCTATAATCCTTAAGAAACCCGGCAATAAAGACGCGGCTTCGGGACGTGCCACTCCACGGGAACGAGAGCCGTGAATCCAACTCCATTCGCGGCAACCGGCGCGCAGTCCGGTGAAAATACCAAAATCGAATTGCCGAGTAATTTCCTCTCCTAATGCGGCTGGTCACGTTGCCCCGGAAACCGGGCACGGACGGCGACGGCGCCGCAAAAACCGCCAAATCTTCTGTCCCGGGAACGGAAGCTACGGAGGGACAACTCGTCGCAGCGAGGATGAAAGCATGCCCCGGGTAACCCGACCGTCCGTATACCTCGTTGTTGTTCTTCTCCCCGAAAACGACCGCGGCTCAGTATGCGCGATATATCTCCGGAGTCACTCCCCAAATTGAAAAATAAATTAACAGTTTTTCAGGGGGCGGCGTATTTTGTACGGTGTTTGTCTCAATCTTGACAGCGCGGTATATACGTAGAAAGTAGAAACTTTACAGTACGCGCGCAAGAAAATGTTTATTTTAAAAACACGAAATCTTATTGTATTTTCGAGTTTGAATCGTTATTTTTAATCGACGTAAGAAAATGAAGCGAAGGCTGAAGTAATTTTTTTAAAAGACTCGACCGATCGAATATAATTTATAATTTCTGCAGTTATTTATTTTCCGACGAATTTTTACCTCGCTTACGTATTAATTTGCCGATATATAGATCGCCCCGGCAACAGGTTCAATGTTAATAGCGTTGTCCTTCCTCGAGGTACATATCTATAAATACACGAGGCGACGAAAGGGCTATTAATAAGGGTGAAACACGGCTAATGGTCGGATTCGTGGGCGTTCGGCGCAAATAATGGCGCGGCGCCAAAAAAAAAAGTAGGATCGTCGAGGGCGATACGTACAATGGCTCGAAATCTCAGTTGGAGTCTCTGGTGAGAACAACTCGTCGATTACTTTGGCTTCGTGTCAAAACGCTGGCATTAACAATACTATCGCTCTTTGTTACCGTAAGAAACCTGCGTAGGATTTTTATCAACATAATCGCAACGCGTTCCAACATATCTGAGATCAAATATTTATACATGTAATAAATTTCATTTTTTTTTTGTTTTTTTTTTTTAATAAAAAAAATTTTCTTTTTTTTTTACTTAAATTATGTTCATAAAGCTTTAGAGAAACATTTTATTATTTAGCTTTTAAAGACGGCTTCGTGTTAATGTAAGTTATACGAGTTAACTGTTATTAAAATTAATCAACGATCTAATTACAACGCGATAAAACGTACTTGATCTGAAGATTTTTGTCGAAGGGGAAAAAAAAAAGATCGCGCGATAGATAAACTGAAAAAACGATAGATCGACGACACTCACCTCTCATGTAGATGTAAGCAGTGCCGCGCATATTTCTTCTCGTGAGGACGACGAGGTTCAAGATATTTCCGATAATACCGAGGCAACATATAGCCGGCAATACGATACCGTAACTGACCCTTCTCAGAGTTGGTGTTCGAGGATCCTCCAGGATATCCAAGTGTTCCGGTAGCAGACAGATATTCTGTATCCCGCTTATATTGAGCAGGTCCGTCATTTTGTTGCTCTCTCGCGTTTTCCTTCTTACTTCTCAGCACCTCTCACGATTCGCGCGAAATATTTCCGCTTCGTCGCGCGCACAGATCCATCTTAGAACCCGTTCGTTCGGCCATGCGTTCATCTCGCGGCTTGCACTTCGTTCGAGCAACGATTGGGAGGGAGGAAGGGGGTGAGAAAAAAAAAGAAAAAAATCACGTTTCTCCGAAATTTCCACGCGAGGCGATAGTTTAGGAACAAAATCGGCAAGTCAGGAACAACACGCGCAAATTGAAGGCGTCTCTTCGCCGTGCGGGACTATCGGATCGTCGCGATTTGACGGCACGAGACCGCAGAAGCCGGTGGTTGATACGCCGGGCGAGAGCGCACGCATCCGTCAAAAATACACCTGTCGTGCAACAGGTGCGACAAAAGTTTCATTTTACCATGGTAGCGCCGTGAGAGTCGGGAAGTCTGAGCGAGTCCGCCGGCTCGAATAAGCGGCTTTACCACTTACGATATCCGCGGTTGCTTATTTCACCGAGGAATCCGAACGTATTCTTCCTGACAATTTGTACGCCGCCATCGTCGCGCGGCAGCTGCGCCGTTCCACGCTATCCTGAAAACAAACAGGTTGTTCGTGTGTATTCCGCAAATATCGATACATCCGCTCGCGGCCGGCAAGTATTTCCCGTATTTATTTCCCGGCGCCTCGCTCGGTGGAATCTTAATCGCGGCTACGCACGCTCGAAAAAGTTGAAAAATGAATTCGCGCGATCCATATCTATCGCACAATGGCGCTGCATTGTGGATTAAATCAATTCCGCGCGTCTAATATACGTACGAATTTGTTTGAAGAGCCTGCCTACTTCGTCACGTACTGTCGGCAAAACCGTCTTTCCGAATCGGAAGGTTGGCGAGGGACCGAAAACGCGGAATATGATAGGGAAGTAAGATTGAACATCCCGTTGCGAAAAGGAACGCTAATGAATCGGGGCTTGGCGTCGAAAGAGCGATTCTTCGCGTTGGAGCGACCGAGAGAAAATCCGGAGCGGAGTCGTCGCGTCTCGTCGCGTTCGCGTTGCAGGAAGGAAATCATTACTGGCGGCAGCAACGTGAGGATTTAGATTCATCGGGTCGACTCCTCCGCTTCCAGATTTTCGAGACTTTGCGGTTGAAGAAGCGCGACTGAATTTCAAATCCCGAACGAAAATGGATAGCGGTCCCTACCCCCGTAGGCGGGCGGTGCATCGGAATCACCCCTGCAATCGGTTTTATATTCAAGACGCTTGCCGTTTCGCGTCGCCGCGAATTCTCCTTCGGCGGCGAGATATTTTCCTTTTCAAAGGAAAAGAACCCGTCGCCGCCTGTCGTCCGCAAAACGAATATAATCTCCACCATCCGTCGTCCTGGCGCGAATCAGACATCGGAGGGCGCTTTATGCAATCTCCGCGGTTCTCCTAATGCGTCTGTCTATACACGGTATATTTGCCGATTCGCCGTCGTCACGAAATACCGAAGTGCACTCTGCACGTTCCGCCGCGCATTTTTGCAAAGTTTACGGATCGAGAGCCCGAAGTTCGGCGGGATCGCGTTTCGCTCCGATGACGTTTCTGGCCTGATTCTCGGGTACTCGGCTCGCAAAAAGTATTCCTCAAGTTTTCGGGGCGACGCAAACCGCGCGCGGGAGCCCCTGATCGATTTTCCACACCGAGAAAACAAAATATTCGCATCGATTCGCGGGTAACTTTTTGCCGTTAGCCGCCAGTCTCTTTCTTTTGAGGTCTTTCGCTTGAAGAATACTCGTCACCGTGATATTTCCGCGGCGAGTCACGAAACGCGTGTCGTGACGACGTTGCCATTGAACGGAATGGGTGCAATTACGTTACGGTATCGTTATCATTGGCGATCGACACTCGCGCCGGGAAGGAAATGTTATCCTATCTAAGTGCCGAAACGAGGTAGCTGTTCGCGGCCTATTATCTACCCTTCTGTAAGTCGTGTCTTATTGCAAAGCCCTCGAGGATCGTAAACGAAACTGTGAGGGAGTTACTTTTACTGTCGCACCCTCGTAGATTAGTCAGCTAAGAATCAGAACTCAGATTTTCACGGCGAGCAGTTGGAATTAACAGTCAGTGGTTAAATAATTTTCTCGCGATAGGATTCGTTGCGAAAACTAAACCAAATAAATGTTCTTTGTATTTATTATATTACAAATTACAGGAAGATAATGAAAATTTCGTATTTATATATTGCATAATATTTTCAATAAAATTTTCGCATCTTAGATATTTTAGGTGCAACTTACTTTGCAAGTTTTTCATATTTATTAATAATCGGAATATTAAGTAAAATGATTAATTATCCGTCGTAAGCTCGGGAACGACAGCTAGAATCCAGATTCTTCGCCTGAACGCGGAAATTATTCGAACTTCCGTACATACCAGGGGATCACTGGAATTAATCCGCGACCCCAATACCGGGATAATGTTCTGTAAATCCGCGTGTTTTACGCTTAGCTACGTAAACGTTTTGCGACGCGAACAGGCGCGCTCCTAAGATCGTAACCTTAACAGCGGAACACGTTTGCTTCCCGCCGTTTTATGGATAGCTTATCGATCACTTAACCGAGAGATATATTAGCTTCGCCACCCCGGCGAACCTTTTCACGACGGCCTTCTTCACCCCCGCGATCGCGCAATCGCGACCAAGATGATGATCGCAACTTAATGGACTTTCCTTCTCCGAGTATAAGCGATCGGTAGACCGTCAAATTGCACCGGGACTTAGGTTGATGGAACAGGGCCAAAGGATAGATAAGATCGCTCGCAAGTCGCCGAAACTTGAGAGACGTGAGAAAATTTTTGAATCATCCTTTGAGGCTCGCGCGAAATAAAAGTTTGCGAAATAATTGCATTACGTGAAAAATATATAGGTATATGAAACTCTAAATTGCGGCACACCGCAATTGTAATCATACTTTATTAATCTTATTAAATAAAAATAATTTTATAATTTTAATCCAAGTTGAAGTACGATGTAAATTATTATTTCGAATTTTTCAATACTCGTTAGCTTTTGCGTTTTATTAGTAGCTTAATTAGTAGTTAGCGTTTCTTTCTTTTTTTTTTTTTTTACTATTAATATAGTATATACGTCGACTTAAAATTGGAAAGAGCGACGCTTCTTTAAATTATTTGACGGGGGATTCGGGGAAAAAAGTCGATGACGACGTCGCGAAAGAAAGAGACTCTTTTTGCGTTCTGATGAGGTTGAACGGGCCTGACGAGCGTTTCGAGTTTTACCCCTGTAATCGCTTTCGGTCTCTATCCACGTTATTGCCAATCAAGTCAGAACGATCGTCTCGCCTCGACGCGTAAAGATCGATGCTACTTTCGGCTTATTGTCAACCAAAAAAAAAAAAAAATCTGCTGTTCCTTTTTTCGAATGAAGGATTCAACGTCGTAATGTATTTCCAATACCGATGCTTTCGTTCGGACGATTGTAAGGCCCCCGATCCTCTTCGAGCTCGCGATCTTAGACAAGAAAAAAAAAAAGTTATTTGCGAGATCGTCGTTTGCAATAAAAATGTTAGAGAATGCGTGGGACGACAAAAGCCCAGGGTGAGTGGTGCGCGTGGAGTGCATCTCGTAACGACACGCACCGATCGTTACGCTAAAACATCGCAATTCGATCCGCGTTGCGTACACACGCGTCAGTTGTTGTCTGCGTGGCCGGCACGTGGATTACAAAAATATCCCGGCGATAAATCACGAGCTGTTCCGGCGAAACAACAGCCCGCGAAGGGCTGGAACGTAAAAATAAAGCCCGCCTGCACTTTTCCTCGCGAGGTCTCTCGCGTAATTCAGCGGAGCGATATCGTCTCTCATCGATCGGCGGGGATTTCTTTTTCTTCCCCGCTTCTTTCAACTCGGCTTAACTTTATTAATAATGCACTTTATATGCGAAAGAAAGGAAGAAAGTTAGATATGAAATAATATGAAACTCCGATCGATATGATTTTACACAACGAACACGTGTGAATGGCGATGGGAGGGGGAGAGGGGGGCTACTTTAAAACTTCTTTTTTTTGCTCTTTTTTATTTCAATTTCTTTTTTTTCATTTTTTATCGATCACTATATGAAGACGGTGAGTAATTAGCTAAACGACCGTGCACCGCGAAAGAATTAATAGAACCGTGACGCTTATTCGAAAGAAGCCACCTGTTTATTTACTTTGGAGAGCTCAGAAAAAATATGAGACGGAAAATGCGAGAGGTAGACATTTGTACCGACGGATGTGTTAATATCTCGGGGTTACGGACAGCACATGAGGGACGGGAGAGGGAAAGCAGTCAGAGGGAAGGAATCGCGTTGTGGAATTGACACGTGGTGCAAAAGTCCCGTAGGAAACTTTGCAATTTCCTCGACCACGTGCGCGAGTGTGTTTCGTGACGGGGTGACAAACTCCCGTAAGTTTTGCACCGAGGGGGCCCTCCTCTCTAGTCCCCTTTTCTCGTTCGTTTCTCCTCCACCTCACCCCCGCCCCTCCCGTGTTTTCCCCGCGACCTGTGCAGCAGCTGCGACTTAAAATACGCAACGACGAAGGAGGAAACTCGGGTATGCCGAGCATTATGCATTCTCCTTCCGCCGGCGACGTCGCTGTAGGCCGCCCTCCGAATTGTCGGCATGCATTACGGGGAGAGGGTTGGGGTACAATGCGAGGGGTACAGGGGGAATGAGCCGAGGCGATTTTACGCTTACAACGCGTCTTTGCGCCACTCGGCGGGTTAAGCATAGGTCCTGCACAGTTTGTAACACTTTCAAGCGCTCGCGAGCTCCTTCCGCGGCGGAACTTTTGCTCTATTTTTCTCTGCGGAACTTCCCGTGTCTCCCCCGCCACCCTCCTTCACCTATACCCTTTCGCGGAGGATATTTGATTTTAAACTCTCAGCAATTCGGAAAGATTTCAATAAATGCCCGTTACTTGATTTTTATTTCGTCAAGCTCGGTGCTTCGAAATAACGTAAAAATCTGGATTTCGTTCAAATAAAGTACGAATATTGTTCATATTATTATACTAATAATAAATTCTCTTCTTTTCTAAAATAAAATAAAGATAATTATCTAATCGTTGACCCGGCTGGAATGTAGATAAAAAAAAATTTAGTATGTGCTTGTCAAGTAGCATTGATAGCGTAATTAAACCCGATGTTAACGCATAAAACGTCCGCTCGTGCTCATTTACTCGGCAAATGGAAATAGGTTTGCGCGAGGTAGGACTCTCGTAATCTTGTCATCGCCATCGTTACATAATAATCGCTTTGCACGCATGGAGACTGAATAATTGTCAAGAGGCTTAACTAGGTTAAATCGGCAATAACGATATCCCTCCCCTTCGTTCCTTTGCTTTTTCCGGTTCGTGTTTTTATGATACGACCCTTCGCCATTTATCGATAACGACCGCGACGAAAATGACGGTAATCTACATCGTGGATCGTTATACTCGTCACGGGAATTCGAAAGAAGGGAAGGATACTTTCCAAATGTACGCCGAGGTTTCTCGACTGTGCGTCTAATCTCGGGAAACTTGGTTTAAAGAAAAAGGTTAATCGAACGTTTAGAGATCTTATTTTCTTAATAGAGAAAAGGAGAGTAAACTTTTTCTAACATAATGTCTGTTTAAAATCATGCTTTTATTAAATACTCGGTCAAAATTTTTGAAACAATTTAATGTTTGAACGACAATAATTATTTTACGAATTTAATTGTTATGGAGATCGTGCTACTTTTTATATTTCTTTTGGACTTTTTTTTTTGCACGCAATCGTTACGTTACATCACAATTCGCAAAGAACGTATAAATAGAGTGTGCGGTCGCGTTGTCACACGCGATTCGCGAGCAGCTTTAGGTTCGTCGACCGGAAAGTCGTCGAGGCTAATTAAGGAGAACACTCGTTCTCCGCTTGTATCGATAATGGGCCAGATAGAGAATGGAGAATGACTGCGTGTCGTTGCAAACGGCGGCTACGAGGCGACGTTGAAATGGCTAAGACGTCGTGAAAATCGTTGCGTCCACGGTGGAAACGGAGATGCGCCGATTAAAATAGGACGTCAGACTTTTCACGGTGGAATTATCCGGGCGCGTGAGACGCCGACGTCTTAATTTGACAATGCCGCAATCGAATTTTTTTTCTCTCCTTTCAAAAATTAGTTGAAGATTCTCTCTCCGCGAGACCTCGAAATAAAACTCTAATACGATGCCGTTAATATTGTTAACATAATAAGAAAAAAATTTTAAGATAAATATAAACGTTCTTATCTTTCGAGCATACTGCACCTCGGGAGGAAAATGTGCTTTCGATTTTGCGTTGTTGAACTGTTAACGAGCAAAGTCTGGAGGACACAACACCGTCGTGTAACTCGATCACGAGCTTGCGAAAAAAAAAAAAAAAAAAGAAAGAAAAAAAGGGAAGAGGGAGGAAGGCGGTATAATGAAGAAATTTGAGGAAATCGTGTTTCTTAGTGATTATCGGCTGGTTACCGCGAAAGTTCGCAACCTGAAGTGGCTTTCGCGCGGCGAGATACTATCCCCCTGCAACGTCGTCGTGCAGCGTGAGCGTAGGGAATAATCCGCCTCGAAAATGAGAGCGTTACTCGCGCGAAGGACGGGAAATAGGTGCGGGCGGGGGCGCTTCGAGATACGGTCGGCGCCGCAAATCCCGGAGAAAAACTTGCGTCGGTCCCGGACAAAACTCGCAAACAGCCGAGAACGCGATTACAACTTCCCCGTCACGGAACTAATTGCGCTGCACGGTGGGAGAAACGAAGTTGGGCCCTTTGTTTTGCATGCTAAGAGCATTTGAACGAACGAATCGTTCCCGCCGCCGGCGCTAAGGATGCTCATTTTCGCGAGGGCGCCTAGCGCAGGAGGCAAGGGAAAGAGTTGAAGCGAAGAGAGAGAGAGAGACAGGAAAATCTTTATCAAGACCAGGGAATCGGGCGGCAGCGATTTAGTCGTCGGCCAAACCTGCGCGGCGGTTGCCGCTTGCGAACGGCAAATTTTCAATGCGAACGAATAACGCGATGTTTATGAAATAAAGGAGGCGGCGATGGCAACGTAAATTTTCATCCCGAACCGCCGCTCGAGTTTTATCGGCGTCACATTATACCGGGCGCGTGAAAACAAATCTTTAATTTCCCGCAACTTTCCGTGCATATTTAAGAAATGGAAACAAGACGCGCCCGACCGATGCCGTTATTTTAGCTGTAATACAACTTCATTTCTCCTCGTCTCGGAACGAAGTTGCGAACTTAAAGAAGCGGGAGGAATCCAGAAGAATTTTTCCTTTTCTTTCTTTTTATTTTTTTTTTTTCCAAAAGGCGATATCTATTCAACAGGCGTATTTATATTTCAAGAATTCTTTCTTTCTCTGATTCTCCGCCGCTTGTTAAGCCATAAAATTTAATTTTCCTGAAGAGAAGAAGCGCTTCTAAGCGTTCTTTTTTTCTCTAAACAAACGCACAACGTGCTCAGAGTCATTATTATAATTCTTTAATATTATTCAAAACTATCGTGCGCCAAATTTGGATGAGTTCGGTTGAGTTATTAACGTGCAAAGTTAAATCGACGCGATTTACGATCACCGTGCGACAGTTTACTATCGTGTTTCAGTCAATTTAATAAATACACGTTAACGAATCGATATGTCAATCGTTGAAAACAGTAACGCCTTTACAAGCGAGCCCGCCGCACGCGTGTTTTATTAGATGAAAGATATAAAGTTAACGGGAAAGGAATGAGAGAGAAAAAAAAAAAGAAAAAAACTGAAATGGAAACCGAGCGAGGGTGAAAGAGATGGGAGAGGAAAAGAGACCGGGTAAATATAGAAGGGAATATGCATGAGCTGAACTGTCGCATAGCCGTGTTAATTAAACAAATTTATAGCTCGGTGGTTTTGTTTACAATTAAAAGCCCGCCGATGGTGTCGTACTTCCGAGCCAACCCCCACGTGTGGGAGTCGAACGTTGCCCGGCGGTTAACGGGCGCGTCAAAGCGATGAAATTTATTACCCGTCTGCCGTCCTGATTGTAACGATATCGTCTTGCGAGAGCGTTAAAATGATATAAGCGAATTCTAAAAGGAATCATCGCGAACGCGTTAAATTGCAGCGGTGAATGAACGGTCTTCAACTACTAACGCACGTAACGTCCAGATACGAATATAATCCTCGATTAAAAAAATTCTCTCTCGGCAAACTAGTACGAGTGTACGAGAAAAATGTGGAGCTGATAAGATTAACCGGCGAATTTGTTGCGGAAAAAGATTCGATTAAACCGCTGTTGCGTACCGTTCGACCACTGCGACGAGGCATTTCAAAATCGGTCATCTCGAAATCCGACCGACTTTCGGCACACTTTGAGATCTAATTGTAAATCCGGAGTATCGTTTGTCGAGGAGGCATTCGGGCGCGATCGATCGATCGTTAGGCCACTGTGATAAAAATCGAGCGGGCGTCGCGTTTTCGCACGGCGGCAGTCCAGCGATGATTTTATTCCTTCGCTTTAAGATTCCACCGTTTCCTTCTTTCCATCCTTTCGCTTCTGACTCTGCGCACGAATCGGGAAGGTATCAATCGGTTGCCTGGCGTTCCACCTGCTCGATTTCCATCCTCGTAAATTTACCGCGGAATATCATCTTCCAGCGAACGACATCTGCTATCGCACATCTGTGCCGAATGTAAAACTGAATTCTTTTTTTTTTTTATTTTTTCTTTTTTTTTTAAAGCTTTTTAAACGTTAACTTCACGTAGCGTGTAAAACGTACATACTCCGAGTGGAAATTGATGCCCACCGTTACTTAATAATTAGCTAGCCAATTTGTGATTTATTTCGTCCGTTTCGTTCAAAGATTTTATAAGAAATATTGCGTTAAAGTTGCAACCGAGAAAATTGGGAAGTTTTCATTTTCATTCAGTACAAGAACACTCTCCACGAAAATTCCGGCTGGGGCAGGCAAATTTTAGCAAATTTGGTTTTTAATTAGCTGCGCAAGGTCGGCGCGTCGGGGGAATTTCTTATTAGAATCTGCTTAGAGAGCTCCGTGCAATTATCCTCAATGGCGGTTAAAACGTGATTACGTGAGCTTTTCGCGACGACGAATGTTTTTCGCGCTGTTAAAAGGTGTCCAGGGAATACCGATTTTGCGAAGAAAGATCAATTTCGCGCACCAGTTGCGCAACACTAACAGCAGTTGTTAGTACACGATTGATTTTATACGTACGTATAAACAAAAATGTGCATACGATATTTTAATGAAATTAAGATCTTTAATTTAATTAGAATCAAAATATATGAAACTTGATTTTTCTTATTATATTTTATAATATTCTATTCTAGTATTTAATTAAATTGTTAATATTCAAATAAAAGAAAAAGAACATGCTAGGGATATTAATAGATAAAATAAAATGATAAAAATAATACTTTAAAATTAAAGGAACATTTAGAATAATTATTTTATAAACAAAAGTTTTTCCAATCGTCTCATCGGTACTTCCGTTGCACGAAACTCTTTTATCGATACCGTTAATGCATTAATAATGTCACAAAGATATTATAACCTCCCGCCAAGCATTCAATCAACCCTTATTGCTTCCCCTTCTTTTTCCACGGCACTTACACGATGACATCGTGCACGAACCCCTCTTGACATCGGCGGCGTTGTGAATTTCTATTACGTCTTCTTCCTTCTTTTTTTTTTTTTTTTCTCTTTTCGACCTCAAATATCGTAACCATAACGTCTGTCGTTACTCAGATCGACATAATATGTACACGATGATGTATTCGTGCATGTACGTACTGACAGCGGGATTTATTCGCGTCACGTCGTATCTGCCAACATTTTTAATATAAGTTCAACGCGAGAATCAAATGCGGGAAGGGACAGAGGAAAAAAAAAAGATGTTTTTTTCTCGCTCGCCGCTCGCGAATCGTGGCCGGATTTCGAATAGTCGTAAACGTGGCGAGTACGGCACCGGATGCCACGAGGGAACGGACGGGAAGAGGGCGGCTTGTAAGATTGTCCCGATGCACTAGTTGCAGACATGACGCCACGATTAAATCGTCTCGCCGCCGCGGATAGTAATAATTACGCTCTCGGCGGAGCACGTTTTCGCGATAAAAAAGGGACGTTAACGAGCGCCGGCTTTTCCCCCCTCTCCCGACTTTATTAGCTTATCGTTCGTCCGCGCTATTATGCCGCTATTGTACGTACGTACGTGCACAGTCGCAGGCCTGCATACACAAGCCGTGCTTTCCGATCTCTCTCGGTAAACATCGCGGCGCATCGCGATGATAACTCCGAGCATACGTACGGTACCGAAGCCCCGACAGTATTAGCGACCCCGCCCGGTGTCGCATGGCTCCTACATAAATCTGTACATTCGTCCGCATTAAAGGTAACATAAAGTACAGTATCCGGGCGCCACGGATTTATTTTTAGGTCAGGCACCGACGACGCCCGTGTACCCGACATTACCGCGAGTCGCGCTTAGGAACAGTAAATATGATACATGCATTCTTTGTTGTATTTTACGAGTGTCCGGCGAACGAAGCCCTACGGTGGCCTCGTCCTCGCAGCGTACGTAGCGTATATACGGGGGTTTGAAATACCGTCGCCCAAGGATCGTCGCGGCAAATGATACGGACAAGCCGGCGAACTTTAAACTTAGCGAAATAGAGGCACTTGCGCTGACAAGGATCTCGCGAGTGCACTCAAGAGAATCCTCTTCGAAGCATGCGATACCGACTTGACCCTCCACTTCCCTCTTTCGTCCTCTCGCCCATTTCCAGGCAACAATCTTCATTCATCACCCGAATTCTTTCATCTCTGCCCGATCGTTTGCGGGGAGCTCGAGGCGAAGTATAATAATGCTCCGACATCCGAACACTCTTTCGCGCGGTCTAATGTACAAAAC
Organism: Cardiocondyla obscurior; assembly: GCF_019399895.1. Taxonomy (NCBI): domain Eukaryota; kingdom Metazoa; phylum Arthropoda; class Insecta; order Hymenoptera; family Formicidae; genus Cardiocondyla; species Cardiocondyla obscurior. The sequence continues at coordinate 3,692,006 of NC_091871.1, read as the reverse complement.
TATTTCGAAAATCGTCTATTTGAATCGTTGCGGAATAAATAACGGGCGGAAAAACACAGATGGATTAAACGAAGGAACGAAATTAAGTTCCTAAATTATTCATTTCGCGTCCTAAAAGAAAGAGCGGCGTGCACGCATCACTTTGTCCTCTTCGTAAAATAAAGAAGCACGAACGAAGCGTAAATAATCTATTCAATCAGTAATGATCCGTTGTAACGCGACGTTTGTTAACGTGACGAGATCTCTTGCAGATTTTACATCACAATTGTTATCAACGTGTCGATTGTCATGGACATCAACGCGGCGTTGATATATTAATTAATGAGAAAAATGGAATTTATCGCGTTGCACCGGAATAGTTTCGGCCTTACGGAAATGATTATACGCGTATCGCTTGTAATAAAATATATGTATATATATATACTATATGGATATATCCGATTATATTACGTGTGATTTTTAGCGAATGCCGAGCGCGCTTTTAGCCGGATCTAATTTTACGCTACATCATCAACGCAACGCACGTTTCTTTGGTATCCGCCGCTATGCATTTTTACGCGCAAATTTCCTTCGCGGCGATAAATATTCGGGGCTGGCGCGCGGATGTGCCAGCGTGAATATTCGGGCGCGTGTGACCCGCCCGCGTTGAAAGCCGCGTTACGTTTTAATTTGCGTCATACGCCCGCTTGCCCGCCGCGTGATACAATTGCGGTTTGCGGAGGGTAATCCCTTAAATATTTTATATCGGCTGAAACATTAATTTCGGCCCGCGGCCGTTTATAACGCGCGCCGAGAGCTAATTAAATTCCGGTGCCGCGCCCGAATACTTTCAATGAAAACCCCCCGCTCGATTTGTTTAAACTAAAACAAAATGCCACATGCGGATTAATACGTTTAAAATAGCGGCAGAACAACAGAGGGGGGCGGGAGGAGGAGCACGGTGTCTTTAGATAATAGAATTGTTCCCGTGGGGATTTTTATGCGACAGGAGATGAATTATCGTCATATTTATTTCCACGAAGGGTGCGCGATTAAATGGATAACGATTGACAACTGCATTACAATTTTTTTTTTCTTTTTTTTTTCAAAGCGTATTAGTTTTTAATTATCCTGATTAAAGAGTGTAAAACAAAGCGTGGACTAATACGCGGTGATGACTTAACGTTAGCGCTTTCTTGCGGCTCGCTAATCAACATAATTGATTGCCTGTTATCTTCACTCATTAATTAGAACGGTGTGCTTAACACGTGTCTGCTCTGGTGAATTGCATCGCTTTGCGCTTGCGGGAAAATGCACACCGCGTGCATATTGCTTCGCGCCAACGATCGGAGAACACGTGTCGAATCGTGGTAGAACTCCTCGAGTTGTCCCGAATCGCATTCTCGGCTTATTAAAACGTATCTGAACAGCAACGATGTCATAATTACCTCGGGATGCGTGTCGATTGCGTTGCAGTCATCTCTTGCGACTTCGCACGCGCTACTTCCGGAAAAGAGAAGTAAAAACTGACGCTCGCGTACTATTTTTTTTTTTCTTTCTCCGCTGGAATCCGTTTCCTTTATTCGTCCCTTTCGTGATTGCCGGATTTCGTCGTCGCTTCCCCGGAATACTCGTCGAACGAACAAGAGCTCCTTCGAGCGCGTCGCGGCGCCAACTGGAGAATTTTCGCGAGTGCACGAGTCCGATGGTCCCGATCAAGCCGACGCATGCGTCGCTACGGAGATTCGCGAGAAAAACAGAGCGGAGGAAAAGAAAGTAAGAAGACGGAATGATATTTCTGGTAATGTTAGGGTTCTTGAGAAAACGTTCCGTGGTATCATCGATATGGAAGTATTTCGGAAGACCGATAAAGAAAAAAACAGAAAGTTTGTTCATGTCCGATAGATACATATGAAATCGTTCTCTTCGCCGAGATATGAAAATGCAATGATGAAATTGGTGGCGGATTCCTCTCGACGACGTTGGCGACGGCGAAATTAACAAGACGAGGGCGCGAAGAGCCAGGTAACAAGATGACGCTAATCACGTCGCGAGCCGCGAGTTCTATAAATATAGTAAACCTTAATCTAATCGCGTTGTCCGCACTTGGCCGTCCACGGCTCAAGGCTCTTATCTGATATTCATACGCTCGGCGCCACCGCCTGGGAAATGCTAGGGAGTGCCTCGCATCACGGGGAGCATCGTAGATAAACTTGCGAAATAATACGGGGGAAAACGATGATTCGTACAGAAAAGAGGGAGCCATAAAAAATATCAAAGAGCTTCTTTTTATTTATTTTTTTATTTTTTTATTCTTTTGGAGCAACGTTTATTTAATTCCACGAATTTAATCCGGAATGAAACATATATATCTCAAGTTGCATCTGTAAGTTATATTACCTCGCATTTTTCTCTCGCTGGACGAAAACGTAGACGGCTCGTGGGTGAGGTGAATTAACGCGCGAAAGGAGTAACGAAATTTCGCCGATCTGCGTGATTAACGTTGTCACTTCGCGCGTGGAAAAACGTTCCGCAGAAAAAACTTTACGCCGGGCGTCGACTTTTTAACCGCGGACCCTTGCAATCTACTTTAATCGTGACGCACCGTAACTTTTATAACGAGAGAGAAAGAGAGAAAGGGGAATGTTGCTTGTCTGGGCTACCTGGACATCTAGACGCTGTTACGTTAAACTGCGAAGGTTTGAGATTTATTGCTCGTAATCATTTTCGTTCAGCGATTACGAAGAGGAGGCGTCGTCCTACATTACCACGGTGAGTTGCGTAAGGAAGCCTCCCGCGAGTAAATTCGTCGATGATCCGTCCAACTTTTTCGTATTTTCGAAACCCCTTGAGCTCCATAAAAGGATGAATCACCCCCTCGATAACCTTGATCAACTAATCCAGGTAGTCTATAACTTGGAATATTAGCTAACTAATTCCGGCATTTCGCATCCCTTTCTAAGTCGCAGTTCTAACTGACGTAAATGGAGAAAGTTCTAAATAAGATGATGAAGAGCAGGGGTGACAGTGGCGCGTTTATGTTTCCGGCATCCCCAGACGCTCCATTTGCGAGCTCTCGGGAGATTCATGATTCATATTGTTTTTTCAAATTCTTCTACCATTTTTCTTGATATAAAATTTAACTAAGACGTAACAATCATGCGTTATTCGAAAATAATATTGATTTTTGAAATGTACATATACTATTTTTTTTTTTTTAATTTTTACATTACAGAAAAATTGATAATAATATGTATTTGATTCTAAAAAGTATTTTATTTTATTTACGCGAACAACTCGATATTAATCACTTATTCTAACGGTAAGAATTTCTATAGCTTTCTTGTTTTGAGAGCAGCACGTAGAGTTACTTTGACCAAAATGGAGTGAATTATGTGCACAATCCACGGGGAGTAGAACTTACGAATCCGCGTGCCTCGGTATGGGGTCGAAAGCGAGGGCAGAGGAGATTCTGTGGAAAAAAAGATTTCTGTGTATCTCCGAGCGCGATGAGTTACTTCGTAGGTCGTAGAATCGATACTTGTTTTATCATAAGAATCCCACATTTCGTCTACATTTTACAAAGGCAGTCGTATATCGAAATTAATTTGACCTATCTACTTATCCTCTTTCAGTTTTTTTTTTTTTTTTTTTTTTTTTTCTGAGAAATAATAAAAAGAAATGTACGAATTCTGTTAAATAGTCGAAATTGTACATAATTGCCGGTAATTTTACTGCTAAAGAACAACGCCGTGTAATTAAACTCGGCATCCAGTCGCGAAGTAAAATCCAACAAGACGAAAAATACGAGATTATAGGGAACAACTAATTATTCTCTTGTGGCTCAATAACCGAAAATTAATTCTGTACGAAAACATCTACGAGGGTGTAGAAAAATTCTGAGGTCGAACAATGCAGAGCGCGGTTCTCGCAAGTTTTTTCCGCGACGTGGAAGATTACTTTGTAAAAACCCGCGCAATACTTCGTCGAAATAAAGCATTAGGAATCCGCCGTGCCGAATATTGCTGTCGTCACTGGCCACTTCGACAGAACGTAATAGTCAAAGTTGAAGTAATCGAGAACGTGCGAGAGTTCGCGACGAGCAGTATGCGCGCGTGACAGAAAGGGATAGTCCGCTAGGAACTATTAGACGACTCGTAAATGCCAAGGCTAGCCCTTGTCACGTCGGGATAAATTCTTATGAAGCTTGAAACACCGCGAGAAGACATTACCTTCTGTTCTAGTTTAATCCCGAAAGTTTCGCTACACGTATGCATATTAATTAAATTTAAACATTTATCTCGTTGCCGTTCAACTGCATTAATATTAATTTCTCCGAATTATTATTATTAATATTAATATATTCTTTCCGAGTGTTTCTTTTTTTTTTTTTTTTTTTTTTTTTTATCTTTAAGATTTGCCTACGCCCTTAAACGCGAAACATGAATATTCAATTTGCTGGCGTGAGAGTAATGCTTTTTTTATAAGTATATTGACAAAATATACGATCTATAAAAGCAAGTCGATCGCAAAGTCGAAAGCATAAAGTATTTATCAGCTCGCGTACGCGTACATTGTTACAACTTTCCTATGTGATAACTGTATCGGTTATACGGTTTTAGGTTCTCTCCGCTTTTTCCCAGATACCCGCTGCAAAAACTACCACCCCGAGTCTCGCAGGATCTTTAACTTTCGTCTTTATACGCGTTTCGTAAAGGTGAGCCGGCGATTCTCCCATTCGCGCGTTTCGATGCAAAAACGCAGGCGACGTTTATGGCGGCCGTAAAAACGTACGTTTATACGGCGAGAGCAATGAAAACGCCGTCATTCTAAATCTACTTTATCGCCTCTTGGCATCTCCGCCACAAAATGTAAATTGACTAAAACGAACTGCCGACCAGCTCTCGTTGCCAATTTGATTTATAATTCCGAGCGGACTTGACGAACAGATTATACGATAAATTATATAATCACGTGGACCCTGTCGGTTGAATTAATTGAGGTTTCGCTGAAGTTATCCCACTCGAATGGAAACCAATTTGAATTCCGGATCGTGTGGGTTTACGCAGCTTCGTTTGATATTCGTCTTCGAAGGTTCGTCCTGAAGGTTCAGTTGGGATAGGTTGGTAAAGAAATAAGAATTAACACAACGTATTCATAAAAATATCCTCTTTATTTCTTCAACTTATCGTGTTCCATTCAATATGTACGACATAATTATAGTTATAACTGTAATCAAGATCATGTTCATCTTTCGTAGAGCAATACGTTTGGAATATGCAGTTAATAGATAAATATGACCCTGATAATTACGTAATTACGTGACAGTAATATATGTACAATAATAAGTACTATATTTACTCGAGGATCTGTATTTCTAGCACACGGTGTGATGTTTTTAAAAAGTTAATGTCCCTACAAACATCTAATCTTAAAAAAAAAAAAAAAATTTTATTTATAAATACGTAACGAATTTATAAACCTATAATTAATATATAATATATACTTAATAAAATCATTAATACTTAACAAAATATAATAATTTTACTTTACGATAATTAATAAAATAAAATAAAATAAAATATAATAAATGTAAATTTTAAACCAAAAGAGCATTGAAAATGTGATGACTCAATGTAATGTGTACTTCGGTACGTTTCTGGGTGTTAAAAAACTTTCTTTCGATATCTTTCCGGTTAAGAATTATTTTTTATCCCTCATTCATTTGCGAATAAATCCGTGTCACCGATATTTATATATTAATTAACCCTAATGCACTAGTATCGCTTAATATCGCGAGAGGACACATATTATTGGATAAGTTTATTGTGCCATTTAATTCGGTTGCTTGTCTAAAAAGTAAAATTACAAAGTACGATACAAAAGTATCCGGACTGTTTGCAAGATGGGATATATGTATCAAGAAAATATTTAACCCGTGTTACGTGAGAAAGAAAGAAAAATGGAATTGTTTCTCTAAATGCCTACGGAAAACCGACTACAAAGGCGCGTCAAAAAAGCGCTCGCATCATCGCTCGCAATTTTCACGTTAGATTAATATTGTGGAACGTTAAAATGAGCAGTTATTCTAATCGAATATCTTACTAAGAAAAAAAAAAGCTAAAACAAGAAATGTCTCACTAATATTGGATTGATTGGTAACAAAAGCGAAAGAGATTCAAAAATTTTTCACAGTGAAATGCACGATTAAAGTTAAATTATCGAGAAACAAAATGTGTTAATTGGCTTTTTTTTTAACAGTATGACTTATTTAGAAATAATATATTATACAATATATTTTGTTATTTAATTCGAAGCAATTTGTTGCAAAAGTTTGCTATTTTTTTTTTTACTTCTTTTCTAAATGGAAAATTAATTTTTTATTTTCTCTAAATAATATATTATAAATTTTTAAGTAAGAAATATACAAACGTTATCTCTTTCGCTTCGCGTTCACAGCTTACCCTTGCTTCGTTTATCGTCGCACTTTTATTTTATGTTATTTTTTCTTCAATCCAAAGTATAAAGTTTCGCAAATTATACGTGCGATTTATCACGATTTATTCTCAGTCGTATTCGCGAGAAGACTTGTGGAAAAGAGCGTGCTGTTCCTTCTCAGTAGACGGGATTTTTAAAGTCGCCGATCTCACTGCCCTCGACATTTTGCTCACTGTACCGAATTCTCTTTTGATTCCGGCGCCGCCGGAGATACTGGAAAAGTTATCGAGACGTTAGCAGAATTTCAGAAAAGGCAAAGCTTACGCTAATAATTACATGAAGCTTAAATAAAATATTGCACACTAATAGATTTTTAGTGCCTTTGTTTTTAATTTAAAATAAAAAAATAAAATAAAATACAATAAATGAAAATACACCGGAATCTTTTGATACGTACACGACGTCGGTTTTGTCGTCGTCGTCATCTGGATCTACTTCGTCACTCGGCACCGTAAAGTACGTGGTCGCGGACGCCGGTCGGAATTTGTAGCCTGTTAAAACGAAGAATGCATAGGTTGCCATCTCCCGGAACGTTTCATCCAACCATTGATAGTCAAAGCGCACTGTAATCTATGAAGAGAAACGATTATCGGGCGTAGTGACGGACGTGTACTTAGCTCGCGGTTGTTGCGTACCTTGAGTATATACATTATAATACGGGTGAAGTATATGTAGAAGACTATCATAATGTAAAAGTGCTTGAACAGCATTAGCTTGCGTAAGTTCATCGCCGCTTTATCGTTTGTGCGGGCGACCTCCTCCAAATGCCGAATGCTCCACACCACCGGAAATAGAATTGCACCGCAGCACACCAGGTCGACGAGTATGAACATGTCCCGCGAGGTTTCGCGGCGCAAATTACCCACGTCGCTTTCCTCGATTATTATCTCCGCTACATTTGCCAGTACCTACGACGAAATACATTACTTTTAGCGTATAGATCGATTCTGTTATAGTACTCGTATAAGACAAAACTCGACGACGTATAACGTAACAGTAGAAATAAATTAAATAAATAAATTAATTTTTAAAAATTAATTTTAATTAATTAGTTAATTAAAAAAAAAATTAAACTAGCAAGCACAGAAAGGACTTTACTTGTAACGGTATGACCAGCATAAAGAGTTTCTTTTCCTTATCCGAAAGAATGTGCTTTATAAAATTCCATCCTGTGCCAATTAGCACGATGGTGATGAAAAGAACGGCGCCTTTAAGGAGATGAGTGATGTAGTACAAAATCGCCCACGCTTCCACGTGCTCGCCCTTGGTCTGAATGAAGTGGTAATTTATACCGTGGAACAGTAACGAGAAAGACTTCAAATATACCAGGATAGCCATTAGGTAGTGGATTTTGAATACAGAATGCCTATAAAACGAAAATAAATTTTACAATCCGCTTTTGCGAGCACCTCGCGATTACATCTCGCGCTGTCGTTTCCCTTACTTGCTCTTGTTGAGAATAAACACCCAGAAGCAACCCGACAGGAAGAAGAGTAACGCCATCGTAAAGTACAAAGCTGGAAGTGGCATCTCGCCGGCGCTTAGGAAATTGTCGTTGTTAATCTCCGCGATTTCCACCTACGAAAGAGAAACGTCTTTTAAACGTGGCTAATAGTCGTTTATGCCAATGTGTCCTAGTCTATTCTGCGGATTATCTCACCGTGAAATCCACGAACAGCGGCTCTTTGTTATTATCATAATTTCGACAGTTGTGGAAGTACAGGTTGTACAGACCCTCCTCTTCCTCGGTGGCGACGTACATAACAAGGCTCGTGTTGTACGATTTCTCGCCATTGGGCGCCGTGTCCACCGTCATCGGTAATCTTAGACGAGAACACGCGTTGCTATCCGATCCGAGCTTCGGATCATTGCGAGCGACAGCCTTCTCGAGCACTAAATAGAAAGAAATTTGATTAAACTAAGCTAGACATTACAAAGCGATAAAATGTCTACATCGTTTTTATTTTTTTTTTTTTTTAATAGGAAGAAAGAAAGTAAAAAAGAAAAAAGAGCTTCGTACTATTACTTCGGATAATCTCGCGTCGTAAACGGCAATTGAGACAAGACCGTAACTCGTGACAGATGTATTTAAAATACGAAAGAGACAGTTACCTAACCGGACCTTCCAAAATATCTAAGTTTTGTGTTATTTATAAAATCGGGGACGCGTCGCGTTAATTATAGCGTCTCTCATTTGAGGCAGCGTTCGATCACTGATGCCGCCTCGTGACCGTGTGCCTCATCGATCATCGTTAAAAGCGTTTGTTTCAAAGAAGTGCGAGAGTCATGCGTGCCGTTCGCTGTAAAATCAACCTTTTTATCGCGCTGGTTGTTCGACATTGATTTCCGAGGGGTGGAAAAATTTTATCTCGCAAATAACAAAGTTCGTATGAATTATTTAATTTCGTGAATCTATTCACGAGCCAATGATTTACGTCGACACTTGCTTGAAATGAAATCGTCAGACTAAATTTATTACGCGCGACAAATGACTCGTTTCGGAATCGTCAACGAAATCTCCAGTTTGCACCTGTTGTATTCGCAATTTGCGTCTCTAATATTAGGCGGTGAAGAAGTGTCGAAAATATCTGGCAAATGCCGCGATGGTTATTTTTGATGTACAGCACACGCATCGCTGATAACGTTTACTAGGCTTAATTTTTCGCGTATGTCCTAAATGGGATTGCGGCCGGTCTATGATCTATTCATAGCGAACAGCGACGTCAATTGGGTCGAAATTTTTCGTAACGTGATCGCGTTTTAAGACTTCCTTCGAATGCAGAACACAAAAGCTGGCGTAAGAGAGACGTCTGTCTTCTACCGCGTAATTATTCCGTTTTTAAGCGTATGCAAAGTGTTGCAGGTGCAACGCTTCTCGTTACACGTTGCGAAATGTTGTTAAATACAAACGCAACTCGGAGATGAGAGAAATATCGCCGGATCGACGTGAAAAGTCGACGGAACGTAGTTCGTGTCGTTCGTTTCGCCACGTTTGTCAGCGATATTTACTGTCGCGCTGACATACCACTTCGTACAATTTTACTACCGCCGTGGAGAAGAGTAGAAATAACCACAGGTACACGGTGCGAAGCGCAACTCACCGTGCGACGTGTTCCGTTTTCTCCGCGGAAAAAGCGCGGTATCGCTCAATCTCGCTGACAGGGAACTCCTCTTTGTTCGGTACATCAGCACCGCGCTTGGATCCTTGTAGATGTGTGCCGCGTGTATGTTGCTGCTGCAGTTCACCTGCATTCTGCAATATTGAAATTTAACGACATTGCGAGCTTCCGTTGAACGCGTTCGTTGGACGTAACATCGCGCTACATTTCCTAAATACATACGTCAAATTCTTCAGATCCATTGTAAAATATATAATCGAGCTGTCATCCTTCTGTTCCGTTTTGAGATTCGAAACGTTTTGCAACAGGCATCCATCTAGATGGTTGTGAACGTACGGGTTGATGGCGTCAATGAGTGTTCGGCCCAAGCTGAATCCGAACTACGTAAAAAAAAAAATGTGAAGATATTAAAATCGAAATTTATATCTGTTATATGAATTTACAATTATTTATACTTGACTTCTTGTTTTATTAAAAAGAAAAAAAAATTCTTTATTAGACTATAATAATTTTTATGATAAATATTAAATTTTAAATTAAGTAACTCTAAAAAGAAAAAAGAAGAAAAAAGAATTGACGCGAATAATTTTAGAAACTTAGAAAAAAATAATAATCGATGGTGATATGTGGAACAAAATTAATAGCGAAGCTTTGAATGTCAATTTGCGTCTATAGTCAACCACGAACGAGTCATTCACGAATCTAACAAGGCGATGATACGTCCACATACTCGCGGACTTATTTTTAAACACATGTGATTCTCGCGAGTGCGGAATACAGAAACAGGTGTCCGTTGGTGCACGGCGGAGCGACGTATTATTCCCACGTTCCTACCTTATCGAAACTTACATAGTTAAATGAAAAAATGTAGAGTACTTTCTAATCAAACCTTTTTTTTCCATTTATATATTTATAAAAGATCTACGATTTCTCTATCGTTTACCGCGAGACTCTTGTTCGTTTTATAATTGAAATAAAGAGGGAAATATTAATTTCAATTTTTTTAAGAAATTAAGAAAATTAACGAACGAGCCGATTATTATTAAAAACTCACCACCGCTTTGCTTGCGCTTTCTGGCGCAAGCTTTTTGCCACCGTCTGCTGGCTCGAACTTAAAATTCGTGAGATTCACGGTCAGAATGCCGCCCTTGTAGAAGCCGAATGTGCTCAGAGTAATGTAGTGCCGGCCGTCCTTCTGAAATGCGAACGACATCCGTTAGCAGGGTCAGGTATATGCGTTTCGCGAGGATAAAGAGAGCGAAGGGATCGAAGCATTCGCAGCCTCCTTTCTTTGTGAAAGAAACAGGTCCGTGCGCCGGAGAAATCCTGACGCTCCGGCATTCCCTCGATTCTCTGCAAGTCTGTGGAATATTTTCTCAGGGACGTTCCTCCACGAGGATCAAATGAATTAGTATGACCTGTGACCGAGTACGTCGCAGTATCCAAGATTGTAATTCTCGCGTTGATACCAGTCGGGCTATTAACTATCGCCAGGTCAAGAGACACGTCCAAAATTGATAGAAAAATAACTTCTCATAACGCGAAATAACGTAATGCAAGCTGAAATAAAAGACGTAAGCGTGACCTCGTCAATGTTCGTTTAATCTCCGTGATTTCATAATTGTGATATTTGCGCGTAGTTCTTGTCCCCCTTTTTTTTCGATCTACAGTTCGATAATTACCAGCTCGTAAATATATTAAGTAACAGATATACGCATTCCGGAGCACGATTCGAGACACGAGCATCTCTTTCTTCTCCGAGATCCATGATCAGGCGGTGTGATAATGATAATGACGGACGCGCCGTCTGGAAGGCGAGACTGACCCGTATGTCCAGCTTGTGAATCCTCGCGGTCGCCGTGGCCACCAGCAACAGAATTGGCAGGCAAACCCGTGCCAGGGTAATCGTACTCGACCGCATTTTAACTTTCGATTTCTCTCGCTGCCGCACCGTCACGCTTAACCACCGAGTGTCACATCACAATCGAGGAAAAACGGCGCGCGCCGCGTCGAGAACGCTCCGTTCCTAGCTCGTCGATACGCGAGCAGGAACTGAGCACGGTCCCGGCTGGCCTGGCACGGCCGGAAACCGTTTAGAATCACCAGACCGGGCTTCTGACACCGAACGCGATCTACGGAGCTGTGGAACGAATAAACACACGAGTCGAAACTCGTACAAGTGAATTTTTTCTTCAACGCGAAGGCTGGCGCGACCTTTTCGTTGTCGGGGAAAAAAAAGATCCATGCACATTTTTCTTTTTACGAGCCTTCGATATCTTAATTAGACCGACCGTGAGATTTGAGGGACTCCGCTTCGTGGCATATGTAGGGAGTGTAGGGCCAGGCGGCGATGTTTGATAGCCTGTTACTTCTCACTGTGGGTGCACTTGCACCATTCGCTTTTCGAGCAGAGTCGAGATATGAGCAAATGGGCTCGCGCTTGAGACAGAGAAGGAAAGCACCGTAAAAGTGTAGAAAGCATAGCTTAAAATAAATAAACATTTTCCGGCTCTTTTTTAGATTTGCATTTTTGTAAAATTTATTTGATGGCTCGAATACGTAGGTGTATTCTTTATTGAATTTTTTTTTAATAATTTTTTTCGTGACGACGATAATTTAAAGTGGTAGACTGCCGACAGATGTATCCTAGGTGTGAATAGGGACATCTGAATGAGCAGTTTAACAACCGAGATGGATTAGTTTTCATAACAGACAGTCGGCGTTGGTTGTGTTTCGAACACGTTGCCGAAATAACGTTTGTTGTTGCTCCCATTGCTCGTTCTGATTCAATTATAGGTCGATAATGTACGTTTTCCGATTTGCGAGACGGAGACGAGGAACAGAAACGAAAGTGGAAACGTATATTTTTGTGATTCATAGAACGCTTTATTAAAATATCTTGGTGTCTTTCTTTCAAAAAAATCTTGTTTTGATGTTATAGGCCAGGAATTAATTAAATTGAAAAAATATCGAAAATAATCTAAAAGCCAACGTCTCGAAAAAGGTTAAATCAGAAGAATCAATCGCACAAAGTGGAATACAGACCTTAGACACACACACAAACTGTTTTTGAAGGTACTTATTTTTTTTATTTACAATTTAAAATATTACACAAGTTAGTTGAAGTAGCCACGAAGCCAGATTAGTCGATTTAAGTACTAATTAATTTTATTTTAGGTCGCAACAATTGCATTGATACTTCAATGAACGAGCAACGTGTATATCAATAAGCAATTTGACTGCAGTAAATTTAAATAGTTTTATAAATCAGTCATTAATGTCTATATCATATTTGACCGACCATCCGTGCCAAAAAATAGTCAACGGGCCATGACACTTACTAAAGACAGACCAAGTAAATCTGTATTCTCAACAAATTAAGCAAAAGTGACTTTTAGAAAAGTGACAACTCTGAGGAATCCTCTTCTGTTCTTCTACATGTTGCGATAAAATCTCACGAGTTGATCCAACTAGATAAAGTATCACCTGCATTTACATCAACAGAGTCTTCACTTAGGCCAATAACTCAAAAGAAATTTAATAATCAATTATCTGTATTATTTACTGAGACAATATCAAACTTTAGAAAATTAAGCGTATTTGTAAAAAATAAAAATAATTGAATTTAACAATTTAAGAGACATCTTAGAAGAGATTTAACAACCAATCGTCTAATGTAATCTCATTCGAGAATATTTAATATTTTTAACAATACTCAGAACAACAAAGAAAAAAAAAATTGTTACTTTTGTACAAATTATTTGCAGAGAAAGATATTTTTTTTTATACATGGGAAAAATGATTATTAAGCTTGTAATAATGTTAAGAACAGATGGTCTCAATGAATGTAATCAAGATAAGAATGCCATAAGTCTACTTGGCTATATCATATCATTATTACCTAATTAAAAGATGACCTCAGAGACTCACAAAGTGGCCTTAAAAATACACTAAAATAATTTGAATGAATATCTTCAGCTCGATACATTAAATTTAAAGATAATAATTTTGGAGAGATGTGGGTCGAGTTGACAAAAAGTAATCTGTTGGTGACACGGACGTTGACAAATTATACATGTTGGAATTAAAAGAAACTCCTCTAACAGTTCAATCGATACAAATGTCCAAAAAAATTTTTTCTCCATCTATAATTGTCCGATTACTATGTATTTATTAAGAAAGTAATTATTCTTAAATTACTAAAAGTCGATTAATCATGTAAAAATATCGGATTAACAATTTCGTTAGGGAAAGTTTATTTGAACGTTCACGGTCCGTCGAACGTCTGAATGCATGATGAAATTTCCGTACGCATTACTTCCGGATTGTGGATCACGAAGACGAGCAGTAATTTTTGTGGGTGATGATGTGTGATCGCTTATGTCCGGTGAAAAGCGTATACAATTACGTACGATTACGCATTTAACTTGCGCGAATCAGGATTCTCGATCGTGCGTAATATCATGGACTTTACAACTTTCTTTCTATAATCGCATTTGGATTTATGATTATTTTTGAGTAACTAACCATGATATTACATACGGTTAAATAACATTAAATAACGACGTATTATGCCCATGTTATAAATGTTACGTTGTTGCCACCGAACACTCTTATGCAATTGAAAAATAGCTCAATTATACTTTATTTTCTGTTCTTTCTCTTAGCTACATAAGAACTAGAAAAAACATACATGAATAATTGTTTTTCCGTGAACGTAAACGTAATAACACGGAGGAGAAAGAAATTTTTTTCAGGCACATAGTCATCGTTCTAACAAATAAAAATTAATTTACGATAAATTAAGTGCCAAACTTTGGAAAAAAAAAAAAATAATTACATAAATACATATTTCATAAATATAAAAAATCGATTGCATTTTAAATAGATCTTAATCAGTCATTGATTATTAAAATGTAGAGATGATATTTTTCAGAAGCTGAAAAATAATGTAAAATTACATTTCTCTTGTGGTTAAAATACCCTCAAACAGTGCCATTTTTATTTGAGAAGTAGCGACTGAATAAAAACTCCTGATTTTAAACCAAGTTCAATAAACTCACGCGTATATCATTGTTTTATGATCTTTATAAGAGATTATTTAATCAAAGTTTGATTTTAATCTTTGTTACGGTCTATAGATTTGTTCTCTAATTAAGCTTGTATTATACGATTTCCTCATGACGCAACTTTAAACGCGACTCAATCAATTTTACAATTTTCTTTTTGTGATAAACCTAGCATTAATTTTTTTATAACTGATTAAAGTAGTTAAAAGTAAATTATTGTAAAGGGGTTTTTTTTTAAATTAATTTCTGCTGTCTCTTGATTAATAATTATAGGATGGTAATATAATTTAATTATAAAAAGAAAAGATTCGTGGCGAAAACCGCGATCAATCTTTATTTAATATATTTAAGTACAGCCGGACATTGCAGTCGGAGTCGCGCGCGTTCTTATGACTTTCTTTATTTGCCGGCTTCTTAACAAAAAAAAAACTCTCGCCTCTAACGTTACGGGTAATTTTTTTTTTTTTATCGGTTTATATTAATCCCTAAACAAAAGAGATCAGTTGTCAAGAACCATTATCGACGCTGACGTTACAATATACTAATGAACAATACAATAGCATAGGTTGCCTGTCGGATGATCGATAATATAGGTATTATACACATTTATGTACGCGATGTCTGCTTTATTCGCGCCCTACATAATATAACTTAAATTTTATAAAGACTTAAAAATTTAAATATCTATTTAAATATCTTGTACTAATTTTAAATTATTATTTCATTATTATATCATAGTGCAATACAGTTATTATGTTAATCTAATAATCTCTTGTACTGTATATTATTTAATATGTCTTCAAAAGTTTTTATATAAAAAGATAAAGAAACGTTACGTCTGCAGGGTAAAAGAAAAAAAAAATTAATATCTCTCATTTACCTCTTACGTACACCGATGAGATGTGACGCAACTGGTCAGAAGTTACGCTTGTCCTGTAACACGCAAAGACTATGTATATTACATCGTGGCACTTACAATTCACCCCTACTTCACTTCTGCGAATGTCCCGCGACGGGAAATAGAAAGTTCACGAAAACGCGCGATTAGTTTATTGCAGCGATTCTCCGCTGGTCTTTCTCCCACGGAAATCGCGAAACCTGGAAAATACGGGGAAATTTTTCTCGTTTATTACCTCGGCTCGTTCTTTCTAACGATTGGGGCAACAGAGGGACATCCTGTGTGCACACGACCATTTCGTTTGCCACCAAGGTGCCGCCAGAGATAAATGCAAATGCGACTCGACAATTTTCAGCATCGTTACCGAACATTATTCTTTACATCCTGTTTTGATGACACGGATAATGGGCACGTTCGCCGACTCGATATTTTTCATGTATCGAATTATCTTTACAACAGGTTTCTTTTTTCTTACTAATAAAAAACAGGCTACTTTCTTACTGATAAAGCGCAAATAATAATATTAAATTGTTTTTTTTTTTAATTTTTTTTTTATTATAATGACCCGCGTGAGTTGTTTGGAATAAATTTTAGTAATTTCCATGCGTTAAAAGAGTAGTCCGATGTCAATTACTAATCGATTAATTTTGTTCCAACTATTCGCGAGCTTCATTTTTATGCTCTGTTTTTCACAATTTTTTATTCCACGATGCATCATCGAACACAAGTATTGGATAATATTAAAAAAAGAACACCCGCGGTGACACAATTAAAATAAATAAACTTAGCAAAATTTCCATTTGCAAAAAGGTTCTTGTACTTTTTTGTACTAACCTTCAACCGACCGGTCGAACCGGATGTTAGCGGTCCAAGTCGCCGTAAGGACGATATCGCGCCTAGAATCGGATCCAATGTACACGTTTGAGGGTATAATCGAGGGTGTCGTTACGAAACTAATAGTGCAGGCTGTGCATTCTATGCATCGATGACTCTGTTAGTTGTACCTATAAAAGAGTGGTAGAGCATCGAACTGGCACAGTGCCCGGTTACACTTTCCCAGGAACTTTTACAAGAAAGTTCGATTTGGATTACGCTTTGATACAGGCTGTGCGCCGGGGAACAAAGGGAAGGCGAGGCCGCCTACTTGTACCCTGAAGGTTCGTGAACCACCGCGAGGACACATTCGTTCGCGATTGGAAAAGAGGAGGCGGCGGAGGAACGGCGGTGGAAATTATAAAAGAGCGATCGACCGGCAAGAGTGGGGCAGTCACTTCCAAGTGTGCACCTGGACGACCACGATCGGAGTACGTTCATGTAATCATAAGGACACTTCTAGAGGATAGTGCTTAAGATATAGATCTCACCTTCTAACACGATTTCCAGAGAAACAAATTGAGTAAGCGTAATATAATATAATAAACTGTTTTATTTAGTATAATTTAATTTCTTAAATTTTTCATTTATTTTCTCGAATTATAAAATAACTAAAAATATTTTAATTTACCTTTTAACTTTTTTTTTTAATTAAACATATAAATAAAAATAATTAATTTGTACAGTAAGTCGAGTTTCGAAACTGGAAATGGTGTGAAAAAGTTTTATTTTAATTTATCTTTATTAAAATTTTAAGCATTTGTTAAATAATTAGAATCGCTTAAAGTCATTCAGTTTTAAAGATTAAATCGAGTTTAATTTAGCGAACATTTATCGAAAGATATTTAATTTGTATAATAATTAATCATACTTTTTTTAATTTTACTTTTAAATTTTTATTAGAAAAAAAATTTATCTTGACACATGTTAAATTTAAAATTTATAATTATCAGTGCTTAAAAATAAGTAAAACATCTCTTGCCGAATAATTTATCGTGCACTTAAAATATCAATTTTTCTTAACTATTTAAGTCGCAATCATTCGAAAGGGTTGAAAGTGATAATTATGCGGCAACAACTAATGACATTGTCTGTGACGTCCGCGTTGAATTTTCCAATCACGTTTGCAAGAATAATTTGTCGAGTCGATTAACGCCGTACGAATTTCAATTGTGATCTTCAGAGCAGCTTGTTCTGTCCTTGATCGCAAAGGTCGGTATTACTGAAACTGGGAATACGGAATATCCGTCGTCATTGGTCACGCAAACTGATGTTTCAGAAGAGGGAAAAAAAAAGAAAAGAAAAAAAAGGCGTTAATAAGAAAGAACACGGGAAATGGTATGGTTACTTATTAAATAAACGAAACAATAGCATTAACTGCTCGTAAATGCCGTGACATAAGCGCTGCGAATACACGAGTGTAAGCATAATAGTTACATGATCGTATCGTAATAACGCGAAATAAAAATCTCATCTCGTAAAAACGAAAAGATGGATATACGTGATGCAATCGACGTAACGTATTCACGCGTGAAAAGAGAGAGAATTAAAAAAAAGCTTGTACGCGTAATCGAGCGCGCCCGCGAGATGAAAGCTCCGCGAGTAGCGGCGCGATAAGTGGCACTTTCTACGCGGAAGAAGACGGTGTACCCTTAACCGGCTCTATCATAATCACGGCACGGCGCACTTTGTGCGTATCACGATTACGTCTCATCGGCGCGAGATCGCGAAACCGATACAATCCAAGATACGGCTTAACGGTCGCCACTTCTCCCCTTTTCTTATTAACACTTCTCTTGAAATCTGACGTGCGTACTTCGCAGATTCGATCGCGCCTCGGTTCAGGTAATGTTTTTTTTTTTTTTTCCTACCTTCGACTCTGTATCTTTTAAACGATGACGTAATTTCGCGGATATTACGTATTCTTCACGTTAGGATTTTTGTGGGTCCAGTTCGCGATATGTAAAGGCGTTATTGCAACAGAGGGTTATACAACCCTAATTACCTTAGCTCCGACATGCGGAGGTCCACGACTTGGAAAGGGGAACGATCGAAGCTGAAGATTGAGAAGTACATTTTTTTTGGGGGGGGGGAGCAATAAATGTAGTTCATAGGAAAAAAGCAAATAGCTACGTTCGTTCTAAAATAGTTCTTGCTGAAACAGACAGCGTGTTATTAGGTAGGCAATTAGTAATGTTTCTGTCTCAGCTTTTTCAACGTGAGTCGCGTCGCGAGGGAAATTAGGCCCACTCGTCGTTGCAGTAACGTTTAAAGTGGCTTAATTATTAAGCGGGGATGATAATGACACTTATGCAGAAGTCGCGACGGTTTGTTTCTGCGAACAAAGATCGGCGAACAACCGATTCCTATTACGTAACCGGAGAAAGCGATTGCGAAACGGGCCGGTGCACACATAAGCACGTGGCTCAGGCGCGATGGTACCACGCTAATCGTTATGTCATAAACTGACGAAAGGTCCGAGTTCTCGCTCGAATGGCCGGCGACGTAACCGATACACTCTCTTTCAAAGAAGTGAAAGAGACGCATTTCTTCTTGGCGCATTCGTCGTGGTCACCGCGACTTTGAACAGAAATTGTGTCAGCCGGTCAGCAAGTGTAGCACCGATATTATAGCTAATCGAACCATTCAAAAAAAAAAAAAAAAAAAAAAAAAAGAAAGAAAGAAGTAAAAAATATACTATAAATGTACAAACTATAGAATTTTTAAAATACAATTATTATATGTTTTAAAATGTTAACAATAAAATATATAAATGTCATGATTTCAGATTTCTGAGGATTTACGTAGATCGTCTGACGTCTTTTAAACAAAAACAAAATGGGAGCAGTAAAATGGGTAGTTGAGGAAGATGATTACGAGTGTACCCTCACGGCGGAGACGCAGAAGATAGCGAAAGACGAGCTGCGGGAGGACAAAAACACCAGGGATCAGGCACTCGAACAGATGCGTAATTGGATTAAAATGAATCCCCGCATTCAAAATTGCCGTCTTGGTAAGGCTATGTTATTAAAAATGACGTTGAAATGCAAATGTAACGATTACCTTGTGGATTCACGGAAAGATATTTAACATTGTGACACACGCGGTGATTTAACCAAAGTAAAAAAAAAAACTTTCGCATGCGTTATTGATCATTGAGCGCTTGGCTAATTCGTCCTTTTTAAATAGATGCACGATTCTTATTGAGATTCTTGCGATGTAAAAAATTCAATGTCCCAATGGCTCAGGAGGCCGTTGAAAGATATCTGCTGCTCCGTATGGTATATCATCAGGCATTCCACAATTTAGACGTCACAGAGACAAATATGGACGAATTACTGTCATTGGGGTAAATTTTTTTTTTTTTTAATTAATCAATTAATCTCGTTATAGTATAAGAATGCAGTCACTTGGTTGCAATCTCTTCTTTCAGATATCTCTTTGCTGCACCTGGCCGCGATGCAAAAGGTCGTCGTGTTATAATAGCTCGACCAGGTACGATTTATTACGTTATATTTACAAAACGCTTGAATGTTATTCTGTGTATAAAATACGACTTTTACGTCTCGTTTACTTTACTTATCAATCGCTCGTTACACGCAATTTCCATCTAAGGTGTGTTCGATCCTCACAAATACACGAACGTGGACATGTGTAAAATCCACGCCATCACTTACGAAGCGTTGATGGAAGATGAAGAGAGCCAGGTTCGTGGCTTTGTGCATTTCACCGACGGAGCCGGCGTTAGTTTCCCTCATCTGACGCTTTTCACTCCTAAAGAAGCAGTGCGTATCGTAAAAAATGGCGAGGTAAGATTAAATGTTACGTATTGTAATTTGTAAGCATGCAAGATTAATAGAATCACAAACGCATTTTTTTTTAATTTACACAAAAACATTTTGTTTTCGTGATTTAAAGAAATTAATCAGATGCATATCTGAATTATGACTGGTATCATGTAATGAAATTACATAATTGAATAATGCAAAACTTTTGTATACGCTATCTATCTTTACAAGTAAGTTAAACTGCTAAAATAATTAACAGAAAAATGATGTCCATACTTTTCTAACTAGCGCACCGTCCCGATGAGACACAAGGAGGTCTACGGAATCAACGCGCATCCCTCGGTGAAATTCGCCCTGGATTTCGGAATGTCGTTGATCTCAGAGAAAATTAGAAGTCGCGTAAAGCTTTATACTAGCCTCGAGGACGCAATCAACCATAAGATGGACGTGAGCATGTTGCCGAAGGAATACGGCGGCACAATTCCGATGAAAGAAATGATTGGTAATCTACTTTGCTCGCAGTCTCTTCGAATCATACATATTGTTTTGCTGCAGAAAAAAAAATAACTAAATGTTTTTTCTCGATACAGATTTGTGGCGAAAAGAATTGTTGAAAGCGAAACCAGTCTTATTAACTCATGACAAGATGAGCGTTCACCTTGAATTGTACTCCGACAAGGCGCGAGAAGGTGCCGTCTCGGCGTTGAAGCAGGGATTCGGTTGCTCCAGCGTAGGATCGAACGATACCACGATGTGCGGTATCAGCGGTTCTTTCAGAAAGCTCGAAGTCGATTGATACTTTAAATACATATCCCTTTTAATTTTAAACAATTATATAAGTATGACTTTCACTTAGAGGTAAAGCGGCACCGGGATCACGAGATACAGATTCATTCACACAAAACTTTAGATTAGTCTTGGTAAAAGGATTTAATTTTAGTTTTGTATCAAGTAAGTAATAATACCCAGTAATAATATTCAATGTAATCTATGTTGTATTATTTGAAAGAGCACTATGGACATATATCAAGCGTTGTACATAACTTTTTTGTTAACGTGTCACGATTAATTGATAAAATAAATATGGCCTATTTCTTTTCTCTTGCAAAAATCGTCAATGTATGTAAATTAAAAAAAAAATTCTTTATTTGTTCGACGATCGCTTTAATAAAATTATATCTTCGGTATTAGAATTACAGCCGTTTATACATATATTTGTACAGTCAGTTCAAGCTTTGGATACTTTTCCTTTTTTCAGAAATATCTTTAAATATCGTTATTCTATACAGACTCAAGTATCTTTTGGCGTTTGAACATTTTCATTAAGTATCTTTTTATCATCTTTCTTTCGAGATTTTTTCCTACGTTTTTTAGAAGAGCGCTCTGAATCTTCTTTGTAATCTCCGTTGTCATGGGCTCTCTTACGATCCGAGTGGTAATGTTTCTTTTTCGACGATATTTTAATCTTAGAACTTCTCACGCTTAATTTTACGTCTTTCTTCCTTCTTCTGTCGTCCGATAAGGTTTGTGATCGCTTTCTCGTCGAATGAGAATGTTTCGTCTCCGAATCTTTCGTACGGTCCAATTCAGATTCAGGTGATTCGGACCACCTCCAGTTGCGTTCTTTCTCGCCGTCCTCTCGATCAGATTCTTCCCATTTAGATGTATTCCTAGAAACGAATAAAAGAAGAAAATTAATTTAAACCTATTCAATTTAATAGATACAAAGCGTAATTTATTATAAATGATAACAACACAAACCTATGTTCACTTCGCTTGCTATTATTTGAGTCTTGTGGTTTATTCTTCCGTCGAGAACTTTTAATATTGTACTTATTATGTGGATTTTTAAAAGTATGAAGAAAGTTACAGAATTTACTGCCTTTCGGACAGTCGGCTATGCCGCACACGGCGTTTCTCCAAGACACCATGTGTATGAACTCACAGTTGAGTTGCCTACCGGCGTACCAACGTCCCTTCAGGTTTCTCCAAGCCCTGGCTGCCTCTCTTTCCGTGTAGTATTCAATATACATATTACCCCGTAAATGTATCTCCATATTACGGCAACACTTGAGGGTTTTAATTTTGCCGAATGACTCCAGTTCGCTTATTACGTCCTCGAAAAACTCGTAGTAGTGACTCAACATTTCGGAACTTTCAAACTCCAACGCCACGTCAGTGTCGTATTCCGCTGCGTTCTTTTCCAGAGAGAAATGCGAGTAGAATCCGGGTATCATAATTACTTTGCTTAAGAAGATTTTACGATGATTCTTGGAGCACGCGTTTCCATACCTAGACATAATAAAAATTGTTGATAATTAACAAAGTTATTTTTGTCGCTTTAATATTTTCAGAATTTGTAATAATTATTATAAATTTTAATAAACTTTGATGTTATCGTATCAAAAATATTTCTGCTTGTACCGACCGGCAAGCACCAGTTTTCGTGAAAAATGGGCAGAGCGTCTTGGTAGGCTGATTATCGACGATATCGCGCAGAGCTTCGGGTGTTTTCACTCCGTTATCGATATAATCGTCGATCTCCTCTCTCAGTTGTTCTTGTTTACGAAGTTCTTCTTCCCGTCGTTTCTTTTCCTCTTCTTTTTTCTTTAAAAATGCTGCGCGCTTTTCCTCAAATTCTTCACGAATTTTTCTTTCTTGTTCGCGTTTTTCTTGCTGCTCCCTCGCTATTTGTTCCTGCAGTTCTTGCCATTTCTTCTGGGCTCTTATCTGCAAAATTAAACAAATTAAGAAATGGCAATTAATTTATTTAATATTCACAAAAATATATTTTTTTTATTTTTCCTATTTTTTATTTGACAAAGAAAGTTAAGAACTGCAAAATAATTATATATTTACTTCTTCTTCCATCCAGAGTCGCTCTCGTTCCGCGTGTTTCCTTTGTTCTTCCTCTTCTGTTTCTTTTTTCTCTTTTTCGTCCTCCGCGCAAAATTGTAAATAAGTCGTGTTACTTGCTAGTGCTGACCTCAAGCGTTCTTCATTGGCGTCACGTTCTCGTGCAACTGTTCGCCGTATACGTCTGCGACGCTCGTTCTTCGCGATGCGCCGCCACTCCTTATGGGTAAGCTTCGTCGAACGATGTTCTTCCATTCTCGTGCATCTTCAGGAACAACGGCAAGTGTAGTCGACGACGTACAAGACACTCAGGTTATCACGGTGAATTAGACCAGCCGCCGACTATCGGTGTACAATGACGCTCGTCGCCATATTGATCTCCAAACAGCTGTGATGTGATCTGCTCGTCGGTACACGAACTTTTGATACGAATAGATGCTCCTGTATTATATGAAAACAATTCGAAGAATATTACGTGTGACCTAGTGCACGTAAAGCAACGAGCTCTAACTCTTTGTTAATTTTCCATTTATTAGCGGCTACAATTTTTGTTTATTGTATTGAAGATAAATTTACCATGTAAGTTTTTTTATTTTTATTGCTAATTATTGATACTATTAAATATTGACAATTTTACCTATGTACCGGTAAATATAATTTAACTTTTGTATGTAATATTTTGTATATGGTAATAAACTTTTTACGAATGCAATTTATAGTCTTCCTAACAGATGGAGTCACCGTACCGTTCTCTGTGGGTATTTGTATGTACGTACTGCAGGCTTAACACCTACATCACTACATAATTAAACAAAAAAGAGGTCACGCACATTAATGATCGCTCGAAACTAAACGCAGTTAATAACATTACGTTTCTAAATAATCAACATTATCGTCAGGTAAGCAGTTAAAAAAATATATATATAAATATTCATTGACATAAAATTAAAAAAAAATGGCTTCTTTAATTTCTTGATTATAAAGCGATCAATTTTAATTACGATCAGCCAACTCAACGCCTTAAATGTCTTAAAAAGATTGTTTAAAACGTGATGTGCCTGATAAATTACATCTATGTCGCGTGCTAAATAATACTTCTTGCGACGAATTGCTTTATAAATTGATTAATGTTTATTAAATTTTCGTTTAAGTTTTCTTTCTCAGCATTTCCTTAATTGCACAACTTCCTTATTAAGAATGTATATACGTTTCATACTTGTTACGTTCCTGAACCGATACCGTTATACCTGGAACACGGAGCGTTGAACCAAAAACCGGTGCAGTGGAACCGTGACCGTCATTCCACGATACACCATCGTCAGGTGTGCCTGAGCACCAAGAGCATCGCCACGCGACCGATCGTAAGTGAATGAAAATGGATAATTCGTGACCTGTTGCCTCAGAAAGCAATACAAAATGGAAAATAAATCGATCCCCGTTGACGAGCGCAAAGGTACAAAGAGCAAGTTCTGGGCTTATTTCTTCTGGTTGTTCGGCGGGCTCTTCGGGGCGCATCACATATATCTCGGCAGAGACGACCAGGCTTTCGTGTACATCAGTACTTTCGGTGGTTACGTGGGTTGCGGCTTTCTCAGGGACATTTACAGGATACCTGCGTACGTGGCCGATGCGAACGACGATCCGGCGTTCATCGCGGACTTCAAACGGAAAGTCCGAACTAATCGCAAGGTAAATAAACGTACGGCGGTTTCGAACAAGCGATCGACGTCGCCGGTCTTAAAATACATTTATTAGCGTTAAGTTTACTTGTCCTCCGCGTTATCCGCTGAATTGATGACGTTACACGTCACACAATTCGCGTGAATATTTATAAGCCTGCAAATTGTTTGCTGACATTTCGCGGCAAGAATGTTAAATTAAAATTACGCCTGCGGAATATATCCCGGATAATGGGTAACGGTTTTGAATTAACAAAATTTGATGTATTTCTTTTTTAGCCGCCGTTTTCCGCGGTGAGATTTGCAGCGGAAGCCGCGGTCGCTTACTTATGGGCCGAGTTATTCAACAACGCGATCCCACAGGATGAAATATACGGCATCAATTTCAGACACCTGCTGCATTTAATACCGGCCGTAGTCGCGTTAGGTAAGAAAAATCGAAAGACAAAGGAGACTCGGAAACTTACTTAGTTCCTGTGACAATTGCTTTCTTATCGCGCTCTGGTCAATTTTTTTTTTTTTTCCTATAGATAATATTTTAAGGTCGCAATATGACTCACACGGTGGGTTAAAAATATTTATGATAAATAGAAAACTGGAAAAGCCGATGTTAAAAATTCTTTTGTTTCATATTTAAACAGATTTTGTAACACAGAGTATTTTATCTTTAGTTTGCAAAAGTTTTTTTTTTTTTGTGATAAACTTTTCAATCGTATTAACTTTATATAATTAAATTATTAATATTACATTTGTATAAATAATTAATTTTTTATTATTTATGAATTTATATAAAAGTAATTAAATATTTTAGACATGCAGGCATTTTACGAGAACCTTTATTTAGTGTTAATGCTTCAAAAGGTGTATGGGCAGTCGGAAATCTCGGGAGAGAACAAGGCTCGATATGGATGACACTCGTTACGGCGTACGTCTTTTATCCAACCATATATTACATCGGCGACGATTCTATGTGGATTTTTCTTATGGTGATCGCCTCGAGCCTGAGCTTCGACACCTTCAGCAAGGAATGGCGATTGAAGCCGAGGAAAAAACGTAGCTTCGTCCGGCGAATGACGTACTTGGGCTTAGCGGTCGTGCTTTACCTCGCTGTGATCGGCAGCTACTTGTACTTTAATGCGGTCGTCACGGATAGCGAAGGCGAGGAGATCAAGTTGTCGGAGGCGGTGCGACATTTTCTTACCTCACCCATCTGGACGGATCTCAAGGCAAGTATAAGAGCGTAAGATTATTTAAAAAGACATTACATATATCTCGTAACACAGGCAAGTCTGGTAGTCGCGTGGAATCAGGCGAGGCATCAAGGCTTCTGGGCAACGTGGGCGCAATTAATAGACCTTTCAGATCCTCGAGGCGAAATAAATGCTTACAAGGTCGGTTGTTTGTTCTAATTTCATTAATATTTTTTTAAGAACTTGAACTGACTTTACTTATTTTTTGCAGGTTCTGGGACTCTCTCAAACCGCTTCGCAAAACGAAGTCACAGCGCGGTGGAGAACTCTATCCAGAGACAATCACCCAGACAAAGTTAAAGGCTCGGAGGAGGAAAGGCTCAAGGCGCAGGAAAAATTCATGGAGATTCAGCAAGCGTACGAGATTCTCTCTCAGGCTAAGAACCGCCGGAGACGACGAAATCGTCGTTCCGACGAGGAATGAGTGCCTTCAACTTCGATCAACAAAGAACGAAACAGTCCGCCGATCTCCGTCTACGTCTAAATCCGTAATTAAAAGACACTGGTTGATTAATAAGACATTTATTTAAACAACCATCTGACAATAACTGCATCGATATAAAATCTTGTACGTAAAACGTGTGTATTTTAAGTTTGAGGGTGGCGATATAGATTTACCGCGAACCCTTTCGATAATTTTTAACATTTTAATTGGTAAAAACCCCCGAGGCTTCGCATTAAACTGTACGTCTGCAAATAACGCGATTTATAGAAGAAAAAAGTCGAGATTCTGTTTATCTGGACTGATAATCGGTGGTTTAGTGGGATCGATCGTCCTGACTTTTTTTTTTTTATCTCCGATAACGTCCTCCGGGTGAAATGCATCACTAATGTTTCCTCGACGAGGTAAAAACGAACGATCTACTTGAGGGACCGCGGCTTCGAACGACGATCGGCCAATTGCAGGCAACATCGGAATCGAGTAACATGCAAAGTGGTCTGAAATAGATCACAAACACTTCGTTTGTCTCGCTGTTCCGCGTTAAACAGGTTTGAATAACTTCCTTTCGCGCGTGCTCGATGCGAAGTGGAGTTCTAAACACGGCTCGCGGCCGCGAGAGCTTTACATTCGACTACTTGCTCTTCTTCTTCGACCGCGGTGGCTTTGCGATGGAGTTCTCGATTTTGTCCGTGAAATTCGTCCCGTACTTCTCGGAGGTTTTGTCCAGAAAATCTTGCTGCGAAACCAGCGTCACCCTGAAATAGCAGTTATTTTAGCCCTTGAACTTTAATATTTAATTTAAAGTCGATATTCATTTATCATCTGACATTTTTGATTTAAAGAAACAAGCTTAAATTTAATGTTTTAATATTAATTGGATAATTTTTAAAACTGTACTTTGTAATAAAATGTCTTCAATCTTTTTAGAAATAATTGTGAAGTTTGAATGGCAGAAAATGCGATTGTGAAACCGCCGGTTGGTGAAGCTCGAGAAGTTTTAATTCTTTGATGAACATCGCACCTTAACTGGGGCACACTCAGCGGTCGTAGAAGACTTTTTACAACAGGTGATGGCTTTGGCAGAGCCGGGCTGCTCGCGCAGAGGGCCGCGCTAGTGAGTTGCGACACCAGGGAAAAGTTTCGATCGGGGCTGGAGGTAGTGCGGAAGACTTTTCGGATTTTTGACTTCAATCCGGACGATTGTGGCAGAGGCGTCGTAGGCACGGGCGTCACCTAACATAAGTTTGCATAAAAGTTACGTTTTTTTAAACGAAAAAAGATCCGAACAAGGAGAAAAAAATTTTATATCACGTCGCGTACCTTTCCTTGTAACACTTTCGCGGCCAGCTCAGGCTCACTGCCCCAACGGCAAGACGTCGATCTTTCCAACAGACGATGCCTCGCGAATCTCTCGATCATTTCGGCGCACACGTACCTGCCACAAAACCTCGCCCATTGTTCGGCTCTCAAGCCTCTGCCGTGATCGCGTAGCGTAGGATTTGCACCTAGAAATTAAGAGATTAATTCATTCCGTGATCTCTCGCAATTATTTTATATGATATTGAAAATATTAGATTCGTTCGGTAATCAAATATTAAGAATTTATTATCTTGAAATTATGATATTTGTTGCATTGTATTATTAATTATTTATATAATTGATTGGTTGCTTACCAGCAAAGAGAAGAATCTTAGCGCATTTTGTTCTACCTTGAAGAGCAGCCTTCATGAGCGGCGTAAAGCCCAATGTATTTCTAGCGTCCACTTCGATGTCGGGACACCTTTGCAGAAGGATGTTGAGGCATTCGGTCTGTCCTGTCCGCAGACACATAACAGAAAACATGTACTGACATCACATACGTCGATTTGCCTCGTGTTCGCGAGCCACCGTTGCGCATATTTCATAATCCGCGATGTTTTGGCTCGGAACATTTTTCGGCACGCGTCATTGCGGAGCTGCGCGTTTGTTACACGAGAAACACTCCGATGCTCTCGCTATTTTCGGCGATTGTGTGACGCGACGGAGTCTCCGTCGACTCAAAATCGTGTTTTTAGTTAATTTCTCGATAATTTTTGTCGCGCATTCTCATTTGCATAAAAATGTAACGGGATTATGCTGATTAGAGAACATTTACGTTTGATAGACAAAAAGATTATTTCATTTAACGCCAATTTTTTAATCGTTACTCTTTCTCTCTTTAATTTCTTTTCGTGGAAATTTTAAAATAATGTTTTAAATTTAATTCTGTTCTTTTTTTTTTTTTTAATTTACAGCTAATCTATAATTGTGCGACGGATGTATACAATTTGTAGCCACGTGGCTATCTATTGAAAGGAACGATTGAATTTTCAGAAAAGAAACAGAGTAAACATCGAGGTAAGTTATGGTCTAAACCATTCCCGAATAAACGCATTTTCAAGATTCTTACGAAAGTTGAACTTTGACGCCCACTCATTGCCATGTTCGCGATTGATGCAACGTTTATTCTTGTCACTTTATGAATATGTGCAATCATCTACTATTCTTACGTTTTCGCGAGGTCTGTCTTCGGAACGTCAGGTATAATCGCCGTAAAACAATATTCCAAATTCCAGAAAGAAGAAGCGAAGCGAAAGAACGTTCAATCTACTTATCCGAAGGTGCTTTTATCTCGTCGACGTGCTCGAAACGATATTATCAGGGTCAGCGTTTAGATTTTGGAAAATTGCGAGATCAAAGAGATTAATTTTCGGGGACTCTGTCAAACCTTTTTCCGGCATTGTGTTTATCAAAGTCTCACAAAAACACGCAATTTGATATTCATAACTTGATATGATAATCGAATCGATCACTCACCAGCCTGGGCGGCGAAGTGGAGCGGCGTGTTGCCCTCATTGTCAGGCAAATTCGGATCCACGCCTTCGAAGGAAAGCGCCAGCTCGAGCATCGACGCCGCGCCGTTTCCAGCCATGTAACTTATGGCCGTCTGCAATGGCAAACAAATAATTCTCCCGGTTTAATTCGCGCCGAAAGCACGTAAACTCGCGTCTCGAGCGGAACTTTATTCACCCTACGGCCTTCCCCGCTGCCATATCGCCCGATGCCTCTTTCACGCGTTTGACCGTGACACGAAAAAGCACCCAACTCTACGGTACATTTCGCAGATAATCCGTTAAATCCACGTTAATATTAAACGCGAAAGGCGACAAATTTTAAATTAAACCACTCCGATTTCCGCCAGCCTCGACCGACGCGGCTAAAGTTTCTTCGATCGCGAAAGTGATCCTCGCACTTTACTCCCCGTACGAGTCGTTAATCGAATTTATTTTTGAATGGCACGCTTCCACCTATTGTTACCGCTTTCGATTGACGTGCAAATATACTGAAAAGGAACTCTGAATATCGCGTTTTATATCGCGATTGTGTTGAAAAGTGTGACATCTCGTAGGAAGACATTCTCGTCGCGACATTGTTTGCTCCCTCCGCCGACATCGAGATGCACAATGGACTATCCGTTAAGAATCAATTTATTAAGTGGCTATTGACGTTTGAACGTTATTGCTTCACTTGCGTCAGCGTGCGCCGGTATACAAACAGACGGTAAAACACAGACTATGCCAACAAACGGCCGAGAGAAAAGTTTGCCTTGAAGACGACGCGTGAATTGTAAATCGGCGCGTTCTATTTCGTTTATTTTAAACGAAACAGAACACGTGTTCGATTAAACGGCAGCTCCACACTTTCTCTAATAAAATCCTTGATTAACAATACAACCAGAATTTTACAACCAGGATGAAAATTTTTATTTTCATCCTCGCGCATTTTATACGCTTCCCGAAACATTTTCTTTCGTCAGACGCGAATAAAGTTGTAATAAAATTTTATTTTGAATTATATCATCGGGCTGCGGGTTGCTAAAGTTGCGCAAATCACGTTGAGCCATTTAGATTAAATTGAAAAACTCGCGATTCAATTACCAGTGACAAATAAATTGAAGTCCATGCAACTGCCAGCGCTTTCGCTATTTCTGCACGCGTAACGCGCTGACCTCGCGCGAATTCTTTGATCCGTATGTCTCAACGAGGGTTGAATCACCGTGCCGTTTAAGGAAATCTCTCGCATATTTTTCAGTGCAGCTGCATCGGGACGCGTAACCGATCGCCTCAAGTTCGCGATGAGTGCATTCGACGCTTTACTTCATGCAACGTAGCGCACGCGACTGATTTTTTTCGCTTCGCGTATGCAGCCTTGAAGAACGACGTTATCCTCGGGACAGATCCTATTTAATTAATTTTAATATTTAATTACTGTGCCCAGGCAAAGACGGTCTTCGCAATTTTACCCCGTCTCACCCCGCAACCACCAGCCATCGGCTAAGCAACAACTATGCGACAAGAGATGAGTGACCCTAGCGCCGACTAATCACAGCGCTTAATCGATCGCCTGATCGCGAACGATCTACTCGACCCGCAGTTAAGGAGACACGCCGGCCACGTGCAGAGCGGCTTTCGGTTTTCGAGACGGATATCGAGAAATCTGCGTATGTTTTGTGTATTTGTAGTCGGGCGACGATACGACATGCATGAAAATCTTTCTGTCTAATAACCGAAATCTCTTACAGTCAGTTCAATTGCGGAGCCTCGGGCGTGAGGACGTGTCGGTAATCGCTCCGCAATTACGCGTGTTTTCGGTCGCAGGAAGGTCAGTCTCGCGTACGGATAAGTGTCGACGTCGTCGACTAGGAAACGGGCGATCATATTCTGTCCTCCTGTGTCGTTCCATTCGTGGTCTTGTGCTCGGTTTCGTGCGTCGAAAGAGTGCTCCGGAACGACAAGGTCACGCAACGAATACAGCGCTCATAGAACATTCGATATGTATTACCCCGCGCGAGAAGAACAGCGACGATCGGACATATTGCCGTCTCACTTCTTTTACGCGGTTGTCTCTTTCTGTCTAAGAGACGAAATCTCTTAGGTCAGTTCAATTGCGGAGCCTCGGGCGTGAGGACGTGTCGGTAATCGCTCCGCAATTACGCGTATTTTCGGTCGAAGGGAGGACAGTCTCGCGTACGGACAAGTGTCGACGTCGTCGACTAGGACACGGACGATCATATTCTGTCCTCCTGTGTCGTTCCACTCGTCGTCTTGTGCTCGGTTTCGTGCGTCGAAAGAGTGCTCCGGAACGACAAGGTTAGAGCGGACGCAGGGCACGGAGCGTCCGACCTCATATTAGCCGCGTCGCCCGCAACCAGGATTACCGACCTGCTTCTCTCGCCATCTCCTTCAGCGGTATTCAGCGAGTTCCGGCGATCGCCATTGTGTGTGCGTGAAATCTGCACCTCGCGCGTCTTCTCCGTCGCGGGCAGAGATTCTCAATTCGTTTCGAGTTAATAATTTTTGTGGAACTTGAAGACTATAAAGTGCGCGGGGGACATTTTATATCGTGGCCCGTCTCATTACGCCGCACGGGAATTAAAAGACTTGGACTTCGCTTTACGTTGCGGCCAATTTTTCTTGTCGAGTTCAACGAGAGTGCCGTAGACTATCTCGCGACGGTCCATTGCGGGGAAGGATGACTCGGCACGTCCCATCCGAGAGGAGGAGCAGGCCCAGGAAGGGTATCCTGCACCAGCGGAGCAACCCCAGGGTAAGCATAATTTTTTTTTTCGAAATTAAATGGTTTAGAATTTTGATAACATTTTTTTATTATTTTATCTAATTAGATGTAATATCTACAGAATAATTTTTTTTTCTGTTACAGATCAAAAGGAACAGAACAAGAGTCTGCTGTGCATCGGTCAGTGAAAAAAAGTGCCGCACGCCGATAATTGATTATACGAACCGTAGCTGGTTCGTCGGTCGCTTCGTGGATGCCGTTAGTTATCGGGCGCTTTTCATTACGATTATTTTTGTACGGGAGTGCCAAAAAATAACGCGCGACAGTGTTTAATAATTTGCGCGATAGTAATTGATTCGGGCGCGTTCGCGAGTATCTAGTGCGCGGAAGGAGGACTCGTCACGACGTCCGAACTGAGAGGAGGAGCAGGCTCAGGATGGGCATCCTGCATCAGCGGAGCAACTTTTAGGTGAATATAAATTTTTTAAATAAAATAATAAATTAAAAAAAAATTTACTTTTTTTTATTAATTTTTTAAAATAATATACATGTCTACATTAATGTTTCTTTTTATGTTACAGTCACCGGCAGAACTCTTCAACTCCGCTGAAGTTCATGCAGATTGGTGAGTAAGCACAATTTTACCACCGTTGTCCATTGCGATTCCGCGAATGTTGGCCGCATTTCCGTTTGCAGGAGAAGAGACGCGATCCAAATTTAATTGCGACGCGACACCGCCGTGCGCGGAATGTTATTGCAGGACTCCCGTGTAGGTTCGCGATTACACGTTTTGATATCGATCCCTGAGTAGAGAAGAGCTCGGTTGGCTCAAAAGATTACGACTGAAGCACCAAATTGCGTGGTTTCGATCAAGCGCCGTGATTTTGTAAACTACAATTGCACTCTTCAAATAAACCCAAATTAAGCACTTAAGATAATTTTCCGACGTTAGATTCGTTTTTCTTTTGTGAACTTCTTCTTTTCAAATATTTTTAAAATAGCAGAGTTGACGCAGGCGGTGATTATGTTTCTCTTTGCGCATGATGTTCGACTACGTAACAGGCATGGTTGGCAAGTCTTTATACGTATATCAAACGTATATTTCCCCTCGGAGCGCGACTAATCTCACTCCTCTCGGGTCGCGATTTTACACTCGGCTTGCCGCAGAAGCGGGCAGAGCCGGGTGCCGATTTAGTACTTTTCCACGAGACTACGTGCACGAAGGGATCGTACGTAGGTGGTAATGTAAGCGCCGTAAGCGTGGAGTTTTTGCCGACATCCGCGACGAACTGGCGGTCGAATCCACGCTCGTCCGGATCGATCTCCGCCGCTCAATCCGCGTGACGGCCGGCAAACAGGCCTGGCTCAATTACACGGTGGTTGTTTCGTCAGCAATTAGAAAAGTTCGCCACTGTACTAGCTAGGCCGATTATCTGATCGAGATGTGCCGCAGCACGAGGCAGCACGAAACTCGCTGAAAATATTCATTAGATTACTAACGAATAAACAGGCACTCGGGGAAACGCGACGTTCGTGAAGCGACGAGGAAGAAAGTCGCAACGCCACTCGTCACGTTCGAAGCTATTTAGAAACGCGATATCCATTAAATCGTGCGCAAATATTTCGTCCTTTAGCGGAGTAATAACGGAGACCTTTCATATTAAAAACGGCTATTTTCTCGGAATTTTGTCGAAATCGCAAAGAGATACGGTTTTTCAGAGACAACGCGTTGCTCTTTTCGATACTTCGTATCGCTGTTAATTCTCGACCATCTGTGGTCAATCGTCGGAGCAGCCGACGCAGGCGTTGCACACATTTTTGCATAACACTCGACGAAAAGCGAAACTCACACGCCTCAAATCCCAGCCGGGCGATGTAAAAATAGATCCATTCGAAGGCGAAATTTGTTTCCTGCCGTCGCGCGCGACTCGGCCTTAATTGCACTTTCATCGATCGCGATTCGCGCGCTGTTAATTACGGATCACCGCCGGCTTTCCAATCCGTCGGATTCGTTTAGCGTAAGCTATTTTGCTCGAAAGCTCGCCCCGCGCCGAAGATATAGCCTCCGAGGAAAATCTCGAATCGCCGGACGGATAACTGGCGCAGATGAAATAACTCGCGATCCGTTTTTCCATCGTCGAACGTCACCTCGTACGTTTTTCGCTATTTCACGTTTTTTTATTCCCCCTTCGCAGTCTAACGCACCGTTGAAATGTTCCGCAACTTTATCCAAGCACACGTGTTTTTTTTTCTTTTTTTTTTCTTTCTACGGACACGTGCAAGCGCATTACGTCGCACCATTTTGCTCGTTAATAGAGTAAACGACGGAGAACGTATCGTAGGGGCAATTTTTTAATTACGGAGCTCAATGGCAATTAGAGACTAATCTAATTAATTAGAAAATTTTGTACTCACTCTGCCGCTGCTGTCGACCACGTTGACGTCCATGCCTTTCAGGCCTACTTTCCGAGCTTGGGCGACGATTTCTTTTAGGCCGGTGTCGTCCGCCTCCCGGGCGGCCCTCAGAAGGGCCGTAGGGCCCCCAGAGGGTATTTCCCACGAGGGCGGCACTTTTGATTTGATCGTTTCTTTGCGTAAATGGTCTGCAAGATTTACATTCGCCTTATCAACGTTCTCGTATTTACCACTGAACAGTCGGAGTTTTGTTAAATTTTATTAGATCGCTTGCGTAATTGTAACTGTCTAATGTATCACAGTTTATTATCGAATAATACTTAAATTTTATACGATAGCGCGCTGTTTCAGACTGTGGAATTACACAGTCGTGAATTTACGAGCTTTGAAGTTGGCGTTATTTTTAGACGCGATCTCCCTCTACATTAAATTATTCCGACATTTATTTCGTGTAAAAGATCATAATTTGCTTATTGATAAACCCGTGTCATCACCTTGTTAAAGCCCCAACTTCTTAACGCGATTATTACGTCAAAGTTTCTTTTATTTTTTTTTTATTTTTTTTAAGCACAGACGTACCTTTGCTTTTAATGCGAAACGAAACTCATCGAGATTTAAACGCTGATCTTATCAACCGGTGTGTTATTTATCAGTGATGTCATGCGTTGGAATCAATTTGCCGGCACTAATAAACGGTACACGTGGTAACGGTATGCGTCGACGCGAAAAGTTTACGCAAATAAAAACTCGTTGGCAAATAAGCACCATTTGCGTAAAAGCGACGGTCCGAGTGTCTCGCGTCGCGTTAGCACATACGACAATATAAAATAGCGAAAATGAGCAAGTCAATCTGAATTAATTCTCCCAAATAAAAGTCTCAACTATTTTAACTAACTAAAACAAATATCGGCTGTTCTACACATATAAAAGTAATTCTTACTAAGCTGCAGACTTATCTGTACGTAACGTACTAGATCGAATTTGCGAAAATCGTTATTAGCGAACGTCGTGATTGCGAACTTACCTTGAAGCACGCCCTTGCGATAAACCTTGGCCTCGTGGACGGCAGGCTTCCGATATGGCGCGCGTTTCTCCTCGAAACTAGTGTCCGAGCTGAAGGAGACCGATTTCTTCACTCCGATGCCCTTCTTCGAGCTTGAAAACGTGTCGACACTGGCCGACGGCCGTAGTGTGCGAAGTCCCGCGTTATCTCCGCTCGTTAGAATCGAAAAGTATCCCTTTAGGCTGCCGTGTCGGGAGGGTAAGCCGCGAAGCTCGTAGTCGTCCGACGGCCTGAGGAATCTGGCCAACTCGTCGTCCGGTAAATTCCTCTCGGCGAGCTTGCCCGAGGGATGATGCGCCAGGCTCGCCAAGTAAGCGGTGGACCTCTTCAGGATGCCATCCTCCGGTACCCGTTGCAAAGTCCTTTCCTTCGCTAAAAGTCCTGCGAAGGCCCGGTGCTATATTTAACTCGCGTTACTTCCCAAGATGTCTCGCGGACGGCCTGCAGTCGGCGGGCTTAAATAGATGCATTTAGTGGCGTGCAGATGTTCGCGCCGCTGTTGATTGTCGTAAAATATTTTGCGCAAGTAAACAGATCGCGTGTGCTTACACAGAGCCTCGCGCGTCACTAGAATCAATGCGAGCCGAAAGTGAACATTTATTTTATTTCCAACGCGAGCTCGAACTGACAGGCTGCGACGTGCGTGACGAGTTTTGGAAAATTAGATCGTATTAATAGAAAGACGTCGCTTTTTAGGTCGAAATAGATTATTGCGTTCCAGTGAAATAACGCACGTTTCGATAATTAACTCGATTAGCTCTTTTTTTTTTCCTTTGTGCCGAGCGAAACGTCTGCATTAATTTTTAATCAATATCGCATGTTACTTTTTTTCACTCTCGAATCGAGGACGGGTTCACCGGGATGAGAGCGCTGTGAAAAGGTTCTGTTTAACTCGTGGTTTAATTTACAATTCTTATCAGAGGCTATATATGCGAGATAGGTGATTTTCGTTCTGATTTTCGGAACCTGTTGTTTCGTTGTAGTAATCCGCGAAGGTGAATGGAGCGAAAATACAAATTATCACTACACGTCAGCATTTCTACAGCCAAGTTATTACAGAGATATATAGATGGTGCAGGAAATTAACTTTTCGAAAATAATTTTATCGTAGCTTTCGACGCGTATTTAGAATAGTCGAAAGCAATATCTCTCTTCCTGAACTGAATAAAGTGAACTACGGTGTCCGAAAAATTTAAATAATATATATATATGTATATTTAGAGCTGAAAAATGCTTTTATAAAAATTAACGCGTGTTTAGTAAAAATCGACGCCCGTCAATTAAAGTAGAACTACACTTACGTGGATAGTCAATATCCAAATTTAATGTAAACGTTTCTCGCTAAAAACGATTTACGTACATTTTAAACTTAATTTGATTTGTATAGTACTTAATTTGGCAATGCTAAAGGTCTATTTTTTCACAATTTCGATAAAATCAGTCGATTATTGATTTTTCATCAAATAATACAAAGTTTGAAGTTCCAGTAATTCACGCGAATAGTTAAAAAGCCCATATGTTCGTTCGACTTGCATGCCATAACCAATCGTTCAGTGACGTTTTTCACGTTTTTTTTCCACAAGTACTCTTTCCCATAGGATTATTTAAAAAATATGATTTTAAGGAATTTTTTTGTTAGAAAAAAATTTTACCGAAATCTTAATACCAATTACTTTTTGGTACGCGATTAAATACGATTTTCCATAACAGCCTGTATAAATTTTTATCGCGAATATCTTTACTCAGCGGTATTCCCAAATTACAAAAATTTAACCGAAGCATTTTAAGACATTAATCTATCACTTTTTAAATTTCCATCGATTTTTCAATGTTAAATCACTTCGTATGTTCCTTTCGGCGAACGAAAAAAAGCGCAGAGCGAATTAATAAACGATAGACGACGCAGTTTCCATCGACAAGTTTAGAAATTATGCAACTCACCTTCTTTCAAATCCTTCGGCACGGAAGCGGACTTGATTATACCTCGTTGAATGACCCTCGAGACGCCGGGTCTCGTCGAATCCTTTGACACGTCCTTCGACCTCCTCGGCTCCTCCGCGACGGGAATGCCGTTCCGTGCGGCTTCCTCTTTGGAATGGATCCTCCCGTTTACGATCGGCGACGCTCGTCTCTTGGTAATGACGCTGGTCGTCGTCGTTTCACTCACGCCGCGGTTATTTCGAGCAAGTTCGCCCCTAGAGGCGACGATGCTGTAGTTGTTAACCACGCAATAGGCAGTGTCCGACGACGTGCATTTCACGCGTCTGCGTGAGCCGCTTTCTCGCCACCTAGTCTCGTCAAAGATCCGCCGAACTTTCTGTTGTACGCACAAAACGACGGAGAGATTAATTAATCTCGAGATAGAAACTGAAGTCCATTCAATGACCTCCCCCCCGGCACACTGAGTCCTCGATCGAAAAATTTATTTCGCTTGTAAATTTAGTAAAACGCACCGAATAATCTTGATTTATCTTTAAAATATTTATCTTCGAATTAATTACCAAATGTAATCGCGAGGGAGCAATTAACAATTAACGCGCAGTCCGAAAGGGAACGTTTTTTCCATCGCGACGTTCAATCATGCGACGATGACGATACGATCGCTGGATTCACTTCAGTCGGCCGATCCTCCTCGGAGAGCGATCCGTGCCTTCCTGACGACTTCGCAAGACGAACACGCGGGAAAATTCTAACCGGCTCTCTTTAAACGCGCTATTTATATGTCAGTTAAGCTCTCGCGTCGACCGCTGCCTTGTGTGTGCACGTACGTGTAGTATACACGCGTTATTAAGCCACGAGTGCGAGTCACATTCACGTTTCCCTTATATATTCACGAGCGTCTTCATGAAGAACGTTTGTTATGCACTTGCACGACCCGTTACTTCCCCGGAAGCGTCGCGAAAAATAAATTAATGAGAAAATTATTATGCAAAAATTATCGAATATTTTTCATTAAACTTTAGAGCTCTTTTTAACGATAAGTACTTGAAAAATGACTAAATCTTTTTCTTTTCTTTTCGGCTGAGTGACTGTTTGGGAATAAGCAAAAAAGAGATATATTTTATTAATTAAATTATTATCAAATTAAATTCCTCGTTGATACGATCCTCACTAAACAACGCTTCTCAAAATACCTCGAAATAATATTTACGCATACACTGTCAAGAATACGTTCGAGCACCGAACTTTGATCGAAACTAGAGTGACTTACTTCGGGATCTCGATCGTTTCACTCCAAGTCGGCAGCGAGTGCCAGGTTCATTATACGTGGTTCGCGTGCACCGCACAAGCCGCTCACAAACTTTTCTTTTTTTTTTTTTTTTATTATCCGTTCATAATGTTACGTCCAACTTCGCGGCTGTTGAATGCGCGCCGAGGGAGCTCGATATCGCGCGGCGACACTTCGCGGAGGAGTCGCGCGTCCCGCGAGATAGACTACCGCTCTCGCTCTCCCGAGGCCGCGAGACGTCGCGCGGCCGACCCGTCGGCGTGATACGCGTCGACGTAATGAAAACGAGGATGCACGACGAAAGAGAGAGTGAGAAAGGGAGCTTACTTGCTGAGTGGTGGTCGGCTGCACGGTGGAGACAACGACGTTGTTGTCGCTCTTATTGGTAACGCCGCCGGTGACCGTGGACGTGGTGGTGGTTTCACCGCTCGTATGCTTCACCCTGCGGCCACCTACCATCGTCGAACCTTGGGCCTCCGTGGTCGGAGGTGATGCTGCTCGCAAATCTGGTTTACGACACTTGCTTTAGAAACGGTAACTCGATCTCGCGTAGTTCCCGACGTGAAACGAGACGGGAAGAAAGCTTCGATAATCAGCAAAGCATACGTTATACTTTTCGCATTACTTTTACTTTCTCTACGCTACGCGAATCGTCGTTATTAGAAGAATCGCGAAAGATTTTGACGAGAGAAAAGGAAGAGCGCTCTATCAATAGGACCGACGTGCAATCATTAGGGTTTTTTCTTTTTTTTTTCTTTTTTTTTTTTTTTTTTTCTTGAATAAGATTTACGCTCGACCGAGAAACCTAACGGCACTGCGGAGGCTGTAATATAAATTAAAACACACTCACTGTGAGACACTTTTATCACCGAGAACTCGAATCAGTTCCCCTGTCACGCAGACGTCGTGATTTCCGCCGAGGCGCACGTTGGAATCGCTTCTTCAACCTACATTTCTTTTTATTGTCCCGCGACTCATCGACACACGCTGAAAATTATGAGGCACACGTGACAAACTTCGATCGAGAGCTCTATATATTGATTATTATAATTTAATACGTTCTTTTTTCAAGCTGATTTAAGCCTCGTCGCAGCATTAATGTCTACTGTTCATTATTAAGTCGTCGTTGCTTTTAATATATTTTTGCCATAATTTTCTTTATTATTTTTCATGATTATTTTATTCGTTATTGCTACAAACACTTTAAATCTAAATGTATGCCGCGTTTAAACGGATACATTGAGAGCTCTTTGTGGGATTGTTTCGGGCTAGACATCGCGTTACTTTGAAGAGGAAGAACTTCCCCTTTTCATTCCTGCCTTTTTGGGGTTTCTAATCAAGCAAATGTTACGGCTCTTCTGACGAGAGCGCGTTTTCGCGGCGCAAATCGTTCCCGCCTTTTTTTATTTTTTTTTTCCCCTTTTCGTGCTTGCCCGGCTCGCCGTCAACTCCACAGTCGGCGGAAATTACTTTCCAAATCCGAGACGAAAAAACGAAGCGCGGCGGTTCCAACAGTAAATCTAACTTCGGGGCAGCCGTATAAAATCGCGCTTTCATCCGTCGGACGCTCGCACGCGGTTATTTCGGCGGTATAGCGGCGCACGATATTATCCTGTCATCGTGTAGCTCTTGGACGTTCGCCAATATTTTGAACTTTTCGATGTACACCGGTTTATCGATCCTCTTCGACATTTTCGGTGATACTCGCTTTGAACGAGGAAAGCTCGCGATAAAGACCCAAGTTTCAGCCTCGTCGCTCAAAATACTGTCGATATATCCCGAGGCTTCTTCCACCCCGTCTTTTCTGAATTCAACGTGCTTGCTGACAAGGTTCTAAGTAGGAGAATTTTAGGAGAATTAAAAATGTTTGAGGTTTAAATTTTTTTTTTTTTTTTTAATTGCAATTATGGGTATGTTTTTTTGTGATAGGCGTTTAATTCCGAATCGTTAAGATACGGTCAGTAACTGGCGCGCGAGTTTCGTGAGAGCAACGACAGTTTAAATGTCCAATACGTAAGAGACCTCGAGATTTCGCCTCGTTACGTGAGTTGGACGAAACTGGCACGAACTGACTATGGTAAATGGGTGCCGGAGTTATCGCCCCAGTTATCGAGTTTTCGTCGCTCAATTCCGCCGTTTGCTTTCTCTCTCTTTCTCTCTCTCTCTCTTCCCTGAATAGACCGTTTCACATCCAAACAATTGCATCTCTCCGTGAAAGCTTCCGTCGATGTCGACGCGAGCACACCGTATGGAACAATATCGGATGCTGTAAAATACGACGTTCGTGCATCTATCCGGCGCGAGTGTCGGTCTACTGCCGAGATGATCAATGGCCGGAAGAACGATCGCCGTTTGTCACAAAGAGAGAGAGAGAGAAAGAGAGATAGAGAGAAAGAGAGAGAGGCATCGAAAGGAAGGAAAAAGGAAATTCTTGTGCAACAATTTTTGCGTAGAACCAGCTTCCGCGGTTGACATTTTCGCGAACGACTCTTGTCCCTCGACGACCGTGCCGTCATCGCAAACGTGACGGGAGCAGGCTGATTAATCAAAGCGACGGAACGCCGCGACAGAAGATTAGTTACGTTGTCATATCTTGTAGCTAGAATTTCAATAATATGACGTCAGTCAGAATCGCGCTACGTCAATGCCAAAGCACTGTTTAAAGTGAATAAACCCGCGTCCGGGTCTGCGTACAATATCGTTCAATTCTACATTAATTAGAAAAAAAAAGCAACATTATTCTCATTATACAATTGTCTCTCTGTTCTCTCGTAGTTGTACCTGGAATTAATTAGAGAGTAACAATTCATTAGCACGTACATGCTTCCGATCGATTATTAAATTCGACGTATGAGGGATACTTGCGTAACAACGCAACTCGTTCTCACCCTTATGCAACAGATATCTAAAATAATTAAAAAAAAAAAAAAAAACAGGGTGATGCGCTTTTGATCGACGAGATTCGCGTAAGGAATATCTGAAATTTAACGCACCGGCTCTCGACCTCCGATATCGTGATCGATACACCTCGTCCGATGCGCGTAGCGTAGATTTATAAACCCCGGGAATCGTTTCGGCCTCCGCAACTCCATCGAGGAAACGTCAGTGATCAGCGCCGGGCGGAAGCTCCGTCTGATTGACTTTCAGCCGTGCGTGTGCCTTCTGACATTGATTGACCGTGCCGCATGAGAAC
Organism: Cardiocondyla obscurior; assembly: GCF_019399895.1. Classification (NCBI taxonomy): domain Eukaryota; kingdom Metazoa; phylum Arthropoda; class Insecta; order Hymenoptera; family Formicidae; genus Cardiocondyla; species Cardiocondyla obscurior. The sequence continues at coordinate 3,650,060 of NC_091871.1, read as the reverse complement.
TCGTCGTCCTGGCAGCCACTACGTTACGGCATACGCAACGTCTATTCGATAGCTCGAGCCGTTTGAGCCTTATCTGTCATTAGCCGAGCTGTTCCCGTTGACATTTCGTTAAAGACGTGAAATAATGCTTGTCAACCCTTTTCTTTTTTCTTTTTTTTTTTTAATAAACTTCAGACGCGAAATGTGGCACCGCTCACATGTACAACTGCGAGAGAAATCGCTCGAGAGGACAGTTGCATTTGGAAAGTAGATAGATATAGAGAAACAATTACCGAGTGCTGCACTGTATTAGATGTCATTTAGATTGAAAGTGACATTTACGAGTAGATAAGAGAGTATTTGATGGGGATTGAGAATTGGATGAGGAACGTGCGCGAAATGATAGAGGGATGGCACCGATAAGAGTATCGGGGAGGGTGAGGGCGCGCGAAAACCGGGCACGCGAACCTCTAATCGTTTCGTCTCGAGGAGACGCGATGCTTTTCGTGCCAAGGTCGGCACCCTCAATGAATTCGAAGTGAACTCGAACATCGGGTGATTATAGGTTTCCCTATCCGCCCTGTAAAGATATTCTTCGGTGAAGATCCACTTTGTAGCGGTCGCGAAAGCAAGGCGATCATAAATTATATATTCACGATCCTATCTTCTTTTGAAACGCCTAAGAATGTCTTTTAAAAATTAGCATTTTATAATAGTGATTAAAAAAAAAAGAAAAAACAAAGAATGAGCAAGGAGAGGCGATTTAAAATATTATTTAAGGAACAAATTTATTCAAGTGCGATAAACTTAATTTTATTGAGATTTACCAGCGAATTTCTAACGCGCTGTTACGAGCGTGACGAAAAGTCTGACTAATTTCTCTGGACATAATAGGATTTATTCAGATCCCGCCCGTGCCTATTCGCTGAGATTACTAATAAGCGTTAATAACTCTCGCGTGGCATTATACTAAAGCAACGATGACGTTTGCTTCGTAGTCACGTGCGCCGTCGTGTCGTTGACATTTTCAAGACGCGATCGCAATCTCGAGAGGCCAGTTCCTGCCGATTCGACGCGGTCTTGACGAGGCTCACAGCTCACCTTTTAATAAATATACGCAGAGATTTATCACTGACCGGTTTAAATTTGATTTTAGACCGCGTGATAGCCAAGAAGCTGAAATCCGCAAGCGTTCCGCTCAAGACCATGACCGCTCACTTTACAACTCGTTATTCCGGAATACTGAAAGAAATCAGAATCGAATTATTTATTTTTTTATTTTTTTTATTTTATGAGAAGATCGATCTGCACGTTCATTTGTATTATGTAAATCAATGTAACGTATTTATTCAGTTCAAAGACACGTTAGACGTGACTGTTTAATTAAATTAAAACGCGAATGTATATCTTGACTGCTGTATCGCGCGTGAAAATTTATTAATATGTCGATATTTGAATTGCAACCGAGATTCGAAGCGGACTTGGCCGCGGGGAAAATTTAACGCGACCTTTCCGCTCATTGTCAGACTAATCCTGTAGCTGCGCCTCTGGGTCACGGTCTGAAACGCGTTTCTTTCAAGTGGCTGTACCCGAGCCAGATATTCTACGCCATGCGTGTTCTAAATTGGTATCGCGTAATTAGGCGGGTTAGACGAGGAGCGGTGGTGTCTTCTATTCTTCACGCGGCTAGTCCGTGCGCAAAGTTATAAAACGTTATCTCGGGCTTATCACTTTACAGCGCGTATGCAAAGCGTTTTATTGCTCGCCAAATATGTTATCAAACTCCAAATAAAAAGTCGCACGTTTGAAATGCATTAATCGTCGCGCGCGCACCCGGTGTATCTGTGCTCGCGACAATAAACAGATATCCCAGATTTGGAAGAGCAGCGAGGCGATCGGATTATTGGAACGAACGTATGCACCCAACGGTCCTAAATCCGTTACCTTTGCGCAATCGGTGTTTTCTATTCTTGAATTACGATCGAAATGCGATCCCCTCGAGAAGCTTTCTTCGGACACGGCGTCCGACGGCGGCGTTATTTGCGATGTCGAGGCACACGCGTAATCGCGTCCGTTTCCACGGCCGACCGATTTCCCCGGATCGTTCGCTCGTCAAGGGGTTGATTGGCTACTGGGCTAAAGTTTAAATTGCACCCTCGCATCGAAAGTCTCACGAGGGCTGGAGTGAGGCTCCGCGGTTATCACGCAGGCGCGAATTTCGGCCAGGTGTTAGGATGCCTCGACGATGGAAAATTAGAATGTGCTTCCGCGCGAATTTCAGGCGGCGCGTCGCATTCTCAAATATATGTAAAAAGCCCCGCGGCGGAATTCTAATTGCATCGCGATTTATAGCCCGGAGGACGCGCGGCTCCGTGATTAATTAATGCAAGCCGCACTGTTTCGCGGCGAAACAAAAGCGCCATTTCAACAGCAAACTAAAATCGAGATCGGTACAATCTCGACGTATTTTATATTTACCACAAAAACGTTAATTGTACATGAATTTAACGCTTTAATTTCTTTCGAGAAGAGGCCGCGGGGATTGTTCTCGTTGTAGATTCGAAATTTCTACTTTTCCGTGTAACGTCGCGAAAGCTTCACTTTCTTTTTACGGCGATAATTTTATTTTCCGCGTCCCTATCCGTGCCGTTGTTACATCCTTTAATTGTTTAATTGTATTTGTAATTTTACGAGAATCGGAATTCTATTTCCGCTAATTTAATTTTTAACGACACGGAACGGTGAGAATATCAATGGCTGGAATATAGGTATTAGTACGTTCCGGAAATTGCGGCGCTCACTCGGAATTGTGCTGGGATAAAACAGAATTAAGCTCTTCGGTTACTTTCTCGTTTTTCATTCTATTTTTACGTAGTGGCACGCGGTCGCCGCGTTGCACGTGGTTCGCGGCTGCGTTTCGATGATTCAAGATCAATTAGAGAATACCGGCATAACTAAAAATACAGCATCCACGACCACTCACTTTTCCTCGTTCTCGTTTTTATTCCCCGAGAAGTCTCAAGATTGTACGTTTGGCTGTTAAAAGAACTTTCGACGCCGAACGAGGAAACTCGTTCGCGATGCGAATCCCAACTTTTCTAAAACCCATGGATTTTTCCCCGAATCGCAATTTTTCTCGCTGATTGCGCGCCGGCGATGTTATCACGCTTGACAGCTGAGCAAATCCAACGAAATCGATTCGGTCGATTCGGCCGAGAAGGCGCTTTCGTTGTTTCAATGTAAAAGCTCTTCGCAAACTGAGAGCGCTTTCGATATCTTTATCAACGTTATCTCTTTTGTACTCAGATAAGACTTGCGTTAAAAGCACAGAGCGAGACTTTGTAATTGCACTAAGATTTTTTAATACACAAAAATGTTTGGTTCGTTATCGATGCTACTTTAAAATTCTTTCCGACACTCTTCTTTTTTTTTTTTTATACATACGATTGGTAAGAGAGATCGTCGTTCGACGTGTGCTAAGCCCCAAAATTGAACTTATCCGGGTTTATCAATTTCTGGCTAAAAGCCGCTGGTAGTAGCCGTCAGTGTCATCGTTAACGAGAATTGTCGGATGAAAAGCATTTACATAACGTTGCTCGACGGCCAAGCGATTGATGATCCGCCTATTAATGTCGAGACGGTGTCCCAGATCACGACCGATTCGTCCTGACGTGCGATTGAATCGTGGAAATGCAACGCGCACATATAACGCCCGCGATTCGCGTCGCCGGTGGTCACTTGCGAATTATTGTCGAGCATTGTGTTTTGGTTGTGCTAAAACGATTTCGGGACCAGCGCCGTTGCTTAACACGGTGACGGGGGACGTCAGAGACCCGGGGTGCTATTTCTGCCGATTGGATCGAGCGCGATTAATAAAGACGACCGGCAGACCGGGCCGATGATCGGACTATGGCGCGAGTCAAACTAAGAAAAACATCGTCGACTAGGAGATTTAAATGTCGTTTCGCCACCGCCCGCGCGACGTAAATTCGTTTCGTAACGAGTCCACGGTGCTTTAAATTTCAGCCGCCTGGTCACAAACGGCCCGCTGCCGAGCCGTAGTGATAATAACCCTGGCTCATCACGAGAATCATTTTATTACTGAGAAACAATAATATAACACTGAACGCTTTACTTGCAATTTTAAGATTTTTTACTAGTCAGCTTCGAATACCGTTCGTAGAAACTATTTCGAGAAAGAACAAAAAGAGGGACGTTTATATTTAAATGCGACATTGATATCGTCGTAAACTTTAATGTAATATTTTAATAACGTTTTTTTTTCGAGCTTTGATTCTATTCGGGACTATTTTTGCGAAATTCGTGTGTATGTTAATCAGTTGGATGCACGAGAGTCGCGGAGCGTGGTGATAGACAACGGTAACGAATCGCAAAACGAAGCATGCGAACCGTGATTGCATCACGTGTGAAGTAACTCGCCGATTTATTCATGCAAAAAGTTGCCCGAGAAATTCTGAAATCTCGGGCGGCGTATATGAGCGCGAGCTCCCGCACGCACGCGAACGCCCGCCGTCCGAGAATCAATATTTGCTGGCGCTTCCAATGAAGGAGCTCGTAATTTTGAGAGGAAGTCGTTGGCGCGAAGAGCAAAGTGGTTTCCGTGCCTGCTCGTGACGGGCTATTAAGAGTTCCCGCTGGTTAAGTGTAAGTCGCAGTTTTGACACGGATGCTCATTCTCCTCCGTGTTTCTTTAAAAAAAAAAGAAAGAAAGAATGAGGACAGTACGTTAAATTAACCCTGGAACGACTGAGAATCAAAAGTTGCTTATAAGAAAACATTTTTAATTGATAAAAAAGTCTTTCAAGGCTACAAGCTCTCGCACCGACTTTCGTCAAATAATTAGGTTCCTTTTTTTTTTCTTTGAACAAGATGAGAACGAGAAACGAAAAAGAGCGTCATGTCACAATGCGTTTTAGCAGTCTGCGGCTCTAACGGTGCCTAGGTCGCTTATTTTTGCACAAAACTATCACTATCCGTGTAATTTTTTTGGGTCAACCTGTCACTCGTTTGACACTGACCTTGGCAGTAATGAACGCAGAAAGAAACTGCTACGCGAAATTAAGGCACGTGAAACATGTCAGCTGTCTATCAACGAGTTCGCACGAAAGCCTACTCTATTTTGCTCAGGTAGCTTCTCGGAAAATATCTTTCTCGGTATCATATTTCAAAGATGGGTCACAATTTGCTCGAATGGTCGGAAAACGAGTTCTTTTCTTTTTTACAACAGCGTATTACACACGATAACGTATAAAAAGCATAGTTTTACGGATAATTAAATTATCTATTTTATATTTAACTTGAAGGAAAGGAAGTAAATGATTTCAACTCACGTTTCAAAGTTTAATGGTATATTTCAATAACATGCAGAGTTTACATCAAGGGTGAGTTATGCAACGTCAACTCGATAGAGAGCGTACAACTCTTTTTTTTTTGTTTTTTTTTTTCTTTTTCATTGGCATTTCATTGTCATGGAAAAAGAATAAAACAGAATAGTGATATTGCGGTAACGCTGGCCGAAAGTGGAAAATACAATAAGTTCAGTGGGACGATCAGAACGATCGCCATTCTAGGTACAATACTTATTTGGCAACAATTAACAACAATCGAGATCAAAGATATCGCCCACGTGACTCTCCTGGCCCCGGTGGGCCGTCCAAAACGATTTCGGTGCAACAAGTTCCATTTCGTGAGCATTGATCCCAGGGCATGCGAGATTTTCCAAGGTTTTAAAAGATGGAATTTCACGACGTATTGATAGGACGTAGTACAGAAGATAATTCGCGACGAAGTTAGAGAGGTCGGCTTTCCTTTCGGTCGCGCAATACGAGGTGTCCCGTCGCTGGCGCAAGCGACTGGCAGTAAGGGTACTAAGATTAAGAATGCGCGGAGTGTCACTGAAACGTCTGATAGTTATCCGGTAAACAACAACTGTCGGGATTTTTTTTTTTGGACGACTTTGAATCACTTGGAGCCTATCTTCGAGATTACTTTAACATTTCGTACTTAGCTATTTAATTTAGTCGAGGAGTGGCACGCCGCGGTCCTTCCGCGACCGACGGTCGGTCGTCGGCAACGAACACGCGGCGTCCGATAATAAAAAATTTCATTTAATTCGTTTTCGAAACGGGTAAAGACGCGCGAACGCACGAGGTACGAAACTTCTACGAGTGTAAAGGCGCAATAATGCTAGGTGGTAATTGTAATTCGGTGGGACGATAGACGAAAAATACGCGCGCTCTTCGAGGAACGTCTTCCGCGAGAGCAGAGCTAAAGTGTTCGTCGAGGGTGACGAGAAACGTTTGATTTCGTCAAACGGCGACGAGTTTTCTTTTTTTCTTTTTTCTTCTTTTTCTTCCGTCTCTTCCTCCGAATGTTTTGTGTCTTGAATTCTAAAGACCACCATTTTACTGAACCCACGAGGCAGGCACCCAAAGCGGCTCAGACTCCACTCGATGAATCGCGTTGACTAGCTGCTCAAACGCCATAGAAAGATCAGCGTTCACAATCACCTCGTCGAAGAGATGAGAGTACAGGAACTCTATCCTTTCCGCGCTGTGCAGGATTTCGGTGAATTCTTCGTCCTGAAATAGAAACTCGATGATAAAATTCAGCTTGTACTTTTAAATTCGGAAAAAGACTCGACTCGCGACAATGATTCTAGGCCATTACGTGAATAAAAAGTTTTCAATTTACCGTGAAACCGCGAGAGTTGTTCTCATCAAAGGTAGATCTTGCTCGAGCCTCATTTCTAGTTTCCTTCAGCACTTCAAACGTCGGCGGTTTAATGTATATAATATACGGCCTCAATTGCGGTGTTCTTAACATCTTGAGGGCTTGATAGTGCGGGTTCAGGAGACACACGTATCCGGCGTTTACAAGTGAGCTGACGCTTTCAGAATTGGTGCCGTATAAATTTCCTTTGTACTCGCCGTACTCGATAAACTTTCCAGCCTCGAGATCCTCCTCCATTTTCTCGCGGCTCACGAAATGATACTCCTTGCCGTTTATTTCGCCTGGTCGCGGCGGCCTAGACGTATCTGAAAAAAAAAAATTCGTTTATTACTATATTATATATATACTATATACAATATATTACTATATTACTATAATAAATATTAGACAGATCAATTAATTAATTATTCTTCTATACTATTATTTTTCTTTGAGCTTAAACTCTTTGTCTTGATTAATCAGCTTCGTAGCCTCTGTAAACTTACAGGGAACTGGAGTCTTGTATTTTTCACTGTCGGTTGCCATAAGCCTCCTCTTCAGCTCGTTCCTACCAACCCCCGGTGGCCCGATAAGAACCACCGGCCGGTACAGACCCGGCCTGGGGTAGAGTTTCGCGACCTCTTCGTAGGTCGGTACTTCTTCCCGATCAAAGTCGTCGTTCTCTGCAGCGTCATACATGATTTTTTTAGTTTTAATTCCCTGCAAGTTGCACTTTGTAGGCGAGGCGTGCAAAGAGGTACTGGGACGGGGGCACAATGCGGGCAAAGGCACTGGAACAGAACACAAGCCTAACCGACGGTTAGGTCGTCAGGCCATTCGTTTGTTAAGAAAAGCGCAGCCAAGATTACAGAGATAATCAGGCAACCACCTCGGACCACTAATAAATCGCGCACACGAAACCGATCGTAAATTATGCTTGAGGTGATCACTAATAATGAACGATTTATTATGCAGCGTCGCTACTTCTGCGCTAATATTTCCAACGCCAAGCTTTCTATTAACAACAGCTTTGAAACAGAGAATTCTCGGAGCATATTTGCATTTCGTGCATTTCGTTCATTTGAATATACTTTTTAATAGATTAAATTAATTTTATCAAAAATATTAAATGCAAATTTCTATCAATATACTCCGAGAATTCACTTTGGTAACTTTAATAATGCGGATTTCGTGCAACATTGATCATAACATAATCGGACATAATTTTCATTATACTGTCACTAAAAGATTCGAAAGATCAGTTTTGGGTGGGAAATAATTGAGATAAAATCAAAACAGGCAATAATAATTAAGATAATCGAAAAATTAAAAGAACGAGAAAACGTGAAAAGTTATCTGCCGCTATAATAATCTATGAACATTAATAATGTAAGAAACACTCAATGACGTTATGACTCGACGAGATAATTGCGAAACGATATTAGAACAAGCGAGTATTTAATTAAATCAGCAATCCCGTTTACGTACTTATATTGTCTTCGTCTGACTTTTCTTTATCCTTCTCTTTCTCCTTTCTCTCGAGGAGAATTCTACGTTCTTGAAGAGCTCTGCTGGGAATCAAACCTGCTCTCATATTTCGATCGCCCTCTCGCCTAGCTTGCCACCTATAATTATTAAAAAAAAAAAAGATTAATTACTATAATTTGCTGCAAGTACGAATTACGTACAATTGCTAATTTTAAATTGTCCTCACCAGTAGGCGTCATCTTGACTGACGATATGCAGGACATCACCCTTAACAAAATCCAATCCGGCTTCCCTACAGGGAATATAAGGGTCATCGCCTGCCACATACGAAAAGTGTGCTCGCACGCGAACCTAAATAATTACAAAATATATTTAATTTTACATTATAAAATTCTTAATTGCAATTACAACTATCGGATTTTACCTTGCTCTCTCTGACTCCACTTTTGCTATCCGCGGGCACTATTTTAAAAGTGATTGTCCCTTCTGAGTTTTGCTGAAAGAAAATCAAAAAAAGATTAATAAATGACGATATTTCTTTTGTATAAAAAAAATTAGAAAAAAATGAATTAAATCAAAGCTTCTACACTGTAAGTGATTACACTTTACATACCAAAATTTGTAGGACGAAGCTAGGTGTCTTTCCCTCGACGCTGATACCGTTGACTTCGCAAACTTCGTCGCCGACGTGGATGAGACCGGATCGGTCGGCCGCGCCGCCGTGCATTATTCGCGCAATCACGATCTTGCCGGTTTCTTCGCAGGTTTTTATAGTCGCCCCCTAATGTCAAGGTGTAAAGTCTAATATTGTTAATGCACCTCGTGCGAGAACGCATACTAGGGAGCGTCTTTTTTTTTTTTCTCATAAAAAAAAAGAAAAGGGACAAAATTAAAGAGATCTCGTTGAAAAGCAAACGTAAAATGCAACATTAAAATTGGTGCTCGACAATTTCCATGCCACGATTGTTTAAGTCGTGCACAAAAATAGACGAACGTGTCGATAACATGAACGTCCAAAAAGTATAACAAAGGCATGTAAAACGTTTGATTTTTCAATGATTCAATTACCAGCGGCGAGTTTTTAAAATTTCTTTTGGAACTTCATGTTGCTCAGAGTGCTTTCTCCTAATTTCAGTTTCTCGAAACGAACAGAAATAGATATTTCAAATAATTTGCAAAATAATTGAAACAAAAGATTAATTGCGTCTCGAGAAATATATATCATAAAATGTAGTTACCCGTAATGTCATTTAATTTGGTGATTGGTTGAAGAAAAAAGTATTAAAATACCGCAAATAATGGTGGAACATATTTTTCGCGTAAGTTTTATGTGCCTAAATTTTTCTTAAGAATATCTAGTCCAAAAGTAATTATCTCTTTAAGTTTTAAGCTAACGATTCAAGGGGTAACTCCACTTCACGTACTTAAAATACAGTCATGCGGGACAATAACAACAAATACAGTGATACAATAGATTTTATTTATAAAGCAAAAACATAAAAAGAACAACTCAAACGAAACGTATGCAATAGACGCAACAGAGGCGAACAGCAAACTTAGCAAACTTTTAGCAAGGAAGGGATGGATATTTGCCCAAACGTTTTATTTACAGATGAATTTATATCCTGAAATCGCAGTACGATGACGGGGGAAAAAATTGACTAGAAATCTATGTTGAAGCGAGGATTGACCCGGTTTAATTCCAATTAATCTTAATCTGAATCTGATCTTAATTGATCTGAATTAATGAAAATTTCTCGCCCGCACAATTTCTGTGGTCTTGCCAGCTGACAGCGACGGAAATTGCGCGCGGCAGAACTCTACCGGTCTCGATCCCGATGCTAAAGTGAGCGGCGAAAACGAAAAGAATGATGATTGAGGTACAGGGCAGTTTCGTACGACGTAAAGTCAGGTGTTCATCATAGGTGCTCAGCACATGTTCTATGGCATTCAGGCGACTTACCACGATCGGTTCAACGCCGCCGTCGCCCTTCGAAGCAAGTTTGACGATGAAAGAAACACGTGATTACTTAGTTACTTTTTCCTTCGCACACTCGTGAGTCTACTCGTTAGTCTCTCTCTCTCTCTCTCTCTTTTCTTTCTCTCAGAGAATTTTCCTCACAATATCCAAATTACAAAACTACGCAGATACGTGACTCGCCTGCCTACGCCGATACTTAGGAGCGTTTTTCGCGTCTCATGCAAGTCGACGCGAAATGTACAACCATGTGTTGGCGGATAAAACGAATTCCCAACGCTCTGGCAAAAAAAAGTAATCTACCTTCGACTGTTCCCCTCATCCCCGTTCTTCAAAACGTAAACGCGTACACTCGAAACGCTACTACTTAATTGACAATTAAGCTGTCTCTCCTTTTTACGCTTTTGCTCACACTCTTGAGTTAATCGAGTCAAAAACGCTCAGAAAGACACCGTTATTGCAAATTCAGACTCAACGAACGATCTGACGTACCAGGGGCTCGTTTGATTTCACCAACTGGACAATCTTCACCGTCTCCTCGTCCTCGTCCACTTCCAACGGGATGTCAGGTAGCCTTGGGTAGTAATCTTTTTGCGCCACCGCGTCGTGAGCGCACAGGAGACCCTTTAATGTGAAGAAAATTCTTTAAATACATACTCTAAGAATTTGACTTTTTAGTATTTAATAAATTAGAAGAAAAAAAAAAGAAAATTAATATTTGAAGAAAAAATTTAAAAAATTAAAAATGCTTGCAAGAAGCTGCACATTTTTATTTCTTTGCGTCAGGGGACACCTGTAAAACTATTATTACCTCTGAAAAAGTTAGTTAAGCGTGTAGTTAGGTATCTATACAAAATTATATTTATTATTATCGTTTGTTACCTGGATGTGCGGCTTTTGCAGCAAGTGGAATAGTTCCTTGCAGTCAGACGAGACGTGCGTTTTAGTTGATAGTAGATCAAGAACCTCGATGTCGATGTCCATCGAGTTTGACAGCACGGGAAAGAATTTGTCATCTTTAACATTACTTAGGATCTTGTTGTGAACATTCACCAGGGCGTTTAGTTCCTTAGACTGCAACAGCTCGCTAAGAAATCCGAATTCCTCCTCGGTGCAGCTAGGGATTTCCGACTTGTTCTCTTGCAACGAGTTCAGCAGCTTAGATAACGCTAAAATAAAAGAACAAGTGAGATTCGTGATCTTTAACGTGATAGAACTTTAATTCGACGAGCAAAGTTATTTATTACGTAAATTGAGATTGATAAACTTTGAAAAACATTCGTCCCTTTTTATTTGCTCAATTTTAATCGCTTGCTTTTATTTTACGTTTTGCTTTACGTAAGCTTTAGTATGAAATACAACTCGCGTTATTAAAATCGAATAGAATTGAAATAAAATTTTCTCTCCCTTCACGTAATTCCGTAATTATTTTAATTCAAAGACAAGGGTTTCTCGTAGCATTCAGGCGCGGATCGAAGCCATCGATATCAGATTCATTTTTCAACGAGGATTATTCATTCGAGGCCTCTTCCGTTCAACGTATCGTAGCACGCGGAAACGTGCGATTGGAATATTACGTAGCAAGCGCGATGCCCGTCAGAAGATCTCGTTATTACTCGCACAGTCGTGTTTATTTACTCTCACTCGGGTTTACCCTCTTTTCTATATTTATAACGTACAACACTCACGCCCGACGTTTTATTAATACGTCTTTGAAGAGAGTATTCAGCCACGTATCGCGTATCGCATCTCGCAACTTGCTCCAATAACTCTTCTTTTTTTTTTCTCTCTCTCTCTCTCTCTTTCGCTGCGGAAACAACGGACAGGCGTTATCGACACGTCGCCACAATAGTCGCTCTCGCTGTTCAGGACCTCGTTATCTCGCAGGAGTCTCCCGACGTACCGTATGCGAAAACACGTGAAAACCCTTCGGATTCGATTCCGAACGCGATCTCCGTTCCGTCGAACTTACCGGGATCCCAGTTAACGTTATCCATGACGACCACCGCTGTCATATTTCGCCCCAAGGTATCCCGGTTAGGCGTGTTCCCACGCTCCCGAGGACGACGTGGGCGTCGCGACGCTCGGCGTCCGTTTGAGCGACGGGGTATCAGAGACGGCGGTAGCGGGATCCGGGTCGGCGTATTTCCGTCGGGGTCGTACGATGCGCCGTCGCTGCCGCGTCGACGGCCTTACCGCCGGCGATGCTGTTCCGCTGCTGCTGCTTCCTCGCGTCGACGTGTCGCGTTCGCGCCGTCTGGAGTATCGTTATCATAGCGAGAATAATCCGTTACGTAAGCGGCCTGTCACTCGACACGGGGTAGGATGACCGCCACCGGATTGGCCTGCAGTCCCTGCCCCGTGCGACTCCTCGGCATGCCACGGATTTCTTTCTTCTCCGCACGGCTTTCCCCCTTTTCCCCTCGGTCTACCTCGGCTCTTTCGCTCCTCGTATTCTTCCCTCCGCGGGCTCGACTCGCGGTCGCCGAGCACGTCGCTCCCGGACGACCTTCTCGTGGACGAGCGGACTCGGCGGTCCGGCACTAATGCACTTCCCTACGCGCCTCGCGCGCCCCTCGTGTTTTTCCGACGCGGCACTATCGGTGCCATGTTGAAAGGCGCCTACGAACAATGCTCTCCGCGCACCCTTCGGCCACCGCTTCGCATTCGACTCGGCCACCTCGCTCCGTCTCGCTTCATCCCGCCGCTTTGCGCACGACGCGAAAGGAGACGGGCAATTCACGTCGAAACTCGACCCTATCTGCGTGCTCGCGCCAGAGACGACGAATCACACGCCAGGCACATGGACACTTGATAACCGTACGTTCGTATGTCCGCTTTTCAGACCCATTTTTTTTTTACTGCTTCCGACGGTTCGAGCGTAACTTTTAAGTGATAAACGTACGCCCGGAGGACCGATTCAATTCCGTTTAGCGTCTTTACAATAAACGAGTAATATTAAATGTTTTCAACGCGTGATATTTGTGTAAACGATACCGTCTTTTTATCGTATTTATTATTTGAAAAATCGAGCGGGTCTCCTAAGACTTGGAAAATCCTGGTGCAATCTCTTTGCTAGATAACGATTTAATTGTTTAATACTTAATTGAAGCTTTTTGCTCTTATTAATACGGCACATCAGCTGTCGTATCGGGTACGTGGCGCCATCCGTCGGCGACTCGCTTAGTTGCGTCAACGCCAACGGTGAACGTTAACAATCAATATTACGTTGTGTCAATTTAATTGACGAATAAATTTAATTATGTATGTAATTACGTGCGATTATGTCGGGCTTATTACGTCGGCGAAGGTTGAAGTCCACCGAGGTATGATTTTTTATCTATATTTTTCTATTCTTTACTCGAGAGCCGCTTCTCGCCATATGACGAGTCCCAAGGTTTGGCAATGCTATTTTTTTTCGTTTTATGAATGAAAATGTGGAAAAGGCCGCGCGATGTTCGATCCGTTGGACGAGCACGGTTTTCGGGAATCGTGGATCTGGCGCGCTAATTGCGCCGACGGTGAAAATCGCGCGTAACGCCTCGCTCGATCTCGCGAAGCAGACGCGACGAGGGGGTTAGGAGGGGAAGATAGGTGCGAGCCGTGTTTCCTCACCGCGCCGCGCTCCGCCCCGCGGCATCGCGACGACGGCGGCGCTCCGCGTCGCGGCGCCACCGTCGGTCGATGTGCATGCAGTTGTCTGTCGCGAAACGTCTCGCCGCACGCCTCCCACGGGGTGCCGTGCTTTCCCGTTTTGATTTCCCGCGGAGTTTCCGCGCGACGTACGGCGTCGCGCCGCAGCCCACAGCCCCGCGGACCTTCGCCGGTACCCTCGAGTTTCGGTAAGCCCGCCGGTTTCTCTCTGCTCACCGCCCCGCGTGCCCATTCCTTGACATGGCGTGCGCTTGACATACACGCGCGGGCAGCGCGCGTGCCGATTTTCGCGACGGTCCCTCGACCACGGCGCGCCGTCCGTTCGCCCGACGGCACCGCGCCGCCGGCCGGGCGACGCTCGTCGTCGCCGTCCGCGCCGGCCGACTCGCCGAGATCGGAAGAATCGCGGCGACCCATCGACGGAGCACGTCGCGGCGACCGGACAATCCACAAGTGGTTGCGCCGCGACGCGCGCGCGTGCGCACGGAAAGTGTGGGTGCGTGTGCGAACGAGCGGAGGAATGTGTGCGTGCGCGTGTGTGTATGAGAGCGCGCGTTCAGCGACGGCGACGACGAAACGTCACGCCGCGCCGCGACGCGACGCGACGCGACGTTCCCGAGAGAATCGGTCGCCAGCAGGGCCGCATTCAGTTTCTGTAACTCGCGAGTCGCCGGTACTCTCGGTTAGTCTCTGCGCGGTGAAAACCTAACGCCGATTATGCTTGTTTTGATCTCGTAAACACGTCGCGCTTGAAGAAATCGTCGCGCTGCTTTTTTCTTTCTTTCTTTCTTTTTCTTTTTTCTTTCTCCGTCGAAATAATCTACGCGGTGAAGAAACAAACGGCCGGCCAATGTAGTCCGAATTTATTTATTTAATTCTTTTTTTTTTCGAGTACTTTGATTTAATTAAAATAAACTGTCAATTTGTTTCAAGCGTATCAAAGTTTCGAGCGGCATACATCGTCTTTCTCTTACAGCAATTGTTCCTTCTAATTTTCTATGACAATTCTGTATGCATTTGCAAATAAATTGTATGCATCCCGACGACCGATAAAGCGTAGTTAATTACTCGTAACATTCCCCGCAAATTTCCTGCATTTTTATTTATGACCGTTCTGTTTCCATTGTTACAGACGCCTCCCCGCAAACTTTCACACATCCCAATTCTTTTTTTATTCATCGTTTTGGTAAGCCTGATATATTTTATTTTTCTTCCTTTATTATAATTATTTTTCTTTGTTTAAAAATGTTTAAAGTATATATATGTATCTTTAAAATACTATGTACATTTAATTGTCGCTACTCGATAATAATTTTTCAGTTTGATTCACTTTGTGCTCGTACTTTGTTGTAAACTTGAAAATTGCAAGGTATGACTTTTTAAATTGTCAGTCTTGCATATATGTTTCGCAATTCTCTCCGATTACCTTTTTTTTGTACGTTTAAACGTGTCGTTATCTCTTGCATTTTATATCGTTGAAAATAGCGTAATCGATCGCAGTAGGGTTTGATCATCTGCGTTATCGCGCAACGCCGGGATGAGATGCAGCTCGTGTTGCAGCTGAAAGATGTCGCCATCAGTTCCGCGTTAACGTGCACAGCGTTTCTGCTTTCGCGTTGAAAATTTAATACGTTAAAAAAAAAAATCAGAATGCCTTATAATTAGACAAGAATTAATTCGGCAACGATATAATAGATCTATTAACAATTTCAAATAATAATAAAAAAAAGAGAAAGATGTTATTTATCTGTCGCAAAAGTTGTAATAATATCACCGCAGAGACTCGGCCCGAATCGATAAGAATAATCGCAGACTTTTATGATATTGATAGAATAAATTTTAAGTTACTCGATATTATAGATTGACCGAAGTTTTTCCATGACGAGCGATAATATTAAATTTGCAAAGCGCGTTACCGCCGGCGGCCGCGCGCGCGGCACCGGCGGTATCGAAAGAGAGATGACACTTTCAAACGTACGGCAAATCAAATTTATACGCAAAACACGACTCATTGTTAAAAATGCGCCGTCCGTTTCCGGCGTTGCTATAGAAAATATCGCGATATTAAAATCCAAACAAAAATATCGACGTTCGCCGACCGTACGGGAAACCGGAGTTGATTCGTACGTCGTGAATAAAGGGTGCGCATTCCGCCGTGCCCTTCTATCCTTCCACCGGAGAACGGACGACGGACGAAAAATAAAGCTCCGCGACGCGGTGAAAAATTAAATCGCGTTTACACGGTGTCGCGTTATTTCATCGCGGATGAGCACAAGGAGGGTTGGGTGGGAGGGGGCGGGCGGGCGAGTATCGAGATCCGGGCAAACATTTTTGGCGTCCTTTCAGGCGAATTAGCGGAAACGGCCGCGCACTTTTTTTCACCCGCGTCCGTCGTCGGGAATATTTCACGAAAATTTTTCCACCGCGGAAGACAGTCCCGAGCGACCGTCGAACATTTCGCTCGCGAGACACAACGCGGGGTGGACAAGCGAGGCACGCGAGGGGGTTGGGCGCGTGTCAGGCGAGTGTTTTACTAGCCTTAATTTCGTGTGCTTTCGTAGCCAATATGTCGGGGCAGTAAATTCCAAACTTTCCGCTTGGCTTCGCGTTTCGGCATTGCGCGTTTTTGCGATCGCGGTTTTAACGACCCTCCCCCTCCTCATTGCCCACCCGCGCCTCCCCCCTCCCTCCCTCTTTCGACTGGCGGAGGTCCGAGGAAAAGCTGCCGGATATTAATTTTGTAAATAACGAACTTCCGGCGTCGACGAGAAACTTTACGCGGCCCCCTCGTTCCCCCCTTCCGTCGTTCCATCCCCCTCGCGAGCCACTAGTTTTCTCTTACCGGGGAGGAGAGGGTTTCGCCGTATCGTTATAACTGCGAGAGCGTATCTCACTGCCGAGCCACGGAAATTTTTCCTCAGCGCAGACCGGGCGAGGCGGCACTTGCAAAACAATTACGAATCGTCGCTATTTCCTTCCGCCATTGTGCGGCCGGGGCCCGTGAAAGGAGGGCCGAACTTTGAAATTCATTGCGCACCATTGTACGCCGCCGCCCTTATTTCGGGACGAGAGGGTGAGAGGAGAGAGGCGCGTACGACGCACTAAAAATGAATAAGACAGTGCGATTAAATATTCGCCGAGTGCCGGTACAAAAATTCACGTTGGTTCCGCGCGCACATACACAGACCAGAGTTCGTAGAGAAAGAACGCAGCAGAGGGGGGCGAAGGGGGGTAGGTAGAGAAAAGAGTGTAAAAGAGAGAGAGGAAGAGAAAGAGAGAGAGAGCGAGAGAGCCGTGAATCGATTGAACCAACATAAACGCGGTGGAGGACTAATAAAAAAAAAACAGTAATTTACTTACTAAAACATAAAGCCACGTCCGTGGCCGGCGAAGGAAGGCAAACACATTAAACATTTAGAGGGCATAATAACCCGCGGCATACGTAATACGGCTGGCGCCCTTTTCACCGATAGCCATGAATAATGTACACACGCCAAGGTATGACGTAGGCTCGCGCGCTAGACTTGTGTATTTCACGGCGAGGTAGATCGACCGACCGGGCTATTTCCAATAACCGGCACCGCTATCGCGCTATCGTGCTCGCGTCGGCGAGCGTAAGACCAGCGCGAGAAGGCAAAAGGGCCCTTCTCCCCCCCGGAGTCCCTTTGTGCGCCACTTCCGTCGATTGTCGTTCGATGCTTGTCAACGCTCGCGCCACTTTGCCCTATCTGTTTTACGCGAGTTAGCTCTCGAAATAGAGTTATCAGAGGGACCGTTGAACAAGAGGGTCGTGGGGAACAAAATGTGTCTCGAGCTAAAAACTCAAATGACTTACTTTCACGTGGAATTCACCCCCGTTTATTCCACCGAGCCGAAGGGGACACGTTCGAAAAAATATCGTGGGCGATAGGTAATTTGTATCGAGGTAGTAAAAATTCGAGATTCGGCGTTCTCGACGAGAGAATCGCAACATTAAATCAAGTGCGCGAGACGGTAATTAATTATTTTTTTCAACATCAAATATTTAATAGAAACGCACACGTGCGTGTCTTTCTTGTTGAATGCCTTCTTGTCGAAATTTAATCTCTATAACATCATAATCTAATTTTTTTCAATTTAATTATTTTGTAAAAATAGATTTTACGTTTTCTCGCGTCGAACAACAAGTTCGATCCTGTCAAGTATTGGAATAAGACTTTAGAAAAAAGCCCTGAACTCGCGGGTGCGAACGTGCAGGTTGAAGTAATCGGTTAACACCGAGCTCGCGAGATGCGCACCGGTGATTAGCGGCGCGCGAGTTTGTCGCGAATTACTGGGCGCGGATTACCGGTGGGGGTTGCGGCGATTTGTACGTCATATCGGCCGCAACGTATGCGCGCGACAATGGCAAAGTAATGAAGTTCACATTCCAGGCTATCTGGAGCGTAGAATGACAAAACAATAAATCGCTTATCGCCGTCGTGGTCGGTGCTCGCGTGCCGTCTCCGCCTCGCCGTCGGTTGTTCCTCGTCGCGACGTAAAGCGTTAATTCACATAGACGCAACACGTCGCGATAAGAGTTTCGCCGTTGTTCAAAGCCTCACGAGCGTAAATCCCCCCCGGGACGTGCGATCTGCACGAAAATTAAATTTCACGCGGCTTATATACGCGTACTGTACGGGATACGTAAATTTTCTAACAGAAATCTTGGCGAAAATCAACGGGGCTCTCAATTAATTTTTATTAAATATGATCTTACGATTTTAAAATAATTCAACATCTGGTTGTCTAAGTATATAGATTGAAGTTCTGTCCGAAAACGTTATTTTGCTCTCGTCTAAATTGAGTCGGAACACAAACGACTCGTTTTATTTCTACATTGCGGCGGCAATGTAGAGAGCATTGTGAGCTCGATGGGATTAATGCAGATCGCAGTCTCGGGTGAACCGCGTGAAGAACGAAGAAGGGTTTTACCGTAATGCTTGATACGTTGGTCCTTCGCGTTATTTATCACGTGATCGCATTATTATAAGTCGTCCGTCTTACTTGGGACCTCAGTTTTTACCGATCGCAATTATATTTTCACCATCACAGCCGCTGCTCTACGCGCGACTGAAACTGGCGCCTTTATATTCTTATCCGTGAAACGATCCTTTATATAAAAAATTTACGATTACACTTATTAAAAAGAGAGCCGAACTCGAATCACAGTCGATTCATGGACGATTTAATTAGACGCGATAATTTTCTTATTTGCGTAAAAGCGCGGAGAAGCCGCGACATGTCAAACTGAAATATATAATATAATAGTTATAACTGTCGCGTAATATTGATGAACGTTATAGAGTTTCCAGAATTATAGCCAATCGATAGGTCTAAGAGTTAATTTAATCAGGGCCAATGATTTTCTTATTTCTATAGAAGCGTGGAGGAATTCATGTCACGCTCAAGTACGTAAAATAATCACGTCTATCAGGAAAAAAAAAAACCCTAACAAAAGTGGAGCTTCTAAAATTGTAGCCGCGACCGGCGACGAGCGGTTTAATCAGGAGCGATGATTTTCTCATTCGCGAGGTAATCGACATGTAACGTTGAAATTTACATAATAGTTATATACAGGGTGTCTATGGATGCCTCGGTCAATTAGGAATTGATCTTTCCTCAGGGAAATGAACTAATCCGGAGAATCCGAGACATCCTTGAGATATTACAGAATTCTGGCCATGCAAAATTTACAAAACCATCGTCGCCCGGCTGATGATTTAATTACGACGGTAATGAATCATTACGCCTGCCGGCGGGTAGCGCGATTGAATTTAATTTACCGAATTCGCAGAGAGAACTTTGAGATGCTTTAAGATTTCCGCGTAATTAAGGATATTTTATTTCCTCGCGAGCCGTTCGTCATTTCTGCGCGAAGACAAACGCGTGAAAAACAGCTCGCGATGTTTCCGGCGGCGGACAATACGAACGGAATTCTTCGGACGTTCAACAAATGCGGCCGGGGGCCGGCGTGTATTATTCAAAATCATTGTGAGTACCGACGCTGTTGATAAAATATACCGTGGCGCGGCTCGTGGAAACAGGCCGCGATAAGGATAACTAAGGAAACGAATGGGAGGCTCGCGCGAGGCCGATAAGAACCGCGTGATTTAATCCGGAACGAGTTTACCGTTCGTGAAATGAAATAAAAAAAAAAAAAAAAAAAAAAAAAAGAAAAAAACCATAAAGGGGAGAAAAGAAAAGAAACGCGGCCGCACGTAAATGAATTGCAAATGGCAGCGAATGCTCGTTTGCGGACGCTGTAATTATGTGCATCGAAGGCAACGTTTGTAGAGTCGATTCGCGAATTTTTAAATCACCCGTCGCGAAACGTCGCACGCGGTTGTCGAAATTTCCACTCTGGCATCTAATAATAAATATTGAAATAAAAGATACGCGCGTATCTGGGGGGGGGAAAAAATGAACGCGTCGACTGTAAAATTTGCGTGAGTCCGGCGTGCCTTGTGCAGCGACTACAACTATAAAATTGACGGGGCAATCTCGCAAATTTCTCTCGAATACCAATAGTTTACACCGTCATTATTCGCCGCTAATTGTATTTTCCGGATAATCCGGATTTGCACTGATTGACATTAGAGTTGGAGTATAAATTTACCGAAAAAGCCAGGGAATATCATTGCCGGTCGCGTACTCGGGCGATCATTTTGACACGCTCTCCTATATATACATTTTGCCCCGTGGTGTCGTCGCCGAAAACGTCGCGCCCTGGGCGCCGGTTGACGAAGGGGCACCCGGTCGGGCAGACCCGGATTCCGAAAAGCGGGCCAGAACGAGAACGAGCGTGGTGCCCGATAAATCGCCGTCCTCGTCCTAGGGTTTGAGGGGGAGGGACCGCGAGGGGAGGATTAGGGGGAGCAGGCGGATATCGCCATAAAGGCCAGCTCAAAAGTCAATCAAGCGGGCCGAATTACGTCGAAAAGCGCGGCGGGGCGCTCCCGCGCGCTCGCGAGCACCGATATACAACAAAATGAAAGCTATCAGAGGTGACAATCCGCGGACGACAAATCAGCGTGTATATTTAATGCCCGTGGTGCCACCCCCGCTCCCGGAAAAGCCCCTGACGCCCGACGTGGTACAGTTTTCTCTCTCTTTCCCTCCCGCCCTCTGTCCTTTCGCATCGGCATGCTTCTCCTCTATTTATCTGTCTATCTGGTCGTCTCTCTTTCTCTCTCTCCTTCTCTCGCTTGCGCTCTTTCTCTCTCGCTCTCTCCTGCACCGCGTTGCTCTCATCGACCCTCTCGACCCCCTTCTGCCACCCCTGCGCTCTCGCTCCCACGTCATCACGTTGTTGCTCTCGGATATGTCACTATGCTACCGACATAACCAACCCGCGCTCTTCTCCCTTTGCACCTCTTCTCGCACGCTCGCTCGTTCGGTCGCCCACTTCCCCGCGCTTCCGCGCCGTGTTATTTGCAACGTGTCGCACGCCCGCGCATCCCCGCGATCTAGCGCAATCAGTGCTATTATATTAATATTTATGCCGGCCCCCTTTCTCCCCCGCGCTCTGTCGCCTCGTCACATTCTCTCGCTCTTGGCTATCGGCGATGCTTCTCGCGGCGGAAAAGCCAATCGAAAACAAATCCACTGAACACCTATTCCCTTAAATTGCTCGACACTTCCGCTCGTTGATCCTCGGCAGATCGAAGAATATATCGACGAAGCCGAGGAATAAATCAAGGATAAAAGAGAAATAATAATATGTTTCCGTTGCACCCGGTTATTATCTGCCGATTAAACTCGATTATTATTAAAATATATTGCAGCCAATAATTTTAAAGAATGATAAAAATACGTAACATTAATTAATTTTTTTTTCTTTTTAATGAATTATGTATGAAGTCTTTTATTCTTAATGAGAAAATTGTTTAATGCATCGACTTGTAGATGGAACTCGTTGGTGTTTTTATACATTTTAGTTTTGTAATAGTATTTTTGAACATAGACATATATATATTATATATATACGAATGGAAAACGAGAGCGCGATATTGTGACATTATATCAGTCTATAGATATGCAATATTATTGCAATTATAATCCTGCAACACCGGTGTAATATTGCCATATGAATGTACGTCACGGCATAAGATCATATAATATCATAGTGGCATGCAGGCAATAACAATTATCCGAGAATACTAATTAAAATTATTGAAATTTATTGAAATTACCGTGTTACCGTGCGACATAAGAAACGTTCATGCGGCACAAAGCACTCGTATTAGCTTGCGACATTACTTAAAATTACCAGGTTGCGCTCTTGATAGATAGCAGCAATTATACGGGTTGTCCCAGGTTCGCCGTCTGCCCCTTTAATAATAGATTCGTCGAACTTGCAGTCAATGCTCTTGCTGCAAATTTAAACCTTAAGAGAAACAATAAACTTTATATTCTAATATTATATTGATAATTCTCTCTCTCTCTTTCTCTTTCTCTTCTACCCAGTTGTCTCGCAAATACATAGTAACGTGTACATTATTTTTTTTAATATTCGAAACTTAAATTTGATTTATTTCAAACTCAGTTAATGACGTACGCGTATTTCTCCGTTTGCAACAATACCAATCCGTTCACAATTGCAGATGCGAAGTAGGAGATAGCGAATTTAAAACGCGTTATACACGCATGAGGTACTACGGCTAAATGCGATAGCAATATTTAAAACGCTGAAAACAAAATAGCATAATAACTCGGCGGCGATTAGATCATGAAATTGTAAGAGTTTCACAATGACGTTTCACGAGCGAGTAATCTCGCGGGAAAATCAGCTCGGTGGCGACTCGAGCGCGAGATCGAAGATTGAAAATCAGATTGCCTTTACGAGGCACATAATTTTTGTTACGAGCAATTAAATAAAGCAAGACTGATATATTTGGCCGGCCAACAATATTTTATATAATATATTCATTAGCCTTGCTCGGAGACGACCCACTTGCGCCCGTATGTAAATATATGCGCGATAGATTCGATTGTATGTAAATAGTAATAGGAACTCCGGTCCTTTGCATAACACTGGGCGTTAACACACTTCTAGCTTTCCATGCGCGAAGACGATTATTATTTGATTTACATAAAAAGCGAGGACGCGTTTTTCATTGGCGTAGAGAGATTGCCGAGAAGCAAATGAGAGAGAAAGAAAGAGAGAGAGGAAAGGTAAAAGAAAAAAAAAGGCAAAAGGGGTCGCCTTCCAGGCTGTAACGTTGTAATATTATTAACGCTATAACTGTAAAAATAATCAGAAGCATCTACATAATATTCATAAAATTTTGTAATCGTTGATACTGAGATTAAAATCATTTTAATAACGCGACCCTGCCTTACGTATACTTTTAACGCTTAAAAATATTTTTACAAACGAGAATAAACGAGGAAAAAAAAATATGTACATGTATACATATAACAGTGTGCACGATTAGCACAAATATAAAATTATTTTCATAAGATTATATTCTAGTTTACCTTATCGGAAGTGCACGTGTGCAGCTCGGGCATCAAGGGCCCCCTCGAATTATTAGGGCAGGCATTCGATTCTCACGGCTCGATTAATTCGTCGGGAAGGTTTACGAGGTTGGTTTACGCGCGATTACGCATTTCTCGGGCCTCATCGGGTCTCGATCAGCCGCGAAACCGCGACAACTTTCTCACGGAATCAAATTCATCCGAGACACTCAAAGGCGGTATTACTCGGAAGCGGATCCCCGCGTCTGCGCTCCGTAGGGCACCCAAGGGGCTTACGCGATGTCGAGATTCCCCCCCGCTCAATAAAAAAAAAAATTTGCGACCCGCCTGACAGATGTACCACTCGAACACCCCGCGGGCGGGTTTTTTTCTAAATTTCCTATTGGTCAACTAGATCGGGGATAGATATTGTAATCGTCTTTCTTAATTGAGTAATCGCCCTTTATCTCCGGAGTCTGCCGACCACCCCCGGTGCCGCCACCCATTGTGCTTCACCCTCAACGTTAGTGCCGCCGACGTTGCGCGCGCCCCGCTCGATGTAAGCCAGAAACACCCTTCGGCACTTTCCTGACTAATATTTATTGCCGTGCTACGGATACGGTTTGTTTTAGCGATTGCAGATTCGCGCTGTCGCCTCGTTTTTTATTCCCCCCTTCGAGGCAAAATAAAAAGTGAAATAAAAGAAAGGTTTTTTTTTTTTTTGAAAAATCACCGTCACGAGAAGTCGCGGTCTTTCTCCCTTTTTATGAGTATTAATTGTACGTATTTATTTCATTATCTCGCCTGCTTTATTCAACCGTTCTTTAAAGCTGATTAAATTAATTGCTGTGAAATTAATTGCAATCTCAATATTTACGTTACATTAAATTTGACTTTGTTTAAATAATTATGTTAATATTAGCCGTAATATCGATACACGAAAAACTTTAATGTCTTTCACGGCTTGTCAAGTTTTATAATATATCAACGCTATTTCGTCTAACGTTATTTGCTGGAACGTATCTGTCGTACGAAATGCGATTTCGACCGAGTGTGCCTCGACTGTCGAAAGTATAATTTTCGGGACACTTGTTCTCCAATTTGTTCGGGGCTCGTTGACGTTTTGAATGCTGATTTTCGAGGCCCTCTTCCGAAGCGACCCCCAGCCGAGCGAAAATCAGTGCCTACTGCGAATTGCAGGTTAGATTACGACGGGCGGCGACGGGGCAGCCGTCGATCGAAATCGCATTTCCGGAGGTACGAATTGGCTGCCCGGGGTGCCCTGATGCCCGACGCGCCGCGCTCTCGGACCTGCCCAAATTCGATTGGGCACGTTGTTAGAAGGATAACCGTGAATTTCGTGGCACGCGCGCGACATACGCGCCTCGAACAACTCGCGGGGCTCGACGCAATAGAATCTAGAAAGCGGAGCGGTTGCCCCTAATATTAGCGAAAATTTTCAATCGAACGCTCGCGCCGCTATAACACCATTGTCTATTTGCGACGTGTTAATTGCGACATTCAGAATAATACAATCGTACGGTTGTGATAAATCCGCGCCGCTCCAACAATTTCGTCGGGAAATTCTTTGCAAATACTTTTGCTCCTCGGTCTTGCAGTTATTTCGCGCGTGCGAGGTTCTTAATCGAATGTAAACGTTAAAGGAGGATTGTGTTTTCTCGTTGAGACTCTGGCGGATTAAAAAAAAAAATGCGTTTGTACACGACTCGCGGTAGTACTTTAGTCGCGCCACAAGACAAATTGTTCTTATATCTCGGCGAAAGAGCAAAGGGCCGAGGAAGGAGCTTCTCTTCTCGCGTGATCGTCCGAAACCGCTCCAGCGAGACATTCTCGACCCCGAGCCTAACCCGCGAATCTAACTCCGCCGTCTGTGCCGACGAAAAGGAGGGAAAAAGGAGGAAAAAAAAAAAGTTCTCGCGAGGAATGAGGGAGGAGGAGGGCGAGATGGAGTCGCGCGGAAACCGCGAGTGGTCGATCGTGGCCAAACTTTTCTCGCGGAACGTTCGTAACGATCTCTCTCTCTCACGATTTCCCCTTGCAGAGGTGGATCGCCGATCGGCACGCGGTAATTCGTACGTGGTCGTATACGATAAATACGAGACGGAAGAGCGGAGGGGGGGGGAGGAGGATTCGTTCTTCTAGGTGCTCTCACGAGGTGGAAGACGGGTCCTCCTCTCCCTCCGCTCCGCGAGAATCGCGAATCACCGGCATCATCGCCACGGATGATCGGGAACCGATAGCAATGCGGCGGCGTCGAGGCGCAGACCGCGGGCCATAGAATTATGCATTATGCCGAATGCACTCGCTAAGCAGTATGATCGGCTCGAATGGCGCGGCGGCGGCTGCGGGCAGCCGAGGGGGCGACGACGAGCTGGGGGGAGGCCACGATAGGCGGAGGCTCTCGGTGGTAGATGATTCTCGTGATTTCATGATCCGCGATATATCGAGGGAGATTCGGCGGAGGAAGGAGGGGTAACCGGTAACGAGCCGATCGTGACTCGCCGCTTTCGTACGGTAGCTTATTCGCGAGAGTCGTTGCGGCAGCCCGCGCGAGCGGGATCCGTTGTCCCATTGGCGGACCAGCCTTCCTTCAAAGAGCCGCGAGATAGAGAGAGAGATAAAGAGCGGCGAACTGCCACTTTATCGCGGCCACTTATCGGGTCGGTTCACCTCTAAATCGGCCTGGCGATTTAGCCGATTTAGAGACGTGCACGCGCGAGTAAAGACGGCGAGGAGGTAGGATAGGCGGGGAGAACGAAAACCACAGCGTGAAAGTGTAATATTAAGCCAACGTGGTCTTTTGATAGAAACGTTCCCGCGCACTTCGAATTCATAGCCTGTCAATATTCTTCTGATACTTCCTCATTCCTTTTCTTGAAATTAAATTCCCCTAATCACGGGCCTTAATTTAATTAATTAATTAAATTAATAAACGACGCAAAATATAATCTAACGTCAGATTAGAACTAAACTAGAAAAAAAAAATTTAACAGAAAAGGAAAAAAAAAAGAAAAATACAGAAATAATTCTTTTAAAGACGTATTACCCACTCGATTTTTCTGATTTCTCCTCGACGTCGGTATACCTGGCTGCACCGGACACCGTCACGTTTGCTCGTACTTACACAGGCGCGCCCCTACGTTTTCTTTTCTTTCTGTTTACACGCCGCATGGTGTAAACGCGCGAGGCAGGGTCGATCGATGCCGGCAATCGATTGTGATACACGCATAGGGGGACAGAAAGTTGCCCCGCGGTACGACGGAACGAGTCCGATCGGCTGACCGACCGACTGACTGACTGACTGACTGACTAACTGGCCGGGGAAGTTTTCCATCGGATCGATACCGGGCGAGAAAGAACGACGCCAACAATACCGTCAGCGTAAATAAGGATCCTCGACAGAGGATTCGGCGCTGTCAACGGGGGTGATTTCCCGTTAAGCCACGAGATGAGGAGACTCGTTGAGCCTCTGATACCGAGGTAGGCCCACTAATCGTCTACGTCTCTCTAAAAGCTAGATTGCTTTCGACCCGACGCTCGTATATTTCCAGCCGCGGAATAATTTCTCGGGCAACTTAATGTAAATTAATGCATTCGCTGTTCGCAACGACGAATAACATAATATTATACAATCGACGGCACGAAGGCGTTTTATTAGTAGACGCGGGTTTTACTTAACGATCGGTCGCAAGGTACGATTTAGACAAATTAATCGATAATAACGAGCGCCGATATGAGTAATTAGTGTTGGTAATTCGATAACGAAGATAGGTCCACGATCAAAGCACACGGGCACTCGTTCTAATCTCCGTGCGCGACCGACGTTTTAATCATGTCGTCCGATATATAGCGCGGAGGGCATTCGTATTAACCAAACTTCAATCTACGCCCTAACGCCGAATTATCGAATAATATAACGTATTAGCGTGATCCTCGGTCGCGCGGGTATTAATAAATTAATATC
Source organism: Cardiocondyla obscurior (assembly GCF_019399895.1). Classification (NCBI taxonomy): domain Eukaryota; kingdom Metazoa; phylum Arthropoda; class Insecta; order Hymenoptera; family Formicidae; genus Cardiocondyla; species Cardiocondyla obscurior. The sequence goes on along the minus strand of NC_091871.1, from coordinate 3,622,764 downwards.
GAAGGCACAGGGCGCGTTCGCGCTCGCCCTCGTTACGCATTCCTCTCGCTGTGCGATCGAAATTGTAATCTTGTCCGATAAATTGAAGCTCCCGGACCTCTCCCCCGATAGCATTAGCTCTTAGCCTAGCTATCACCATTAATTTTAATTACAAAAGTATCGTAAATTGTAATGAAAAGGAAAGCATAATCTGTGTTTTATTCGCGTGCTGGGTATCGCGATATCGCGGAGCCCTTTTAATGGGCTCCGTAAATATCGTCTAGGGCAGATATACAGAATCAACGTGTGAAAAGAAGATTCGACGATTTCTAAACCGCGCGAACCGTCTCATTCATAAGTTCCACTTCGTGCTTCGCGCTTTGTTTTTTTTTCTTTTTTTTTTTCTTTTTTTTTCCTCCTTTATCGAAGACGTAATTCACAAAGACAAATGATAATGCAAGGTAAAATGTCACGTTATTGTGGCGTGGTACGGGTCATAGATCATCGAATAATGCATTGCATTTTGTCGCTCGGGACTCAATGAATTCATACATACATTGTTAAGCGGACTTATTCCGATCGAGCGCTGATATAACGTAGCAGTGCAGCAAGGTTAAATCTGTCGTGTTTCTTGTCTTGATTATCTTTGCTAATTTCTTCCAAAGATTGAATGCGGGTCGTTAATATTCAACAAAATATGTTTGCCGATTATTCATTCCCTAAGATAATTGTTTCAGAAGTTTTATTGCCGCGTTTGTTTTTTTTTTCCTTGCCTGTTAAAGAACATTTTGTTACTTTATAAATTAAACAATAAAATTAATATGTTAATTTTTATTCGATCGAATATTCCGCCAGTTCTGTTTTAATTACAACGCTAATGTGAAAATCGACTTGAAGCATTATCCAGTTTGTCGGACTTTAGTGCGAACTTAATGAGTCTCGTCAATAACCGCGCGCGTTTCTAGCGTTGTAATAGTCGCATATTAATCAATTTGTCTATAAACCGTTACTAGATGACGAGAGAATAACGTAGCGTCGCGTTATGCTTTATCGGCGATCCGTTAACAAATTAATGCGCCGTGCGATCCACCCCGCTTCTCCGCCCCGTCTCCCGCCGTCCCGGGATCGCCATTCCCCGGTTCCGGTTTAATGAGTCGTCCGGTATACGCATTAAAATCCCTAATTCTTATTCATCCGCCTCCGTGGATCTCCACAATTCGGGATCTCGCAACAAACCGACGATTGTTTCTTCTAGATCGGCCGCGGCTGATGATACGTTACGCAGAGGAGAGGGTTGCAGACCCGGGGCGGGCGGGCGGCGAAACGGAAGAGGAGGGGGGGTGGGAGTAGGAAATCGGATCGCATGTCTACCACGAATCTTTCCGCCATCTTGCGGGAATTCTTTCCATGGCAGCGAGCGACGAGCGGGCGAAAACCGAGCTCTGCGATTACATTCCCTTATAAATATGCAAATATGGCGGCACGGTGCACGGCGTTGGGGAGGCAAAGAGGTCTCCGGGACGATAGCAGAGGAAAGAGAAAGAGGGAAAATGCGAGATTAAAGTAGAGAGACGGAGGGGTCCCTGGGCCTCTTCGTGATAGAAGACGGGCGAGGGCGAGAAGGGAGGGAGAGGCCCCCTTCGACTCTCTTCGCAAAAATGGAGAGTCTCGCGGTAATAATTATTGATTAGGTATTCGTGACCGACTCGAACATTGCTAGAGCCGGTACGGTGCATAAGGCGGGCTAAATGCATTCGGCTCCGATCTCCATCCATTCCTCGTCCTCTTCCCTTTCGCCCCTTGTCTCACTTTCCTCTCTCGCCCTTCCGTTTGTATTCCCCTCTCGCGTATCCGCGCACCCGCGTCCGGTCTTCACGTGCGTGCAACGTTCGTACACGACATTCGCGATGGAGACGTCTTGGGAATTTATCGGTCACCCTCCTCGTAAACGTACGAAATCTCCATTCTACGTAACGCCGCCGTGTTATCGTACGCGAGGATGCTCGCGCGGCGAAAGTTATTGAAGAGAAAAAAGCTTAAAGACAGCATTGGCTGGGCTGGCTACTGAAAGATTCCCCTACTTTTATACGCCGCCGCCGCCGCCGCCAGCTACAAAAAGTTTATTTTCCCGCGTGCGACTCGGCAGACTTCCTCCACAATACGAACGACTGTTAACTTCCCTATATTTCGTTTATGCCGCGCGGGGATGAGATACGGAGAAGAAATCACTTACTCAGAACTTCCCAAGCCGATCGAAATTGTTTCTCGCAAATATGAGCCTTTTTTTTTTATTTTGCATAAACTTGGCGCAATTCATAATCTTCGAATATTAATTATTAAATTATAATTTTGCGATTGATTTGTAGCTCTATAATTCGCCTCTGGCTTTATTATTATTTCGTGCATACGGATAATTACGGCGTTACTTCTGCCGCGAATATAAATATGAGACTTCCGATCTGAGACGTATGTGTTTATCGGGGGATCGACGTCGGGGAATTAGAGAGAGCTATATCAGAATTGGCGGAGATCGGCTACCGCGCGCTGCCCGATAATGCATCGATGCGCCCGGGACGACCCGAAGGTACGAATAATAAAATCGGCCGAGCAAAGACTGGTAGCCGGATTCCAGGCGGGCCCTTATCTGTACCCCAGAATTATCAAAATTACCGACGCGGTATAAGGGCAAGGAGGCGCGCATACGGCGCATTATGATCGGGCGTGTTTCTGCGCGAAATCATCCTCCTTCCTAGAATCAAAAGTGCGCGCGGGTTCGATACGCTTCGCGTGATTTCTTTAGAGTAGAGAGATAAGTATACACGTAGCGAAGAAGGAGCATATGTGCGCTGGTTTTATATAAACGCTGCCATTATTATTTAATTATATATGACCGCTCGGTCGTAATTTTTACTTAGCGCTCCTGATAATCTCTTTAATTTCCACGACTATCCGTCCGCTATCTGTGCCATTTATGGATCCTTGAGGCTTACGTAAGTGCCTCCAAAACTATTGTTTTTAACGGAAATCGCAAGCACCAGAAGCGTACCTGCAATATTTTTTTAATCATACATTTCTACATAGTTTTCATATATCTTCCTGTCACTGTCGACTAAATCTCAAGTCGGGCTTCAAAGCGTTCCGTCGCTTTTTTTTTCTTCGTTTTTGTTTTTGTTTTAAGAGATTTAAGCTGTTCTAATTTCGAACGGTTCAATCACCCGTAGCCGATCGACCGAATCTCGTGTTGCACAAAATCGAACGCCGAAGCCGTAGAGGAATGCACCCACGAGTAAGGCACGGTGTGTACGCGGCATTATCATTCACCCTGCCCCATTATCCATCCAGTAGCACCGTCGACGGGCCAACCCCTATGTCGGCTTGGCCGGTCGTCCCCTACCTCGCGTTCGACGAGATGGAAATTTAGCGGAATCATTCGCGATTTACGACGGGGCGAAACGCGCCGCCGCCCCGCGTACTTACTTCGGTTTATACGCGAGCAAGATGAACAGCGTTATCCGCCGGCCCCTCGACAATGACATAACAGACATTGCAGCGCGTTCGCGAACGAGCGAGGACGATCGTGCCGTATTTCGAAATGGCCCTGTAATAATAATGATCGTTATTATTAACGTAACGCTGTATCCACTGTGACGTTATAATAATATAATGATCACCGTTGCAATATAATTATATAGGATGATTCTCGCCGGCCGCCGTTTCTGAAATGGATAACGCTTGCTGGAAATGATTACGCGTTGTAATATATGTATATAAAGCTGTAGTAAAAATAGGCCAACGTCGGGCGTAAATTTCTATTTTTTATACCGTCGCTGGGAGATTCGGCAGATTAAAATTGCGAATAGAAAATAGTTGAGATAAAACTGAAATAAATAGTAATGGTTGAGGTGGTCGAAAAATTGGATGGACGAGCATGCGTGAAATTTCATATACGTACACGTATTTATACAGGTATATAATATACGTAGATATGCTCGACATAGAATTATTGATCATTATCGTGGATTACGTCGATGCCTAACGGCGATGTCGCGGAGGAGAGCGGCGAAATGGAAATAGACTCGAGCTTGGAGACAGCCCCCGTGCATTTGTCGAAAATCGTTCAAAATTTCAGCAGCCCGAGCACTTTAAAACTTAGTCCTTCTAAATCCGATTGGTATAGCGTTTTAACTGCGCGATCTGAAACTTAAACGTTATTCAAAATTAAAGGCCCTTGCAGAATTTAAGAATCCGCTCTCACTTAACGCAGATCACGTATTCCCGTCTTCTTAATTTCCTCTCTACAACTTCTGACTAATTAGAGTATATATTTATTTAATAATAAACACTTCGGTTTTCTGTCTCTCGCGCCGTTGTTTAAGCAACGTCGCGCACAGGCTGTGACAAAATACGCGGAGTCTTCGAGATCCACGCTCACGGAGGCAAAGAACTCGAGCTCACCGCGAGAAGTTTGAATATTTTTCGCAAAAACGCGTGCGGACCGAGACTCGATACGCGCGTACGGCGCGTATCACGTAGTGATAATCGACGCGGGCCGATGTCGGGAACAAGTCCGCGTACTTCCTCCATAGAATAACAGACGCGGATGAGCGTTCTCTCATAACACTCGCCGTGCGAATATTATCGCTCGCCCTCGACGCGCGGTGCGGCCCGCTCGATCGGCTCTGCGCCCGCACCTCGGCAACAAATAACTCGCCGCTGAAGCGGCTTCGACGCGGCCGATTCCACCGCCAGATCGCACGAATTACCTGAAATTACAACAGCTGCCCGTGGAGCAATAACAATCGCGCCGGGGAGCACTTGGAGACGAGGGCGCCGCGTCGGGATAGTGTTTCTTTCCGGTCGGTTAGTCGATCATTAGTAGAAAAATCGACGAGAGGAACGAGAGAGACTTTTAGCACGCAGTATTTATCATTTTTTTTAATCATTTTTATTTTATTTTATTTTTTTTTTATAAAAATTACAAGCATTCGGGATAAGAACTTATAAATAGCAGGTGAAAATAATACTTAAGTATTATTAGTTGGTTGATCGTATTTATTTTCGAGCTCGAGTTGCTCGGAGAAAAATATGTGCGAACGTTTAATACACGGAATATCCCCCATTTTTATCGGCACGTTCAATTATCGCGTCTCGTCGAGTGAAGCCGAGAGTGAATTTTGGTAGGCCTTGCCCCGCGTCGCCGCTCCGTCGACGACGGCGTCTCCTTTCCTTTCGTACGTATACAATGTAAAGAGGGCCGAACGTGTAAATTATTGTAACCGCGCGGTTTCGCCGAATAAACTGTAAAGTACGCTCCGGCTAGTCCGCCGCGAGGCCGTTTATTTTATTACATACTTTGTGGTTGTGTGCGAAGCACAAACACAACGGTAAATCATACGTATCGCCGGGGACGGCTGTTAAATTTCATTTACGCACGTATTTGTGCATACGACTTTATATTTCCCATTAGCGGGATAAACTGACCCAATTCACGCGGACCTCGGTCGTACATCGGTGTGCAGGCGTGCATGGCGTCGACGCGTGTTCTCACCCGGTGAAGAATATAAAGACGAGAAAAAGAACGGCAGAGAAAGAAATATATTGTATGTACACGAAGAGTCCGTCCTCTAAAAATTATTAACGGCAGAATGCAAGTTACGGCGAATGCCGACGTAAGCGTTTTAAACCGCGGACATAAATACACGGGTATATTAGTAAAATTATATTTAATTCGATTAATATCGGTGCGCGAATTCAAAAGTCGGTTGAGACAGAGGGTTGAATCTGCGGAAAAAAAAAAGAAAAAAAAATCTCTTGCCTCCGTAAAAGTTTTCACGTCGCCTGTTATTCTAATCGACGTTTTCCGAGGGAGAGGGAAAGCGAAGACGTCGGCTTATCTTTATCGTTTCCGAATTGCGGGCTCGCGCGCGGAATCGGGCGACTAGAGAAGGCGGGCCACAGATTTTAGAGCTGCAAATTTTATCGCGCTCGCGCGCCGATAAGTCGAACGACGGCTGTATACTTGTAAAGCGATTCGAGATAACCCGTGGGTATCGCGCCGCGCGTAATAGTCGCGAATACGGCTGCGATTGTTACGTAATCACTCTGTGAAATATTGCATCGATCGGTCTTATTTATGAGCGCCTTTTCAAACGGTAGACACGTGAAGCATGCGTACCGATATTTGTAATTGTAAAATGACACGTCCATAGTTCTCGACGCTCTCAAGTGCCTTAAATGTAATTTATATATACAATACGTTCGAGCATTATCTAGAAAATGCAGTACGCAACGGCTTTAATCGTGGACTTGGGAGACTTATACCGAGGTAGCACGATTCAGTGGGAAGGGATCGTTTCCGTGATTATTGCGTCTAAACGCTGCGTATAATTCCGTCGCGCAGTCGCGCCTTTTGTCGCGGCGCGTCGGTCAGTCACTCGTAAAAGTAACCGACAACGTCAATTAGCTCGCCGGCCAAAGATTCCGAGGGTAGTTAGAACGCGACGAGGAAGGAAGAGGATGGGAGGAGGGGAGGGGTGTGCAAAGTGCCGAGTAATTAGTTTACATCGTGCGACTCGCGCAAACCCTCGACGTTGCTTGTCGATTAAATGCCGCCGCCGGTGGCCGTCGTTGTCGCGCGCACGTGCGCGATTAGGTGCAGGCTCGATCGACCTAGCCGCGTTTCCTAGCCTTTGCTCCGTCGATAGAAATTGGCAGGTTAAACGTCGACAAAAGCGGCGGACCCGGTTTGTCGAGCAGAAGCGCGATTTGCCACTGTCGCGCGATTGGCGATTCGAAGAGAATCCAGCGACGAATTGCAAGCCTGACGCTTAATGACGCAATTTCGGAGAAGCGGCACTCGGTAAATTAGCCTATCAACGTTAGCTGCATTGATTTTCTTACGGCAGCGAGCAGTTAACGAAGCGGGACACTCCTTTCCGCTCATCTTTATTTTTTTTTTCTTTTTTTTTTTTTAAAGCGAGAAACTATCTCCGGAGTTTTCGCGAGTTTGTAATATGCGAGAGAGCCCACCGGAGAAAAACAGGATGTTTTATCTTTGCGCATGTACGACCGGCTTTGCGTGTCATTTTCTCACTCCGGGAGGAACGCGACTTTCGCGCGCGCGAACACCACGACTTCTCTTTCTCTACATCCACCGTGAAATTGACTTCAAAGAGTCTCCGGACGACGCGAGAGGTCCATCATTTTCCACCCCTCGCGGAAGTCATGACGCCGGTGCATCCGCACATACAAGGTGTCCCGGACGTTACGCGATCGTTCTCCCGTCGTTTGATTCTTCTTCCGATCTGACAACTGCCGCTGTTTTGTTTCCGATCTGTTTTCGCAATTGAAACTTGACATAAAAAAAAAAAATCTGACCGCGGACGATAATAAATTTAATAACTGCCGCGATCCGAAAAGATTTCGCGTCGATGCTCGGCTGTCGAGGTGGAAGCGAGCCGACGATTGATGCCTTGTTTTACAAAAATCGCTGGTAACGATCGATGTAGAATGTAATCACCAAAACAGCGCGAGGGGGAGGGAACACGTGCGGGAGCCGAAATAAAACGCGGAATTCCGGAGCGGGAAATTTTACGAGGTCGGCTTATTACATCTCGTAAAGTATCTTTATACACGGCGCCGTGTCGCGCGGAGCACCTTGTATATGACGCGTATATATTCATATATACATATAGAAAAGGGTGCGAACGGACGAGCGGGAATGGGCGGGGCTGCAGATGCATTGCCGCGTGCATGCCGGGCTTTCTAATCAGGCATAGTACTTCTCGGAACGCATCCGCCTATATTCAATCAGTCGGGTTATAAATTTTCCCGGTGGAAACCGTCGAATATACCGTCCGTCCCGGTTCGTCGAACTGGGAATCTCATTTGCGGCCGTGGCTGCACACGCAGATTTTTTCCGCTTAACGTTCCTCGTCGCTGGCGATCGGTCGCAAAAAGATGCGGGACAAGTCGCCACGATCGGCGCGCAATAATGACACACTTGGCCCCGCAAAAGTGCGGGAAATACGAAGATTTCTATAATTTGCCGTCCTCATCGGACCGATCTTATTCCCGCTATCTCTTTAAGTCGCTCGCAAATCTGAACGTACGCACGAGTGCCGGGCACTTTTCACCGCAAGCGACTGTTGACGACTGTTCACGAATACGCGACTATCTCGCGGTATTTTTGCATCATTGATAGTCTGTCGAGTGTAACGCGGATCGACGAAAATCGTGTAAATCGAGATCGGTAAGTCGTTCAAGGTGGGAAAACGAAAAGAGGCCCTCGTTCCCGGTATGAAAATGTTAAAACTATGTAGCCGATCTAATTATTCTTTTACCTTTGTTGCAACGTAGAACGTCTGCAATTACGGTCTTTATGCTAAGCATAAACATATTGTTCCGAGCCTCACACGGTTTTTCCCTGGTGCGCGGCCTCATCGTGTTACTGCCCGCGGCCCTTCATTTCACTCCGCATTTTCCGAGTAATTACTGAATGACAATTGAAGGGAGTTACGGCTGTTTCATCCGCGCCGGGAAAGGTGGGGGCGATACGATCGAATTGTAAGACGCGCGTAGCGTTACTATTTGCACACACGACGCCACGTTGTGTACATAATATTTCTGCGCCGCGAGCAGAGTACGTGGAACTGGCTGCATTATTCAGCGACAGTCAAAGCTTAGTTACGTGCATTATGATTGCATAACTGTAAAACGGTCGCGTTGCCGCGCGCGATTCTCGGGCGAAAAATTCGCACGTGAAGCACGAAGCCCGGCCGTATGTAAGTTTAATTAAATTCTACGTCGCGTACAATGAACGGGTAAAAAGGCGAGCAGACGTTATCGCTCGTATAACTTCGCCGCGAAAGTGCGCTTCTTTGAATGTCGGCCCTCCCTCCCCCACGGTGTAAGGGGGCAGCGCATAAAGAGCGGCCGGTCGGCGCAAATGCAGCCCGATTCAACGCCTCGTCCTTTCGCGGTGAGCACGGCGCGGTCCGAGCGCGCCCTGCTCGTTTTCCACCCTTAGTTATAACCGCCTATGACGTTCCCATGGCATAAACAAAGCGCAACCGCCAATTCCGAAGATGAAATATTATAAGTAATAACATATATCTATACCCGGGCAGTGAGCCGGTGCCCCGACGCCACCCTTCGTGCCCCTCGCGCCGCCTTCGAGACGAGAACGGGATAATAACACGGCACTAAACTATACCGAGGTCTGGATACACCATATACCTACATGTAATTGTATAATTATTATTAATGATATCGGGTCTCTTACCGGCTTAAACGCGCCGGAGAGATATCCGATCGAGCGACGCTTATACTTACTTACGGCTAACTTATACCCGCGTATTTCCTCGCGCCTCTTCTCTCTCTCTTTCTCTCTTTCTCTCTTTTCCTCGCCTCGTGTGCGTGCTCCAAATGGCGGTTGTCAACCTCTTCGATTCCCGAAGAACGAAAGCCGACCAGTGTGTCAGTTATCAATTCGTTCCGGATTGAGAATTTCTGAATAAACAGCACCGTCCGTTAAATATGCCCGCGAAATTTTTGACGTCAGAAAAAGGTTTCGCGTGTGCATTTTCACGATTTACCGTTCAAGTCAAAATGAAATTACGATCGAATTTTGGAAAAGCGGCGGAGAGAAAAGTATAGAATAATAAAGTTATATTCGTTTACAAAAAGAAACGTTAGAGACGAGCTTGAATTTTTATTTCCGCAAGCAAGGCTGTTTGCGTGCCGAAGAGATTCTTCATTTGATGACAGGGGCAATTAAATTTTAACGAACATTTCCATCGAAACAAATGAGAACTCGCGAAGCGGACTGTCCTCCCGAGAATATTTCGAGTTGACAGCCATCGAAGCGCTGAACTTCGCGGGCCGCGAAAGACGTCCGGTAATTCCAGGCGTTATTTATTGCGTCGATGGTAATTTTTCGATCGAGGCAGGCGGTCGATCTATCAGACGATGATAAATGGCCCCCGTTGCCAGTTCGGGCTGAGAGAAACGGCTAATGCCAGGCGGGGAATCGAGGCTGCTAAACGTAGGAACGCGCGATTTCTCGCGTCTTCGCCAACTTATTTTCCGTCCGCCGCAACGAGTCTCAGCGGTTACATAAGTTTGTCATTCCATTTTTGAGATAAATGCCTTCTGCTTTTGGAATAGAAAGCACTGGCCAAATCCTCGGAGCTCCCAGTGTACACTATGCAAGGCAGCTTGCGTTCTTGTTATCCCTCCATGTTTCATTACTTTGCAAAAAAAAAAAAAAATAATTATATTAATAATTTACTTCTACCTCTTCGTGCGGTTACTAACGCGAAGATAAAAAGTATTAAAAAAAATCAATTCGATGAGAAAGAGCCACGGTCGCGAGTTTGCGAGATGCACTCGCTCGAGAGATCTCGCGGGCGATTACACGCGACTGTAAGCGTTTCTTACGAGTCGCCGAAAGTTAGAAACGACTTGGTAACGGGTTTAGCCACGCGATCGATGAAGAGATGAATTAATTCCCGCTTTGTAATGGCAAACATTGCTCGGACGTGTCGCGCGCGGAGGACCGGGGGGAGGGAGGAGGAGGAGTGAGTAGACGGCGGATGAGGGAGATGAGGAAGAAGGAGAAGAAGAAGTCGGACGCGCGGAATATTAAGAGCTCATTAACATAAGGGGACAGGAGAGTGCGTGTCCTCCGCGATCGTGACGGCGTTATCGATTGTCGCCGTGGGTCCTAGGTACGTTGCGCACGTTACAAACGCACCCACGACAATGAGGTGGACGAGGTTAAAGACACGCGTCGTGTTGCGGTGCGCGCGGTGGGGATGAAACGTTGGCGAGGATAAAGAGTTGCGCGTGAAAAAGAATGGACGAGAAAGGATGACGATGACGACGGGGGTGGTCGGGGGGGAGGAGCCGGGGGAGGGAAACCGTGACAAGAAGTCGGCGGCATTGTCAACCGCGGGGACCTGTACGGCACGTTTACTGGTAACCGTAACTGTACACCTGCATTCCGATCTTATGAATAACGCCGGAATAATACTCCGTGGAAAGAAAAAGAGAAGGTGCCGGCGTGCGTTGGAGGAGCGTTTACTCGTCCGCGGGTATCGCTTTGCCCATTTTAACGAAAGTTAGGAATTATATTTGCGCGAGATAAAATTATTTCAGATTAAAGAGTTTTTAAGAAGAAGAAAAAACGTCCTGTAAAATACGATAGCTAAATTTATACGAGCAATACTCGAAAATCCTCGCTTGCAGTCTTATAAGAAACACAGGATAGATCCGCGATGCGCCTATTGTTTTCGTCCGTCGAAAGGGCTCGCAGAAGGTGGACGGTAGTCCGTCCTCGTGGCTCACGTAGCCGAAGGGCCCGCTCCCGCGCGGGAGAGATCGCGGTTGCATTACGTGGCGATGGCTTTCCATGGCATTCGGCTAATTCCAGGCTCGAGACGTTCCATTAAAGATTCAGCATGTAATTGCGTGTGATCGTAGGAGATCACCCTCTTGGTCCTCGCCCGTCCCGTCCATCTCCTCCACCCCTCCGCGCCGCCGTCTTCGAGCCAGACGTGCCGGAATACCCGAGGAATTATCATCGAACCGAATGATCGCGCGTAACCGTCGTACGTGAGGCAATCAGAGAATCGCGCGGCGGAAAATCTGTCCTAATGATCCCTCGGGCCCACCCCAGCCCGGTGGTCCGTCCACCCCGATCTGTCGCTAAGAGTTGTTTATAAATCTCCGCCGCCGCGCTCTTGGGTCTCGCACGATTCGCATCTAAATGCTAAACACACCGTCGGATCGGGATGGGTAGCGTATCGGAACGAAACGGCCGGCGTATACCCCGGCGTTTAATTCACGTTCTCACCGCAGCTATTATTTCTTTATTAAGCATACAAAGAAGCGATTACGTATGCCGCGTTTAAAAAGCGAGACAACGCTCCGTCTAATTTCGAGGAATATTCCTTCACGGTAGAATATCGAGTACCGGCTTAAAGTATTCTGATAAACGGTGGAATTCCTTCTCGCGCGTTGATTTTTTTTTATTTTCGTATAAAAAGGCTTGCGCTCGTTAAATAATTCAGTTATTTAGTCCACTCTGCGCCAGCGTCATTAGCCATTACTCACGTTGCGGGGGTCTTTATATTAATTATTACGACGGGGACGTAGTTCAAGCAATGAAAATCCGCCGAGGTTTCCGCCACTCTAGCGATTTAGAGCGAATCTTCTCTCCGTCCGCACGCGCGCGTCCGAGGCACCTCGGAGCGAGCGAGAGCGACTTTCCGAAATTCGAAATTCTCGACGAGAGCCGAGCGATAAAGCGGACCGTTTCCAGCGGGCACTTAGATACCGCAATTTGCTAGATGGTCGCCCAGGGCGACCCATCCACTCCGGCAACCTTTGCTTTGTGTCTCCGGCGGACAGGACAGCAGGGGAATTCGATTTAACTACCACGTGTCCAGAGACGCCCCGTATACGTGTGCACGTCTCTCGGTGTACCCTTCTCATCTACAGGGTGCGTGCGAATTTCGGGATTCAAGGCGGTCGCGGATTTCGTCTTTTACCGTTCGATCGCATGATCCTCGCGAGTCGCGGTTCCTTCGCGATCGCGTTCGACCGCGTTGTAAAGAAAAAAAAATTTTGTCTCGGCTCGGGATCAGTTATTTCCGTCCCGTGCCGGCTTTCGTGGCGACCGTTGTTTCCGAGACGACAGGGCGATTTCACGGCGGGCCACCCGGTACGCCGTTTCGGTGCATCGCGCCGGACAAAGGACAGGTATGCATATGCACCGCGTCCCTCGTCTATCCGCCATGGAAATGCAATGTAATTTAATGCGGGACGTTTGACGTCGGTTCTCGATGTCTTTGCGGCCGCAACATTATATGTATATACACATATTCCATCCCCGCGACGTAAACGATAAAGAGGTTTCGTCCCGGGACCGTTCCTCGTTCCGCGCCTTACGAGCGATTTACAAAGGGTAAGGACAGTCGAAATTACGTTCGACCGTATCGAACCAGGGGGAAAGCGGTGGAAGAGGCTCTTGCGAGAAACGTTCGTGCAATATGAATGAGGTCGACAACAGCCGTTAAACCGCGTCTTAAAAATTTTCTATGAAATTGTAACGCGTTTGTATAACGCGCTAATATTTTTTTTATACAGTTTTATGCATTTAATTATTTTATAGAATATTATTTTTTATTCTGTACGTTTAATCAGTTTTTTTTTTTTTTTTTTTACAGAAAGCTGTGCGGTAACATACTTCAAGAGATCTATCTAGGGAAAGTGGAAACTTGGCATCATCCTTCGCCGAACGATATCGAAGAGTGCTCTCGTCCTCGAAGTGAGTCATCGAGCGCAGGTTAGTAACGAGCTCTTTCGATTCTCTTTCCAACCGTTTTTCTCAGCCGTCCTCGACGGCGCTCGACGGACTTATAAAATATCATCCATCTTCTCGACTTTCGGTATCGATGGACGCCGCCTCGCAACGTGTGTTTACAGCGCATCGCGCGCGTCCGTTTAGGCGTGATTTATCGCGGCGGATTATCGGAATGCCAGAAATACCGTATCATTATCTCGCGCGTTCGCGCTCTCGCTTCGTTCGGGCGCGCGCTCGTACGCACAGAATTTACAGCCGAACGATACCGTGGACCCTCGATCGTGACGGATTATCCTCGATCCCGCGGATCGATAGGCGGGGGACAGATCCTGTTTCCTCGCGCTATCTCGCGATCCTGTTCCTCTTCAGGCGTAAGAACGCGAAATATTCACCGCGGCGTTTATCTATCTCGCCTTCCCCGCTTCGCGTTGAGTTTCCGCGTAGATGTGGCAAACACGAAGCGAAGGTAGCTCTTTTCTTTTTTTTTTTTCCACTCTCCTCCTTTCTTTTTCAACGCGGTAATTAACCCTTTGCTCCCTCTTTCCCGCGTGCGGGCCATTTGCCGCGTAGCAGCCAGTCGGCCAATTATTTCTGAAGGGCGTTTAAATATTGCAGCTGGTTTTCGCGGGCGGACGGCCGGGTGCGCCGCCCCGGCAAATTTACGATTTCTATAAAATTTCTAAGGTTATTACGATGAAATTTTTACGGCCGCTCTTTTTGAAACATCTCTTTGTGCCGCGGATCCCGCGTGTGCCTGCCCATAAGCGCACGCGTGTGCACGCCGCAAGCTCGGCCGACGTTACCGCATTCAACCGCGAGTCGCCGGGATGGGCGAGCAATGGAGGGGCGGGAGGAGGGAGGCACTCGAATCGCCACAAAAGTTAATTTGCAATTTTAATATCCCACTTTTTATTCCGGCAAAGTCAGTTGGCGGCTGCGTGGGGATTTAATGAAACGAAGGTTACGTCGCTCGTGGCCGCGCGCCGTGGCGTTACGCATCGTATACTAGTATCGTCGCGATTGTCTCGTTACGGCCCGACAATGCGGCTGACCCAGAATTCGCGTTCGGCCGTCTATTCAACGGTGCTGCATCGAGCGGAATCAGAATGCGATCGCGGAAACATCCCCTTTCCTCCCCCTCCCCTTCCGCGCCACGGAAGCTCTGACGTTGATAATTAAGAACAACGCGCGCGGAAAACAATTATTGCGCGGTGATGCTATAGTTTAGATTCTTTAGATAAAGACACGCGGCCGGTCGTTAACCACGCAGTTGTTCAATTACAATATACCGCCGTAGTTATACAAGTCTAGTTCGAGTTGCATAACTATAGTTATTTAGCTCTAGTTACTTGGCGCCGCGTCTTGCGCTTTAAAGTTCGACCCGCGTAAAACAAGATTATTTTTTCCCCCCTTGCCCTGATGAACGATTGACTAATTGAGCTGGTTTCTTGTCCGTCGATGCGAAGCTGCGCGACGTCGCGTATAATAATCAGCGTTTGCGTTACGTCCGATCGATAACAGAAGTGTCGCGATTCGGAAATCGAGTCTGGTAGGCACCAGAAGCAACTCTTTATCGCGATACGAGGACTCGATTAACCTCTTTACGTCATTTACTGAATCGTCGCGCTTACAATAGTACGCGGCTGCATTATTTATCACCCGCTGTCCTTAATATATAATATGTGGTAATACTATAACAAGAAACGATAAAAATTGCACCGCCTCGTCTCCGAAAGTTAATAAGAGATGAAGATTTTGCGGAATGTCCAGTTCCGCTCTCTCGATACCGTCAATTCTGACATCGGGGATCTTTATTTTTCATTAAGCTCATTAATATTGAACCGTCATAAAGGTGAATTCTTCTAAAACCAACATTACGTAATTTTAATTTTTTAACTGCTTGTCAATGTTTGAGAAGAGAAGTGAATCTTTATTCACGTTGCTATGTGATTTTTGCTTATAAATCGACTACTGATATTTAACTATTTACGAAAGTAAAAGAATATAAATATTTTAATCGCTTCGGTGTTATACTTGAATTTACAAAAATTTAATTTGCAAAAAGTGTACGTGATAAATTAATGTTACCCCGGGAGAAAGATTTTAATTACCGTTCTGCGTTATCGAGAAATCTTTCAAGGGTGAGGCTGGATCGCCGAATGTCTCGAACTCGGTTCTCTAAATAGGATTTCGGATTCGTGGTAACGGGTTTCCTCTCGAGATACATCTTCTCCGTCCCCTACGTGGTCTCTCGGCCTCGCTTTGGCTCCCTCGGCGGAGTATGGGCCACCTTTTCCACGAGCGCACGGTGAGCGCGCGCGTATCGATTCGTGGCCGCAGGTGAGAGACCGATGATTATATCGATCGAATCTTAGTTCCGCGGGCGGAAAGGGCAGGGAGGGAGGTAATTTCGATATTCGGCGCTTCGGTACCCGGTAGCATGATCGGCGTAGCCCTTATGCGCGCTGTTTGGACGGTGGCGGCCTCAGGGCACTGATATTACCTACCCCCGTGATCAGCGCCTACATCGAAAATCACGGCGGACGTGCGAGCGAGCGAGAGCAAAGAAGAGACTGAGATAAAGAGAAAGAGAGAGAGAAAGCGAGCGAGTATTTTGCTCTAAAAACATCAACGTCCAAGTCGACATTTTTAGCGTCTAGCCGATTGTAAGTGTAGGGTGCAAACTCCTTACGTTCAGGGGGAGGAGGTGGACGGCGGAGCCGAGGGGGGTTAGGGTGGATAGAATCGCGCGAGCTACCTATTGAATACGCGAAGCCGAGAAGTTCGGGACTTCGCAAAAGGAGGCGCAAAATGTTAGAAATTGCACGCTTCGAATGCAAATCCGCTCCTACCGTTCCCTCGTCCTCATTTACTTTCATCCCCCGGCCTTTTTTACTGAGACACCGGGTCCCTCCTTCGATCATTGAGCACTGATTCGATTTTCGGACTCCCGGGATCTTTCTTGATCTTCAAGGTCTCGAGAACACGTTTGCGAATTTTCGATGCATTTAAGAAACGTGAATTGACGAAAATAACGTTTGCTCCGGTCCTCTCTCTTATTAAACGTGCGAGAGCAAGTCTGAAAATGCACGAGCCAAGCCTAGACGCCTCAACGCGCAACGCGGTTCCCGTTTGATCAACAAGTTTGGAAAATGCAGGCTGACGTTGCGCCGACCGCTGAAACGACCCGTCCGCGTCACATCATTAACATAATTCAACTTTTTCGCGGTGTCCCGATTTCATCGTGCCGGCCGACGTGTATATAATATGAGCGCGCGATTCGGTGGAGTCAGGTGATGAGCGACGGAACGGGAGCCGAGAGGCGGGGGGAGGGGGAGGGCGACAAGGGGGATGGTCGAGTGTACAAATACACGCGGTGTATATACTTCGCCCCGTATATATTCGTTCAATCGTGGGCACGCCGAGAGAGAGCAGGTAACGCAACAAGTGGCGGTTTTCACGGGTTTTCCCGGGGATGAAACGCGCGCGGTCGGGCCGGTGGTGGAGTCCCACGCCACTTCCACTTCCACGGCAGCGAAACCGCCGGCATCACCGCCGGTTCCCTCCTCCCCCTCCCGCTTCTCCTACCCGGCGCGCCGTATCCATGCCACCCCTTAACGGCCACAAAGCTCCTGACCGGAATTTAAGGGTGGAAGCCCTTACGGCGCGGCGGCGGCGCCGTCGACGGCGGTCTCCGTCCCTTTCGCCTGCGCCACGGATTGAGATAGGTCGAGTTGCCACGGTCAAGGCTCTCGACCTCTCGCGATTAGGGGCTGCGGGAAGGACAGAGAGAAAGAGGGTGAGAAAAGAGAGAGGACCGCGACTGATTTTAAAGGGGTCGTACCGTATCTGCCTGCGCATCGCGCGCGACACTTGTTTTCTTCATCCGCTTTCTTCGCCCGTAATCCGCGTCTCGCGATATCGAAATAAACGCTGATAATGCGCTCTTCTCGTATTCCGCATCGGATTGTAATCTACGTACCGTTGGACTTATCGTCAGGAAATAAAGTGTCATATTATGATATTAATTAAATTCAATTTAAGTTTCGTCTAAAAAATAAAAAAGGGATTTTCATCTTTTCCTCGTGCTTTTTTAAAATCGTCATGCATCCTCAGGTAGAGAGACGACTTTCTTGTTTATACTCGGGATGGTCAGTCGCACGATTGTGCATATGAAATAGTCCGCTGCCGGTTATAGTTTTCTCTGAGCGGGGCATACATTTCCGAGTTTAGCGCAACTCTGCTGGAAACCATTATTCGAAATCGGCCGACGCGATTGGCCGGCACGAAGGCACGGAGAGCGGTTCGCATGATTAAGATCATCCAATGATTCCTTCTCTATAATGATAGGCTCTGGCGTATGCCCGCTCCCGCTTCCAGTCTGGTGGGGAGGGCAGCGGAGAGGAGAGAAGAGGGGCATTATGCGAGATTGCTAAAAAGAATTTTATGCTAATGAAAATGCCCCGTTCCGCCCTTTCCTTCTCTTTCTCTCTTTCGTCCTTCGCAGTCTTTGCCGGTTGAATGTCAGGACGTCTCCATCGTCGTCGGTGATCGGCCGATAATTTTTTTTTTTTTTATACCGTCGTCATTGATCATTACTGGAAACGACACGCTTCGGGCCGCGCAAACGCAAGCGTGCATACAGTATGCAAAATTGAACATATCGCCGCGGAGGCGAAATGTGTAAGGACGCAAAGGGCCGAGTGTGGAATGTTTTAAAATCGAATGCGCGCGTACACTTGGAGACTAAACAACGCACAGAGGAGCGTGGGATGTAAAGTAAAATTGAATACAATTTTTTTTATATTCGCGAAAATAAAAGATGAAGGGCACGCGAGGCTAGTTTATAAAACGGAATGCATAATGGCCTTCGTTAAAGATGAACGGGGAGAGAAGAGTTATTCCACGGAAGAGAATACGACGTCGCGCGTTTGTATCGCTCCGTTGCGAAAGTATTCTGAAACTCGAATAAGTGACTAGAGAAAGAAAGAAAGAAACGCGAGCGGCAGTAATCGAAAATAACGGGACCACGCGAGCGTCGCGCTCGGAAATGCGAAAGTTATTAATATTATCGGTATTAGTAAGTTATTACTATCCGGACGATCGGCGCGTCTAATGAACGCGCCGTGATTTCCATCAGGGACAGGACAAGTCGTTCATCAAGGACGAAGAACGCGATTCCTATTCAATGTATGTATAAAGTAATAAGGGTTGGTGGAGGAAGGAGAAACGTAGCCGAACGAAGAACGAAAGGAGGAAAGGAAGAAACAGCAAACTACACGGACTCGGATAAATGGCCTTTCTTATTATTTTCATTACGGTTATAATGAAGTATTAATGGCGAGGCGGTCGGACGAGTCGGTAGAGACGGCGTAGGGACGGGGGGGCAAGGGGAGAGAAGAATGGGAGACGAACGACCGACGCAGGCGGACGGAGATGGACGGACGGATTGAAAAAAACCATTTAGCAACTGGCCATTATAATAATACGTGATTCGTTTATCTCGGTACAGTCGCGGCCGGACTGATTACCATTCTCCCTCTGGATCACCATGGGAGATCCCACGTCGAGAAAGGGGGGTAAAAGGGGAGACGTCCGAGCCCGGCGTCGGCTCATTCGATCCGCGCTCGTCATTTCCGGTTTTCTAATCGTCGTCCCGTATCCGCCGCACGGCTGCGTGCACACACGAATGCACCTCTCTGCGCTCGTACGAACGGACAAGCACGTACGGACGATTTTGCATTTCCCCGCGACGATGCATGTTACCCGCTCGCGACCACCCATCTGGCTACGAACGGGTTACGACTTAATATTTCGCGTATCCCTGATGTTCTTTTTCGTCCCTCCACGTGTGCCCTTGGCCATTTCTAAAGGGATGCTTCGGGAAGCTCGCGTTTCGCTCACTTTCTCTCTTTCCCCCGCAGGCTTCGAACAATGAAAAAGACGTGTATGATATGTTACAATATGTGTGCGTTACATCGCGAAAGGGGCAGCGGGCTCATGCCCGTGTCACGACCGTATACGTACCGTTCCGTCCCGTGGAGCACGCTCGCGGAAGCGCAGCTACGCGGCTGCTTTCGCGGACTGTACGATAATGCAGCAGGATGGATACCTCAGCATTACAATATCAACTCGGTCCGCCTTGGTCACGTTCGCTTGACGATTGTGTACGCAGGCGTATACGTGTGTGCGAGTCGTACAAGTCGTGTGTGCGTGTGGTCCACCTCCGATTCTTTCTCGCCGCTCTTTTCTCCGTTTTTTTATTTTTTATTTCTTTTTCTTTTTCTTTTTTTTTTTTTTTACTACTTTCCCTCTTAGCCGTTTCAGCCGGACGTTCTCCTTCTCCTCCTTTCATTCTTCTGCTTAGCTCTGATGCATGTGAAACGATGAAAACTTATTTATCCATCACGCCAGGTATCGTCGAAATCACGGACGATTCGAAGAAGAGTCGTTGACAGAATCGGGCAGAGATTCGATAACTCTTGGAACGGGAATCTTAGAAGCCACGTTAATGCCTTTTAATTTCCATCATCGACCGTCGCGTCTAGGTTTACTTTACGGTCCGCTGTAGCCGCGCGATTGATCAAACTGCAGCGAACGAACGCATTATACACTGTACGACAAACGGCCGAGGAACGGCGTAATGATATTCCTTTCTGCGCGGCCACCCGAGCTTAGTGGCCACGCTAAAATAGCCGCGCGTGAAATTATGAAGACATTAGAAAAACAATCGTCGTGAAGCGGAACAGCCCGTTATCAGCGGTGAACGAAGAAGACGTGACGTCCTAATGAACGGCGACGGGCTCGCTAATGTCCATCCCTCACCCCACCTTTCCGCCCACCGCGCGTGAAATTCTCGGGATACAAAGTACGCGAGTTTCTCCAGGTTTTCCCGGCGTCCTAACGCGCAGGAAGAGGAAACGAGACCTTGGCCGGCGGGACAGGCATAAATTTTTCTTTTCCCTGGTGAAGAGTGCGTGCCTTGAAATTTACATAAGACGCACGCCGTACCGTATCATTGCGGGAGTCCGGGGCCGGCCGGGACGCATCGCTCGCTCTAATGACCGAGCGTTCAAGGATATTTACCTTTAATATTATAGAATCCCCCGACCTCCTCTTTCTCTCTTTCTCTGCCCGGCGCGCCGGTAGGCCACGGTTTGTTGGCCGTTTTCAATACGCGCAATTGGAAACCGCGCAATTTTCGCGGTGATTGCCGTGCGGCGACCGAGGACACGCCTTTTTAAGCAGCCGCTGCGTAAACACGCTCGTGTGTGCACGCTTATGCTTATACGTACGGCGGAATCGCGGTGCGATGCCGCGGCACGATCGATCGACCGGCCGAAGGAAGATCTCGTAAATTACCGCCGAGATACGCGCGCGTTCCAACTAAAACCGCTATTGCCTAGTAGAAACCGGGGGGAGCCTTCGAGGCCTCGCAATCAAACGGACGAATAAAATTCCGTCGTTCCACCCGCTGTCAGAAATTGACCCTCGACGAAAAATCTGACTTCTTCATTGATTTTAAAAGGATGCAACAGGGTGAATTAATTTTACGATTTAATACCAAGGTTTGCAAAAAAAAAAAAAGAAAAATTATTGCAAAAAAAATTTTCCTTCGTCGTTCTCGACATATTTTACGTGAAAAAAGCGAGCGACTCCTCCATTTGAAAATCGCGCTGAAAATCGTGCTCTATGTATGCGTGAACTCTATACGTCAATCAGAAATGGAATTTGTATTTTTAACGTGGTGGTAGACATAAATATGTCAAAGGTGGACGCAGTAAAATTAAATGCAATAAAAATAGGTCTATTATCATGAATTAAGAATCCAGCATTTTAATTGCTAGACAATAATAAAGCAAATGTCTTGCTCAACCTTGAGAGCGGTTGCCTGTAATTTGAATATTCATAAGGTACCTTTGCGCAAACAGCTTGTCAATGTATAAATTCTATTCCGTCGATTCGATATAAATCATTAAATACGCGTATAACGCATTTATGATTAATACAGGTCGTAACCCACTATCGCGCATAAAACGTAAAACAACGCTGCGCGATTATTTAAGTAAATATCGCCGAGTAATTTCCGTCATTAACTCAATATATAGTTTGTCGTTGCAAACTATTTTATTTGCGTTCCTTTCCATTTTCATTTCGGCCGGCTTTCACCTTTGCGAGAATTTCGCACAATGCTATATCGCTTTAAAATGCACACCGGTCGATACTCTTTGATGTAACTAACACTACACGTTTGCGTTTTACATAGAACGTCGGAAGGTGTCTTCAGTCTGGAATTGTTAATTATATTAAAACATTGCGCGCCTCGCCGACGCCTTAATTATTTACGTGACTTTTTTTTTTCCTTCTTTTTTCACGTAAGTCTTACAGTAAATTGAATTAATTTATTTACCAGAGACACGGTCGCGATCGGATTCTATTTCAATCAAACATTAATTGCGAAAGAGTGCGGCGGGTGAAAATAAAAGAATAAAAAAAATAAAATGAAACAGCCGCGAGGTAATTGGCGTTCGTGTTCCCCGCGGGGATCCAAGTTCACGAGTGAATTTATCATTAAAATATTTTTCAGTACAAGTGAGACGTCACGTAAGTTATCTTTAGCCGGCGCGCGCGCGACGTTCGGTCAGTGACGTCTCCGATATTCTCACCGTTATTCTTTGATGTATTATTGATCACCGCCGTGGTGACGGTGCTTTTTGCCCTTCGGTGCGGAGACGCCGCGTCGGCGTTCGCGCCGTTTTCACCGCCCCGCTTCCCGCCCCCTTTCGTCAAAACGCGTGGAAAATCGAAACTTGATGAAGATTTACGCGAACGAAGACAGATCGGCTGCTACGGGAATTTAATCGCCTAATGACAGCCTGCCGCCTCTGACACCCCGTGATTGGCGGCTGTGCACTTCTTCTGCGGGTGCACCATCCCTCTTTCTTTTTTTTTTCTTTTTCCATCTTTCTCCCGTTCCTGTCGCTTCCCCGGCCGGCATCGCATGCTTGTAATTGCCCGCGTTTCCGTGTCTGTTCGCGAACGGTTCTGGAAAGCGGAATAGAAACGCTAACGTCTTACTGTCGCTTCCCAACGACCGCTAAACGCGCTGAAGAAGACATAGCGAGAACAACTTTGTCGTATACGTGCTATATAACCGCAACGAGAGAGAGAGAAAGACCCAGGAATAATTCTGATAATATTACTATTGCTTTTATGACTCAATATCGAGAATTAGTATCGATAACTTCTTTTTCTATTAATTTTTCTTTACAGATCAGAGAAATAATAAAGATCAATCACACGATTTTATTTTACGTTCGTATTTTTTAACGCGGGGTAAAGGTGGGTCGCGCCTCTCCCATCGCTCATTCTCGCAAATGATCGATCGTACCCCTTTAAAATTACGTAACGTACAGATTGTGATCCGCATTAGAGTTTACGTTACATCGGTTTTTCCGTCTACAAATTTTCATCATCATTTTCGACAAGTTGTTTCTGCACCTTTACCAAATCCTCGGGATGAGTAACTGGAAGATGAGGTAATCCCCGGTTTTAATCGAGTCTTGAAGGGGAGGTACTCGCGGAACAAAGGAAGCGATAAAGGGGTAGAAGGAAGCCCGGCAAACATGACGTAGTTGTGGATTAAAATACGGAACGCGGGCCGGGTAACGCCGCCGTGATCTGCACGTGCGACCCCTCTTGCAAATAATACCGACGAATTATGTCCATAAGTCCGCGCGAATGTGCGTGACGTGTTCAGGGGAGGGAACGAAGAGGGGTGAGCGAGGAGCGGGCGAGGGTGACCCTCTGACAATGTCGATTCATCCAATCGGGACGCGCCGCCAAATGGAAACCCGAAAGTTTCGCAGTTCGCGTATCGGAAGCTTGTCCGCCAGCGGTGTGCACATGCAACGGCAGCGATGGTTAACACGCGCGCGCGCGCGCAAAGTGTTTTGGTAATATTTACATGACAAACAATATCCCGCGGGATAGAATCGTCGGGGTTTTATAATCCGCGATAGGAAAATTACGGTCCGCGCGGACCCGCTAACGCCGCGCACCGACACGTCTCGTCGGGCCGAACCGGTTCGCGCCGATTCGATTGACGCCGCGTGGCGAGAATGAAAATGAATCCTCTCGCGTAAAAGTCGCGTGAGAATCGGCCGAACGCGCTGCTAAGTGGGACCGCGGCACCGTTTTGCAAATCTAACCGATAACGCCGAGTATTTTATGAATATTGATATTCTATGAATATTTATCAATTATTTTTTTATTTATATGGGGGAATTTTTTTTTCTTTTTTTGTTTAATTTTTGTTACCTTTTTTTATTTTTATTTTTTTTTTTTATTACTCTTGCACACATCTCATAAATGTTTTATTGCGATGCAGGTGGCTCTATAGGTGTCGAGTAGTTCACTTTAATAGCACATTGTTGCTTGCAAATAAAATAACATTCTTTTCTCCAAAGAGAATGTTCAGCGCTGCGACAATGGTCGGGCTTTCATAAAGTATTCCGCGCGCATTCTTTTTCTAAAGGTTGTCTCTCCGTCGTATCTAGCGTTTAATAGTAAACTCTTTGACATATTTAAATCAATATTCTGCTTTTTTATTATACATTTGTATTATCGCGAAGCTATAAATTAAAATTCAATCAACTTAAAATCTGGGATCCATGAAAATGTCTGATCGTTTATTTTATTAGTTTTTTTTTTTTTTCCTTCGTAACTTCGTTCATCTCTTATATTTTCCATCGAAACAGGTGTCTCGATATTTTTTCATCGGGGAAAAGTTATCAGTTCAGATTGGCGAGAGAATCCGGCATAATAAAAATAATGCGACGGGGGAAAAAAAAAAGATGAAACAACAGTAGCGAGAGCTGTTCGATTTGCAGAACCGCAGGCGCGAACCGTTGCACGATGCATCGTGTGCGTGTCCTCACGGGTCCTCGCGAGCCGAATTTCGATGGGTGAAAAGCGGACTAGCTCGCGAGCCTCGGGCGAGGGAATCGCACACCCCGGTAACCCAGTGTCGTGACCCACCACTGGAAACCCTCCAATGTTTGCGATTGATTCGTCGGTCTACCCCTCGATTTTTCATTCTCGGCCTTTCAGGCGCGCCTTTCGCTGCCTCGCTCTCTTCTCCACCCTCGTTCTTTTTCTCCCTCGAATGCTATTACGGTGTCGGTCGTGGAAACAGCTCGATGAAACCATAAAAAGCCTCCGTGAACCGACTAAGAATTTTTATGAGACACTTGCGAGCGGCTCTTCCTCATTCGCGAGGCGATGATAACCCTTCCTAACTCGACGAGATGGCGAGGCCTGTGCTAATCGGTAATAAAATGTAGGCCTTGCTTTGAAATTTTTTCTTTTAATATCTTAAAATTTTATTTGTATTTTTTTTTTTACAATTTTAACGCGAATAAAACGCATTTTTTTCTTGAAAAGTTATACGATTAATTAAATTTGGAATTATCATGTAATATTGAGCACTTTAAATTGTGTTTTTTTTTTTTTTAATTTTAAAACGTTTTGATTAATAACGTCGAGACTTGATAAAAAAAAGATGAATTTTCGGCCGGTAATTAAGCTAGTTCGGTGCAATATAGTTTGAATTTATTAAATTTACCTATTCGACTGACTTATTTATGTGACATATGTCGGAATATCGTACGTCCAATTTGAGATAACCAACGATCTAAGGATTGAGTTAAAAAAGATTTCTGTGATAGCCCGTTCAATTACCTTCGGCGATCCATCCAAGATTGACGATGGCGCGGCACGATAAGAAAAAAGAGGAAACAGCCGCATTTTTCAATGCAAAATGCTGATCGCGAACGTTCAATCTCTCGCTTACAGCGGAAGAGGCTGAGAGTACGTACGCGTGTACGTACGTTTCGTATCGTTTCGTATAATGAATTGGTCCTCGATTTATGGACGATCCGGGGGAGGGGAACTCCCCTGACGCGCAGATAGAGTTACTCCGCTTCACGTAGGTGAGTTTGTTTCGATCGAGAGGAAAATAATTTAAGCATCGCGAAGCCAGTAATTAATCCGCGGGTCGGTGGGGGTCGCGGGAAAGGGGAGGTAAAGTGAGAGGGAAAGAGAGAGTGAGAGAGAGAGCGGGGTTTGGGGGCGGAAGAGGAGGGGGAGGAACGGCCCTCGCTGGCGCCCAGATACACTTGATTAGCGTTTCATTATTATCGCACAATGAAGACACTTGGAACGCATTGCCCTTTATGATTTCCCACATGCAGAAACAATCGATGCAATGACGTGTGCGCGCACGAGCGCCACGGCTATCAGATTAGAGACCGGGAACGGGAATAATTCGTCGGATCTTTGTCCCTAATCACAATTGATACACCGACGGGGCGGGTTGCACAATGGAGGCGTACCACCCGGTATATGTGTGTACATTTTACCATTCGCCGCGTGTGACACATCGGGTGCACCCTGCCCTCCACCCAGCCGCCCCCGCTCGCGCGCGAGCGCGCGCCCGCGTGCACGCTTGTTTATCGCTCAAATAGCCGCCTATAGGCGTGATCCCCACACGCCGCCCGGTATATTTAGGCTTTTCGTTTAGGCGCGCGCGCGCATATAATATAACCGCTCGATATGCATTATACACCCGCGCGCGAGTAGTGAGTCGCGCGTGTACATATACATATATAATTATACGAATACACACGCGAATATATGCATGCATGCTGGCGCACACTGAGAGTGGCGTTCTCACCCTCTTCTCTCTCTCTCTCTC
Source organism: Cardiocondyla obscurior (assembly GCF_019399895.1). Taxonomy (NCBI): domain Eukaryota; kingdom Metazoa; phylum Arthropoda; class Insecta; order Hymenoptera; family Formicidae; genus Cardiocondyla; species Cardiocondyla obscurior. The sequence goes on along the minus strand of NC_091871.1, from coordinate 3,596,659 downwards.
TCTTTCTCTTTCCCTCTTGTTGTGTTAACCGACCCTCGGCGTCCCTCGCCACCCCGGGTATATTGATATCGATGGACGAGAGCTCGAAATCCATGGGCGCTTTATTACGACGAACGATATGTAAGCGGCACTCCAACGCGGAATCCTATTATTATACCGGACAATTATAATAATTATTTACCTTTCCCGTCGTAACAATTAATATCGCGGACTCTCGCGCGCGCGCGCGCCCGCGAGAACACACGTGGACGATCGAGCGTGTAACATCACGCGCGTACGCACCCACGCAATGCACGCACGCACGCGCGCGCGCGCTCGCTTACCTTGGTGCGTGTACACGCTTCGTAAATGCTAATTTTCCGATCGGCGAACGTACGTGTATACGTAAGCGCACGTCTGTACGTGCGCACCAATATTTACCGAGCGCTAATCACGCGACCTGCAAGACCCGCGAGTGCTCGCCCATTTGTTTAGAGGCAGTTTGGACATTGTCGGCGATTTTAATTAATATTAGCAAGGATAACGGTGATTATCGTAATTATTATGGCCCTCGTACGATTATTTTGCATCCCTTTTACATTTTGTCCCATGCAATATGTTTTTCAAGGAAGAAAGAAATATTTTATCGTACCTACAACTTTAAACTTTCCTGTCACGGTGTCGGCGATAAAAATTGACAATACTCGGTTATCAATCGTCAATTGTTATATTAAATCATCCGAAAATATTGTTCCGTCGTAAAGTACGTTCATTTTCGATCTTTAAATCTATTTACGCGCCCGTCGGCTTTGAAGAGGCGTGCGTCGGGCTGCAGGTGCTACAATGGTTGATCATAGGCAGGCCGTTCGTTTATTTGTTTATTATTTGCCAGAATAATTCCGTCGCCGAGCGCGTAATAACATTGTCTGTTGTATTATCAAGGAATTTGCATTTCCGCGCCCGGTAAAGAGTAATCAATTGAAGTATTGAGAACTGGAAGCGATCTCAATCACAATCGTTAAATCATTTGGCGGATAGACCGTTTACCATTTGCAAGCTGTAACGGAAACCCCCGATTCATTGACAAATTCAGAATTTATTTTTCCTCACGCGCAATTTTCACGGCACATCCGACGCTCTCGGCGGAATAAAACTGCAAGAGAGCAAGTATTAATTTTCACCAGCAGTTTCCCGTATCTCGCATCGCGAATAAAAATTTACGAACGCGTTCGAAAATTAAATTGTATTATCGACTCTGTATCAATTACCACAAAAAGAGAGAGAGAGAGAGGGAGAGAAAAAGCGAATCGACAATTTTAAGAAGTATTTTCCTCTCTCCGTAATTATACTATACAACACATATACGACAAATGTACCTCGGGTTGAGATTGTTCAGAGCGAACAGAAGTGTGAAATTTGGATGTTTTTCCCGAAATTCGAGCCTCCGAGAAAGTCTTAACGCGGAGAGGACCGAAGACCGTCGTCGGTGGCACTCGCAGCAATAATCTACGAAGAAAACTGCGGGGGATGATTTACTGAAAAACCAGTGGCGCGTCTCGTTGCCGCCGAGGGGGTACACGGAGGCCTGCGGATGCAAGAAGAGATGGAACGAGGAGGGGGCCGGGGGTCGGGGGTGAGGGGAGAGGGAAATAGCCGCGCGCTGAAGCCGGCGCGTAAATAATTTCTGATATAATACGGTTAAAAATTACCAAGTTTAATATTAAATAATTCATTTTAATACTGGCTGGCGGCCGCCCCCGGGGGTGGAGACCGCCGCCGTGGAGACGGCGGCAAGGGAGACGCGGGGTGGGCGCGCGGGGGTGTTGGATGGCGAGGGGGACGAAGGGGGGGACAGGAACGTAGCTACTCGCGGGGGGTCGACGGGGCCCGCGCCCAGGAGGCATCTATAAATTTCTAAAGTTAATAAATACGTAATGGCCAGCCATGCTTTGTAGCCGCCCGGCGCTCTGTAGATTTTACTTTACCGTAAAGGTAGCGCCGTCTCGCTCTGTCTCACCCTCCGGCTACCCACCTCCCCCTACCCCTTCCCTGTCCCCGCTCCGTCGTCTTCGTTTCTCACCCGGATCTTTCGATCTCGTGAAAATTTCATGAACGAAATTTTGGCCGCGTCTGTCCTCCGTCCATCTCCCGAAGAATGCGCCGTCTTTACTTGAGTAAACGACCCGTGAGAAGGTTACGGCGGCAGTAATAACGCAGCACAGAACGGACATTTTTACAATTGCTACACGCGACACGACCGATATTGTCCTAATGCTCAGATTAACTTTAAAATTTTGTTATTTAGACAATACGGTAAGCTGAATTACGTATTGCTAACGTACTCAATTCACCGTTAAGACACTCGGAAAACTGTGTCGTACACACCCACGTACCTTCGCTATAATACGTTTACTACTTATTTCTTTTCTCGTTAGCTGTCACCTTTAAAATGAATAATTATTCCTCGCATACGCCACAAGGGACTCGCGTAAGAGACCACAAATAGGTGCTTATATTATTAATTTTATTGAAATAACCCTGATTTTTCGTGAAACAAGCGCACAGTGCCATTGAAAATCGGCATAAGTTCGAAGAAGTGGAGTTTGTAGCAAAGCGAAGTCGTCGATCGTCGCGGGGAAGCCATCGGAGGGTTGGCCCGATCGCGAGTCAAGCCGCGCGCGGTAAAACGTGAAATCTCGATTCTCCCGGTGGCGTAGGTGGGCTCGATAAGAATCAGGCGAGCGTGAATAGCGGCGGAGAGAAGGGACATTAGCCAGGGCATTATCGCGTCAAGCGACGCACGGTCGAACTGCCGGAAAAGGAATGCAGGCACCGTGGCGTATACGAACGTTACCGGCACGCCGGCGTTACGACGCCACCCGGCCGGGTCCCATTGTTGCAGCACCGAGTAATATAAACAATTGGCCCTGTCCGTCTCCCGGTTTCCGGCCGTCACTCGGAAGCCCCGACATTTTTATGGATCGAGCCGACCAGCGGAGGAAGGAGAGCCGCGCGCGAGATCTCTCCTTCTTCGGGCCTTCTGAATATTAATGCATGAATTCCAAGTCTATGTATTATTTACGCGGCCCTCCCCGTCGGGCCCGCGCGACCGAGCTCCTACGGGACTCGCGATCCCGCGCGATACCGCCGCGGACGAAAAATATCTCCGAGTAATCTCGGCAGTTTTATCAATTTTAACGCGCCGGGCGGAACGTAACGCGACAACCACAATGGTAGTCCGCGTACCATGCATAATACGCGCGTATACCGGCGATACGTTTCATTACACAATTGGCAATATAATATCCGTATCGATCGCCCGTCGCCGCGAAAGCTTCGTTCGCGGCTGATCGAAGACGCGACTGAAATCACAGACGGGTAATGTGATAAAGATTCATTTAAAAAAATAGAAAAAAAAAAAGAAGGAAAGAAAAGAATTCGCTGAGCTTCGAGGAACCATAAGCACCGTCGCGTACGATCGATCCGGTCGAACGTGGCGTCTAAAAATACGCACAGTTTAGACAGTTTTAAGCACGTCGAAGGAATGATTTATAGATGGGCCAGAATTGGTGTAAAGACGCCTTTCGTTCCGGGGAACTCCGCGTGTCGTAACAAACGCGGAATCGATATATCGTAGGGTGGAGGAGGGCGTATTAAATTAATAAATGAGAACTTGGGCATTACGAATGGCACCTAATCGCCAACGTCGCCCGTCGAAATACGCGAAGGCACGTCGAATACCTTGCGCGATATTGAGGCGCAACCCGCCGCTTGTTATTTATGACGTCATCTCGCGTCTCCGTTCCGGCTTCGTAATTAAACTCGGTATTAATCGCGCGTTAACGCGACCGCGGTTTTACCCGCGGCCGCGACTCCTTTTATCGAGGGGAGGGAGAGAGGAAAAAAAAGAACGCCTCGGCTGATTATCGTGGCCGCTACAGAGTTATAGAAATATTACGATCGCGAGGTGATCAACGTGCCTTACAACGTGCGCCGCGGAAGCCCAATAAATTCCCGCTACAAAAAAGTTTTATTAGACTCTTAAATTTTTGCTACCAATTAAACTTAATGAAACTAAATTGGATATGTATTTTATTCTTTCCCTCGCCTTTCTTAAAACGGAAATTTGCCTTAACGCGACTTTAATTCGGATCTTACTCGCCGAAATACATCTCGCAATTTAACGTTAAAAATTTGTGGAAAAAGTTAAGAGCCAATAAAACTTTTATCAAGGCTCCCTCCGTGAAATTAAAAAGAAATGAAAATCCGTGGCGTGAAAAAGATGATGCGTCGAAGGAAGAGAAGCGGCTAGCGTTCACATAAGCCGAGGCGGTGTTTCGCTGTAAATTACGTTCGCGAGCTCATCGCGGAAGTAGCCTGCGATGTTCTCGAATCCTATGTAGGTCCGTCTATTGTTGGCCGTTTCTTTTTCTTTTTTTTTTCCCCCTTCGTGGGACGTAATTGCGATTGGTCGAATAAGCGAATACGCACCGACGCGGTGCCCGCGTCCTGTGTGCGTTCGCGGCTCGCCCGTTAATACGGCGCCGACAACCATAAAGCCTATCCATCTAGCCGCGGTCTGACTTTTTCCACGGCGTGAAAGGAGCGTTATTAATTTCTTGGTGCGCGCGGCGCATGTTAATGGAAACGCATGTTTCTCGGTAATTAATTCCCGCTCCTCCTCGGGCGGCCGCCGGAACCTATTCGAGGACACGTTCCTCGCCGCGCGGGGGAAGATCTCTCTCGGATCATCGTAGATCAAAACTACGCTGGCATCGATCCACGGCCGTGCGCGCGCGTCGCCGAAGGCTCTTCGGCCTCTGTTAGCCTAAAATACAGAGTGCCCCGGCGCACGCTTCGCCGAACACGCCGTGTAAATCCATCGCGTGGATACTCGGCTCCATCCCGCTGGACGCGATTTCGCGTCCGATTCTACGGCTGCACGAGAAGCGTTGAGAATGATAATCTAAGCCACACTTGTAACAACATGTCACAATACAGAGTTAACGTGAGTTAGTATACTCGGCTGTATTATGTTAAGAGATTACCTCGACGTAACGGTAACGCAACGGCACGTTGGCGCCATTAGTTAGTTAATTTGCCTAATTAAAGTAAAGTAACTTAAATTAACAGAAAGTTTGCTGGTTTACTATAACCCGCTAGGATTAGTTTCAACTATTTACCCGGATTACATGCCGTTCCTGAAAATACTATTTTTCACCCTAATAAGATTTTCCGGTATTTATCCCCGCACAATGCGATGAACTTTCTCTTAAATTAAACGCTTAATGCATGCACTTAACTTGGAGAGAAGTATACGATTCCTTTCTTATTTTAAATAACGGTCGCTTTTCATTCCTTTCAATGGGAATTAAATAGAGCTTTATATATATATATATATATATTTTTTTTTTTTGCCGAAAATTCCGCACGATCTAAAGAATGATAGTTGACCGCGGACGTACTATTATTCTCACGAAAGTATATTTGAGCTTTTAAATTAATTTCATGCAAACCGGAGTTCGCTCGGAGCTCATGGGAGGCGAAATTTTTTTTTTCCGGTGCAGATTTTTTTCCGGATGACGCGCGCGCGGTATTTCGCGATTAATTACCTGCCGATCTATCGAGACAGTCCGAAGCAAGCTTCGCCCCGTGATCCTGGGGCTGCTGCGTCTCCTCTCATCGTGTATCTCCGTCCTCCTTTCGTTCTCTCGCGCCCACCCCGTCTCTCTCGTCTCTCCGCAGCTCTCACGTTATCTCTCCCCGTCTCTCTCTCTCCCTCGTCTACGAGTCAATCACTGGGTATACACGAAACTCGCGCACATCGCCGTGGAACAGGCCGCAGCATACATTAATCACTGATGCTAATGGTATCATAGCCAGCATAGCTGGTTCGTATTCTCTCTCTCTCTCTTTCTCTCTCTGTCTCTCTCTCTTCCCTACGTGCGCGCGCTCGTTGTTCGTACGAGACAGCTACCACCGTGTATAAAACGTACACGCACAGATACGCCGGTGTACATACACGCATACATTGACGCGTAACACTCTTGTCCGCACACATGCTCGTCGGACGCCTATCTTGATCCTTGATTCGCTCGCGCACACGCAGTCACGTAGTGCAGCTCGGGGATCCAATGGATGAACAGTTAGAATGCAGTAATACTCGAGGAAATGTATTCCACTTATTCCCGCGCCGTGTGTAAGTCTCGCTACCGCGAGCAAGGAGCGATCGGGGGCAGAGAAAAACTCGGTCTCCAACAATGTCCAAGTGTTTCGTAAGACGCGCGGGAGGGCGGTAACTTCCCCTCCCCGGTGAATTCGCGGCCGGACCAGCGGCGCAAAATTTCAACCGAGGGAAAATTTTAATTATGAAACCATTTAACGCCGGGAATTATTCGCGGTTTTCATGAATGAAAAGCTCCGCCGATGCAAATAGACGGAGAAATCTTATTCATTAATTAATTTTAAATGGACATTATTTTAATGAGATCCTAAGTTGAAACTTGACGTGTCCATAAATGCATTTTTTTTTAAATTTCAGAAGCGGAGCGATTTAAGTTTAGCTCGCCGATACTTTTTTTTTTTTTTATACGCCCGTCACGTTCGTATAATCGAGTCCTAAGTTTTTCATGCGCCCGCCGATCGCCGGCGACTTTGTTTGAGGAACTCTTGCCCGTTTCGCATTGGCGGCCCGTGCCGAGAGATTAATTTCGAGAACGCGGGTATCACGGACTCGTCCGGCTTTTTTATCTTACGCTACGCCGATTGAATTACACGCCGTGTACGAATAATACGGGGATTCGATTATCGTGGTAAAATTATATTATTTGCCGCATTTGGGTAAGATGAAAATGGAATCAGCACACGAGAGAGGGTTAAGGGCCTACGAGAAGGGCTGAAAAATAGGGGGAAATATAATTACGGGCGATGTGATTCAGCTCGCGCGAGAGGAAAGGCAGCTCTCTCTCTCTCTCTCTCCGGGCAGCGGATACGCGATTATTAAACGATCGGAACGTAACGAAACGCGCCGGCCACGAGGTCTTCGATCAACGATTCGCCATGCATCATTCCTCCCTCGCTCTTACCTCGCGCCCTTCCTCTCGCGTATCGCTTCTAATTACATAAAAATACGGCGCGCCTCCGTCTTTCTCGATCGCCCCGCGTTTTCCTTCTCTGGCACGTGAGTCTGATCGAGCGCGGAACGAACGGGGACGCCTGAGTAAGAACACGACACGCGTAGTCGCGCATTCTCGCCGACGAGAAAGAAATAAAGAAACAAAAAAAAAAAAAAAAAAAAAAAAAATGCGTACGCGCGGGTGGCTGGGAGAGCTTTGAGAGAAAGAGAGAAAGAAAGAGAGAGAGAGAGAGAGAGAAGAGGCAAAGGGCATCGGCGTCAGGAGAGATCGGACGGGAGAAAGTCAGAAGGGCGCGGAGAATGGCCGGCCTCTCTCTCGCGCTCTGTCTCCTCTCGTCTCTCTTCCTCTCGATCTCTCGAGGGGTGGAACGTTACTCGTTTCGAGGAGGCGGTAGGTTGGACGAGATGGTGGTGGCGGAGGAGGACGTGGACGTGGAGGAAGAGAAGGAGGTGGAGGAGGACGGGGTTCGTCCTATCAATCACGGTATTATTATCGAGTCCGTGATTAGCAAGGCATGCTAACGATATCTCTGGCCGGAGGCAGAGGGCAACGCTAGGCCGTTGTGCTCTTGTGTACGCACGCGTATGCACGTATGCATCGCTCGGTACGAGCGTGCCGGCGTATGAGTACGTAAGTGTACGCGCACGTCCGCGAGTCTCGATCTCGCCTGTGTGAAATCGTCTATACATACGCGCGTTGTACGTGTGCGCGCGGATCGGCGCTGCCCGCAATGCAACTGGAGTGGCCGCGATGCGATTCTGGAGTAGTACCCGGAGTGTACCGTGTGTACCGTGCCGTGATGGTAGCGGTATGGTAGGTAGTCCCTGGATGGTGGTGGTGATTTCAACGACGATGATGTAGAGGAGGTTGACGCGAGCGCGCGCGCGCGCGCGTGCACGGAGGGAACGTAGAGGAGATGAACGGGCGAAGGGGGAAAGGGACATAGGTCGCGCCGTGTAGCACGGGGGAGAAGGCAAATGGAGAGAACCAGCGGGAAGAGATGGAGTAGGTGGAGGTAGAGGAGGCAGCCAGTGTTGCTAGCTGCTGCTTGCCTGCCTACCGCTGGTGCTGCTGCTGGCAGCAGTAGCCACCGCTGGCTGTTTCGCCAGCCGAGAAACGAGATGGTTGTAGGCACGTAGGTACGTCCTGGATAGGTAGGAAGGTATGTAGGTAGCCTCGGCCTCTTGGTTGTTCTCTCTACGCGCATTGATTCGAGAGACCGACCCTTATCGTTGCATCCGCAGCAGAGCACGAGACCCCGACCGGCCGACAGCCCGAATTCGGCGACTTCGATTGTCGATTCACGAAATTGCACCCGGGTTGATTTAATGCGCAAGAAGTGACCCCCCCGGCCAAGTGTCGAGGAATTGGAATCCGGACCGCGGTCTATTCTCGAGCGTTGCACACCTTGTTTTCAGAGTTTCAACTTTCTCTACCTCCCTTTCTCTTATCTCGCAACCTCAGCCCGATCTATCTTGTAGCGTTCGAAATTTAACGTTAACGCCGACTAATTCGTAATTCAACCTGCAACATTCTTTTTTAATATATTTTAGTTTAAATTAAACGGACGTGTAACTCAGGAAATAAAATTCTTTTAATTCTCGTATTAAATTCTTTAGTCGCGTGACGTAAATATATTTTTTCGAATTAGTCGCAAGGTTTCTTCTCAGCCGATCTCGGTTATTCGTACAGTCGCTTAAGTAGCCGCTTCAGGGGGGAGTTTAGAAGTTCCCAGAAGAATCCGCGGCAAAATGGAGGACTGGATCAGCATCGGGCGATGTAATGCTCGTTCGTTCCGGGGGGACGAGTAGTCCCTCGGTCCTATCTCTGGCGTGCGGCCGATATTCGGGTTATACGGATCGCTCGCAATGCGATTCGCGGCTAAACGCGTTACGGGGAACGTAATTTAGTCCCGGTCGCATACCCCGTATCGCGCGCGCTCTCGCTCGTACCCGCTTCGTGCTCAGGGTGTACGTGTGTCGCGTTCAGGTGCGCGTGTATACGTGCACGCGCGTGCCCCGCATGCCACCCCGTCCCGCGGATGCTCACGTCAGCTCGCGTCCGCCGCGCGCGTTTCCACGTACGCTTCTCTTCCTCCGTCGCTCTCGGCCTACCGAATCTCTATCATCCCTCTCACCCCCGTCTCTTCCGTCCTCTTTGCACCCTCAATAGATGCCTCTCTCTCTCTCTCTCTTTCTCCATCTCGTCGCGCGTGTATCTCTCCGTGTGCATGTGCGCGCGTGTATGCGTGCGTGTCTGCCGCCTCTATCTCCTTCCATTCGTATGCGCTCGTAACGCACGGTCACCGACGAATTCGCGCGGGCTTTGCGCGAGGGGTGGACTGCGCGGTTGGACGTAGGGGTGGATTGCACGGGCGGCGAGTAATGATATTTCGCGCCCATTATGAAATATTCGAAATGATTTGCCGGGATTGTGCATTTTGATTTGACGTTCATCCGCGTAACCTAGAGCTGCTCGTGCGCGCGCGACCGCGTATACGTGCCTGTATGCATGACACGCGAGGGGGAGGAAGGGGGGTGTACCGGGGGGTGACGTCCAATCGTCCGGGGTGATCGCGTCGGCACTTCGGTCGTGATGAGAAAAATAATTGGTTCGGTTCTTCGTTACGACTTTTAGGCGCCGAAAGGCACCTCGAGCTGCACGCGGTTTTCTCATTGCTAACGAGTTAAGAGACACGTGCGCAAGAGTATTTCCAAAATTTTATAATCCGCGTTTGCTAGAATATTTTGTTCAATATCTATAATATTATCATTATATTTATATATATTAAAAAAAAAGAAAAAAATTAGTAGAATTTAAATAAAAGCTTTGTCGGCAAATGCAATTTTAATTTATTTAACCGTTTAACTTTAGGAATATCGAAACGCTGCACTTAATTATAAACGGTATTGCAACATATTTGTACGTCTTTATTTACTAGGTTTTGAATAAGCAAAGTTATATTGATATTTCTAACTCCCACGTTCCTAATTACATTAGTTATATTAGTAATATTAGTTATATTAGAGACAAACAGAGAGCGAGCTGGTGTATTACGGACCATTCTGTAGCATTACGCCGCGTATTAATGATATATTTAATAGCTAATGATAGCGCGATGTATATTTAATAATGTAATAAACACCACGTGCAATCGCGATATGATTATATTGTAACGCCCAAGTCGTAACCATAATTTAAACCGTAATTCCGACCGGAAGCGACGCCTGCTCGCCGCCGCCACCTCTCCCGGATACGTTTAAATCCGCCAGTCATCCTCGGTCTCGATCGAAACGTCAAAAGAGTAATCGCTTTTCTCGAAAAAAAACCTCGTTTCGGTATTTTGTTAAAGTCTTTATTGTACCCTTGATACTTTCAACTCTTTAATTCGCAATCTCCTCGTGCCGTTTCATGCACAGGGCGAGTATCGAAGTAGCATTAAGTTTTCCGTATTCGGGCATTTCGCGCACTGTGACGGCGGAAGAAATATTGTACACGAGGCAATGACGTACGACCGTGAAATCGTGCTTTCCAAATGAGCCTCTTATTACGAATTTCACCGGGCGTCTTTATTTGCCGCGGCGCGCACGCCAATGGCTCAGCAAATTTATGCTATTTGTCGGAGAAATTCTCTCCGTTCCATTTTCCGCGGTTTAACATGTAAACCGCTGCACTTTGTTTACTTTCCAAGAGCGAACACGTCGGCCCCGTCTTCCTCGTCCCGTCGTCAGTGCGAGCGCAGCAAGGAAGGATAAGAACGAGACCGGGCATTACGTTATTCAACGTTCGATTATGTAATATTAACGAAACCCGCGGTAATACTTGTAATTAAATAATCGTAATCGCATCTCCGTCTCCGGTTTTAGTTACGAGAAATTGATTATATTCAAACTCGTCGTACATTCTGCATGCTTCTTTCTCCCCGCACGTCATTTAAGATAAGCGAAAGAATCAGGAAGGATTAACTGTCATTCGAGTTGTTAATATAAAATAAGAGAAATTATTATTGGAAGTCTGGGATACGCGTAATTAGGGTATATACCGTAATGAGGGAAGTCTGTCGAGGAGGTGTAATCGCGCGTTGACTCGATGCACGTCGACATCGGCGAGGAGGATTAAAATAATCCGCATCCGATCCGCGTCGTTGATTCGCCTATCGGCGAACGGTGGGTAATAAGATAGCGAACAAACCGACTAATTTTCGGCACGGTTTATCAGAATTTGCAGCGACGGGGTGGGCGGGCGGCGGGATGAGGGAGGAGGAGGAGAGAGGGCCACGAAGCGGCGGGTGTTATAGAGAGGCGGAAAAGGGGGTGGCCGGTTTAAATTCTCTTCCGTCACCGCAAACATGCATATAACGCAGCCGGACGGTACGTGTAAACGTGTAAACGTCGGACGGTGCCAACCACTAAATACAAAAATCCCCAACCACCTGTGAAGCCGGGCCGACGCCGTCGATGTGCGACGGGCATCGCGCGTGTACGCGAGCGTACGTGCGCACACGCTCCCAAGTTAATTACAGCATAATTGCGGTCGACATTTTGTTGTTCGTCGCAGTCGTCGACCGCCGGCCCGCCGCCGAAAGCGGGATCGCCTCCGACCCTTTTCGCGCCGCGAATTCTCGCGATGTCGCGCGAGCTTTAGCCCACGACGGACCGCCGATTTCCGCCTCCACCGTGGCCGCGGCTATTATTTTCACAAATTTGCGACTCGCCGCCCCGTCGCCAAATCAATTTCTAATTTTTCTTACAACTTTGGAATTCATTAGAGGCCGAAATTGATTTCCATGCCGTACGTACGACCCGCGTAATTACGAGGGGGACAATTGAGAGATCCTCGGTCCAATTTTCCGTTCGTTCCTTCGCGAGGCTTCTCAATCGACCGTAAAATATGCCTTTATAATACCAACTCGGCTCTCCTCGCAAAGTCGCACATTGCGTAATGAGCTCGAAGGGCGCGCTTCGAGGGAAGGGGGGCCGCCCGCCGGTTCTCGGAAAATAATGGTTCTTGTTCGGTGAGGCACTCGATGGCACTCGTATCGCGGCAAGGCGCAACTTCGTGACCGAGACAAAAACACGCGAAACGCGATCGCAGAAAGGAGCAGCGCGCGCGGCGGTGGTGGCGGCGGCGAGCGAAGGGCGGGCGAAAGGGAGGACGGAAAAGACAGAGGGGCGGAAGCGCGGAGATGTGGACGGGGGCACAAAAGCGCGAGATATTCAACCCTATCGGAGCGTATATATAGCTCGGCGGGGGCGGCCCTCCCAACCCCCATAAATTGATGCCAATGTACCTACGCGGCCCCGGCGCGTTATATGTCTGAATATTACGCACACTCGGCCCCCCTTTCCCCCCTTCTTCTCCTCCTCTTCCTCCTTCTCCTCCACCCTCGGTCGGGGCCGAAGGGGGCAGTGCGGCGGGAAGGGGGGCACGGCGAGGGTAACGGCAGGAGGGTAGCAGAGAGGCGGCCGCGTACCTACACGAGCCGCACCACCACGCCTCGGTTATGCCGTATAGAACACAATTAAGTAAATGAGCACGGGTTGCGCCCGCTATAGATACCCTCTATTATGTGTATTGATCTCTAGCGCGGACTCCAGTTACACGTAATACGTGTTTTGTCGTTTGTGCGTTCGTACGTGGCGGCCGAGCGTATTGCATGCGAGCGCGTGCAAGTGCACGGAATAGATATGGCGACGAGGGAAAGGGTGCGGGAACAGCGAAAGGGGAATAGGGAGAGCGAGGAAGAGGGCGGAAAATATGAGAGGCGAAAAGAGAGACGAAAGCAGGATGCGAGTGCTGTACGCCGACGGTATTCCTGAGTCGAATCCTCGCTAATGAAAAGTTTACGAAGTAGGACGCGGAATGAAGAAACGCGAACGGGTTCCATCGGTTTAATGATTATCATCATTTAGCCGGAAAAGCCGGACGAGCCGATAACATTTTTTTAAAGCGCATCCAGAGCCGGCGATTTTATGAGAATTGAGCATCGTAAAGCAATACGAATGTCTAGAACGATTCTCATCGGATTGAGTTTCAAAAAAAAAAAAAAAATATGTGCGCCGGAACGAAGAGTTTCTTAAAACTGGGCTATTTTTATTGTAGCTTTGAGGAAACGTCAGAAACAAGTACTTTATTCGGTTGGACGGATAATTGAGTGCATTTTTTTTTTTTTTTTTTTAATTATTGAAATGTTATCAGATATATCTTTGAGATGTATCCAGTCGCAACTATTTAATACAATTATCAGCAATATTTATTAAGCTAATTGGCTAATAGACACAATAGACACGAAGCTTTTTCTCATCCCTCGGTTTACGGTGATGCTTTTTGTCACTCTATGCTCCTGAGAACGCGTCCCTCTCGCGCGCGTCAACCCCTTCAATTGTCGCCCTCGCAAGCGCGCTGAAAAAAAAAGCGCATCTACCCTCAATCTCTTATGACAAACACGCCTCATTGTACAAAAGTTACGGCCTCGTTGTACAAAAATTACGTTGAGGAAGTCACTGAAAATAAAGAAGCGCGCTTCGCGGTCTGCTACAATTAAAAACTCTCGCACTCCTTGCCGGCCTGAACTCGGCGAATTCCTGGAATTCATGTGAATCGGCAGCAGTTTCGCGCTATACGTTTTTCCCGGTTTTAACAACGGGGTATCATTTCCCGCCGTGCGCGTTGCAATCTTCGCTCCAAGTTCCTCATGATATTTAATCAGGCGGACGCCGCACCGCGATCTCTGCCTTCTGCCGCTCCCTCTCCCCGTCTCCTCTTATTTCCTTTTATTCTCCTTTCTTCTTCTTTTTTTTTTTTCCTTTCCTTCCTTTTTCGAGGCAGGAGCTCCTTGCCGAGCGGTCGCTCCGCAAAAATTTTCCCCCGAGCGCGAATAATAAATTCCGTTTTACGAGGCGCTCTTAATTCAAGTGGAAATCGTTGTAGTTACGTGTTATCGCTGTCTTTGTCCTCCGCCTCCCGGGCCCCCTTTCCCTCCTCCGCGTCCTCCCGCGACCGCAACTCATTCCCTTTCTTCAACTATAGCAAGTAGGTTGCTACGACTTATGTGTATTTACTGCGGCCCGCCAGCAGGAAACGGAAAGATAGTTATCTGACGGCGGGAGAGAGAAAGAGAGAGAGAGAGAAAGACGGGGAAAGATAGAAAGAAAAAGAGAGAGAAAGAGAAGGTAAACGGGGAACGAAGAGCGAACGCGTAGAGAGGTGGCCAGGTAGACGCCATAGTTATTTATTTTCTCGCGGCTGATTATAATATTACGCAAGCCGGCGGTATACGCTCGCGTAATGCGGATGCAAATGCGACAGAGACGAGTTATACCGAGTCGACTCGGCGAAATCTTCGGCCCGAAGTCGTATTTTATTCATACGCCTGGCGCGCGCACCTGCAAGCGCAAAACGCGGCTGGATCTCCGCTTCGCGTTTATGGATATTCGAGCGTATATACGCGTGCGTGCGCATTATGCTGGCATGCATTATTGAGTGCCGGTGTCATCGCAGAAGAAAAGACGTCGACTTTGTTTGATGTCGTGCGGCTAAACAAATTTGCGAATTTTTTTTTTTTTCCTGTTTTTTTTTCGCTTTCTTTTGCGGACATTTAGGAAACGTCGCAAGTGATAACGGAACGCTCGGCGAATCTAGATCGCGAAAGAGTTTCGAGATGTGTTCTCTCGCTGCGAGTCGCGTTCGAGCGAGATACGCGCACAACTTTTAATCTGACGAATAAACATTATTCTTGCTTACCGCGAACCGACGCGACGGTGTAATCGCGGATTGCTTATTCCCGGCGAGATGCGTCGACCGTAGACGCGCGTATGTGCAAACGTACGTGCATACACCCGCACACTCGCGCGGAAGATGCCTTTATGTAATGCGCGCGGCAAAGACACGTGAATACGGACGAGAGGGCCCCCTTCCGAGCGCAGGGTTTCGCTCGTAACGACATATTATTTATATAAGCGCGACGTTGTCCCGACAAATCGTTCTACTCTCGCAAATTACTCGATAATATAGACAGGCGCGGGTAATAGCTATTCAGCGTGTGCGGGACTCGCGGCGAAATTTTCCCGTGGCCTTTTCAGGCAAATTCACGCGAATTTCGACGGAATGTCGTATCCGACGATTTGTAGAAACTCGGATTCTGACAAAAATACCCAAGCTGCCAAGTGAAAACGAACGGCGGAAATCGCAAGACGGCAAATTTCTCGTATTTATTGAGATATTCGAAAAGAAATTAACTCGATGATACTTAATCGTCCAGTGACTCGTCGGCTCGGGTCAGCTCCGGGCCGCTTTGGAAAAATATCTTACGAATAGGAAATAAAATTTGCTCGAAACTCGTGCAACCTGCGAACGAGGGGAGGGTGTAAAATTATTCGGATTACATTGCTGAAACTCTTTAGACCGAGTAAAAAAATTAAAAAAAAAAAGAAGGAAAAAAAACGGCGGCGCGAAAGAGAGACGGATAGGTAGATAGGTGGACGGATAGGGCGGATGGCGGTTTATTATGTTCCGGATGGGAACCCACGAGAACAATATACCCGTGCGGAATATACACGTAAGTGGTGTAAAATGACGGGCCGGGAAATTCGAAAACAACAGAAATGCAAATATAGAAAGACACCGAATCCAATTTGGCGACGATGCAATTAAGATGCGGAAAACAAATGAACGCAAGTAACGGCCGCGCATAAAAAGAGAGGGGAGAAAGCGAATTTTATTATGGGGAGTCGGGGGGAACGGGGAGAGAAGAGAAGAAATGCAGCGAGAGAAGTTTATTTAACGGTAAAGCGAGGGCGAGGAAAGGGAGAGGAAAAAAAGGAAGGTAGGAGGCAAAGGGAAAAGGACGCAGAGCGGCGCGAAACGCACCGAATGGAGACGGCGACCGGGCGCGTTTTAAGCGTCGTCGATCAATTAAATCTTTAATAAAAGGACTTCGTAACCAGATTTCGTTTACGAGATAATAATGCGCATTACGGCACCTCCGATGCGTGAGACTACTCGCACGCACGCACGTACACAGCGTGCACGCAATACGCGCGCGTACGCGCGCACTGGGTGTCCCGGCCGGAAGTGCGCGCGACCTCGCGCCAGCGTAACATTATTTTCTAATTTCCCATTCATGGGCTACCGTTTAGTTTCGATTTGCCGCTTCGTTACGACGCCCGGAGATTTACACGGTCAGATAGGATTGTTGCATGCCGCTTATCCCGCTAACCACCCCGCCCTCCGCCCCGCTGTCTAACCGCGTTTTATATAACCATCTTTCGTCACCGCGATTTCCCTCCTCTCCTCCCCGAGATATCTCGCGCCGCGATAATCTTTTCTTTCTGCCTGTTGTTTTTTTTTTGTTTCTTTTTTCCTCCGCACTCCTTTCCTCCTCGCTCTTTCTACGCTCGTCCGCCGGTCTTTCCTGGAAGATAATGCCCGGCCGCGCACTTTGCATTTCAAATGCGAGAGAGCCGGACGAAACCCGGGGATCGATCGCGAATCGCGGAACGTACCGAGCTAACAACGCTAAAAGGGAATAATTTCGAGGGCGATACCGGGCGATTAGGCCAGCGGCGGTAGGCGCACCGCGCGCCGCGCGGCGCGGAACGCGGCGGATTGCGCTTTCGTGCTGCAGCGGTAACGCGCGCGCCGCGAAATCCGAAGACGAGAGGAGATCGCGGGCCTCACGGTTAATTAATTTCCGCAGTGGTAAAGCGAGAGAGAGAGAGAGAGAAGGAGAGAGAGAGAGCGCGCCGGTTACCTTTTTCTTTCCTGAAAATGGAAAGTATCCTCTCATGAATATAAATGATTATTACAACAAAATTATTATAACGAAAACTCGCTTTCCTTAGATACTTAATTTTTAACGTCGACGGCCGACCTCTCGAGAATCTTCTGGGATACAGCTCTGATATAATTTAAAGTACGAAGCGCGCTCGCGTTAATTTAAAATAACGAGCCGCGGAAATCTGCGAGAAGCCGTCTGCGACTCGGCGACGCGGCCGTGCCCGCTGTTTTTCGCGAGGACGATCCACGTCGCGTCCGACCGGCGGTCCTTCCGCCATGGGTAACCGATTTTTATTGGGACTCGATAAGGGAGAAAAATTTTATCGCGTCTCCGACGACCGCGGAGCGAACGGAGGGAATGAAGGAAGATGGAACGAAGGGGTTATACAGGGTGAGCTTGAAAAGAGTAGACTCTTCGGCTGAAAATTTATAGTGGCTCGTACGTGAAATTGCATAACTCGTTTTCAGTCTAAGACCGATCTCGTAAGAAAATATATAAAATATAACATGTAAAATGTAAAGTACGTTTTTATTTTATGCTATTTTCTTGAAGGAATAACGGATGTAATTGTTTCGTTACTAGCGTATTTCCTCTTACTCGCCTGTGAATTTTCAAATTTATATATTACGCTACGTGATATTTAAATTATAATTGTTAATATATGATACAGTTGCGGCAGTTTGCACAATGAATCATTTAACGTTGGAACTTATATTTTTTATCGAATTACGCCTGTATGCGCGAGAGAGGGTAAATATTAGAGAAACCGTATTTCACAGTTAACCTTTGTCGGGCTTCTCTCGTTTGAAAGTGGATTTCGGTTTCTCATTAAATTTCGGCACATTTGACGTCAAAAAATCGAAAAACAATACTAGAGATTTTTTTATTCGGATGAAAAATTCCTCGCGACTATTGCTCAAGTTCCACCTTTTCAGACGCACCCCGTATATATTTGTCGAAAGTGGGAGGAGGCAGGGGAACGAAGACTGGAAGATAGGGGGAGGGTGGGAGCAAGGCAGGGAAAAATGGAGAAAAAGGTCGAGAGCGTGGTACGCCGTGCCCAACGAGTAATAAGTTAGTAATAATATTTTCACAATATCTCTCCTGGATTGGATGTTATTTCATTATATTTTATTGCCTCTTACTATTACTCTTGCCAGTGCGGAAACCTCCCTCGATCCTCGCTCGCCCCGCGCCTCTCGCCCACCCACTTTGCCACCCTTTCGCCACCCTTCCGACCCCTTTTCGACCCCCCTCGGCCACCAACGCCGTCCCGCTCTGTTTTATTATCTCGAGCCTCTCTCCGCACCGAGGGAATTCACTCGCGGAACTCATTATTGAGGGGTTTATTCTGCTGTAACCGTTGCTCTCGCCACTCGCTCGTCTCTCTCTTCCTCCTTCTTCGCCGAGCGGTCTCCTTCGTTTTTGGCCGCGCACGTCAAACGCACCGCTCGCGACTGTCAATGATGCGTTTCCGTTCTTCAAATTTCTATCGTTCCCTATTCGCGCGTTAAAAAAAAAAGAAAAAAAAAAGATATAGATAATAGATAGAGATATTTGTAAAAAGTCGAGAATTGCGCGAGTAAGAGATACGAGTCGCAACGAGCGGAGATCACTCGGTGCCTTCGCACGAGTGGGAAAAGTCGAGTAGGAAAAGTCAGCCGACCGATAAATCATTCTTTTACTTTGCCCTCGTCCGCGCAATCTTCGCCACCGCAACCGCGCGTTTCTGCGGATTAACGTGTCTCGGGGTGGAAACGCGAAGGGTGGCTTGTACACACAGATAGAAGCCACTTTCGATCTTTAACCTCTTTCAGCTATAAATGCCGCGCACTTGCATACGTCGCGCTGCAAACTCGGCGATGGAGAGGAGTAAAAATAGAAATATCGGGTATGAATACTGAAACGCATCGTAACGATTTCGCCAGATAATTATCGTACAGTTTTCGGATTTATTAGATGTTCCGATATTTAATTTATTTCGCTCCGAGCTTAATTCGGCCCGCGAGATATCGCCTCTTGTCGTTTGGATTTCTCAATCGCTTCATTTTTTTTTTCTCTTCTGTTTCATGACAGGTTGCAGGACCGCGGGAAAGCGGATGGACTTCGACGAGAGCAATGTACCCCGCATGGAAAAAGCGCAGCCTCTACTGCGAACGGTATCGACAGCGTACGAAGACATGTAACGTACAGGTGAGTTGTACCACTCGGGCATTACACGGCCGGGCGCACGTTGCAATTTCATGCGGAAAGTTTCGCCTTGATTCCACCTAACGTAACGAGCGGCCGCGGCCGTACCCCCTCATCGCCGGCTTCGATTTTCTCCTCCGCTTAAGGAAGCTCCGTTTTGAAAGCGAGAAACGACTCGCGTTACATGGACGAACAATACCGGCGGAGGGAGCGAAAAAAAGGAGCACGCTCGATATATTGTACAGGGTGTCCCGAATACGTACCTTTTTTCCCGTCGAGACGGCCGCGTTTCGAAACTTCCGCCGCGGGTGTGCGCTTCGGTTTAAATATTTTTTAAAAATTGAAATATCAAATATACACTCGTGAATATTAATTTTTTTTCGTGTTACACCGACCCGGCGATCGCGTGATATTTTTATCGAGATATACGATTAGCTCGCAATTAATAGGGAAATAAAAGTAGATCAATATCGCGCGTGGTTTTCTATGAATGCATTGGGTATTAATTTATTTATTAAATATTTTCATTATTGAGTAACTTTTACTTTATATGTTTTTTAGAGGAATATAATTTACGAGCGTGCTATCGTCTCGCGCATCAAATATCAAACGAGCCCATCCTTTACTCTTATCACTTTCTTATCTCCAAGATAAAATACTCATTAATATATTTATACCCGCGAGGGCATATGGGAGGCTAGCCGTAACCCAGCCGTCGCCGCAGTTTTATCCGCGCTTAGAAAGGATCGGGCGAACACCCTGTATAAATATCGGCGGCGCGTATTTGCGCGATATATTGCTCGTCGCGGCAGTCATGTGCACAAACTCGGCGACAGAAATAGCGAGTGTTGTCACCGAGAAATTGCGGCGGCCGATCATAAAAGTATTACATCAGCGGTCTGTAATGCCGCGCTCGCGCGCGCCCGTATATTATATGCGTTATTGCTGCAACGAGGCGCAGTGACACAATGTCGATTTGTCGCGACGACGATGCGATCAAACGCGCGCACGTCGCCCGCGAGGCGAAGCGTAATCACCTAAATAACCGCCGGTGACTGGTCGCTCTGCTTCTCTTTTCTTCTTTTCTCGTTTTCTTTCTTCGCGGCCCCTCTCGTCCGCCGCGTCATCGGAAACGCGTTCGGGAAACGCGCTACGCTTCGATCGGCGTGATTGCTCCCCGCCGCATCGAGAGAGAGAGAGAGAGCGAATCTCCCAGGTCTGTCGCCTGTTGCAATCTGTGTCAGGAGTAACAAGCGCCGCGAGAGAATTCGAGGATTCTCCGGGGCTCACTTAAACTCGTCGAGTCGGCGCGCTCGAGGAGGCTGCCTCCCGGCGAACGGCTCGATTCTCATCTTTTTCTCAAACGGGAACGTTTACATGAATCAATGAGAGATTAGTCACGTCGGTACGTCACGGTTATTTAGCAGAGTTTACTCATGTATCTCGACTCGATCGCTCCAGACGCTATCTTTGCAGCCGATCGACGATGTCGGATGTCGGATGCTGGGAGGATCAATTAAAGACGCGGATACGAATAATCCACACCGCGTGCACTTCCCTTTCGCGAGATCTAAATGGGATGCTTGTCGGAAAGGGAAATAGCGGGCTCGCGAGCGACGAACCCGGGCGGGCCTCGTATTAATATAAGCTTGGCGTGACTAATATAACAATTTATCCAGCCGCGGGCATTTAAATAGTTATGACCTAGGTCGCTAGCAACGAGGCGACGAGCGGCGATTTCGTCACGCGCTAACTCGCGCGAATTGAATTCGCCTCGGCGCTTTCGTGAATTAACTCCCTCGTGTCGCCCACGCGGCCCCCTCCGATCCTCCTTCTCTCTTTCCTCCGGCCCGATATTCTTTTCGCCCGTCAGGCAGCCGGCACTTCGCTCTACAAGATGTATTATCGACAGGCTTCGCGGAGTCAGCCCCCGCCACACTCTTAATCTAATAATTATGATAATATGGCGGCAGACTGAATAAGATCGGAGTGTAATAGAGTTAAAATTATTACAGACCGTTCGCATAACATCAGTTGAATTTAACTAGAATTTAACTAATTATCCGTAGACAAAATTAGAATGTGAGATAGAATTAGCTAAAGCCCCGCTAAGCAATTCTATATTTATGGAAATTGTCTCATGTAATATTTACGCGTTTAACAAACGATAAATTAAGTTTGCTATTTCTCGCGTTGGTTAAATGATTCCTGTTTTTGCGTACGTCAATCAGTAAAAAGTGGTGAAATTTTGCGAGCGATTGAAAATTCGATTCATTATTATGCCGGGTTTTATTTTTTTTTTGCTCTTTTTTTGCTTTTTTTTTTTTTTTTTTTTTTGGCGCTCCACCGCCGGAAGAAGCCCACAGCGGCAAACGGACTGCGCCCTTCTGTTTTGCGTCCTGCGTAGGGGTGCCCGCGGGGTGTCCACCCTCGAAGCAGGACGTTTGGCACTCCATACATACACACGGCCCTCTTTTTAATTGTTATATTTATAAGGGGTTGTCTCGGCGCCGCACACATGGCGGTTCCTCAGCTTCGGGGCTGGAGAACTCGGTTGTTTTTCGACACAGGTATTGGACGGACGTGCCCTTCTTTCCACCCTTCTTTCCTTTCGCCCTTTGCAAATCGATACTCGTCGTGAAGCTCGAACTTTCGCAATTGGGTGACAAAGAACCCAGAGATAAGCCTCGCGTAAGAATAAAAGCGGCTCTCCAAACTACTTCGAGCCTCATCTTCTTGGCGTTTGTTACACAAATATTTCCGGCAAGAGTAAAACTTCGAGTCGTAGATGTGGATCATAATTTTATTTAACCTACCGTTTTGTAGAACATCGAAAGCGAAAAAATTTCCGCGTTGGTCTCTTAATTCTAAACCTGCCAACGGTGAATAACGAAACTGGTTCTCGTGCGATACTTTCCGGCGACATCTCGCAGAGTCGCGCCGTCATCCGTACGTCCGCGCTGTCCGGTCAACGCGTCCGGTCAAGCGGTAGCAGGAGACCACGCGGCGGAGCAGGCGAACGCCGGGGAAGATCGCGGATAGACGAGGCTGTGGGAGGGTGCGGGGGGACGCGGCAAGGAGAGAGGAAGGAACGGTCGGATGGGGCGAATATTGGACAACTAATTACCTAATCACTCATTATCCACCGCGGACTCCGGGCGCCGGTAGTTCGGCGCGCCAGGTACGTAGATAGAGGTGGAACGGGCTTTGCCCGGAGGGCCATTGTGATACACGAAGCAGAATCATGCACGATCGTATATTATCGATGAGAGGACAGGGGGAGATGGGGGAACGGGAACGGCAGCGGCCATCCCTAAAATCCTCGTCCCGCTTTCCCCCGCGCGCTGACCCCCGCTGCCTCTCTCGCTGGCTGCGCGCGGGTGTACCGAGGGTTCGCGTTTAATGTTAGCACGGAATCGGAGCCAATGACGGGGCGGAATCGCGATGCGGAAACGACGCTTCCTTTCTCGCACCTCGCGCGAAGCCTGCCCCGACATCACCGGAATCCCTCCCTTCTCTATATGGTGCGCCTCCGACTCGCCCGGAGCGTTCCTCGCTTACCCTCGCTTTTTCGCCGTCGTCTTTGATTATACTTGCTATTTTTGGCCGTAGATGACGTCCGGAATAGATAACTGTTATCACTAATGGATCGAATCGCTTTTAATAAGGTTCTGTGGCGATAGTCTACCGCTCGCAGTGCTTTAGAAGTACCTCGATCGAGAAGAACGCGATTTCGATTTTTTCTTTTTCTTCTTTTTTTTTTTTTTTTTTAATTACGAACGATTAGAATCTGGAATTTAAAATCTCGATTAAATTAAAGTTGAAAGAAACATCAGTTTTATTTCTTCACGGATTTCGTCTCGACAAAGTTATAATTTGACGACTGGTCGCGGCTGATTAACATTCAATTTAAAAGCGCCGAAAGAAGGCTAGCGTCCGATTTAATTTTCTTCGAGGAAACTATTCCGGAATTTTGAAAGATCGTCGGAGAGAGCGGGCGAGAGAGCGCGATACATACGTAGAAATTTATCAATATGGCTCATATTTCCTACGACGCGTTCCGTCTATTTCCGCGGCTGTCATATTGGGAAAGTAATAGCTCTTCATTAAAAATTCAGCTCTCCTCTGTCTCCCTCCCCCCGCCCTCCTCCCTGACGGCCGTCTCGAAAATAACCGGCTCGTTTTGAACCCGTATCTTTTTTCCACGTCGTTTTTAATTCGATATAACGTAACGATCCGCCGATCCGCGATGATTGTCGCGAAGTCGCCTTAAAACGTTCATAGCGGCTCATTTAAATCGGCAGCTATCCCTGTCACGAGGGAGATATTAATCGCCCACCGAACACGCTCCGTGCAGATGTAACCGCGGAACCGAAATATATATCCTACTTGCAGCATTTTATACCACTTGGAGCATTAATAAAAAATAAAAATATTCTCTCTCGAATATCCTGGCTAAACTTGGGCAGCATAACTATGGTTTAATCAACGTTTCATTGAAGAATGATTGTTTTCCAGCGCGCGTTTTCGAATAATCGTTTTTCAACCGCTCTTCCATAAATATTCTTTTGCATTATCCCACGAAATCTCTCTACCTTTTAACGTGTTGCATTAACACGCGTTGCAGCACCGACGAACGAGAAGTTTTGTTTAAAAAAAAATGTAGGCTCTCATTTATTCTCGTTTATTTCTGACTTTTTTTCCCCCTTTAATTGTCTCGTTCACGTAACCGTAAACCGCGCGGAAAACGCCCGGAAGGTGTGAAAACGCTTCGAGACACGTCGCGGATAAAGTCCGGTTCGTTGGCCTTCCGATATGAGCATTCTCGATATTAGGATGCGGTAAGACAATCCGGCGGATAATCATGGTCGGGGGTGGATGTCGCGCCCGGCGTGGCGTGGCGTAGTGGTCGTCGTCGGGTTAGTCCCCGACGACCGCGCGATGCGCGTTATATGGAGGTTTAGGCCAGCGGACCGAGCTAACTGTAATCAGAGTTGCTGCGTTGTAGTAGCGTGTTTCAGTCGCGTCGGGTAGGACGGGAGGAATCCTTGGCGCTGCTGGATCGACCTGGAACGTCTCCACCACCTACCTATCTGCCCGACCAACCTACCGGCCAACGTTCGAGAGATCGTTGCGTGTCCCCGGATGCACGTGCTCGGGGTCACGGCTGTTCCCGGCCGATACTCGTCCTGGATGGTCCTTAATCCTCTTAAGTGCCGTGTGGCGCGACTAAATATCAATCACAGTTTATATCAACCCCGGCCGGCCGGTGCCCCGTTTCCCTCCGGGAACCCGGAGGGATTCTCGACGTCCTGCGGAGGCGCGAGAGGAGAAAGCTACGCGAGCGATCGATCGCGCGAAGAACTTGATCGGTGGCCCCTCGGGCAGTCTTATTCCGGCGCGATTACGCCCTCCCCCTCCCGCTTCCATTTGTCGGCAAAATTTTGCGTCCGGCGCGATAGGATAGCGATTATCGTTGTATGTAAAAAGAAATAAAATTCTTGATTCAAAGGCGTGAAAAAAAAATTTGACGATTAAACTTGATATTAGAAATGTAATACGTTATCTATTTAACACTTGTCTCGTTTCTCGCTCAGTAGCTTCGGTCTGAAAAAGTTATTCTTCAAATTGCACCTTATAAAAGTATTAGAAGACGGAAGGTTTTGAAGCTTTCAGGCCTGCTTTACTTAAAACGCCGCTATTATTTATGGAGCCTTTGTTAAAGTAAACTCCGACGTCTTTGATGGCCATATTCCACGATAATATATTCCATTATGACGCTCATTCGTTAAGGATGATTCATGACTTGCACGCGCGATCGATCGCGTTGTTTGCCGAGAGAGAAAAAGGAGCACAGGTAACAGCCTGTATTTATAGGGCGATGCGATCAGTCGCGCTATCGCGTAGATCCATTTAAATACATTTAGGAGATTGCAAAAATGGACTATTGCAACGTCGATGAGTAGTAACTACTTATATTTATAGAGCTGCATCGTCGTCGCGCGGATGCATTCGGGGTACATTTAGAAGATTGCAGAAATGAAGTTTCGCGCGCGTCGACCGACGTATAATTACGCGTTCAATTACGCGCGCCCCGGCGATAAATACGGGCGGCGCGGCTATACATAAAAGAGTTTGCGAACTTAAGCTCGATTAATCGAAGGGCTGCTTCGGGGCAATAACACGCCATGCCACATTTCACCAACGGCGGCGCGAGCTTCGCGGGCGCGAGAAGGATCGCGATAAGTCTTTTGTAACGGCAAAGTTACGGTCGCCGTAAAATTAATCTTAATTTTATCAAATACGCCGCGACGCCCCTTATCTCACGACGTTTCGCTACGAGGCGACGGTGCCGCGTCCCGCGCGCTCTTTCGGTATCGCGCCGATCTTTCGGAGTAGGATCGATCGCGCCGGAGGAATCCTTTCCCTCGTTCGCGACAGGTGCCTCTCCCACGGGATGCTTTTCTCAAACGCCATTAGAACCTCGCGAAAATAGCGGCGCGCGCGGCGCGTTCGCCTTCGGGCGCTACTATTCGCGAATACTGGCCCGGAATAATTCCGGGGTAGCGCGAGGACTCTTTCGTCGAGCGTGGAATATTTAATGGGCGATGACGAGCGCTGTAAATAATTGATCGCATTAAGATTGCATCGGGTCTATAGTTGAGAGCCGCGGCACGTGACGCATCGCGTTTCCGCGTGCATGTGCCGCGTCCGTGTGCACGTGCGTGAGCGGTTGCATGCACGGAGTTTCGTACGTGTGTCCGGTTATCAAAGAAAAGAAGATAAGGCGAATATCGAGGAATAAAGCGTTGCGGGTTACGATCGGGAATAAGCGCTCGCGATCGTAAGCTTTCGAGCTTTCTGGAGGCAGGCGGCGCGCTTCGCCCCCTCGAGACGCGGGGATGACAGCCGCTGAATAATACAGTGGACTCGCGTCGAGGTTAGATATTCTTACGATCACCGCGAACCCTTCCCTTCCGCCGATACACGGCTAAATCGTCAATTATTCAGACCACAGCTTGAGCATTTTCCCCGTTTCCGATCGCGCGCAAGTATATCAAGTCCGCCCCGGCCGGACATTGTTAACGGCATACGTAACCGCTTTCGCTTCGAGTCCTTTACGAGAAAGCGCGGATTGTTCTCCTCACTCGAAGGGATTTTCAGCAATAATGCCGAGCCACTTGGATCGAATTTTACAGCCGTGAGCAGCTGAATATCGCGATGAATCTTTAACTAGATTTAACATCCTCTTCCGCAGCTCTCGAATCTACTTCGTGACTTATTATCTTATAAACTTTTTCGATTTTTAATGATCATAAATGTGTAAGGATATTATATCGATACCACGATCGAATCGACGGATGAATAATACCTGACGATCGATCGCGCGTGATTTTTAATTTACAAGTTGCGTCTTTATGCTATTTTACGAATTAATCTGTATATTCCTACCAATATCTCTACAGCCTGTGAATTATTCATACAGATTTACTATTGTTTCTTTCACATCTTATATCACTACATTTATTCTATACCCTTATTATTTTTTGAACGCCTCAACTTTCTCTCACCTAGATACGAACTACTGTAAATCGGTACGACGGTGACGATACATCCTTGCACTTTAACTATTGAGCAATACATCCAAATAAAAATTCAACACCGATTAGGATATTTATTAATTAAACTTGCTAGTTTTAAAAACGATGAATTAAGAAAAAAAAAAGAAATAATTAATTCTCAAAAAAAAATAAAATAAAATAAATTAAATTAAATACGCTGTAGGGTTATCGATTGATAACAACACCTATCCGAGATTAATCGCGGCAATGAGCGTTTCGAGAAACCTTTCCGCCACGGTACTTCCGTTATAGATATATTAATCTTGAGCAACAATGAATTTGGAGTCTCTCTCTTCTCGCTAGTTAGAGCAATCGAATTGGTTCCAGTTGCCTTATCCCCGATCTTCGCCTCGCGGCGCCGTCTGCCATCTTCACGCTCGTTCCCTCTCGCCCTCGCCTTCCTGGGAGAGCGGGTTAACGAGATCGGGGGATTTTAAAAGGACAGAGCACCGCGCTGCCGGGAGAGGTGCCCCCTTTAATTATTCAGGCGCAATTAACACGTCAATAGGTCCGTTGCACCTGGCTGCTGTCTTCCGCCAAATATGTACGTTCGCGAGATGGCACAGCCAGCCTTCCGTTCTCAAACATTTCTCTCTTTCTCCTTCTCTCTGTATTCATTTATAAGCTTTCTTTTTTTTTTTTTTTTTTTTTTTTTATCTCCTAAGCGCGCGCTCTCTCTCTCCCTCGCGCGGGGACACAGAGAAGGGTTGTTCCCTCTCACCCTCTCCTTCCGCCCGTCCCTTCTCACTTCGCTTTACACACTTTGTGTCCATCTCATTTTTATTTTACTCTTTACTCTCTTACTGCGAGCGTCTGGTATGAAATCTTTAGTCGTCTTGCCTATGGATTATGTTATTTCGTGCTGGGTCAATGCTTTCTTTCAAACGGCACCTTTGTGCTCCGCGAGATGATAGAAGATCTTAAGCAACCGTTTGCGAACGGTATATAAAAACACGTCTTCTTATCTCTCCCTCTCTTCCTTTAATTTTTTATATTTTATTAAAATTATATAGACGTTCCTTCATTAATTATTTCCTTGCTTTTTAATTAAAACAGGTCAGTTTTTATATAGCACAACTTTCTTTACAATTTGTCCATTTTTATTTCCTCCCCCGCAGTCGTTTTCTCTCTTCTCATTTATTATTATTGTGTGTTCGTTATTTGTGCATCGTATAACTTTTTTTTTCTTTCTTTTTTTTTTTTTCGTGTATTTTTAATTTAAAGTACAATCCTCTCTAATTTTCTTTCTCGCGGGAAGAAAGGCACCAAGCTTCTGTGATTTTCGTAGCGACAGCGGCGGCGACGTAAAGCTTTTCAAATATTGATGATTAATTATTTTCATGTAGCCGTATCAGCGCGCTCCGCGACTCGTTTGGTGATTATACACTTCGAATTATCACCGCTGAGTTAATTATAATCCGCGGATCCGCGCTCGCGCGGATTAAACGCATTTCGATGTGGCAAACATAGATCGCTTACATCATTAACGTTCCCGATGTCGTTACGCGGTTCTACTTATAGAACGTTCCTCGCGACGCTTCACGTGGCAGGGACCAATAGATAGCTCTAGGTGTTAAGTTGTTCATACTTTGATGGTCGATTGCTTGTTTCCTTGAATTATTTTGTCTAACAAAATAGCAATTAAATCTTTCACTAAAAAGAAAAAAAAAGAAAAAAAAAAGGAGAAAGAGAGAGCTACATCAATGAGAGTCCAGTGCAATAAACAGTGCAGGATCTTTTCAGCGCGGTCGAGAATAGGCGTAAAACGGCGCATCGAATTTTTATTTTCGTTCCTCTCCGTCTTTCAGATATTTATAGAGATTTGTACCCGTAGAATTGCCCGTGAATAATTTGTCTCCCGGATGCTTTCTCCCTAAAAAGGACGAGCGCTGCCTTCCTCCCTCACCTGGGAAAGCCGGGGCGTTTGATGCTGTCCAAGAAGGTCCTTGCTGCTTTATTGCTCGCGACCGGTCACGCGCTCGCGTAAATAATGCAGAAAAGGGGTTGCGGAATAAACTGGGTATGAGCGCGCGCTGAGTTTTCATCGTGCTTCGATCGCGCACCGCGTCCCGAACAACAAGTCCCCGGGTCGATAACAATTTAATTCTTTTTTAACTCGTGCACGAAAAGCGGCGCGACGAAAGGGTCGTCGTACCATAAAAGTAGCATGTATGCGCGGCCGCGGATAGTTTTAACAACTTACGGGGCTTGTTGGAGTATTACATATGCAAGAGCGATGTCCTGCTGAGAATAGGTATAACGTTGTACGTACGCTTTCCCCTCCCTGAGCGGCAGCGATTGTGCGCCTGTAAGCGTCTATCTCGTAATACACATAGATTTTACTTGATTAATTAAGTAAAGACATCGTTTTGGACGAAGTCCAGCTCGCTCTCAGGAACTCGGTTCGTTCCTCCTGCCACGCGTTTTATTTGTAATAAAAGATTTTCAATCTTTAAATCGTTGTCATCTGTTACGCGAACTTTGAAATAACTAACAAATATTCCGAACATGAGATCTAGGTGATGCCGAAATATCGTCGGTTCAATCTTTGAAAGTTAGTTTTAAAAAAGAGATTTATTAATTTTTTTTTCTTAAATTAAAAAATTATTTTGACGTTTCTGTATTATTTGGTTCCGATATTTTTAATCCTTCGACCTCGCGCACGGTCAAAAATCATCCGAAACTCCGCTCTACCGATCGCGCAACGCGAGCAACTAATTTCTTAGTTGGAGGACAGGATCGAAAAGGATCTCTGCTCGGAGGCACCATAAAGGTGGCACTCGCTATCGACAACCTTGTCTTGTGGTCCTATAGGTATACAGGTCCATGTATACAGGTACATATAGTATATACAGGGTGACGCCCGAACGAGAGAGAACGCGGCGGGGGCGGCAGGGGCGAGCGGGAGGGATGAAATGCGGGGTCGCAAGTCGGTATTGTCGTCGGTTACAAATCAAATACCCGATATCATTGTTCGGTACAAACCAACCCATCCACTCGCCCTCTCGCCCCCTTCCCCCCCGTTTCTCCTGCTTCTCCCGCACCGCGCCGCGTCCCCTTCTGCAACGTTAACCTCGTGCACAACCTGCACGCTCTGCAGCAACTACGACTAATAACTACTGCTAGCGTATGCGGCCGTGTGCGTGAATGTTGCTCGAACACAATGGCCACGACGACGACGACGACGACGACACTACGACAGCGTGTAAGTGGAGAAAACATTTCTACCTGGCATACTCGGCATGAAGTCTTGTCATCGCAGCTGAAACGCGCTGTATCCACCGAGAGAACATAGTGAACAACCCTTTTAACCCTTCGCCGCTTCGCTACAAAGTACAGTTTATACAGGATGCCCCAAAACTATAATGCTTCTGTGAATTACAAATGTCAAGAAGAAGAGAGGCCTCTCTCCTTAGGTGTAAATAATAAAAAAAAAGACTAATAGTAAATTATTACGTCTAAAATGTAATTTTTTTTTTTAGTAATAAAAAATTTATAAATTTTGTATACTATTGTATATAGATCGAGCAAGAATAATTTTCACAAGCGAGAATTAAACGCCAAGCGCAAATTCGAGTTTTATTGCTTATAGAAATGAAACGATCTTCCGAAGCGCTTCGCGAGCCTGTTCGATGGTATAAAGCGCTTGTTATTTATCCATTAAAATTCTACTGGTTTTTTTTTTTTTTTTATATATTTTGTCTTACTGTTTGTCTTCGATCTGCTTTTAAGTGAGAGACGTGCTCGCGACAAATCCCGCGGGGATATACGGGAGAGAGCCTACTCACGTGCGGCCGATTATGCTCGCGCGCGGGTTTTCATCGCCGCGCAATTATCAGCCGCGAAATCGGATTTGTCTCGTCGTGCGCGAGGGATCGCCTAGGCCTTCTCGTCGTCTTCGTCAGATTCGCCGTTACGGATTAATAGAGAATAAACGCGCGTTACGCCGAGATAAATTCCCGAGCCCCGGGGGAAAGAGAGAATATGCTTTTAGGGAGATTTCCCGATTCCCTTCCCCTCGCTGATAGCGTGGGAATGTGACCATTTAAATTAGTTGCACCATCAAACGCGAAAGGCAAAGTACAGGTTGCTCGCTGGTATCACGTACTTTCTCCTGGCCGTATGATTACTCTTTGCGGACTATCGAGTTTATCCTCGGCGCTCGAACGCTATTTTGTTATTCCACGAGTCTCGAGATTTCAATTTCAGCTTTTAGAAATTAAAGGAAACGCGGCGAAGTACGCGATGCTAATCGGGGCTCGCCGACGTGATTCGATTTTTATACGCTCGATTATTAGAATCGGCGAGCTTCTCGTTTCCTCGGTACACGCGTTGATCACGAATTTATTGAACGGCGTGTACATTTCAGCACCTGATAACTTTAATCGTAATTGCGCGAGCGGAGGGGATTAAGGAGAGAATACCGTCGGCATTTAGAAGACAGCCGAACGCCTCCTCGGAAACTATAGGCTGCGAAAGGGGCGAGGCAAATGCACCGTCGCGAACGTCGCTAGCCGTCGCGAGCACCGCACTCGCATGGCCACGGTAATTAATCAGCGGGTTAATTACGACTCAGTCGACGAGTCTATTTCTGCATCGGCGAGGACTCGAAATATTCACGCGGATGGCTTTCCTAGTCGCGTTAGACGAGTTACGCGGACAGAAGGGGGAGGGGGCACGGGAACAGAGGGTGAGAGGAGAGACACGACCAGAAGCGCCGGATGGACGAGGGGGATGCGGCTGAGGGGCGGACCAAGGGTGGCGGGTGGAGGGAAGAGCAGAGACTCGGCTAGGCATCGCCACCCTGGAGCGGGCGATTAATGATTCAGGGGCAGAATTTCGCGATGCTGAAATATTAAGCGTATAACCCTCTCGTACTCCGCCACCCTTCTCCTACCCTCTCCGCTCTTACCTCTTCTCTAACCCCGCTACTCTTCGCCGGTGTCCCATGCTCCCTTTATCTCTGTCGTCCCCCTCGGCGCCTCCTTCGCACCCTCTCTTTTGGTCGCGCGCGTAGGATACTTCGCTGCCTCCCGCATTCCCCGGTTTCATCTCTCTCTCTCTTTCTCTCTCGTTTTCTCTCTCTCTCTCTCTTTCTCTCTCATGCTGTCTCGCGTCCTCGTGTCTGCCTCGCGATATACGCACGGTCCTTTCGGGTTGCACAAGCATGTACACGCGTACTGGGTGCTCCGAAAGCAGCTACACGCTCCGAAGAAACGTCGAAGCGAGTCGCAAAGAACCGCAATTATCACGGTGCGTTGAGAAAGACTTTCGGATTACTTTCGTGGGCTAAATCCTGATTACTCGACTATAATTGAAGATAAATACTTTAGAGGCACTTTTATTTGAAGATCAGAAGCAACGGGAAAACGAGAAGTCAAGAATATCGCGACGAAAAAGAAAAAAAAAAAAGAAAAAGAAATAAAGTTTCGCGATTTTCTTCCATCAACGTTTTATAAGCGAGGGTCGGTCTCAAACGCGATCTGCAAACGTTATTATTTAAGTATATCGGTGGACGAGATATGCACTTCGAGCGCATCCTGCAAACATTATAGCCTCGTGCTCTTCTCTACCGTCATTGTTTGCCGTGATAGAGTCGACGTATCGAACGGAAGTAACTGTATTCGTTTGACGAGTGGAGATAAATTAAAAATTAATTAATCAACCGGCCGGAGCCTAGTTTTTCGGGCAGTTCCGAGTGCATCCACGTGCGCTTTTATTTTTAAAAGTAAAGAAACGTGTCAGCGAAAAAAAAAATTAAGAAGAGCCAAGACAACCGTCTTCAGATTTTTTTTTTTTTTTCTCAAGGAAATATCGACTATCAATAATAAACGAGATCGCTCCGGGACACTCGGTATACGCTCGGTGTTCGTGCACGCGCCCGCCCGCTCGCGCACGCTTAGCCACGCGGCGGCAGCATCATCAATATTTCTCTTTGCTCATTGTTCTTGTACAATGCGAGCGCAAGGCCGCTGCCGTCTCTGTAATGTCGGGGGAGTGCCGGCGTCGCCGAGCAGGTAGCGATTACCGTGGAAATGGCTAATTTTAAGCCACCTCTCACGGGAGAGACACGCGTGGCGCAAGACGGCGCGAACGATCGATCCGCACGTCGCCTCGCGACGAAATAAAGACTCAATCGGGTCCAAAACTTCCCAAAGAACGCGGCGGAAAACGGGCGCGAAGTGTGCGCGGTCCATCCTCTCGCGCGGCAAATAGCGACGACGAGCGATGGGAGAAAGCGAAGCTCTTTAATATTAAGGAGGCACGATCGAACGTTTGTGAGAGTTGGAAGGAATGCCTACTTTTCTGCATAAGGAGCATTAACATAAATTGACGTTATATGTATTATCTTTCATTTTATGATTTGTTATAATTTATAATATTTATTAAGAGGATATATCGAATGCCAACTTTTAATTCTGATTATTTAAAGTTATTAAGGATTATAAAGGTATAATTTGTAATAAAAATACTGCATGTTGGACTCTAATTTTTATTTCTATTTTCTTGGAATTTACACGACTAGTCGATTAAAGTGTAATATGTTATTAATGTTGCATTTTTTTTTCTTTCTTTCTTCATAAGAGGTGTTTCATTTTTATTCGGCAAAGTTCGCAAATACGGTTCCAGGAAAACGGGGATTCTCATGATTTTACACGACGTAAACTGTTGCCAGTTTTACAAGTTATCAGCAGAATATATAACTGTTTCGCGCCATATCATAATTTCAAGTTTATTCTCTTAGTTTCGTAGAAGTTTGAGATTAACGAGAGTTGTCGTCGGGAGCCCTCCGCTTCTCAAAGATATCGCGCGGATATCGTGCCGAGAAGTAAAAGCCCGGCCGTTTAGAATGCGTTTACGGGACGGGCGTGATACGCGCGATCCGTGGACGGCCATTACCGGAGAGGAAAAAGATTTTCCGTCGCGCTCGTCAGCGACGGTGCGCGCGTTGTTACAGGTGGAAACGGTTACAGGTAGAAAATCCGAGCGCGTTGATACTTCACGCTTTTATTCCATCGTGCGTCACGCGCGCGTTCATTTTTTTTATCTCGTATTTTTTCATAACTTGCCCCCGAGAGTGCGTCCGTTGGAACGAGAAAGTACTGTCGACTCTATTCGAGCCGTGCGCTCTCCTCCTCCGTGTTCAATAAGGAATCTGTGAAAAAAAATCTCAATCTTGTGATCGCCGCCGTTTGACCGTTATCGCGCGTGCGATCGTCAATCGCTCGCGAGAGTCGGGATTTTCTTAAACAGATTTCGCCGACAATTTCCCTCGGCAGGGTCGAAATTTTTTCCGTGCCGACGGCGGTAAAGGGTGTTAGTATACTGTTTGCAGTTAAACAATATTACGTAGTAAAATTTATAGTCCTCCCCCCGGCTCGGCCTTGCGCGCCCTTACAATACGCGCGCTCGCCCTACGCTCGCAGGGGTGAAAGTATCAACGATATGAGAAATGCGGGCGTTATGGCCGGTGCCACCCCGACGCCGTTCGTCGCCCTCGTGATGATCCACGGCTTAGCGGATACTGTTCCGTAGATATTTCTCTTTTTTTTTTTCCATCTTCGCAAACGCTCGCGAAACGGTATTTCGATTGGCACGGAAAATCGTTAGGATTGCCACGGTGTCAATTACTCGAGATGAGAAACGAGCCCGCTTTCTTTTTCCGGAAGCGGAGGAAATTCGCGGAATCCAAGAAAGGAGAAAAACCTGCCGGTTGTTATAGGCGTAACGTCGGCATTTTGTAAATATGCCGGCATCAACCGTGTTACGGTAACATCAAGCTTGATATTACATATTTGCTGTTCGAGTAACAGGGACTAAAGTTGCTGCGACGGTAAATGTAAGTCGTACGTACGTGTTCGCGCTTTTACAGCCACGTTGCGCCCGGTATTTTCGCCGCGGAATATACAGCGTCATTCTGTTGTTCCGGCGGCTAACAAGTTTCTATTTGCGCACGGAAATTCTAATACAAAATTATAAGTATGTTATCTCGGCGATATTTACACTCCGCGACGGCGGAACGTCTTTTCACTCGTCCCGGAACTCTTTCGTTTATTATCCACGACTCGCGAATTCGCACCGATCTTAATAAATGAATAACATTTTGAGTCTCCATCGGCGAACTTTTTACTTTGTGCCGTCCGGGTTTTATTATTCTCCCGTGATTCGATACTTCCGATTTATGTACACGCCTAGCGGCGGACGCCGCGGAAAGCGTTCATTCCCCGAAAGCTGCAAAACGATTAATATTCGCGCAATAATGGTTCGCACCCTGAAAGAACGAAGGAAAAAGTCGCGTCTCGACGTGCGGAAGAATAACGCGCACGGTTGGCTGCGTGGTGTTTATACGTTCCGCGGCCCGTAAAGGACGGACGATATTCCTTCATCAGAAAGCCTCGCGGGCGTCGTTATTCGTCGGCGTATATCCGACTCATTCGCCGTTTGGCGTCACCGCCCTCGTTCTTTTTTTTTTTTTTTTTACGCTTCTAATATCGCGCATACACTTTTACACCCGTCCGATCTGGCGAAAAAGGGGTCGAGGGACACAGGAGGCGGCCGGTTTCGAGCGAGGACTGAAATCGAGTTAGAGACTGCTCTGCATTCTTTACGACGAATCCGCAGCACGCCGGTAAATCTATATATCGGAGAAAAAGCGAATTTCCTGGGATTTATGCCTCTAACGAGACCGATCTGTTTGCGAATTTCTATTTTTATCACCGCGCTATAATTACGTGGCCGCTGCACCTGTACTAAAATCAAATTTCTCATTAATTCTTTCTCGCGGTTCCATCATCGCTCATCTTTTTAGACGGGGCAACGATAGCGAGGATCCAACGAGCAGGAAGCCCTTTTTCTGGAACTCGTGGCGATATTTTGGAAATTCGATTGAACTTTATTATCTCCGATTCTTAAGACATCAGCGAAATAATGCACTTGTCGATTTTTATTCGGTTAAATATTATACTAAATATTCAATGACTGGAAAGTTCTTCTCCAAGACTCAAAGTGATCATTTAGCAATTTAGCTTCTAGGTTTTCTTCTCATAATTCACAAGATATCGAGAAATAAATTCTGTTTTGTCTGATTGAAATATACTGAATTGTACTTCGTCGGCAGTATTTGAGAGTGCAGCGGGAAATTTCGTGGACTCGTCCGAGGAAATTAAGAGAACATTTTTAGATGTACGGGCGACCCTAACGTAACGCTTGCTCTATTACCAAAATTCGAGTTAATAGCCAGTTAAGGGAGTCCGGCCGGCAGGTCTCGTAAGGGTCGAGCGTGGAGGACCGTCTCTCTTTGTAGCCTTAATTCAATTAAGACCGCCATCTTTCCTGGCCGGCACCGCCGACGTCGCGCTCATAACTCCGTTATCGAGGCACGACTGCCCAAATTCGATCGTCAATACCGTCTTGTTGGTCTTTGGGACACGGCAGACAGTAAAACCGCGACGACGCTGAATAATCGTCGGCTCTTTGCATCGCCAATTACCGCGCCACGTGCCGGCCGCCGGCGAAAAAGAAATAAAAAAAAAAAAAAGGTAGAGAACATCTTTGGGGATGCAGCTCGCGAGATGGTTGAGGTAACGAGCAACAATCTGCTTGCTCACTTTCGCAGATCGGAATAAATTACCGAGAGAGAGCCTATCCGCCGCGGATTTTTTTTTTTTTTTTTTCAAAATTGTATTACTAAAGCAGCATATCTGAACGTTCAGCGAATATAACTATTTAAGATCCGCTGTAGTGTTTGAAACATTATAGTAAATAATTCAATGCAGTTTCTATTACAGCCATCTATCCTCGCAATTATAGATATCTATTCCTGGACTTCCCGAACTTCGTACGTCGAAAAGACGCTCGCGATTCTTTCTTATTTCGGAAATAATTCAAAGGCGGAGAGCATCGTACCTTTTCTCGCCGCTGCTTTAAAAAATATTCAATATTGCACCGAAAAAGTCCGCTATACCCATCGTTCGTTTCGTGAATTTCTCTCAATTTTTATCTCGTCGAATCGGCGATTCTAAATCCGTTGCGGACATACGTGCTCGCAGCTTGAGAATCCTACGGCGTTAACTTCTGGGAAACGTATTCTAGACGCGGCGTGAAATATCATTCATTCGTCAACTCGGGCGCTAATTTATTACAGCTGTTTCCGAGAAGAAGAAACGCCGCGAGTAATCGACCTGTGTAACGTGGTGTACCCAGGCTCATTTAGAAGATAGAGCCAGGAGCCGCGCGTTTCTACTTGCTCGTCTCGCCGCTATCAGGACAATCGTTATTGTGCGCAGGTGCAATAAGATCCTTGCGCTTAATGTGCGAGAGACGAGAAATTCAAAAACGCCGTCCGCGTCTGTGCGAGTTGCTGCCGCCAGCGTTCGTTGAACTCACTTACACCAGCTGTAAAAGAACAAATTTACTCAACTTTTTTTCATTGGGTCGGCAAACTAAACGCTACATACTTTTTTCGCATCTTTCCGCGGCTCTCTGTAGAGGAGTAAAGTCAAGTCTATTCGACACCGACTGTTTTCGTTTTCGTCTCGAAGAAACTAAAAAAAGGAGAAACATAATTTCTCCGCTAGGTCTTGAACTCAAACCGGGAATCGTTAATATTAGTTTCGCTTTTTACGTTTCTCGAATAAATAGCAGAGTCACCTAGATAACGCGTGGTCTCTTGGACCGCGTTGGCGTCTCCGTCGATCGCGCTCTCAAAAAATACTTTCTCGTTACCCACTCGTTTAAATCTCACCGGTCACAGAGCGCAATCTACTTCCGCAGGGTGCCGGCCGCGCGATTCTTTCGTAGAACGCATTGATTCTTACGCGATACCTGAAGAAAGAGAGAGCACAGTCCCCGTCATCGACGTTCGTCGTCGTCGTCGTCGTCGTCGCCGTGCTCTCCACCTTCGCTCGGCGATACTAGTATAACGACGGAACAACCACCACCACCACCTCCGCCATCAGCAAAGCGCGGCCTCCTCTCATCATCATCAGCGGATCGCCGTTTCGGGAGGCCGATCGGCGAGCCTCGCTGGGGCCGATGCCGCGCGAGAGAGAATTCTCTCCTTCTCGGACGGCGAACAAAGCGAGACGCGTGGTCTCGCGGGAGTCCGCGAGAGTGAGAGAAGCGGTTACGAGGCGGTCTCCGGGGGCGGCGCCTGTCGGCGCGTCCGATCGGAAGGCAAGCCGCGCGATTGGCCGGCAGTTCTGCGGTGCGAGGGCAACATGAGGACGCGTGAGGGCCGTGAGGGCCGTGAGGTACGGCGGTGGGTACCTCCACCCGCGCGGCGCGCAACATAGCCGTCTCCTTGCCGTGGTACGCGTTCCTCTCTCCTGCCGCCGTCACCACCGCCGCCGTGCCTATCGTTACCGCCGGTACGTCTCGCCGCACCGCGTCCTCGCGCGAGCGCGCGCGATATCGGCCGCGCCACCGCCGCTTGCCGCCGCCGCCGCCGCCGCTGCCGCTGCCGCTGCCGTCGCCGCCGTCGTCGTCGCTGCCGTTGCCGCGAACCGCTGCGCCGCGCACGGTGCCTCCACTGCCGTTCGAGCGAACCCGCCGCCGCGTTGCCTGGCCCTCTCAGTCGCGACGCGCTCGTCACGGGGTGCAGATCGTACGTCGTTTGTCGCTTCGACACCCTACGCCGCGCGCAGCACGCGCTTCTCACGCGGACCCTCGCCGCGATCCGCATTCGCACCCGTACCGCGTAATCTTGTAATCTCGTCCCG
Organism: Cardiocondyla obscurior; assembly: GCF_019399895.1. NCBI lineage: Eukaryota > Metazoa > Arthropoda > Insecta > Hymenoptera > Formicidae > Cardiocondyla > Cardiocondyla obscurior. Next base: position 3,558,234 of record NC_091871.1, on the reverse strand, counting down.
GGTACCGCTACGTCGCCGTCGTGATTGTTGTCGTCGCGTTTCGAGTTGGTTGGTGGTGGGTGGTTTATGGTGAAATTTTATTCTCTCTCTTTTTCTCTCTCTCTTTCTCTCTCTCTTTTTCTTTCGCACGCGGACGAACCCTCAGAGTGACAGACACTTCGATGAGACTCAAGTGACGATAGGTGGAAACTGTTGAAAGAGAGGAGATATTATAAGTGAAGGGCAGAGTAAAGATCAAGTGTGCCGCGTGGTGCGTCGAAACGGGGACGGTGTCCCTCCCCCCCTCCTCCCGTCACGGGATTACCTCGATCCCTCGGGAGATTCTCTCCGTCGTGTACGATGCTTCGTTGGGGAAGACGAGGCGAACTCTAACTCGTTGAAAGCGCCGGGAGTGGATTAGAGCACGGCGTATTCCGAGCCACGTTTCGGAGCTAGGCTTAAAGATGCTCGACCGCGACGTCCCAGCGGGACGATGACGCTCGCGTCGGTTCGCGTCTGACAGATCCGCGCACGTTGTCGCGAGGCGCGCGGACGAAATCTTTCGCACTCACCCCGCGTCGTATCGCGCGGACATCTGGCGGTTTATCGTGCGACAGTGCATATTGCAGGGTGTGTTGCAGATGCGGCCACGTTGCTGAATCCGATCAGGGTGAACGTTGCCGAGAATTCGAGACGAGACGACCCACGAGGAGGAGACTGGAGGTAGAGACGAAAAGAGACGAAGAATCGCGCGGAAAGCGTAAAAAGCGGGAGTCGCCTGGCGAAATAGAGCGAGAAGAGATACCCTTCGTCCAAGGATACGAGCGGAAGGTGCCCTACGCGCGATCATGACGCAACAAAGCGGTGCTGGGTCACCCCAGCAGTTCTGTCTGCGATGGAACAACTACCAGACCAATCTGACAAACGTCTTCGATCAGCTTCTGCAAAGCGAGAGCTTCGTCGACGTGACCCTGGCCTGCGACGGGCACAGCGTCAAAGCTCACAAGATGGTCCTCTCGGCCTGCAGCCCATACTTCCAGGCGCTCTTCTTCGACAACCCCTGCCAGCATCCGATCGTTATCATGAAGGACATCAAATGGCCGGAGCTCAAGGCCGCGGTCGAGTTCATGTACAAGGGCGAGATCAACGTCTCCCAGGAGCAGATCGGGCCGTTGCTCAAGGTCGCGGAAAGTCTCAAGATTCGCGGCCTCGCGGACGTTAACAGCGAGCAGGAACTGACGTCCAGGCCTACTCTCGAGGAGGTTGCCACCGCGGCACTCCAGCGGAAAAAACGTCGTCGGATGTCTGGCGAGCGTTCGCCATCCACAACCAGCCCGGAGCGTGTTGGCTCCGGCAGCATCGGAACCGACGATCAGGATGTAATCGGCAGTAATATCGTCGTGCCCGAGATTCACAGCATGGTGCCGTCAACTGCCAGCTCGACCCCGAGATCTCTCGGCTCGCCTAGCACGCCCAGCATCTCCGTCACGCCGCAAATCAACCTGCAGGAACTTCCGGTTTCGCTGCCCTTACCGCCACCACCGCCACCGCCACCGCAGGGACAGCAGAGCTCTCACTCCCTGTCGACCCACCACGTGCCCGGCCACGTGACTTCCGGTCCGCACGCGCCCGTCAACCACCTGGGCGCCCACGGCCAGCAGCTCAGCGTGCAACAGCAGCAGCAGCAGCAGCAACAACAACAGCAGCAGCAACAGCAGCATCATCAGCAGGGCGCCGGCAATCAGCCCGGCGCCGGTGACGACCTCGAGATCAAGCCCGGCATCGCGGAGATGATTCGAGAGGAGGAAAGGGTGAGTCTTATTTAATTTTTCTTTTTTTTTATCTCCTCTATCACTTGTCACGCGAGAGAAAAAGTTTCCTGCTTAAAAAATGACGACCCGCGCGCAAGTAATAAATACGCCTAGATTATCGAGAAAATAATCGACGCCGACACGCGGAGCGTTTGTTAATATCGTTAACGTGAAATAGTGCTTTTCCATAATTCGTTGGGGGATTCAGTCGTTAAACTATAAATTAAAGGATCCGAGTGTCCCAGCGACGATTACATCCTAAACGCGTAAAAGCTCTCGCGCGTAACTGTTACGTCAGGCATTGTACACGCCTGAAAATGATTGCTAAACGAATCTTTCTTTATCGCGGTAAGAGTGATACTGTTTCTTGCGATTAATCCTCTTTCCCCGAGACGGACATTTGTCTTTGCACGCGTCAGCGCTAATATGTAATTTTCGATGCAAATTGTACAACAAGAATTCCATAATTGCATCAAGTGTTGTAATTAGAAGATTTTTATGTTCGTGATAACGTCGAATCGCTCAGATATGTATTCCGATGCGCTGAATGTAACTTTCCTGTTTTTACGACGGCAGAATATTACTTCTCTTCTTACTGGAGATAAATTAGTTGAAATAATATGCGGGAAGAACAAAAAAAAAAAAAAGATCCGTCGGAATTACACTCGCTTGTTAACGAGAATAGGATAAAAACAGCATTTCCGTCAGAAGTAACGTTAGATTTTCATGACTCAAGAAATGCACGTAAAAATGAACAAAAAAAAAATTGATTAGTTCTCTTAGATATAAATGCTGGATGGAAAGTTTTTTTCGAGCGCCAGGTGCTGAGCCGCAGATTAGATTCATACACACAGATAGAGGATATATAAAATGCATTTTCTAATTTAAATTACAATGCGTCATGAGTTAATTAGGAATTTAATTTTATTATGATTCGATGTTGAATAAACGCGCGGAAATATATTTCCGCGGCGCAGCCGGGAATTTGCGCACGCGCATAAATTTAAATTTATTCCGACAGAGTCGATCGAACGAGATTTGCGAGAGGAATCCCCAATATTTGTTTAATATTTAGAAATAATTCGACAACGGGAGAGAGTCAATTAAAAAGTTTTTCCTTCCACCGGTCAGAAACGTGCCGGTGAATTGAAATAAGAAACGACGGCGTTTTCTCTCTTTCTCTCTCACGGACAAACTCCCGGCAAACTTCTCCTACGGATCAAAACTTTGGCGCGCTCCGGGGCGGTTAACCCGAAATCGCAATTTTCCCCGATGGAAAACGAAGATGTTTCCCCGCTGACCTCGGCCGATCGTTAACGAGAGAGCCCGGTGGTCCGCGTTCCGCGCGCTTCTCGCGTCATTAAGGCACACGCGTTCGTCCTAGACAAGGGAAACGGCGATCCTCGAGGAAAGCGGCGGCTCTCCCGTGTAATTAGTCTTCGTGGCGGTAACGGAAAAGTCGCGGGCGCGCGTCGGAGAAACGACAGCCGCCAATTATACCGAGCGTGAGTTTTCGCGCCGAAACCGCCGGCGCGTTCGGACGGCCGCGAAGGGTGGACGAGTGTGGCACAGGGGTGACGCGACAGCGGAGGGAAAGAGAGGCCCGCGCGCTTTTCCGCGGCCGGAGGTGGAGGGCCATCCCAATTACCCGGCGATTGGCTTCGACGGTATGCGCTAATTGAGAGTATCAATGAACGTCAATGAGCGCAGTCAATATTTGGCCGGGGTGCATCCGGCCGAGCGTTTTGTAACGTTCTTTTTGTTAAAGCGGATGACAAATATTGACCGCGCTCGTTCGCGTTCGCGCGCGTACGTGACACAAACACACGCACGTACGCACACCCGCACGTAGCCGGCCGGTCACACGTACGCGCGCGCGCACGCCTGGGGTATCGACTGTTCTCGTTAATTACATCGGGACGACGGTGTCTCCTGCATTATTTATCGTCCGCTACCGGTGCAAGTTATTAAGCGTGCGGCTAGTTACAAGCCGTTTTGTAACTAGCACGACGACCGCCGGACGTAGGGAGGGGGAGTCAGGTTGGCACCGACTTGGGACGGACAGTTAACTTTGTTCTGACAAAATATATTCCTATGTCTCGCTCGCACCTCGTTTTCAGCAATCGCGCCCGTTCGTCCGTTACCTTTCGCGACGGCGAGCGTATAATCGCGCCATTTATTTGTATCGATAAAATGATCGATGTTAATGTAACGCTCGCTATCTTGATTAAATTTAACCCGATCGTATGCATATATTTCGCTTGTAAAAACCGTTGTCTAGAATTCTACAGTTGGAAATAATAAACACTCCGATGCATTATTCAAGGTTTATCTTATAGATGTATAATACGTATATTATAATTCACATCGGCGTTTTTATGTTGTTTATGTAACGTAATCCGATAAGTAGGATAAAAGTCTTAATGCATGAATATCTAACGTTACATGAGAATTCTCCATGAGAATATCAAGTTCCGAAGCTAATCGGAAAGTTAAATAAGTTTAATTATTATCTTACCTAATACCCCCGGACGAATGTGAATGCAATTCGATGTAGTCGAAGCTTGATTAGGAGGGCTCGTCTTTGCCCGCTTACGTGCGGCCGCGGGAGATTATTCGACGGGGATTGCGGTTTAGCGATTCGGAGGCGAGTTTAAACGCCGATATTTCTTTTCCCTGATCTTTCGGACCGCGCGGAGCCTACCGTGCTGTGGGCGGAATCGAGTCCCCGCGTTTCGAGGGGACCGCGCCGTTTACGCGCGGGAGAGCACGGATCGAGACTGATTCCGGCGCGCGTCAGTCGAGTTCAATCTAGGAAATTAAAGTGAGCGACCGGCTCGCGCGGCTAGAGTAAGCGGCATTATTTTTTTTTTTCCTCCTCCCGGGGCGCGCACACGTCGCCGGTCCCGGCGCACCGTGACGTAATCCGCTATACGTATATAATGGTTATAACATTCCGCGGAATTCCATTATGTTAACGCAACCACGTTCCAATTCTCCGGGTATGCCTGCCTGACTGCCTGGCTGCCTGCGCGCGCGTATCGTAAATGCGCGCCGTTGTAGTATCGCAACTATTCCGCGGTGCCTTTCCGATTAAAATACCTAATTGATGCGGGCGAGGGGAAGCCAATGGCGGATCGTGGAATGCCAAGCCGCGAGAGCACCGCCAAGCAACGGTCGACACGGAATTTTTTTTTTACGCGACGAATGAAAGAAGAAAAGAGAGGGGAAAAAAAAGAGAGAGAGAAAGAGAATAATTATACAAGTAGATGAAATGAAATAAAATGTAATTATGCAGATTGCAGTAAATGAACGAAATGCATTGCCATTTCTGCGAGGGAAAGAGAAAGAGGGAGAGAAAAGGGAGAGAGAGAGAGAACGAGAGAGACAAGAGGATTTGTAGAAAAAAGAGAAAGCGATGTTTTCATTTATATAAACACTATATCAGTATTAGCGTGAAAGTTCGTGGATTAATTTATTCAAGATAAAGAGAAACGTAAGTTGGAAACCACGAATGAAGTGGTGAAGTAAGTTTGAAGAAAAAGTACGGACGGATGGTACACGAGATGCTCGTTAGATTATTGACTTAAGTGCTTGGGGAATTTTGTTCTCTTTGCATCTAATTCTAATAACTTTATTTTTATTGAATTAAGAGCCGAGCTCTCGAGCGTACGATCGGGATTGAGAGCCGATTCCGGGCTTCACATTCATCACGAGAGTTGCCGAAGGTCGGTTTCATAATTTCAAATCTTGTCGTCGAAGTATTTCTTGAAAAGAGAAGATATTTCTTCTAAATATATAAAGTTTCGTCGCTCGAAGATTGGTTTCATAATAACAAACCCCGTCTCCGACGTATGTACCCGAAGTTTCTTTTGAGCCGGCGAGAATATTTTTAAAAACGCATACATAAATTATAAAGACTACACTTCGTTATGTACATCAATAACGAAAATCTTAATACGAGAATTTTTGTTGAATACCAGAACTAAATTCCTCTCAACGAATATCCGATTCTTTATCACGAAGCACGCCGGCAAACATGTTGACTAAAACGAACGCCGATCTTCTGTCTCGTCCGAAATTACCGTACGCGAGCAACAGATTCGCCAATTATGACGACTGGTGTTTCATTCAATAAGCTTCGATATTTTATTGGTCACATTAGCGTTCAGGATTGCATTAATGAACGTAACGCAACGAATTAACGCACCTCACCTTTTTTTTTTTTATTTCTTTTTAATAACGGGCGACCTTCCGCAACTCTGAAATTAGGAAATCAACGGGGAGCGTCCTAAGTTATGAATCGCTCGCCTCCGGCGGCGAAAACCGGCGACAATGATTATTTATATCTCGAACGGGCCCTGAGACCCCGGAGGGGACTTACGATAACGTATACCCGGCATTACGCAGTATAAATATAAATCATATTTCACCTGTCGCGCGTGCGAGCCTCGCGATGCATCTCTCGCGATCGCTTAATAATCGCGACGTTTAATCGTTCATATATCGAAGAACAGGTTATTCGCAATTCATTACTTATTGCGGAGAACATTATTAAGTAGCGGTTCAATATTTTCAACTGACGGCAAATATGTTTTTACAATAAACGCAGCGCTTGATCATTTACGCGCTGGAGATAAGAACAAACTTGATTAAATCAATTCCGTCAAGTCGCAAATAAATATTCCTCTTTTTTTTCTTTTTTTTCAAAGATGCGACAATTTGTTAAAAATTACAATCGCGGACGTTATTAAATATCACTTCTAAAAAACACATCGCGCCGACGTAAGAGATATCGGACTTCGGGATCGCGCAATAGAGAGTTTAAAATAATAAAAATGTTAAGATAACACGAATTATGCAGCATCAACGTGATTTCTGGAAATGATCTGAAATGATCGCGAGACTCGCGCCGTCGGAAATGGGCTAGGAGAAGCGCGATACTCGGGAAGGGTGACGACGAAGGGTGAGGGTGGCGGCGAGCGCGTCCCCCGAAAAGTGTACACAGTGTACAACACGAGAAGCAGCAAAGCGTGATCACGCGGTCGGTGGAGCTCGAAAGGGCGGGTCGAAAAAAATTTAATCTTCCCTCGCATTATCCTTTTTGGCAATAACGGCTTTACCTCCCGGATCGTTCTGCCCTGCCGTCCTCCCGTGTTCGCTCTTTCTCCCTGCTCTCCTCTTCCTTTCTACTCTCTCGCGTACGGGAGCGAGAAGAAGAGAAAGAGAGAGAGAGAGGCGGGACGAGGGGCTAGGGGAGACCGGCAGGAGAGAACGGATCCCCGACGCGTCGGCAGAGAAAAAAGTCGCGAAACAGTAAATCGTGAATTGTAGTAACCGAGCGCCATTCATCCTGATACACCGGATGTGACTACATATTTCCTTCGTTCCGTTTAAATTAGTGTTTTTGCCCGGCGCGGCCTTGATTGTGTTTTCGCGCGTCTCCCACGCTTTCGCGCGTGTGCGAGTGCATCTCGCTGGCGCGCGCGAGCAGGCCGATGGCACACACGACTCTCGTCTCCGCGTTCCCGTTGTTTCTCCTACGCCGTGGGTGTGTTGGGGCGTGCACGTACGTCCGCGGCGACGTTCCGCGGCGCGCGTAAAAACGCGCACACGTCGATCGGCCGCGTTGATCAACGCGTAACGTAAGCGATACATCAGGAGAGCGAGAGGATTGTCCCGACGGGGCTCAAAATTGAAAAGCCCGCCCCCGATGTATTAAAATGCGCGCGTTACCCCGCCGCCCGTTCGTCCCTCGCCGTCTACGTCCTACCGCCTTTCGGCCCTTCGTCCAGAAAACGATCGCGATACGAGCGCGGGCCCCGGTATCGCTCGCGTCGCGCTCAGAAGTCGATTACTGCGCTGTCAGAAGTGATCGAGAGGGCCTCCCTCGCGCTGTTTGACACGTATCGACGTTACTCCGGTGATTTCGGGCCTCCGACGCTAGTCGTGTTTTATGCGCTTCCTACTCCCGACGCCGGGCCGACTCGGCAAGCTGCCTCTTAATTTGATTAAGCGTTGTTTAAATATATCAAATTAAACCAGAGCCGACTTCTTATGAAACGAAATGAAAAATGAGATCTAATATTTGACAACCAGCTATTACTTGAAATTGAATTCGCCGCTGTCATTAGAGCTCTCGACTATGTTCGTTCGAAACCTAAGAAGAATAGGATGAAGATACGGACAAAGAAAATCACTTTCTGCCTCAACGTGCGTTAAAATTAATTGCTCAATTAGGGTTAAAATCCACCTAGCGCGCTCCTCCCCGGACGGATTCTCTCCGTTTTCTTCCTTCTCGCGGCGAGACTTCGCACTTATGCTTCGAATGGACGTCGCTCCCCGGCTCCGGTCCAGTTCCTGGCCTTTTTTGCGCACGAGTGCCCGCGTTCGCGCACGCAAGTTCCGCTCACGCGATATCTTTTCGTAGACACGTGCATTACGCGACACACGGAGCTGTAGCCGCGGGCCTCTCCGGTCAAGTCCGCGTCATCTCTTTCTTTTTTTTTTTTCGGGGCACACGCCATCGGTCGCGTCGTCCTCGTCGCAAGGACGAGTCGGAAAAAATTGGCGGGTGCCTCGTTTCGCCGCTCGCGAAAGATCTCGAAAGTAGATACGGACCTCTTTCCTCCCGTCTTCCGCTCCTCCCGGATTGTCCCGGTTCGCGTTACGTGGCCACCCTTTCGCCGCTCAACGGAGGACTATTTTATAATAAGGACCGGCTTCGCGGGCATAATGATATGTATTTTAAATATTTCGAAAATTGCCTTCCTAGGAAACTCCTCGCATAATGGCAATACTTGGAATATAATCCCGGGGTAACCGGACCGCATAGGCGCCCGAGCACTTAACTTCTCTCGGACCCTCACCCCGCGCCGCCACCGAGGGAAGCCCCTCTTTTCTCTTCCTCCCTCCCTCCCCTCCGTCCTCCTCTTTTTATATCTCCTCTTCAAACGATCCCTTTTCCCCTTTTCCGCTTTTGTGTTTTTTCCTTTTTATTTTTTATTTTTTTTTCTTTTTCTTTTTCCTCTCTTCTTCGACATTAGCTCGCCGCGTCGGCACCGCTTCTTGCCACTTTCCTTCCTCGCTTCGGAAATCGTCTCGCGCTGGGTTAACCGGACTGAATATATTCCGCGGGATTTATCTCCGCGAAATCATTGCCGACCGGCAGTATCGGGATAATACACGCAGGACGGACGGAGTATCTCAGACTCGCGTTTTTCCCTTCGTCCGCGAAATTCCTCTTTTCACGATCTGCTCTCACAACTTTGTAATACTCCACTTTAAATATTTTTCTAAGGATTGCTCATGTTAAAATTCTCCATTAAAGTTCTTTTAAAATGGAATGTAAAATAATATTTTATTACCCGGTGTTTCTTCCGCCAGATTGTAATCTTTGATGATAAATGAGTTCGCGATTCTGCCTCCGCTTTTTAATTTCCACAAAAGATTATCTCAAAATGTGAGAGCAGGGGGGAGGGCATTCTTTCTAATTGCATAGATTTTCTCAAACACTCCGCAAACACTCTGTTCCGCTGAAGAATCACTCGGGTGTTCCGAATCTCGCTCGAGAAAGTATCTCTCGGCGCAACGCTCTTGCCGGTTTACCTGCCGCCGAGTTTCTTTATGGTCCTTTATTCCCTACTTTACGAAATGATACTCGCCTTCTACCCGTTTAGGAGCCAGAATTTTCGCTGAAAACCCGCTTTCTCTATCAATTTTTAAATAATACTTTGATGCGAAATTATATGTGCGTTACAAGCAATTATTTTTAACACGGAATGATTTTGATTGGCCTCTCTCACTTTCACCCGGCATTGTTTTTAATTCAAACGGATTTAGAAAGAGATAAAAGAACGAACCTTCGATCTAGAACGAGAGATAATATCTTTACCGGGAAATAGTTACGGATTAATTCCTATCGACAGAACAAAAAAAAAAAAAAAAAAAAAAAAAATGGCTGTCGGTGTTATCGTTGGCCTAAGTGGAGTTCCACACGGAAGCTATTGTACTTTCTCGGACACTTTAGGAAATTCGATAAATCGCCCCGTCTCTTTCCCAACGAAGAGAAAGGAGGAGAGCCGCGACGTCGACGCTCCATTTTTCCAGAGCGGTGGTTACGTTAAGGCGCGCGCTGAAAATTGCAAAAGAATTCGCCTCGAGTGGCGGCGACCGCCGAGTACTCGGGAAGTCGAAAGTTACCCTGAAATCCGCGTCTGGCCTCGGTCCCGCGGGAGGCGGCGACCTTCGCGGCGTCGCTCGTTCGGGGAATGCATTATTTTGCGACATGGAAATGCCCTCGGACCGGAAATCGATGTCGGATCGCTTAAGTAATACGCGGGGAAAACGCGACCGCTTAACGTTCCCCGTATTTTTCCCCTCGACGACGACAAGCGTTTCAAGCGAAACCCCGGACGAGGAGAAAAAGGGCCGCGGGGTTGGAGAAATCAAGTGGCGGAAAAGAGGGAGCGAGACGGCCGGTCAAAAAGGGAAGGCGAAAGATCCGCTCGTTGATAAAAGTTGTATGCGCGTCCACCCGGAACGTCCGCGGACGCTATTCGTGAAACATTCAAGCGGACGACGGCTCGAAAGACGCTCCTGCCGACTTGAAATTCCCGCAACGACTTCTCCGTAATAATGTAACGATCGCGGTCTACTGCACGGCGGACCTCCGCGCCTCGCTCTTTATCGTTCAATTCCCAAGTCGCGATTTTCGCTGCGGGACCGTGTCTCCGTTATGAATTTCTCTGCCGGAACAAGCGTTTGCGCGACAAACACGAGAAGGAGAAGAAGAGCTGCCAGGAATAATTTAATTTGACCGAATAAGCGAATAAAAAAAAACCCATTTATTTATCTAATTATATCCGTGGTCAATAATCGTCAATAAATAAACTTTAACAATAGATGATTAAAATTGAGCTGCGTAGCTGCATTTTTTTATATTCACGCGATGACGAGAAACACGCTGCCCCGACATCTAAAATCTCGGCGAGCTTCGATCGACGTATTGCGCGTCCCCGATGTTCGATCGCGAGTTAATCTCGCAGCGAATCTCGCTGCTAAGAAAGATGCCGCTCGTTTATCGGAGATCGTTTATAATCCTTCCGTCAGTTTCCGCGCCCTGCAAAATTCCGCGGAACGGATCGGCCCAGCCGGCCGGTTGCGTGCAGGCTCGATCAGAAACACAGAGGCGCATCGCGTTTTGCTCTTGATGCGCGACGACGACGCGGAAAAACGAAGAGGAAGGAGGGAGAGAGAGGGGCTTTATCGTTCGCGATCACGCAAAGTCACCGTTCCGAAAAAATGGTGATCTTGTAAGCGAGTTTAACAATTTTTCCGTTTAACTTTCACCGCGCGAGTCGTCACTACCGTTGAGCTTCGGTGACTCGAGTCCGTGTCCACGTAACTCTAACGTTTCACGCATATTATCTCGGTATTTAGCTTCGTGAAGATCCGCATGCAAATTCAGAAAAAAAAAAAGAAAAAAGAAAAGCCGAGGAAATTTAATTTCCCGCGGTCTATCCGGCGAGCTCAGAAGCGGGCCGCTTTAGAATTTCAATAACGATCGGGGTTGCGCCTACTCCGAAAGAGTTAAAAGCGTCTCATCCCTTATTTACATAACCCATTTTTGCAGCCTCGGCTCTCGAAACGACCAAATTTGCCAGGCGATCTAACTTTTACGATCGCATCCGATTTCCGAGCATACGCGACGTACTCCCTCACTCTCTTTCTCTCTCTTGCTCTCTTCCTCTCTCTCTCTCTCTCTATCCCTTTTTTTTTTCTTTTTTTCTTCCCTTCGAGTTCCGTCGAACGAACGTTGCTGCAACGCTATCGCGACGGCGGGTCGGAGGGTCAGGACGAGGGGGTGGGTTTCCATTTCGAAAATGTAGCGCAGGACGGATCTCCGCGCGATGTACGGCGGGCGACAGCTCCGGCGGGCTCGCGGTAAATCAGAAATTATCTTGCGTCGCGTCCGAGTTGCGCTGCCTTTTCCCATCGAAACGCGCATAAATACCGGGCCAAAACGAGCGACAGAGACGCAGGGCGGCGGCGAGGGGGGGAAAGGGAACGGTCCTTGCAGCCGCGGCGGCATGCACCCGTTGTCGCGTGTACGTGTGCATATGCAGAACGACACGCGTGCACGTACACGGCACTGTATACGGTGTGTCCCGGGTGCATCGTATGGTACATGATTCAGTGAGGAGTAATACAGAAACACGGCAAGAATTTTATCTCGGCGCTCGGTCATTTTTTAGCCAAGAGATCCTCGTGACGCCAAAAATTAGAGATCATCAAGTAATTTAAAGAGTGACTAGAGGAGCGACGCCTTTCGCTTCGATTTTAAATTGCGGCATATACGAAATTGCGACATGTATAAAATTAAATTTTCTAACCGTGCAAGTATATTTAATATTAAAATTAAAATTTTATTAAATAAAATCAGGGAAAAGCGAGCCGCCTGCGAGAAACGGAAGAGCCGCGGGAAGCCGCGTAAAACGCAAAAAATAATGTAATGCGTTTACGCTCGTAATTAAATTATCGCAATAAAGTGCAAAGCGTGAACAATTTTTTAGACTTAAATTTAAAACGAGTAAAGATAACGTCTTGTCGTTCGAGCGTCGTCACATAACTTTATCGAAGTGAATAGAGCCGGAACAGCGAGTCTTGACAATCGCGAAGACATTAATTACAGCTGCACGTCTCACCTGGCCGTATATCTAAGACCGGCGGTACTCCCGTTTCTCGGACACCCTGTACAAGTGGCCGCACATACGCACACGTGCACGCGCACAGGCCGCCCCCGCAGATATATATTAATACGTGGACTGCACGTCGCGGTGCGCGCGACTTGATGGACGGATGACCGGACCATTCCGCAGATTGCTTCGCTCCCGATTCCGACCGGAAGGAGATTTATAACCTCTCGTCGTTATCTGCGCGAGCGGGCGAGCGAGCGGGCGGGCTGGCGAGAGAGCCGCGCGCCTCTCTGGCTGCCTACCTCTGCTCCTCGTTCCGCTCGATCAGCGATCGATCAGCGGTCCGCGCGCGATCGCTCGTCCTTTGAACTTCTGCCAGAGCGCGGCGGACACTGACGAGCGAGGACGGAAGAGAAGGAAAAAAAAAAAAAAAAAAAGAAAAAAAGAGAGAGAAACAGAGAGCTCACCCCCTGCGATGACGATAGCGCGACGCGTTCGTAATTTTTTTCCTCCCGATCGTTTTCAGACGCGCGCGCGCGGCGCCCTTTACGCCGCGCGCGGGGCTGACTTTTCTAAACGGAGTTCTACCGCGACCGCCGACTCATAATTGTAGTACTTCGACGCGTACCGCTCGGCAGCGGAGAGTAAAATAATAATAATAAAGGAGAAAAATAGGAAAAAAAAGAGAGAGAATGCCGAGTAAAAAGTTCTCCCGCGGGTGGAGTAACGCCGCATGCACGTCTAAGTTGCATACTTATCGGATAAATATAGAAATATTTCCTTCGTTGCACAACAGATGATAAGTAAATATTTATATGAAGTATAAAAAGCCAAAGTTAATAGCGATATTTGTTTCATACAAACTACGATCCGAGTTTTCTATTGAGAGGATCTTCGTTTCGACGTTAGGCGTACTTTCGATCTAACATTCTAAGACGGCAAAGGCAACATTTCCGAGTAACTCGGCATCTGTCGAACGAAATGTATAAAGGTTTGGAAAAGCAACTGAGCTTGCGTTTCGCTGAAAATGTAGCGATAATAATTTTGAAGCGAGACGTGAGATATTTTAAGGAAATAATTTGGAAGAAGATTAAGCTTTACAATCATAAAATATATAAAATAAATAGAAAAAAAAATAAAATAAAATAAAGAAATCAGTCGTCCGACAGCTGCCGTTGCCCGACGTTCCCTCGATCTTCTCCTTTCAAATTCCTCCGTTGCATTCGCACAATGCTTACTCGCGAAAGTACGATTAATTACGGCGCGCACTAATCACGCCAGAATGCGACGATCACACGGCGCTTTGCACGGCACTCCCGGCTATTAATCGCGCACGACGCGCTTCCTACGTCGCGAAGAACAGCGTGGAATATTTGCTTCATGAGCGGAGCGCTTCAATGCGAGCTGTCGCTAATTAAACGCGCTTGTCCGATAATATCGCGATAATTTTAACAATCGTAGGAAATGATCGTGAGACGCGAAACACGATACTGTCGCTAGTAGTTAAAACGATGGCACGATGACACATTAGTCGCTGTTTGTCCATCCCTGAGAATCTCAATCGCATATCTGTTCACGCGTACACGCACGTGTGCAATAATTCGCGCATGATAAAAGACAATTCAATGAAAATCCGCGTATTATAAAACAATGCAAGTCGAATGTTTCTTTTTTTTCTCTCGGGCTTCTTACGTTTCAAATCGACCGTTGCGAACAATGCGCTTTTATTATTCATTAAAAGAAACCATGCGCACGCTTCGTGTACGCTTTTTTTCGAAAGATTTTCCAATTCGTGTCCGTCATTATAATTGGGGACATTAATTAATTATGATCGACGACGTGTTTAAGAGACCCAGTTACAAATTATGAAAAAAAAAAAATTATACGACTTACCAGTCTGCATGAACCTCAGCGGAGTTGTCGAGTTCTGCCGGTGACTGTAACATAAAATGTAAAATATTAATGTAGAGATGCTGGTATATCAATTAATAAAGTTAATAAAAAAAGGTTAATCTTTTTTTTGATAAAGATTTTATTTAAAAAACTTATGCTTACCTAAAAGTTGCCCCGCTGACGCAGGATGCCCGTCCCGGGCCTGCTCCTCCTCTCAGAGTATTAAACCTCCCGTCCGATTGACCAGCTTCCTCTCAAACCGTCTGAAATTCGTCCTCGCACTGGTTATCTGCAAACAAAAAACCCGGATAATTAATTAAAACTGCGCGAGTCTACGCAAAACTTATGAAATAAAAAGATTACGTCGTGGAGATGAACGCGTAAGGATATAACTTACTTTAAGGAAAGGAGACGTGATCACACGTGCTCTTCTCACACGGAGAATAGGTTAGAGAAGATAGTTCTCGCGCCGGGAGGTTTTCGATGAACGCAAATACGTATTACGTTCGGCACAGACACGCGGTTGCTCTATAGTGCGCAATGCGTACGTGTGCTTCGCGCGAACGCTGGAGAAGGACAAAGCGAGAGTGGGAGTAGTGGAGGAACATACCTAGCGCGCAGTTCTCCTTTTATCTCATCCCTCCCTCTTCCCCGCTACTTATCCGTTCGATTTAATTGTAATATTTCTGATCGACCGAAGAATTAAAAAGACCTTGCTTTACATCGTAGCCAGTTTCTTGTGTCGGGATAAGAAACGCCCTGAAGATTCACGTATTGCTCATCACTCGACATTTTTTTAATACGCCCGACAGACGAGTCACGCGAAATATCTGTTTCGATAAACAGCCTTGATACGCGCAGGCGAGTCTTTAATCACCGAAGTTAATTAATCGTACGGCTCGATATTCATTGCTGTTCGTACGAAGCAGTCGCGTTTGGCGTCTCCCTTGACGCGTACGCAATTCCGACGGCGTTATAGCGACGACGCGGAGTAAAACACATCCCCTCGAATCGAGTCCCACCGTGTGAGCGGCAATGATCATATCGTGGTGGCCTCGCGACGACCGCTACGTCACAGGTTGCCGAAATAAACCGCAGGTACGCTACACGCTAGACATGTCTCGTCCGCAGCAGAATTTAATGTACGAAATATAATTATTTTGGGTAGGAAATACACGCCGTGTATTCTTTTCCCCGTGTATCGAATCCTGAACTGCGAACGCGCGGAGCTCACGCGTCACATTATCCGCGTATATCGCTTCGAATTATCGCCACTTGTTTCGTAATTTTGATCAATTATATTCGCTTAAGGGGATACAAATAAAATTTAATTCTGTGCGCAATCAATACTGTACGTTGGAAGAAGATATAGTAAATTGTAGCACGGAAGGCACGTGTTTTAATTTTTAAGTTTTAACTTTTATTTTTTTGTACAGAAGTCTCCGAGATCCCATATCCATCAGTGTAATGTCTACGGTCGGAATTAAATTAATTGAATAAGAGACTCGGTCTTGTGCTACATTTTGTTTTGCGCAAGCTGCGTCACCTAAGAAAAATTAATTCCGTTCGATCAAAGCCAGCGTTTTGAAACAAGAATTATACCGTTATTTAAATCCTAATTGATAAAAAGGTTGACTTCAATCTGATTAATATGTGCTACTCGTAACAAACTACAATCATTACACGCGACTGTTCTTTTTTTTTTTTTTTTCTTTCTTTCTTTCTTCAGTAACAGTTTGAATGATGACTACGTTATTTTGTTGCGCGACACATTTCTTGAAGAATTAAATTGATCTCCTTCAATTTTATTTCCATTTATGTAAATTAATTTAGTATTACTTGTAAACGTTTGTTTTGAGAGAAATTAGAACAATTAAATAAGAAATTACATCTTAATAAATGGAAATAAAATTAAATCGTTGCAAAAATTGTCGCAGTAAAATTTCTCCTGTTCCTTAATTAAAGTTACATTGTTTTTCGTTGCCTTCGAGCGAAAATTTCGAAAAAAAAAGAGGTTGATATCAAAGTAATATCCATAAATACTTTTCCGATTCAAACAAAGATAAACTTTATTGTGAGAATCTTGATTAACTTCGATCGCTTGTAACTAGTGAGCTGTTTCGACCTCGACATTTTCGTATTGGGATTTTTTGACTGTCGTGACAGCGGGGATACTTGCCTCCCGCCGCGCGGTGTATGATAAATAAAATTTTCATTAAAAATAATACGCGCAATCATAATTCGATCATAATTGCGCGATACTCTTTTGTCTCATGCAGGGCGAGGGGGGAGGACGAGATGTAATTGAAGGCTCGGATGAGTGAAATGGGACTTTTCATTAAATTGAGCGACAGCGTGGAGTTTCTTTGTATCCGTGCTTATCAACCTTCGCCATACAAGGTAGCGATTGTTGATCGCTTCAGTTGCGCGCATGAAATACGAAACGCCGCGTCAAAGGATAAATCAAAGGATTAATTTATAGTATTCAATTACAAAGGGAAGAATTACACGTGCGGGGGAAAGGGGGAACGCGGACGACCGTTGCACCGCGACAGTGCACTCCGACCGGGATGAGTGGGTGTAAAGGGCGGAGGGAACTCGGCCAAGGGGCCCGGGTTTTTTTTTTTTTTTTCCCCCTTTTTTTCAGGCCGCGTTACACCGCTGCTCCGGTGGCGGCGGAACGGGACGAGGAGGGGGGGGAGGTTGGGATCGTCGCGCACATGCCTGAAAAACGCGAGCGTCACGATAAATTAGATTTAATGACTGTCGCAAAAAAGCGCGATATGAAAGTCGGACGCGCGGGACGAACCGATAGAAATTAAATTCTAGGATATTCGATTACGGTACCGGCAGCAGCCCAGGCCCACCTCCACCCTCGCTCGGTTCCCCTTGCGTCCTCACCGTTCTCGCCGATGAAACCCTCGTCGTTCGTTGCTACACATCCGGGCGCTTTCGCCCCGGCGCTGACATCGAGCCGAAAATAGAAAAAAAAGGGAGCAAGAGAGAGAGAGAAAGAGAGGGAGAGAGAGAGAGAGGACCTCCCCAGGAATAATGGGCGCGTGCAACCTGCGGAAATAATAGATGCAATAATGCCCCGCCTCCGTAATCGCCGTATAGAAATTTACGCGCGTCTCTGTCCCCTACCTCCGTCCTACCCCGCGCCCTCTGACCTTTTTTATTCCCGCGAGTCGGCTGGCTTATAATTTCGCCTAATGGGATATCAAGGGCGAGACCCCGCGTACATGTCCTGTCGTCCTTCGCGGGTGTTGCGCACGGATTTTCACGAAAAATACTCGCGCGCGTCCGAGGCCGTCCGGTGTTCAAGTGACGTTAAACTAGGCGGTTCCACACGTTCAATTAGAACCGGCGATTCTTCCCAGCTCTTGAAAAAAAAGTATTCTCTTACAATTTATTTTTCCTTTCGAAAAGACCGGACACGCAACCATTTTATATTTAAGCCAAACACGATTGACGGCAAAGGTTGTCTAAAATTATTTAGAGATCGAGATTTCATCGTTCGTCTTCGTTGAAATAAATTCACGCGGTTTACGAGCTGTTGCGTCACCGTAAGAAGTCTATTTCTTGCGAAATTAGTCCCAGGATCGCGAATCTTATTCAATTAATTTAATTAATCGCGTAATCTTTACCAAAGTAGGTACCAGGCGGACGAAAAGCCGCTGCTGTCCCTGAGAAAAATCTGATAATCGGAAACACAGCGCCTTGTATCTATGTCGAGACGACGGCGGCGGTCGGGCGCGATTCCGTCCGTCATTTCGCGCGGATCGATCGAGATATCACGAAGATTAATCGACGCGCCGGTACACGACGAGCGCCTTACGTATTTATATATTCTAGCGGCTGCATCTAACGCTCGGGGCTGAGTCACGCGCACGCGGGCGCGAATTTGTTCGCCAGCGCGGCAAATGTTAATAACAAGTGTTGCCATTTGACGGCAGAAATATAATTTCGTTTACGTCGATGACTCACGCAGTGGAAATTTCTGAGTCGATCTGATTCATTCGGCCTGGTTCGGAGACTTCCACTGGGAAACGAAATTATATGTATGCACTATACGTATTGTATGTACGTATATATGCGTTACGTTTTATTCGAAAGAGTCAGCGATATTTAATTCTTGTGCCTCGCGTGCAATTTCTTTCATCTTGCATCACCCAGGTTCAGAGGGTCGCGGCTTCGAGGGAAAACTCGCCAAGTACGGATTTCTCGCGAATGTGGGACGGTTTTGCCTTTTTCTCCTTTCCTTTTTTTTTTCTTTTTTTTTTAAACTTAGAAAGTTGCAGCCCGACTTTATTGTCTCCGCTCTTGCGCGGCGACGTCGTTTAAAAAACTCACTTTACCCGAACGATACCCGCACTTGTGAAATTACGTGGGATCTAACGGTCCCCGGGCTGACACCTCGGTGTAACGTATGCGCTCGCGGTTTTCATGTCGCAGGTGTCGACGTTGAGTTTTCGCGTCGACGACAACGACCGCGTATCGGTTCGTATAGGAAACGCCGGGGCGAGATAAAGGAGCGCGAATCGGTCCCGAGAAAGAGCCATTGTCTCGCGCCTCGTTTCGCATTACCCGGCGGCGTATTAAAAATTCTATACTCCATTGTGTCGGCGAGATTGCGTTTCGAAGGAGGTGGTGGTGCACGCGCGTGCCGATCGTCGAACGTGAGTTTCACGCCGCTTGCACTTCACACCTGCCTGCTGGAATCTTTTCCCGCTTTCGCGAGGCAGACGTTGCAAATACAAACAGTTCGTTTCCGAGATGGAGCAATCCAATCTGTTTTTCTATATATATATATTTTTTTCTTCTTCTTCTATCTAAAAACGCAAACGTACGCGTCGCGAAAGCACGATGAAACTCTTGCCGAAAAATCGGGTCAAATCTATTTAGAAATATTCCATTCGGGAGGAAGTGACAGGCGTGAATTTATTATCGCGAGAGATCGCATCCCCTCAAAGAGATGAAATCGCTGAAGGAACCCGTTCGCTTTCGTCGTTCTACGTTTATACCCGGAAGTGTGCGCGGCGGAGATAAGCGGGCGGATACCTGTATTGTGGTCTGGATCAGATAAAAAAGGCCCAGAAAATGTGTGCGCGAAACGGCCGAATGCGTCGCCGTCAAGGTGCGGAAGACTAGAATGCAAGCGACGGACAGCTGCCTTGTAGATACGTCGGCCGGGCGGTCCGTTGGAAGGATTTAATGTTCTTCGACCGTTTGTGAAACATAATTATTTTCCTTCCGAGAAAGGAAACGATTAATCTATTTACATCTAGATTAGCGGCAGAAGCGAAATGCATTTTTATCCCACCCGTTTTTTTTTTTTTCTTCCCTCTTTTCAATTTGTGATGTTTCCCCCGAACGTAAAACCGCGCGACGGTGTGCCTTTTTGGAATAAAACGCTCGCCCGTTCGGCTGAAATAAATTATCCAATTATGTAAATGGAACTTCGGGAATTCGCGTTGATGCGGACGCGAAATATGACGCGCTATTGCCAAGGGCACGGAAAATCGTGCGCGCACTTACGCCGCGAAGAGAAAAAGCGCCGCCATTCGCCGGCCGAGCGTTCGAAAGCGGAGATAAGATCCACGGCTAGAAATATCTTAGGCAAAATAAAGGCGCGCGCGGTATCTCCCGGCAGGATCATCGCGCCATCCCGCCCGTTTTATTCCATGCGCGAAGGTGGTGTACCGGGTGGCACTAAAGGCGCCCGGACGAAACAGCGTAACGTTACGTTCGATGTATCGCCGGAGACGGCAGAGATGGCGGCCCATTGTCTGGACTACAAATTAATCTGGCGATCGATACCACGTCGAGGCGACGTCTTGCGCCCGGCCATGTACGCGGTGACTCGCGAAAAGTAAGTCGACAGCGGCGGCGACGGCGGTTCGCGTCTGCTCTGAAGGATGTCCGTCGCGAAGGATGTACCCCCCGATCGATGCACCCCGTCGGGACCTTCGCCGAGGACGTTCGCCCGCCCGGAAGTGGCGTCAATCGCAAAATTTTTAATTTTGAATTAATTTTCAAACGAATCAAGGTGTACGATAATTTTAAATTGAAATATCTCTCGCCACTTACTCGATTGGAACCTAAAACTGTCGCGATAACCCTGATCTTTGAATTTCGACGGCCCGGAAATTTTTCACCCAACAGCTCCGAGAATTAAGTATGTAAGAGCGGATTTTTGTAACGGCTACACACCCCCTCGTCGCGACAGGAAAGTTTCGTACGTAAAACTAGATCGCGAAAAAGAATTCGCCCGGCTCGGGAACGGCTGGAAAAAGTTCCTTCGACGAATGCCTTTCCTTAAAGTAAAAGTAAAAAGAATGTGTTTGCGGCGGTAGTATCGTGCGGGAGAATCTCCTTTTAGTTCGGATGAGCTCATGCCACGCCGGTCGAAGGCGAGGCCGAGAGGATCTTTATCGCTCGGAAGCAAAGTGCTACGCCATCGTGGGTTCCGGGGTGTCGTCCCCTTCCCCCCTTTTCCCTTTTCCGCCCTCCAGCCGTGAGGTTTCCACGGCGCGGTAACGCGATAGAATATTCAAACGCAAAATAAAAAAGGTTTCTCGGACGGCGGGGGGTATTGCATTAACCAAGATTGCTGACGATAAAATGAAAATAATGCGGAATGACGTGCGCGGCGAGGGAGCGGTACGCGGAGAAGACGACGGGGAAAGGAAGAGGAGGAGCAGGGACGAGGGGGTGGAAAACAGATAAAGATAAAGTACGAGCTAAAGTAGGTTCGTGGGCGAGGAAGTGGTGGGTGGCGGTTGTGAGGGTGGTGGCGACGCGGCGAGGGATGAGAGGGCCAGAGAAGGGTGCTGAGAATAGCAGGGGGGGAGGAAGGGGTTGAGGGACGAGGAGAGGAGGACGGGAGGCACGGGGGAGAGGCACCAGGAGTCGCTCGTGTAATTGCGTTAAAACTTCCGCCGTGCAAAAACACCCCCTCGAAACGTGTTCCCACTCGTCGCGGCTGCCTCGTCTCATCTCGTCTCGGATTCTTCGCTCGCGACAAGACGTTTGCGCGTGACGTTTCCGGTCGCCGCGACAGCCGAATAGTCGGGGATACCGTTGCTAATTCGCGAAAGTGGAATCGTAATCTTTCAAGATTATCTTTTGCGAACCGAGAAAACGATCTCCAGATCTAACATTCAAACTTGGAAAAAAAAAATTAATTTTATAATTAATTAATCGCGGACGACTTTAAAATTCTCTGCTTGGAGTCAATCTTTAGCGCATGCAAACTATTGCAACTATATGTATATATATATATATATATATGTATAATATTATATTGTATATCAGATCCTAAAGCGGCACTCTAGACGTAATGAAACTACTTTGCGAGCCTTATATTTCTTTGATTTATTTATCGTTAAATAAGAAAGGTACCTACAAAGTTGTCGATGCACACGACAAGCCACGACAACGTATGAAAGTAAATTTACCGACTTGCTTTCAAGAGCAGGAAGTTCCTCGGCGTCGTAAATTTTGCCGTTCTACATTTACTACGGTGGAAACTTATAAAAGTACGCAAATTAATGGCTTGTCAATAACCGTGGCGGTGTCAACAATGATATTTTTCGGCCTACGTTATTCTTCTTTTCCGTTTAGCCGCGACACCGCATCGTGTATCGTTTCGAAGAATCGATCGCGACTTCTTACGAGTTAACGCGCATAAAAATTACTTTCGTACGATTTTACCGTATAATCGCCGTCGGCCTTTCCCCGGTATGCAGCTTCACGCGCCGTAAATTCGTTGAACGCGATAACGCTGCTATTTTTTTTTTTTTTTTTTTTTTTTTTACTTTTTAAGAATACACAGTAGTCCTTTTTTCACGTTGCTGTTCAATTATGTGATCAAAGCCTCTCGCGATTCGCGGGACGCTTTTTTACGAGTTCGCGTTCACGCGGACATCAAACCGTGATTCATTTTTTCGCGCGGAACGCGACGGCTCGTATTACGGAGCCGGCTCACACGCTCTCGCGTGCTTTTATAGATTTTTGTCGGGGCGCGCTGGGGCGTGTACGTCGATTTCATGCGGCTCGGCGCCGTAAATCTCGATTTTCTAAGAATCCCCGTCATACGGCAAACATTACGTCGAGATACGTTAATCCGACGCTTGCTCGCTCGCTATTACGAAGCGCAAACCGACGACAGTACTTCAAACTGCGTTGCCGATTAAATATTAGTATTCCCGACCCGAAGCAGCGTGGCGAAGTTCGGATTAAGAGTACCGCTTCCTCCTCTTCCTCCCCCGCCGAAACTAAGAACTATCCCATGGGGGGAGGCGAAGAGGTGAGTTACAAAAACAAAACTCACTTTCTCTGCAATCGCGCGTATAGAGATGAAAAGAGATCTTTTGCACCGCCGTGTAATACCACGCCGGCACAGACGCTGACGCAATCTTGCGCAATAATCGCGTATAACAGGGCAGAAATCAGTTTGCGTTCTCGCTCGCTTTAAAATGCTCTTAGTGTTCTCACTTCTCGCGGAGGATCGCAGGCATGTAAATTAGATCACCGTGAGATCGCGTCGGTGACGAATCCCGCGGAAGCGGTGTCGAACGGTGTCGTCAGATTTTTTTTTTTAACACGAGCGCAGGAAAGCATCGACGGAAGTCGAAAATTTCATTATGCAGCCGGACTGTGTTTTTTTTTTTTAATTTTTTTTAAGCTTTTAAAGTTAATACCATTTTGTTTTATTGTATTTAATTCTCGATCCTTCGGGCTAATTTGCCGTGCCGTTCGATCGAAAAGACAAGTCAAATTGTAGACTGTAATTTCCGGTCATGACTACTTGAATGGCTAACGAGTCTACTATCCAGCTATTTTATTCACAATTTGCGAATTATTGAGCAGAGTCAGATCGCGCAAACTACGCTTAGAACTATTCCAGAACAAGACAGACAAATAGACTCTCGATTTAATTCGGTCCGACGCGACGGCATTTCTCGCACTCAATAAATCTAAATTATTTACGAGAACCGCGTCGCGCGCAATTAGGGAGTAGAACATGCACGATATTACTACGAAATTCGTAAAAAGGCAAAAGAAAAGAGAAACTGCAGGCAGCGTAAGCCCCGAACGCACAATAAAGAAATTATTAGAAAGAGCAGCTTGGAAGAATTATTTCATATTAACAGGAAGTGAAGAAAGAAAAGCTTAATAAATATTATAATTAAATCGGACAGAATTAATTTATAACATTCTCTCGAATTAAGCGAAATTCTGAATCGAGCGAACGTTCTACCTAATATTTAATATTATTATATTTCCGTTCTTTAATATGTTCTCTATTGTGCAAGAGAGGCCGGGAAATAATAAATTCGTAAGGCACGAAAGTTTAAAAAGTTCCTTAATAATTTTCAAATATCGTTGAAAGCAGCGAAATAAAATAATGCACTTTTAATTGAAAGCACACGACAAGGCGGAAAACAAGAGGGACAGAAATAATTTTTATCACGAAGATTACTCGGGCTATGCTTGAAGGTTATCCTTAAAGCGGAAGGATCGTCCGCGCGTCTTTTCCATCTGAGGGGAAAAACGTTGACCGGAAAAAAGGCGCCGGGAAAAGGCGAGAGTCAGAGCGAAAGAGCGGTGAAGAGAGGTTAATGTATTCAATCGTCAAGCGTCGATTTACCTTTACGTGGCGTTAAACGTGGAACGTGCCGCACCGACGATGCCCACGTACTCGTGCTTGTGGTCGCGTGACATCGCCCTCCCTGTAGAAAAACCGCAGGCGATTCCTCGGATTTAACGGCTCGATGACGCTCAGAGACGCGCACAAACACACAAGACGGAGAAAGACACCAAAGGCCAGGAACTTGATCGATCGGGTGATCGCGACGTGTCCGGGAGAGAGAAAAAAAAGGCCAGTTTTGCAGCCGCGGCACGAATCGCAAATCGAAATTGGCGTTTGTGGCTTTTAGACACGACGAGAATTAAGAGCGTATGTACGTACGTCGATCAACGGCTCGCGATTTTAGTGTGCAAAGCGTTTTTTTTTTTTTTTTTTTTCTATGCAAGGTTACAGTCCCTGATGCAGGCAGCGGTGATTTTTTTACACGCCTGCGCGGTTGGTAGTCCGTAGTTTTCGCGAGCGCAGCCGGCCGGCGAGCTCGCGCTCGCGTTTACGCGTCGCGTTCTACTCGAGTTTTCGTGAATAGTGGGCCACGCCAAGATCAGGCGAATACCGGGCCCGTCGTCGCGATCGTGTAAGTCGGGGCAAGTGTCATCCCGTGCCACCGACGCTAGGTCGCGGTGATTTCCGAGCGCAGCTTGCACCCGCGATTGAGACATCGTTGCTGTCCCGCACGCAGCCGGCCGGCGAGCTCGCGTCCACGCGTCGCGTTCTTCTCTTGTTTTCGGCAACGGTGGGCCACGCCAACGTCGGACAAGTGCCGTACCATTGTCGGGATCGCGTCAGTGTTGGGCGACGCGTCGTAGGAGTCTTCAGTCGCTGCGGAAGTGCTCGATAGAACGCGAATCGTGATGCCGCGATTGCTCCGTCGTTGCGAATCTCGCGACGAAAATCGGAATTTATTCACGACGGCGAGCCGGGCGAGCATATCGCATCGGCACGGAATCGAGCTTCGAAGCGGATGACCGGACAACCGGAAAAGGAATAGGCGGGAAGGAAGCCGACGCCATGAGTCGACGTCACCTTTCGCGGCCATCTTATTGTCGTGATAAGTACTGGATTTTTCTTCGGCCGAGCGACCGACAGTGCGGAGGCGACGCTCTCGAGGAGGTGCGGACAACGGGGAACGCGCGTTTCCAAGCTCGCGCGAAGCGGCCTGTCGACGGAGGGTCCACGCAGCGCCCTTTTCTCCATCGGGAGTCACGGAAGTGAAGCGCCGATATCGGAAGCGAATAATCGGGAGTACTGTGTGGGATGTATGTATGCGCGGACATACACACGTCAATGTGTGTGCTCAATGGGTTAATCTGTACTGGATGTGTTAATCTGTGATCAGGGAACTAATTTGTGTGCAACATGGAATATCTATACGCGGCAATTAGACACAGGCGACCAGTCAGGAATGCGAGATCGCAGTCTCGGTGAGTCAGTGGCACCTTCTTGTTTTTTAAGGTGATGGGATAAAAAGAAATATTTGCAATGTTACGGGACTTCCTCTCGACGTATTCAAGTGCCTCTTGTCGTATTCTCACGTTACGTTTTTTTTTTTTTTTTTCACCGCGATTCGGCGTAAAATTTTAGTTTATATTACAAAGAATTTTTTGGGGGGAGATTATTTAAACGCTGTACGTTATTTTCATGTGTAGAACGATTATTAATTTGACGACGGGCGTGTAATTGTTTTTCAAATGCAGAAAAAATTGTTTTAAAACTTTGAAAATTATAGGGAATATTATTTGAAGCAATTTAACGCAAAAATTTGTAACTGATAAAGTTTTTAAAAAAAATTGAAGATGAACGATGCTTAAAAAATACGTAGCAATTACGAATCATTACCGTACACTATACAAATTTCGCTGTGTCCGGTATCAGACCGATCGGACTGATTCCGCAAAATTATTACACGCATCGCGCATAATCTTCCAACGGCCGTGCGTACGGCAAATTGCCAAGCTCGATTGGCTCGATAATTGCTCAGGGTAATCGTTGAAATTGTTCCGAATCGTTCAGTTCCGTGCGCCGTGCCGTAACAATTATATCTAGACAAATACCTGAGCTCAGCGTTGTAGTCGCTTAGTTAGCGCGGCCGATAGGTTCGCGATGTGCAATTTTGCGAGGAAACTTCTGACGGCCGGAACGCCGTGGCGGGCGTTCGATCCCTCGTGCTTCGGGAATCTCGCTCGAGTCACGAACCGTGCTTGGGGGTTGCGTTTGCGGCCGAAGGGGGTAGAAAACGACGCGGCGTCGGGAGCGCGAACGCCCACGCGAGTCCGGTCCGCGAACGGCGCATCGCCGGCCGGCCGGCGGAACGAGCGGCCAATCGGCGAAAAAAAAGCGGGACTAAAAACAGAGGGCCTGGGTGCCGGGCGGCAGGGGTGGTACCGTAATCCTGCGCCCTGCGACGAGGGGGTGGGGTAAATGCGCGGGTGCGACAGCGCGAATTCCCGTTTGCCCCCCACTACCGATGTACCTGCACGTGCATCCCGTCCGGTCGGCTCCATGCACCCGTGCTCTGTTCTGCTCTCGTCCTCTCTTTTTCTGTTTTTTACTCTCACTCTGTCTCTCTCACCCTCTCGTTCTCGACACGTTACCGGGAACGCGCGAAATTTCCTCGGAGGCATCGACACCACGGGCCGTCGGTGTCGACGGAAGATTCCCGACGTTAAATCGAAGATCTCGGACTAACTTTTCTCACAATCCCGCGACGCGAATCGAAACGACGATCAAGAAAAAGAGCAGTAAATTTGTCCTAAAATCGCGCTCGTTGCGAGCTTCTTCCGCGATTCGTCTGATTGTAAAATTTTAAGAATCGTAATCGCAATTTGTTCTCTCCGTGAACGCTTTTATCCGAGAAATGTATACGTCGAAGTAAACACCGCGAACCTTTCCTTTCGCGATCCATCGGTCGTCCCGCTCTCGCACGCTCGGGTTCCCTTTGAGAAATTCCGATCGGGAGATACAGCGAGCCGCCGGAAAACAATGAGATCCCGCGTTCAATACGCGTCTCATTGTGGCTCGCCGAGATCCCCCGCGCCGATAGATCCGGACCCCTCCGGAGATCGCGTCGCGTTTATGCAAAATCCGACTCGCTTCACCTCCTCGTCCTAATCCACTTTCTCCTTTCTCGCCAGCAGCCGGGACCCCGTCACATTTTTATCTCGCGCATCGCGCTTTCTAACGGAACCGCACCGCACTTTTCTCCCACGGCGAATTAATTATCCGGATTTATTTCTGGGCCGATTTCTTTCCCCTCCCACGACAAACTTGATCGATCGCTCGCCGCACGTCCCCCGGCCTGTTATTACGTACGAACTGTTTATTGTATTGCGCAATGCGCCGTTCGGCATTATCCATCGTGTTATTGCAAGGCAAAATCTAATATTATTACTATTCCAATATAATCCTTTCGCGGCGAGTGTCCTCCAATTTATAATAATACGATAAATGCCAGAAATAATATGTGACGAGTGCAACAAATACAACAAGCGCGCCGTGTGCGTTCTTTAAAAGTCCCAGGCCGCATATTTTATTATCGTGTTTTATCGCGTTGCGCGTACATAAATAAATGATTCCACCCTTTCCTCGGTAAGGTGACTGAATTTCGGTTTCGCGAACCTCCGGCACGGAAACTTGGGCTTTATCGGTCGCGCGCTCTCGCAGGGCTTAAGCGCCGAGTATAAAAAAAAAAAGTCACGTCACGAGTGGCGAGTTTGTCGTCGAAAACCCTCCGCGCGCCCTCCTCTTGGCACACTTTCGCCGCCGGCGGCTCGTCCTTTTTTTTTTTTGCTCTTCTACGTTTCCTGGTTGCCATCCCGCCTCCTTCCGTCAAGGTGCCTCCAACGGTGCGCAACAAATGCGGCGCTTTCCCTCTCTTTTCGAAAACTCACACCGTGGCTAATTACGGGACTGTTCACCGTGGAAAATTAAATTTACGATCAAATATAGAGATAACGGAATCCTTCGAGTTGCTGCTTAATTTATGACCACTTAATTATCGCCGAGTCCGATATTTATTTAAGTTTCACGCGAGCCCGCAAAATAGGCGTACTGTCGTTCGGGAAACAAAAGTTCTTTCCGTGTTTTTTTATTACTATTATTATTATTGCAAACCTGTTTAGGAACGAATCTTGGGGAAGATTTATATCTCGCGAAGTCATTTAATTAAAGATGTGTCGTAAGCTTTGTTAATCGTGTTCCCGCCACGTGAGGAAATCCCGATCGAGATATCCGGCTGTTGGAACGCGGGAAAATTGGCGAGCGAGCGGTTGATCGACCCTCTTAATTCGTAACGCGGTGAACGCGGCGAATATGAGTGGCCAATCGGCGGGCGGTACACGGGAAATCCAAAATTCCTGGCACGGACAAGCGATCCTCACTGCATTAACGTTTCATCGCGCTCGGTACATACGGCAGGGCGGCACATCGATCGTTACGAAACTTTGGACTCCCGGTAGAACGTCGGAGAGTGCCAGAGAGACGGGGAGAGAAAGAGAGAGAAAAGAGAACTCGTGATGTATAGACGGATAGGTAAATAGCCGGAATGCGCAGGGGAGAGGCGGGGGATTAAAATATAGTTGTACTCGTCATTTCGAAAGTGTAAGAACAAGAATGTGTGCAGGTAAAAAATTTACGATCGTTGCGCGATATCCGGCGAGCAGTTGTAACGAATAAATCTGAAATTAGCATAGAGAAAAATAACACGGAGGTATAAAATATAGCAATACCATGAATCACCGCCGCCGAATACCTAAATTTATTAAAGCAGGAAATAGACTCTTTTTTTTTTTCTTCTCTTTTATTACGCGATATTTGAATGTCTTCGGGAAATCGTTTCCGCTAAACGCGAGATGCAGAATGTAACGGCGATAACGCGATAAGTTACGGAATAAAAGCGGACGGAGGAAACGAGAGGGGTACGGAAACAGAAAAAAAAAAAAAAAGAACCGCCGGATTGAAACAGTTTTCGCGGACTCTCGGGGGTAAGAAGCGACGAAGAAGCGTGGATAGTAAGAGAGAGACGTGTACAGGAAGAAAACAGGTTGAAAGAAATAGAGAGACGGAGGAACGGGGGAGAGAAAAAAAAAAAAAAAAGAGAAAGAAACGGCACGGCGGAAGAGTAAGTTGACTTTGCATTATTTAAGCGGCGTCCTAGCGCCGTAACACGTGTTCTTTTGAAGTCTCGCCCCCTTCAAATATTCAGGCTGACGTCACCGCCGTCATATTCCCCGCTCTCGCGGAAACCCTGAAAAGCGTGCACACGCCCGGAGCACGTATTCCGGTCGTCTCCGTTGCTCGGTTTCGCGCCCGCTCGCCTCCTCCTTGCGAGAAAGTCCGCGATCCTCGTGCCTTCTCGCTCCACTCTTTCGCCCGCCACCCTTCAACGGCGCCCTTCTCATCGCTTGCACTTTCCTCGAGGTGCATGCACCCTGCAGCCGAGTGGGTGGAATAGGGGAGATTTGCCTAGATTTTCAAGCGAGCCGACTTGATCCTTCACGTCCGTAGTCGCTCGGATCTGAAATTTATACATTCGGTATCGGGATAATTTTAGCACTCTTTTATTTAATTCTTCCGAAACACATAGAAGCCGCGTGTCCCGAGGTAATCTTGTTAAAGTTTGCAACAATGATTTTGTGCGAGCGACTACGCCAATCCAAACAAGAACGTCGAAGCGCAGTTCGAAAATGAACCCGCCGCGCTCTACAAAGGGTTAGTAATAACGATAAAATGAATTATACAGTTAATAATAAAATCAAGCTTCTCCCTCCTCTCTCTCTCTCTCTCTCTCCCCTCTCTCTCTCCCTTTTATTAATTACTTACTTCGGCACTCTACCTCTCGATTAAGTTTAAATATCTATCTTAATATATTTCCGTAATACCGTCGAGAGTACCGTCTGTCCGAGTAAAATGCAAATATAAAGCCCCATTCCGTTCCGCGCGAAGAGCCCCCTACCTTTCTTAAAAATTCATTTAACTTTACGTCGCAGTATACCTTTTTACGGTGAAGCTATAATTCTCCGAACGATAACAATTCCGCCGAGTGCAAAGGATTAAGGAAATGAATCGCGCCAATCGGCCGGCCGCGCAATCCGCGCTCGCATGTGCGAAACGCTCGGCGCGGCCGTTTCTTCAATCATTTTAACGGGTTTTCTCGGCGCATTTATCATCCGCGATGGATGGCGAGAGAGTCGATTCTGGCGGGCGCGCGTTTGTTGGCGAATTGTTTACGCGGCGCGACGCCGCCACCGCCGACGCTCTGCGGGAAGAGAGAAAGACCGGAGGGGCGAGAGGGAGGGGGCCGCGAATTTCTCGTCACGCCGGTGAGTTACCGCAGTCTGTTAACGACTTTACACTTGTTTCCGTAACAGCGTTCTCCCGATTGTATGTCCCTGCTTCTACTCAGACTTTCACAAAAGCTCCGCCGCCGGTGCTCTCCCCGTCGTCGCCGAAGTCGGCCGCCGTGTCGTGTCGACTGTGTCTAACGTCAACCCGCGCTCGCTCACTGGAAAATTCGTTTCCGCGGTGGAGAATCGTTTTCGGGCTCGTCGCCGATCGTCGCCTTCGAATCCCGAACGTCTGGAATGATTCTCGAACGCGGAAGACGTGTTCTTGTTACGTTAACTTAAGCGGAATAGACGTTAAAAAATTATTTCCGACTCGAACTGGTGAAAGAAAGAAAGTATTGTTTCGAAGTAAAATTGTTAGACCACGTAGATAGGAGCGCCGCGTTTATCTTTAATTAACTTTACGATTATGTTATAGAGATGATGGTCGAGGGGGAGGGAGGGGGGAAGGGCTGCGAGAAATGATTTCTCGCCGAGCTCAACATTTCTCATCTTTCGTGAAGCACGTGGGTATCATTCGAGATTAACGTTTCGATGGTTCGCGTTCCGCGTGCGAGGGCTTCCGACTGCTCAAGATGTGTTTATTTCGCGGTGAAATTATAGGAAAAACGAACGGCTCGTTTATTTCCGCGAGGCAATTTCACGCGATGAGATCGTGTTCCCGGTGGCGATCGGCATTTCGTCAGCGGCGAATCACGCGCAACCCTCGAGAGAGCAACGCGTCGCGCGACTTACGTCACGCCCGCACCGGAATACCGGCCTTTATTATTTAACACTTGAGAACCTCCGGCAAACGGCTGAATAGGCCATTCAGACGTGTTTCTAAGGGACCGTTAAGTTATTCTGTAGGTATAATTGACGCCGAAGTCCGCGTGGGACTTTAGCGGCGCGCGCTCTCGCGATAAACTGCTTGAAAAACATTGCGTCCCGTTTTTTTTTTTTTTTTTTTTCGCGAGTTCACCGACGACCTGTTCTATTCTTCCTTCCCGCCCTCCCCTTTCTCCTCGCGCCTCGCTTTCTCTGCGCCCGGCTTTTTCTTCAGACGGACGCTAAATCAGCACTCAGTACGGAAAGAAAAGAGGCGCGCGCGATTTCCGAGTTTTCGCGGGACAGAGAAGCCTCCAGTGTCGAATTAAAGGCCGCCGAGCGACGTAATTGAAACTTCATTCCGGCCAAGCGACAACACCGGAAACCGCCGGGAAAAAAAGGATGGAAAGGAAGGGAAAGAGAGAGAGAAAGATCCCGCAAGAATCCCCTCGGCGCATTGTTTCCGGATCGCTTAAAATCTGGCGAACCGCGAGCTCGGACAAATCTTTTTACGATTTTTGCCGTTCCTTTTTTTTCTTTTCCTTTCCATCGACGCGGCTCGGCCAAGGGTTTGTCCATGTGTTTGTCTACAATTCGTCGGGGATGAAATTCGCCCAGGGTGTCCGAGAAGTTAGACCGAAAGCCGTGCGTTTATTATTCTTAGAATAGACGAAGACATCGTTCCTGAATCAACTTCATTAAGTCTTATCGCGCTGTTAAATTGATGGCATGTGATATAATGGCGGGTAATAATTTATAAAGATAACTCGGCTCTCAAAAGAATGTGAAATACTTCATTCATCCACGCCATTATGCTCTCTTTGTATAATGCAGGTTCTATTATTGTAATCTAGGCCATTATTATAATCTAGGATCTAAGGGGACTTTTAAGACCGCCGTAATTGAATAATATCTTGATTATTTCATTTCGGCCCTCATATAACGCTTCGCGCGTTCTTGGTCTCCCTCGCCTCGCCTCGCCTCGTTGTCGTACAGAAAAGAAAATTTTTTTTTACGATTTGTTTATAGTCTTAAAATAGTAACGAGAGAGAGAGAGAGAGAGAGAAAGAGATCTGTATCGCGCCGGGATACAAAGGAATCTCAATTGCGAATTATCATCGAAAATGGAAAATAAAATGTAGATGTTATCGGAGTCACGTGTGTGATCCGCCGCAGGAGATGCACGGCGTAGTAAACAATCGGATGCACGCAACTAGATTGGACGAGCGGATTATCCGACAAAGCAACGCCGCGCGTTCACACCTCCCGTTCTTTCCCTCGCTCTCAGACCTCCTATCTTTTTCTCCTCGCGCTCTATGTATTTTGTTTTTTTTATTTCTTTATTTTTTTTTTATTTTTTTTTATTATTATTTTTTTTTAACTTCAGACGGAAAGGAGATCAGAAAAGCGACGCGCTCTTCAGAGGAGCTTCTTCACTTCGAAGAATGCAGATGTACCTGCATAGTTTATCGCGTAAAAGAAACTATAATGCGATGCATATTTTTAGCCGCGTAACATATTTTTAATACTTCTAGCTTCTTTTTAATTTAATTTAATTACTCTAATGTTAAGATAATCGGCTAATGTTCTTACCTAACTTAATGCTCTTAAATAATGGAGTTATTTTATTTCTCTCGTATACTCTACTTTTGTTTCGGTAATATGTTCTATCTTTTTCTCCCTTCCCTCTCTCTCTTTCTCTGGATTTTTCGTAGGATATAATAAAAAATTCTCTTTCAAATCTATCGCAAGGACAAGCTCTCGTGCATATATGTATCGCGAAGTGAGCTCGACGCTCTCTAGGGTTAAAATGAGAATTGTGCAAGGCGCTCTCCAGGAATCTGGGCTCGCCGAAGCGGACGCGTTGCGTGCGTAGATAGGATTTAGCTGCCGAGGACATACATACACACAATTCGAAAGCGGTGAATGTGCAACGTCGGCAACGGACATTGTGATAGATTATAAGCGAAATAAGCGAGTCTTAATATACGATACGACAGCCGTGTCCACGGATAAATATAATGCCGGCGCGAATGACAGCGCAAATACATGCTCGCGCCGATTTCATTATTATCGCGCACGCAGCGCGCCCCGCTTCTGTCCACACCGTGACGCGAAAATACACACGTACATACGTACGTACGTACGTTCTGCCGTATATCGGTGGAGATAAAATAATATTTTATCACGCGGCGAGATTCTGTCCCTCTCTCTTTCTCTCTTCACTTCATCTCCGTCTCTCTTTCTCTCTCGCGTGCGCGCGAACGTCGCGAGTGTGCGCGTCGCAGGCACCCGGTGCATCATGTATTTAACAGCCGTCCAGACATTTATTCGCTTCTCAAAAATACGTTCGATTAGGAGAGATTGAATTTGGCCGTCGGGCTATGGATTTTGCGGACGAAATTGCGACGGATCAAAATATCAATTAGCCGGGCTATTTTTTTTAACCTGCCGGAACATTCGTTAGCAATAATACACCGGCGCGTAATGTGACAGTCGCGAAAATTCATTGTCGAACGGGCCCCCTCCGTCCCCGCAGCCCTTCGTTCCGCTTCCATTCCCGGCCGTATACGGTATCCGACGCACCGCGAAAATTGTCACGTTCTAATTCGTGATCGCGGAAAATTATCTCCAGACGAAATCTCTTATTTTCCGTGTCATTAACTCGTGCGCGCGCGAACGCGATCGATATCCCTTTTCCCTTCTTCCGTTTTAAACGCGACGCGATCCTCACTCTCTAAGGATTAATCTTCTCCAAGTGGTCAATTTTTCTGAAACAGGTAAAACTTTCTTTTTTTTTTTTTTCCTTCTTGCTTAGGTAAAACCTTTAATTCTTCCCAAGCGACTGACGTATATATTTGTTGAAATAGAAAATTTAATTAGCGTGTATGATGTATAAGATGGCCCTGCGTAACATCAATAAAAACTCAAAGTTTCAGAAAAACTAACAAAAAAAAAGAAAAAAAAAAAAATTAAAAATGCTCGAAGACGCGCGAGA
The DNA here is from genome assembly GCF_019399895.1 of Cardiocondyla obscurior. NCBI lineage: Eukaryota > Metazoa > Arthropoda > Insecta > Hymenoptera > Formicidae > Cardiocondyla > Cardiocondyla obscurior. The sequence goes on along the minus strand of NC_091871.1, from coordinate 3,524,053 downwards.
AATTCCAAGTGTCGCGCAAATATTTAATCTGCAGCGAATGAAATGTTTTATTGCGAGCGGTCGAAATTACACGGTAGCGATCACTTACGGCCGACATTAATCGCGAACAATCATTAGGCGTTCGTAATTATCAGCTCGATCGGCGGCTTATCTCGAATCAGCGAAGGTGCGATCAATGAAGGAGAAGGAGGCTCTCGATAGATCAATCGATCCGTCTGTCCTGTTTTCCCCTCCCCGTTATCGTCACCGCAATGACTTAACGGCAGTGTGTTTTTCAACGGTTCACTGACTGGATAATTTGCATGGCTCGTCATTCGGGTTTCTTCGGCTTTCGTTCGTACGCATCGACGGCGTGTACACTCCACTCATTCAGGATTTATTATGCGTCGTGTGTGAATCACAACCGGCCGCGCTATCATTAGACTGTTACACGGCGTGTAAGTGACAACCGGTATCCCGGTAAGAAGCCGGTGGACACGGGTTTTTGCGCGTCCGGGATCGGTATCGTGCGAGCCGCGAAATGAGATCCCCTTTTTTCTTTTTTTTTTTTTTTTTTTTTTTTTGCGCGCCGCACGGATTTTTGTGCGATGAATGAACGTGCGCGGTCGGCCGCACCAGCTGCGACCGTATGAATGAATGTAAATTGAATGCTGTGACGGATCACCGATCGGTTATCGCGTCTTTTTGCGGCGTTCTTGAACCCGAATTAATTCTGATCCGCGCGTGACGTCGTAATCTGTCTATCAGCTCTTGCAGATAAGTAGCGGTTGCGTATAGGTGATGTCTCATTTGCGAAGATGTTGATTCTGAATGAATCAGAAAGCGCTATTATCTATTGTACCGATGAGGGCACTATTGTGATCGCCGTTTCTTCATCTCCGCGCGTCTCGCTCGACGAAGCCTTTACACGTCGGAGACCGGCACATGTCAACTCGCGCGCGTTACTTTGTGTACTTTTTACAATATCGCGTTTGCAAATTGAATCGTCACGTAAAAAAAAAAAAAAACCATGTAATTGATTTGCAAGTGCTCGCGAGATAAAAAGAATTAACTTGGCAGAAGCGCTTTTTTACATTTTGACGTCTATTGCCGGCGCAGGCAAGAGTTAAAACGCGCGGCTGGTATAATTACCGTCGTTACGATTCTTGTAATGTTCCGAATAGCAGCCATGCCACCCGGTAGAGACGACGTCCGCGCGCAGCTGCCGGCAGTATCCGAGCGAGATTGCGACTTATTAAATAGGTTAAAGCTGCAAATACGATAACGATAGTAATTAGAGCCGTACGTAGCGCGCGGCTTCGGGCAAAGCATCTGCCTGTCGTTAGATTCGCGAATTGGCGCCACGTCGTCCACCACGTCGACAACGACGACGACGACGGCGGCGGCGGCGGTTCCCCGGTGACCCCGTTGGGACGTCGGTGCATGGAAGAGTCAGAGGGCGAGAAGGGTAGAAAACGGTGTGCGATGGCGCGAACAGGAGAGCAGGCGATAATGAAATCCATTACTGTAGTGGTCGTCATCATCGTCGTCGTCATCGTCGCCGCCGCCGTCGCCGTTGTCGTTATTATTATCGTAACACGCATATAATGCTGCATAATACGAGTCGTCGTGACACGAGACGTGGGTCGTCTGATATAAGCGTTGCACAAACTCTCTCGCGTCTCTTCGGCGCGATTATAAATCTCGTTACGATCGCGCGCGATCATGCGCAGCCACCTGGTTTACGTTCAGGATAGTACATGCACCTCGTCGAGGATGGCGCGTGCCGAGAGAAAGGTTCTCGCCAGGCCGGCGATCGCCGAATTGAAAATTTCTAAAATGAACGCGGAAAGTATACGTCCCGAAATTGTTATTCGAAATTACATTTCCGCGCAATTACGAGAATTCGCAATATCCGCCGTACGTTATGTGATTGCGGCGTATATTATTTAATAACGTATTCAATAAATTGTTGACCGTCGGGATGTGTTTCACGCTAAATCGAATGGGAAATCATTAGGGCTCGATTCTGCTTTTGAAATTAGAATCGCGAGTCGGTCGTTTTCTTCGTTAGATTTAATTAATCTTTTCATAAAGCGGCACGCGTTAACCCTTTTGTCGAACCTACTTTCCAACCGCGCGGACAAAGACCGGCAGATCGATTTGTTCCCGGAGGTAGGTAATAAACACTGTCCCTTATGCGAGTTCGCACCTACATATATCACAGGTTTTCGTGACGTGCGTGAGGCGAAATGGAAACGATGAAAACTCCGCACCAATCCGCGGAGCTCGGGCGTTTCCAAAGGATTGATTGACGTTTCAATTTGCAAATGCATTTATGGATAGTACGCGGGCACGCGTATCGATTCATTACAGGATCGCGTGAGCGCCGCTAAGAGCGGCCGCAATTAGTCATTAATCGGCAAAGCCGTTCGATCGCCGTTTCTGGAAAATCTCGCATTCTTATCTCGGTTACGCGTGTCTAAATAAACGGACGTAATAACGCCGTAAAACACATTCCGCTTAGCTTGGCAGCGCAATAAAATCCATAAGGAAAAAAGTCGCTATTGTAACAGCCTCGCCTGAAGTCTCGCAACTTCAATATCTTTCTCAAGCAATTAGAGTGGAACGGTTTCTTTTCATGAGATTCTCTTATCAAATAATTCGTTAGGAATTCATAGTTGATACTTAATTGCTTTATGAATATATATATAATTTTTATACGTGGTTTCTTTGACAAAAAAAAAATTTCCTCAGTCTCCGATATATCGTTTGAGCGTTCCGAGGAAGATGCGCCCGCGCGTCTTACATAATTTCGCGACCGTATTTACATAGTGTCTTAATTAATGAAAATTGCATCGGAGTGCAAACAGGCGGAGATGAATCGATTATCTCCGACGACAACGGCAATAATAAAAACGGTATACACACGCCGGTTCCAGGGCTGTAGTACGTAAAGTAACGTCCGCCAGGATGGCCCCATCAGGGCAAGTTATGATTCTCTAATTGAACCGGTCCATTCAGCCAGCCGCATGCAGAATAGAACCCACATCCTAGATCGTGCCGTCGCCATTCTAATGGCGAATTACATCAATATTATATGCAGATTTCGCCGCGGCGAACGCTCGCGCGCGCTTTATGCGTAGATAAGTTATTACGCATCGAGCTCGCGCTCGCGCCGTTAAGTACGCCGTGCAGTTTCTCTCTCTTTCTCTCTCTCTCCTTCACTCTCTCAACGGCGATTGCGCATTTCGCCATACAAACAGTCGTCGTCGAGGATACAATGCTGAAGCAATACGTAGGTACACGGATTCAGCACGCATGCATAAGAAAATATCCAGTTGCCTAGATAGAGACATTCCCGGCGCAAGACAGATGCAGAAGCAGATAGAGAAACCGAGAATCCGTAGACATGTCCAACGGACACGTTATCGCAAACAAGATTATTTGCGCTAATTTAATAATTTATGTGTAACGATCCTATACTTTATCGGAGATATCATTATGCATGCGCAATATTCGTTACGCGAGACAAGTGACGTCGAATATTTACTTAATTACTGGAAAATTACCGAAGCGAATATAATATTTCTCAGACGTCCTACGCAACGGCGCGCTACGCTAGCTTTCGTCATCATAAAAATGATTTAGTGCACTTAATCGCAATAACTCGCGGAATTCCAAATAGAGATCCGCGACGATTTATTAATTCAATCGAGAAAAATTATATTTAATTTTCGCACGGATATGGCGACGTGATCCAATCTGCCTCCCGCCCTCCCCGCGCTCGCTCCAATTTTGCAATCTGTAAAATTGGAATTTGAAACTTTGAAAGGACGCGCGCGCGGGCCGGATTTCGTGACGTGACATTTCGCCAAGGGGGTGTAAACGCACGTGACCGTGGAAAAGAGAGGACGAGAGGGATCACCCGACGATCGGCGCGCCGTGAGGCTCGCGCGCGCGGACGCACGCACCGCCGGCACTTCCTACCGATGCGAATAATATAACCCAGATTTGCGCCAATAAGCCACATCCTACCGCCGCGGCGACTCGAATACTCGCATAGCTAGCAGGCAGCGATCGCACAGTCGCGCTAGAATATAAAGTAGAAATAATAAGGCGCGGAGAGTAAATCCGACCCACTTAACGCTACTTAGCGCTCACGCTGAATACGCTTATGTTTTGCACAACATTATATCATACGGAGGAGCGTGTAATCGTGTGTGTCTTCGCGAGCGTTACGTAAGCCTTCTCCCCCGCCGCCGCCGTCGCCGTCGCCGCCACCGCGCCTCCTCTTCCTCTCGCGCGTACCGCTTTGCTTCTCTTCGCTCTCCGCGTCATTCCGTGCGAGGATCGATCGCGCTCGCCGAGGCGTGACGAAGCGTGGGCCTTATCGCGGCGCGTTTGGGGTCCCTTGGAGAAAAAAAAAAATAGCCGCGCGATTTTTTCGAGCCTCCTCCTCCCCCCTCCTTCTCGTTTCGTGATTAATAATGCGAAGCCCCAGCGCGTTCTCCCGCGAGAGAGAATTCTCCCGCAAAATTCCCGAAATACTCTCCGGAATATCCTCCAGTTGTTATTAGAATCTTCTTAGAGCATTCCCGAGACAGTTTTAGAAAAATGTGTCTTTATACTCTCTCGGATTATTCTTGGAATATCATCAGAATGTTCTTACGCGCGTACGGGACGCCCGCGCGCGAAAATACTCTCGCCGCTTATCGTTCGATCTCGAAGCGAAGCTGCACGGGAGTGAGAGAAAAAAATGACGCGATCGCGAGTAATCAACCGCGTTACAGCCGATAAGGACATTACGCAAGAGAAAGAAAAAAAGGGAGGCGTTATCGGCCGCGGGCAATAACAATACGTGATTCGGCAATTTTTATCGCGCACCAACTCACGCGGTCCGCACGCGGAGCGCGCGCGAAATTCGTGCATCCGCGGCGCGTTCCTTCTAGTTCTTTTTTTCTCTCTCTCTTTCTCTCTTTCTCTCTCTCTCTCTTTAAAATTAGAGGACACAATGCTGCGTGTAATTTATCCGGCGCTGAAAGAAACGCGTCATTCCGGTTATAAAAGAGACAATAAAGAGTATTAAAAGCGGGAGAGCCAACAATGCAGATTGCGAAGGCTGCAATAATACGGTAACCTTCATAACGTTGCGCGACGGTACGTTCGTAAAACTCGGCGCGCATAATGCACATATCATTCGTAACAGTACCAATTTTATTATGCACAATGTACAATTTATTTCTGTCGTCGGGACGACCCGGTGAGGGGAGGGGAAGGGGAGGGCGAGGGCGGCGGAGGAAGAAGAGAGGGAGACGAACGAAGAGGAGAGAAGAGCGACGCGTTGCGACGCCCGAGCGTTGTGACGGATAAAAATATTCTCTCTCGTCGCGGGCAAACTATAAAACAATGCTGCTCGCGAATTCGCCGTTCGAGCGCGTACACGCCCGCAGGAATAACTATCCTTGGCCCGACAATAATGCCGCTTATCAATAATTTACTGCGCCGTGATGCAATACCCTTTACTGCCAATCAATTAAGATAAGTGCGCGGACCGATCGGTCGCCCCTTTCGAAGGCTCGAGCAACGAGAGAGAGAGAAAGAGCGAGAGAGAGAGAAAGATACACGTATCCCTAACAATAGGACAAATTTTTCCAAGTTAATTACTCTCGCCGTTGCAGCTTCCTGCGCAAAAATTTAGTTGGAGCCTCATTTTTCTTCCGAATCTGCTAATGTAACTATAAATGCCGTCTCCGTGCTATTATTAATTTTTTTTTTTTATCGAAAGTAAGGCAATTGTCGGATTAAAAAATAAACTACGCGGAGCACAACGTGGAGTCTTACATCGTCGATATTTACCGATCTCGCGATTTTTTCGTGGTAAGCGCGGGAGTGAGAAAAAAATTTCCTCTCTCTTAGCCACGCGCTCGCAATTTTCAACAATGCAACATCTCGTTGTTCCTCTTTCTCTCTCTTTCCCGCTACCGCGCGTCAATTTTCTTCTCCCCGTGTTGTTCGCGCGCATGCCGCTCTCGCATATCGCATTTACCGCCGCCATTGCCCCCTTCCTCCCATCCTGGCCCGTGTTATATAATAAATTATTTCATAAATTAAGAGCTATTAACGGGTAATTATCCTTCGCGTGTGCGTGTTTTTCCGTGAACGCGGTTGCAGAACGTATTGCGGAAAATACGCGAATGTGGAACGGAGAGAAAGAGATGAGAGAGATAGGGCGAGATGCTGAGAGAGAAGGAGAAGAATTTATTCCTATTCCAGCATGTAAATTCCTCTAAGAACAATAGCAACATAAAATCGTAGAAAACGCAGGAGAATAAAATGCAAATAGATTAGAAAGTATGCCTGGACGTTAATTGGTTTTTATACGCGAAGGAACCGAGTTGCCAGTTATAACAATTTGTAGGTAAAGTATCGAGCGCAGTTGGTCCGTTAAATAGGTTAAAATTCACATTACTGTGCTGTAAATTATTTTTACAGCGCAATGCGAAATTGTATTTTTCGCCGTTGGAAAAGAAATTCGCGTGACGCAGAGGCGTTCGGCCGTTCCCATAAGTCGTAACACATTGTTCGGCCGAGCTCGGACATTAATTCATTCCGCGTCGCTATTACAGTATATACACATATTCTTTTCTATCGGCATGGTTAATTAGTGAGGCAATCTTCATGTCGGTCGCAGGAAACCAATGTCTCCCGGCAATAATAAATACTTCACGTCTAATAAACCAGCCTCTAGTTATCATGTCGAATTAATAATGATTGCCGCGGTATAAACGAACAAACACGCATGACGATTTATCTCCGTTACATTCTCTCTACGCGAGGCGGAGACGCGACGGCAGATTGCCTCTTCAGAAAGTGGGATGGCGAAATTTATTTTACATATTCTAGGACACATACGTGTAAATATAACGCATGCAGAATTTTCTCTCGGAAACGAAACATAACGCTCGCCACACGTGAATAAATTTACGATCGAGAAGGGGTGGAGGGGGGAGCCTCTTCTCCTCCAGCTCGCGTCAAATTTCTCGTCGCTCGTGATTGTATCTAAAAATACAAATTTAACCCGGAGTCACCGATAACTTCTATTAATTCATTCGGAGGCGCATTACTGCTTCCTCCGACGATTTTGCTTTCGTTGTAAATGAAAGGGGGGCCCCCTCTCTCTCTCTCCTCTCTCACCCGCCGCGTCTCTTGCGTATTTTTTACGTTACAGTGCACACCCGCGCGAACGGGCGAGATAACGCGGACGGGCGATAAAACGTGACTGGCGGAGAGAAAAATAGGAGGCGAAGTAAACAAAGATAAAATATATGTAAGTATATGATAATTGCGCTGCTGCTCAAACAATGACATAGTTTAGACTGCGATAAATGCACGGCGCGCATTAAATATATATACATACTATATAGATATAGATAGGCGCCCCCGGGGAAGAAAGAGGGGGCGAAAGGGACGATAGCGTTTATCACTTTGTAGAAAACTCGTTTTCCAAACTTATGTAAGCCCGCCGCGGCTGGACGGACGAGCCGACAGACACCGTCGGCGATCTACTAGCGCGTATAACGACCGTTGTTATTGTTGTTATTGTTATTTAGATAATACCCGTAACGTTGCGCAACGGACTTTCAGTCAGTGCGATAACCGACGGTGGTTTATCGTCGGCCAGGAAACTCCCGCCCCCGCCCGTCTCTTTCTCTTATTCCATTCTCACCCTCTACCTCCCCTCACCCCCTTCGTCGTTTTCGTGCGCGCCTGCGGTATCGGCCCAGCCGGAAATCAGTCGTTAAGCCCGAGGCAATTACGGTCCCGGTGGCACGTGCGCGATCGGCAACTCGTTTCGCATCTTGTTTGTCGCCGTCATTGGCGAGCGCTAGCGAGGACGTATAAGAATATTTATGATCCCCGCCGATGGGGTGTCTCGTAGAGAGAGCAAAATGATTCTAATACGTACACGTAACGTCGATTTTTTCTTCTTCTTTTTTTTTTTTTTTTTTTGACGTCTGCTGCTATCTGTCTTATCCCTGGAAACTTTGACGTTAAACATCTCCGCAATTAAACCTTTTTTCAGAACTGAATGAAAAATATACGTTCTCGCTATGAATATTTATTATACATATACAAAATTATAATGAAGCGCGATATGTGACGCGGAGAATGCCTTCGAAATACCTCTTTCCATCTTCACGAATATGTCTAAGTCGATACGAAGGAATTTCCGTACGCGATATCGGATTCGAGATGAAAGTCGACTTGCGAGCGGCGAAATGTTATTTTTGCTAGGCTTGTTGTAACTTTTCGTATTGGGATTCAAATTTTCGACCGTGGCAAAATGCAACAACGCCACCCCGGCTGGCTACTACGTCATATTTATACGCAACGATTGCTCGCTCGCGCGTCGTTTTGTAAATAGTACACGTCGTTATGCACGCTGTCGAATTTTTGTCCGCGAAAATGAGCGGCGGCGATCGGGCTCGCCGCCGCTGGAAGGATCGTTGACGGCCGTTGCAAAAGCGCGCGCGGCAGTCAATGAATCGTCCGACAATTATCGAATTGAGCAGCGAAGCGAACGCGAGCGCGCGACGTATGTGGAATAAATTAACCACCGGTGGTTCGCTGAACGAGATACACTCGTCATTAGTCATGAAAAAAAAAGAAAAAAAAAAGGAAAGAGAAAAAACAAACACCGCATCGCCGTGCGTGCACCGTTATTCTAATTTCTTACGCGCCTCGCATTTTCCCGTTATTTCCACGAAACACCGCAGTGCCGACAATTATTCTCACGCGTACGCGAGTTCGATGCGAGCTTTCCGCGGTTCGCGCCGCGTATTTGGATACCGCGCATTCTCGCGAGTACTCCGAAAATAACGACGGATCGTGTCGGCCGGCGCGTTATATCACGCCCTGATTAAACGCACGTTTACACGTCAATTAAGAAGCGAGGAACGACGTCGAATCTAGCGATTTTATAAAACAATTCTATCTGCAGTCTTGCGAAAATTTGCGAGTTTCCATTTCCTCATACGAAGCATTTTGCTCTTAAATTTTTCGCGTCGCGTACGGATTGCGTACAAATTGGAGTTGTTCTTCGGTGTTTCGCCGGTACACATGTCGCGTGCATTACGACGGCTGGGCGTGCGTGTAACACACGTGTGCGCGTAATTAATTATAATTAAGGCTGCGACCACTTAATGTGGAGAAATTCAACTTTGCTCTATACTCGTCGGCCGAATCGTTTCCGTCTCGTTTCGACAGACCGGGCGCGCGACATTTCGGCGTAATTAGACGGACGAGCCTTTGCGACGAGATATTATAAAATTATGTCATGAAGGGAGAAAGAGAGAGAGAGAGAAAGAGAGAAGAGGGGACAGCTCTAGAACTGTGTAATAATAATTTATTCCCGCGTCGCGCTCCTCGCCTCTGCGATTCCTCACTTTCGACGTAAATCCATTTTTTCCCGTTGTGCGCTTTAATTGCGGTCGAGTCATCAGAATGCGCGCAAATTAAAAATTCTAAAATATCTTCAAGATCAAACAAATTGTCGCGTGGGCAAAATCTTCGTTGGATTTGCCGAGCAAACGCGCAATTGCAAATTTGATTTAAATATTACACAAACATTTTATGCAAACTATTCAAATTGAATCTAGATATCATTTTCTGTCTCGTATTTTAATTTCACGCCCGGCGTATTAATTTCTTACCTATTTTTGTTTTAAATATTAAATTTACCGTCTATTTATTGCCAACAGTGGCGATTCTATTAGGCATTTCGTCGGGGCATCGTCAAAGCGCGTCTCTACGCACAATCGGATTTGTTTCTCGCCGAGAAACGTGTATGCGCGGAGCTCCGCACAGTTAGCGCGGTGCGAGAGAAAGAGTAACAATGGGGTATTGGGTGAACGAGAGAAAGAGAGAGAAAGAGACAGAGGGAGAAGAAGGGGTGATTTCAATGTGATCCACACCCGTGGTTGCGCACACAATTTAGAAATCGGGTCGTCAATCCGCCGTAAATCAAGTTCGGGCAATTAAATGCGACATAATTTTACGATTAAAGTTTTTAGTGGGCGAGCGCTCTCGCAGCGGTAATGGAACGCCGCGGGAGCGCGAGTGTGTATTAAATGGTAAAATCCATATCGAGCTGCCGATTTACCCTGCCCCATTCCTCCTCTCCCCCTCGTTCCTTTCCCTTCGTCAAACCGCGCCTCCCTCTTTCCGTCGCGACTCCGTGTAATGGGTATCGCCCGTCGTGCTCGGCGTTGCGTTCGAGTTGCAACAGAAGCGGTAGGCACCGGGGGAGCAGCGACCTTTGCCGCCCGTAAGTCAACGCGTAAGCTCACCACGGCTCGTCTTTCATGCGAAAGGAGTCTGCGAGTAGGCTATCGCGGCAGCTTAAAGCTCCTCGAATGCCGAATACGAGACCCCGTCTCGCCGAGATGTGCGACGTTAGAAACGCGACGGGAACATGAGACGTTACCCGCGAATGTTCGAGCGATATGTAGCATTCGCGTAATAGAAATTTGCGAATTTTTTTTTTTTTTTTTTTTTTTTTATTTTCCTGCCGGAATGTCTTCGCGGCGAACAATACGCGAAAGTTCTTAAAACGTGGACTTTCTCCGCGGCGCTCTTTACGGAGCGGCCTGTAACGTAATACGTTTCATCTGTTACGGATATAATAATATTTTTCTCGGAGAAAGGGTTTTAATCGAAAACAACGTTTTATTCTTCACCGTTTCTGTAGCGAGACGCGGAGTCGAAAAACAGCCGGGACCATTATACGCGCTACGTGTATGTCAGACAGGCATATAATTGTGTGTCTTATGTAACAACTAATAAACCGAATAAAACCGTCGTAGTTTACATTTCGAACTACGCAGATAAAAAAGAACGATTGGCTACAAAATGGTTCTCTCTCTCTCTTTCCCTCTCTCTCCCTCTTTCTCTTTTATTTTATTCATCGAAATCGCGGATCTAGATTTAAAATTGTTACGACTACCGATCGATCTGCCGACAAGAGAAATAACGTTTTCTCTCTTTCTCTCTCTCTTTGGCAGTTCGTGCGACGTTGTCTCTGTGACTTAAGCCCCGGAGATATAATAATAGCGTCACGCAGCGTACTTGCATAAATTCGCCCGAGGGTTGTCGTCTAACAATACACTCGCGATCTATTCGCGAACAGGTACAATGTTAGAAGATGTATAATTGCCGCGCTGTTTTTTCTTCAAACTACGTGTTTATTAATAAACGCAATAAAAAAAAAAATATTTAAAAAAATAAACCATTACGGAAACGAAAATCGCTGCTTGAACAGAATGTAGAAGCCAATGTTTTTTCAATCGACGCCCTCACACGCCCGGCGGAACGCCGCGACTTTCGCTGTCGATCGAAAATAATAAAACCGACAGAAAATATACATTTATATTTATTCTCCGAACGGATCCTAGGCAAACTGTAATAACCGCGGTACGTATGCAGGATCGATTATCTTCTGACGAGAAGAATTGCGAGGGTATGGGGTTCGTTTAACGCGGAGGACCGTCCGAAATAAGTGAAACTGCCGGCGTAGATCCGCGTTCGAAATGCCGCGAAAGATTGCCGGTGATGCGACGACAGAGGCTTTAAGGTTGTCGGTACCATTTACATCGTCGCAACTCTCGTCCGTCGACGGCGATGGCCCGACGTGTCAAACCACGACGACGGTACCTTCTTGGCAGTAGGACCAACACCGCGTGTCCGTACAGAGCGCATGAGAGCTTCGGAAAAGAAAAGAACGGGCACAAAAGAGGAGACTCTCGCGCATCCAGGGGGCCCCGGTTTGCTCGTTCGCGAGCGTGCGAGCGACGGGTGTATTGCACACACAGAAGGAGAGGAAAAGAGAGAGAGAGAGATAGCGGAGCCGAGCGAGCGAGCGCGCGCGTTCATTATGATTCGTGTATTTATATAAGGTCTAAAAATATACGCGCGCGCTGTGTGCCGGCGGGCCCCGCCCGGTATTTCATCTGAGAATAATATTTTAATGTACATACGTCGCCTGCTGTCCTCCCCCCATCCCCCTCTTTCTCCCCGTCGCCCCGGCCCTCCCTCGTTGTCGTCTTCCTCTTTCTCTTTCCCCTGCCGCGTTAATGTCTCTCCTTCTTTCTGTTTCTCACACAGCCTCTCTTTGTCAGCTTCTCTCCTTTTATGCCGACGGCGTCTCTCTTCTTCTGCCTGCTCGATCTCGCTCCCTCCTTCGATTCTCGCGTCTCTCCTCCACCTCCTCTTCCTTCCTCTTCCCCTTGTGTTACCGTCCCTTGCCCTCGCCGCCCCGTCGCTTTGTGCTCGGCGCGTTTTTTGATGTTTCTCTCTCCTACGTGAGAGCATATACGTTTGTTGCGCCGGAATTGTGCATGTGCGTCGTGCTCACGGCCGTGTGAGCGCGCGCGCAAGAGTACACACATTATAATGGCCTCCTTGTGTGTACCCGGCAGGCCGAGAGAGGATCTTCGAGTCTCGCTCGCACGCCGAAAGGAGATTTTCGTGGTGCCCGCTGTGTTAATTGAGGCTTTTTTTTTCTCTCCCCTCCCTTTCTCTATCTGTCTCGGTTTCCCCTTCTGTCCGCGGCCACTTTTTGGTTTATGGCGTTACGGGGCCGGCAATTCTAATCCCTTCGCTAATAAATTGGGATGACTGTCGAACACTCTTTCGCCCGTTCGGGTTTCTCATGAAAGCGATCTCTCTCTCGGTAGCGCGATGCTGATATTAATCGGAATTAGAATTAGACTCATGAGAAACGAACGCGTGACGTTAAAACCCTACACGAGGCACGTCCGGGCCGGACTAAGGCAGTCCCTTCTCAGAATATGCAGAAGCCCCTGAGAATATGTCGTTTCAGCACGTTCCTCAGATAACACAATGAGCAAACAACTATGCACCGTCCTAACGAATAGTCTTATCGTAAAACGCGTCGAGTCGACTACAAACGTCTGAATATCCCTTTGAAAAAGTAACGACGCTTTCGAAATCTGTCGATTGATAAACGAGAAAGTACGAAAAAAATAAAAAAAAGAAAATTAACGCCGCGCGCTAGATTAACGTTGCGCGGGGTAAATCTGAGACGAGTCGGTTAAATAATTTTAAAACGAGTCCGCCGGCTGCTTCATTATATTACGTTACTTACCCATCAAATTAGGAGATACGAGGCGCTCGGGAAAAAATAAACTGTAACTTTCTTATATAATAAGGAACTTCGCTGGAAGGGCAGTTCATTTTCTCACGTTTTGTGGCGTTGCATTAACCGCCTCATATGCAATTTTAATTTCTTCTCGGTCTCGCTTTGAATTCATTCTGATCGGTCAAGCGTTTTGTTTTCCCGTTTTAAAGAAAAAGAAGAGAGAAGGAGAAAAGAAAAAAAAAAAAAGAAAAGAAAAAAAATCTGAGAAATATCCCACGAACATTTAATTCCTTGCGCCATTAAAGTTATTTTTAAACTGAATTTTCTGCGATTGAATCTAAAAGTGTAAGGCCACCTGCGGCGAAGTACTTTATCAAACGCGTATAAAAAGTGAGTCATTTTCGACGTGCGCGGGCGATCGACGAGTCAGCCGTGCCGTGGATAATGAGATACAACGTGCGTGCACGACCCAGTAACCGGACGGCCGCGCTACCGCGTTGGGAGAAACTCGTCGGAACGAGATCCATCCCCCCCGTGTTTCAATTGTAAGAATCTCCGAGACCAGTTTCAGGCGCGCGCGCGCGCGCTCGTGCGTTTTTCGCGGCGTATCCGGGAAAGCGTTTCGCGCTGGAGCAGCAGCCGGCGGCGGGCGCCGAGCCATCGAGAGAGATTCAGCCGTAAAATCGTTTTCCTTCCGAGCGCGTGCACTCTGACACTCTCATCGCCGCGTGTATTATAAATGCGATCGGAGCGTCGTTTTCGAGTTCGACCGCGTCGCCTTTGACGCAGTCAAATAGTACCGAACGCTGGGGATGAAAGGGACCCGCCATTCGACGGTCAACGACCAATTTTTGCTATCGCCGGGAAATGAGTTAATCGCATTGAACTGATCTCCCGTCTCTTCGATCGCGATAAACGCGATCGAGGGAAAAAAAAGAAAGAAAAAAAAAAAAGTTTCAAGACTACGAGCATCCAGATTTCCTTCGCGTATTTATCGGACCAAGAGCGCATAGGAATCCGAAGGGCGGTGTTGGTTTTAGCCGATCTCGCGCAATGTCGGCGTAAAAAAGATTATCGTTAATCGAGTGGGGAAGGTACTCGGGGCTTAAGCCGGGCAGGAGTATGCGTGTGAGTGCGTGATATACTGCCCGGCACGAGCGGTAATCTCTAGTGTTTCAATAAATCTTATTCTTCCTATGAAATACGATAATAATAATTTATAACATAAACTATAAGCTCTCACCGCGAACCGCGTCGTTACGTTCACCTCCCCCTCCCTCCCCCGCGACTCCGCTCGCCTCCCCGGCTTTTCTCCTTCAAACTGCCGTTCGTCTTTTTCCCTCCCTCGTTCTCTCTTTCACCTCTGCCTCTTTCTCGTACTATACTTATCGGCTGGTCTAACTAACTACCTACGCGCGTACCTTCGCCTCTCCGCCCCGCAACCTTCTCCCGTTCCCTTGCCTCCACCCCGCGCCTCGCCGCGTCTCATCCCCGCTTAGAGATCGGGCGCGTATATACACGAGTGTATGTCTTTAAATAAACTTTTATTTATACGACCAGTCGGCGAGATGAATTTGCGCGATTCCTATCGTACACGGCCGGATATGCACGATGGATTCGAGTCGCTTTCGCTCCTACCAAATGGACTTCCCTCCTTCCTCCCCCGGCCACCCCCGCCTCCTGGAGTCATTGACCGTCGATCGGTGTTTTAGACAAAGCTGTTTGTCACCCGCGCCGAAGACAACGCGAGTTATTACGGAGCCACCCTTGAGCAGCGATCCGGCTACGTTCGATTGTTCAGCCGACGGCAATTACAATCGCGTAGGATTACAAAATTAGCGAACTATACGCGGTCAATCGGAAAGCCGATATTGTAGTGTTCTATTGGATAAGTATATAGTACGCGGCGGTTACCGTGGTCCAGCTGCGATTTATGTATAATTATTCTTATATGCCGCGAATACTTAATAAAGCCGGTCGAGCAGTAAGTCAAGTAGTAACTTACTCTCTTATTTGCATTTGGTATTACTTTGCGTTTATGAAAAAAAAAAAAAAGAAAAAAAGGTGAGCGAGACACGCTCCTTGAACCTTCTCGGCGACGACTTTACTTAAGCAATCAACTTGTTATTTGACCGGCCGCTAAACTGACTTCGCGTAAAGTTATAAGATACCATTAACGTGTCGTAAAACGTAAATGCGGATCTCGGCCGCTAATTGACTCGCCCTGCCGTCGCATCTCGTGTAAAGCTGGATTACTCTCCCGTTGCCTCTTATTAAAAGGGACAAGCGAGAAAATCGCCCGCGCGAAATTACCCTCGTGAAAAGTCAAGTTACCTCTCAATTATTCCCGTCTGCGGGAATACGGGCGAGTGTAACTTGGCGCTTGACCCGTCTCTGTCTATCTCTCTCTTTCTCTCTCTCTTTTCGCGGTGCGACGACGCGCAAACCCGCCGGCCGGCTGTCTGTTTGATCTCGCCTTCTCGCGCGGCCGAGACCGCGCGCAACTGAAAATTTTCGGGACGATTCACGACGACGGCGTACGACCGCGGGTATTAAGTTATACGTTCGGCACGGCGATTGATAATGCGGCCCGACGTGAACGTACACTTGCGACGGCTGGCTCGAAGCTGTGGAGCCCGATCGCTCGGGACGCGCGACTCCACTTCGGACGGCACACAATTCCACGCATACGCGCGCCCGCGACGTGTACGACCGCCCGTGCACACACGCTCTCTCGTATCAGACGCGTGCGCGCGTGTGTGTGTGCAAACGCAAGCAGCTATAAATTTCAATAAAACCCTTGCCTGCATGTAGAGACGTTGTGTGGCAAACGACGGGGGAGGAGAGCCGAGGAGAGAGGAGGGAAACCAAGCGCGGGAGGGAGAGAGTGCGTTCGACACGACTCATATACGTTCATTACGAATGCATACGAGCACGTTAGATTGTACGTTAGTGCCTTGTAATAAAATATTGTAATGGTGGCCTACTTCTGCGCGCCACGCCGCGCTCGTAGTCGCCGTATAATATCTCCCGCGGCATTCTTACCGCGACGGCGTTATTTATTCTGCGCCGTGCACAATGGCGGCGGCCTCCGGCCCCATCTACGGGGTGTGCCGTTGGACACTGGCGAGCGGTCGCCAGCGGGCTCCTCGATCTCGTCAACTCCGGGTATCTTCTCCCTTACGCCGTAAACGGACTAACTCGCGCCGAGAGAAAATCTAATTGAGACGAAAAACTCGCGAGAACCCGTCACTCTCGTGTGCGCGCAGACGTACGAGATATATTTTAGAAAGGCTAAATCAAGAAATTACCTTGTACTTATTTTAATTTTTTTTTTTTTCTTACACGTACGGAGGTTGAAGTAGGACGAGAAAATTTTTCGGGAATATAATTTTAGCAAAATTTAATTTTAAATAGGTCCCGTAATCCCTCTCGCGCGCGACTGCTTCGGTCACTCCCGTTCAGCAAAGAATTTAGAAAATCACGGGCACTCGTCTCACCCGCTACATACCGCAATTGCATTCGGATTTCTATACGGCTGATCGGCCGAGGAGGTTCGTCATACGACAATGCCGGCCCGCAATTACGTGTACACGGCCCGAGGTTGATTAATAGCTCATTATTGATATGTCTTGTCTTGTCGTTGGCGCTCAAAGGCGGCCGCGGCGGAACGGCACAAGCGCGACGGAATGCAATAAATGTGCGGCCGTGTATTTATTGTGACCGCCAAATGCGCGGCACTTTTCTGGCACCTCCGCCGCGTCCTCTCTATGGCGTCCCATAAAAATTACAGCATTGCGTTAGTATGTTAACCGGCCAGCCTCTCTCTCTCTTTCTCTTTCTGACTCTCTCACTCTCTCGGAACCGGTTTCACCCAACGCAGCCGCGATTGATTGAAGCGTTGAGAACGATATAGATCTAAGCCGCGCTTATAACAGTATTGAGTTGATACAATAGTTCTGCTGTACACACCAGCGAGGTATTCTAGCTACCAACCGCTGTGAGAATAGCGTTGCGAATACTAATATATGACATTGCTGTGACGCAAATCATTTATTTGAATAATAGAGAATAGATATATACGATGTAATTTGCAGCGTTTTAAAAAAAAAAGAAATAAAAAAACTATTCCCATTACGCGGGTTTCGTTATTCGCATCGAGCGATGTCTGCCTTCTTTGTGGAACCGCGGTGCAAAATATTAGAAGGATATTCAGTTAATTATTGTTAACATTAACCGACATGGGGCTAAATCGACCTTTGGCGCAATAAATTACATATTAACGCATCGCATTAATGTAACAAGCGTCAGAAACGTTGTACTAATATTCATATCGCATGCGTCTGTAGACGCGCTGTTTACCGCCGGTGCTGGGAAAATTTGTTCCCCCTTTCGAAACTACCGCGGTGAGACTCGCTGGGATTACGGTATGATAACGAGATAAAGGAGATAACGAAACGGATAAGAATTCTCGAAGCCCCAGCCGACGATTCCGAAATAAATTCGCGCTATTCCACCCTCCGCGAGATACGCGCGCATTTCTTTTTCCTTCCCATCCCGCGATCGCGGCTGCTGCTGGGTGGCCACGTGTTCTGGCATCCGTAACCGCATACAGGGTGTTCTTGTAAATTCTTGGCGAAGACGACAGGACTGATTAAGAACGCGCGAGTTCTCCTCTGCCAAAAACGCGGGCGGGTCTTCTTCTCTGTCGCGCTCGTGACGGATGGAACGTGTTCGTCAAATTGACCTTCTCGCGGCTCGTCTTTCCAGCTCCCTCCAACTTTCCTCGTCTCTCCCACCTTCGCTTCGTAATCGAGAACGATCGATCGATGAGGTTTCCCGTTGTTTCTCACCGCGTACGAACGAGCATATGTTTACGTCGAGACGGTGTGTCGCAGCGTCGATCGGATACTTCACAGGGTGTCCCGAAACTCGCCTCCGCGTTCCGCGGCTGAACGCTCGCAACGGCTAATACCGAAATGCCGAGGTAGGAAAAATGACCGGTCGAATCCTGGGTCTCGCGGAAAGTCAATTACAGTCAATTACGGTCGATAGATTTACAGAGGATTGGCTTTTGATAGCGAGCAAAAGTCTCGCTTCCCATTTAAGTCGAGATGACTGTTGTTTCGTTCGAGACTTAAATATCTTTTTTTTCTTCTTTTTTTTTTGTAAATAATTGACGACGGGTTAAGCAATTATTACGAAAAAATAAAAAAAAACCCCATTACCAGTGAAACTTTCACTGAGAACGAGTCTTTCGTCGAAGGCACATCCGCCGAGCCTCCGAGACACTCTGTATATATAAATGTTTCTCTCTCGCTTCTACGGCGGGCGAGTAGGTTTTCCATATGCGGCGCAATGCGGCGGATATTTTATTTGTATATCATTACACACATCGCCCCGTCGTCCCTTTCCCATCCTCCGTCTCCTCCTCTTGTCCTCTCTACCGTCTCTTTTCTCCTGCACCGCGACGGTCCTTCTTCTCTTTCCTCGTTTCTCGTTTTTCCTACGGTTCTCGTTCTCTCTTTCTCCTCCCCCTTCCTCCCACCCTTCTCTCGCTTCCCGTCGCGTCGTGTATTTATTTTATTTTATTATTAAACAAACCTCTTCCTGTCATCCTCGCGCTAACACGCGTCTTTACACGTACACGGTATCCACGTCAAACACAGTCTCCACTTGACGCGAGGGATCAGCTTACGCGACCGTCCCAGACACGAAAAATATTTTTTTCCCAACTCTCCCCTTCGTTCTAGGTATCACTCTCCCTTCACGTGTACCAAGCGTTATCTGAGAGCGTTGGGCGCTTATCGCGACTCTTGAAGGGATTCCATCTTGAAGGGATCCTGTGCACGCTCGAGGCGCAATTAAAACCTGAGACGGACAAGAGCGAGCCATAATGAATACTCTAGAAATGCACATGCAGCGTTACGCGAAAGTTCATTAGGTTTCTCGGTATATTGCGAATTGTTATTTTATTCCATTTAAATTTAATTGACTGGCCTCGCTCTTTGAAGCGCGCGTTTGCGAGATCTCGCGATATCTTCTTTCGCTTATTTTTTTTTTTTTTCTTTTTTTTTCTTTTTTCTTTCTTTTTTTTTCCCCTCCCGACCTTTTTGCGAACTCGAGAAAGAGAGAGAGAGAGAGACAGACAGCACACTCACCGCGAATCTCACTGCGGTATTCGCAATTGCATTCCGTCAGCGTCGGGCGCATTAAACAGCGTGTAACGGCCGCGCGATGACGGATGTCAAGTTATATTTAACGGTAACGGGAGTTATATTTTCGCCGCGCTTTTGAGCGAGCCTGCCTGGCTTGAATCGGAAGCGGCGCGAATTGTGAAACGATTTTCGACGACTTAGCCGGGAAACGAAGCGTCGCGACGTATTGCGAATGCCCACCTGCTGCTCCGTCGGCGAGGCGCGACGTCGTGCCGGCAAATATTCCGAAATAGAATAACACGCGTGCCGTTGGCAAGGGTCTCTCAACGCGCGAGCCACTTAAAAGAATTTTAACCGATAAGCGAATTCAGCTTTTACCTACGGCCAGTCTCGAATATCTCCGCGGAAAATTTCACTGAAAACCATTTATTTCGTAAAACACGGCGATTAATGTACAGAGATAATTGAGCTCGTGCGATTTAAATGTAATTTAGACATTGCGTAGACGCATGCGAGCCTCGTCCGCGTGCGCTTTATTTGAACGCGCGCATGAAAACCCGACGGATGCGCCGGGACGAAGACCCAATTAATTTCGAATGAGGGAAATAGGAAAATTCGAGCCCGCTATACGAGAAGTTAATTCCGTTCTGAAGGCATCTTGATTCTTTGTTCCGTCTGGCTTTACGTCGGTTGAATAATTTTTCTCTCGGCGCTGTCTTGCGGCTTTACCAGCCGGGGCATTTTGTTAAAGGTTAATTAAATCCAACGACAAAAGGCCGAGCATTTTCATTCTTTTAACGCGAGATTAACGGCAGAAACGCGGCGGATTTTCTATTTTCATGCGTTGACAGAAGGCGGGCTCGGCGCAACCACGAAGATTAAACGTTCTTCTTCGGCTGGAAACACGCACGATAGGGCTATCTGGCAACTCGCGCGCGCGTGCGAATCGCTTATGCAAGGGAGATCTCCCAATCCTGTCAGTCTTCTCGCTTTGCGGACCGCGGCGTGCTTTTCGACCAACTTATCCTCGGCTTTTCCCTAAAATATAAACGCAGGCTTGTTCTTCGACCGCCCGGCTGTTTTTCTATTTGAAATTTAGATTACTTTGCTAATTAAAATCTTTTTGAGAGCGCCCGCACACTCGCCCTTTGTTCCCGACTTTCGGGGCGCGCTAGGCTTTATTATCGGCTTCTTGAAAATTCTTACGTTTAATTATTTATAACTTAAACGTTAAATTACTACGTGGCGCGGCTGCGGCCCGCGATATTAATGTTGTCGAAGGATTCATTTACAAATAATATCGAGCGGGACCTTTCGACGGGCGCATTTGGCCTCCGCTGAAGCTATTATTTCTCTACGACCACGGCCAGTTCTAGCACGGCCGGCCCTCTGACGTTGCACTTTCGACACGCGTTTATTTTCCTCGTTTGCACTGAATCGCGGCGAATGCAGTCACGCACGTAAGCGGCGTCCGCGGCTCGCGAGAGGACGACGAGGCAGGACGAGGGGGGGCGGCAGGGAGGGCAGGGTGCAGGCAGGGGGCCGAGTTATTATAACTTCATTATCATTACGACGTTTATAGCTTATTCATTATTGATGGCGTTTTACAAGGTTATTTCGCCGCTCCGGCGGCCGCGCAATAAATTCTTATTAAAACCGCTTTACTTATTTAAACTGTATTAATTTCGTCATCGGGCCCGATTGTCGGCGCCCAGCCACCTGGGGTCCTTTAAAAAAGCATAAACCGTCCCCCATTAATAACCGCGGATTATTTATCGCGCGAGAAAACGTATAATATTGCGCTAAAATGGACGGGATTTTTATTCGCGTGAATAATACAGGCGCGCGCGGCTCGGTCCCGAAAATCGAAAAGGGGGATAACCGGCGACTTCTCCCATTGTAACGTGGTGGCCTCTCCGCACAATCGCGCAGATTTATTTGCGAATTGCTACGACCGTGCGGCAACATCGGCGCTTCACCCAGCGTCGCGTGTTTCTTCATCGGCTTTTATATTTCCTTTCCATCTTTGCTGCACGTATGCATGTATAAACGCATCGGGCTCCTCGCGTATTTACATACGTTAGCTGATTTGCGAAGCGGTTAAGAATTATGAAGGCAGGCGCGCGCAAAACGCACCGATGTTACCCGTGTAATCGGAAGAATAATACACGCGGGGTGAGCTCCATTGTTATCGAACAAATCCTGAATAATAGATTTTTCAAGCTTGGGATACATTTTTTTTCTCTTTTTTTTTTTGCCTCCTCCCCGTCGATCGGAGGACATTCCTAACGCACGAAGGGCTCCCGCGCGTAATCATCTTTGCGTTATTGTGTATTTTAAAATGTGAAGTATTTTATGAATACCCAAAGGGACTAATTACATTTTACGACTTAACGAAGAAGAAAAAGGGTGGAATCAAAATAATGGAACGCGGAGAGCATCTGGCGAGAAAAAGTTGGCGCGGGGAGCGTACGTGTGCCTGCGGTCTGTACGTGTATGCGTGCGCGCGTGTGTGTATGTGTGTGCACGTGCTCTTTACGAATAATTCTGCGTTAAGGCCGCGTTGTCCGCCTCTCGTCGGAAAGACTGCTGGCGCGTACGCGGGGGCAATGCACTCCGGAATGCACTGCGTGGCCAGCCAGTTATGCAAGTTACAACAAGTATTATAACAATAAACGAAGGAACGCGATTTGCGGCGGCAATTTTCGGCCGCGACTTTCGGCCGCAGAAGGAAGCGCGCACGAGTTAGTCTAATTTAATTTGAATATCGCCTGGTCTGGAAAATCTTACGATTATTTCGCAAATTACGCTGCCGCGACACGGAGGACTGATAGTTTTCCACGAAACAATTTTCTCCGGTAATTTTTTTTTTTAATTGCAATTATGCCCGAGCGACACCACACGCTGTTTATTTTATCCCGTCGCCGAGACTTGATAAAATGCCATTAACTCGAAGTAAAACAGAAACGCGTTCGAGAGCTCTAGAAAGTGCAGCGGGTCTGCGTAACTCGACAAGAGCTTTCCATACCCGGTCCTTTTAACTCCAGTAAGCTGTCTATAATAAACTACCTGTATCGACAAAAGAATGCGTGACTCACACGGGTGATTGCCGTCATACGAAACCTATTATACAACCGGATCACAAACGTCCAGAAGAGCCAAGACCTGCTTCTGCGCGATGCTTCAAGAACTCACCTTCGAGTACGTTGAACGCGTGTCCTGCGAATCATTCGAGCGCACTCGTTCCAAGTCTTCTTTTATTAAAAGAGGAAACTGATTCGGGCATCGACTCGAGTTAACTACTTTATGAAAATTACATTATATACGTATCACATAAATGCGTTTGCTTTTTCTGATTTCTAACAGATATTCAAGTTATTCCGTCGCTGCGAACGCTTGAACCTTCCTTTGTATCAAGTGTCGAATAATCGGACGGTTTGGGTCTTTAGAATTCTCTCGTCGTGGCGTGCGCGTATTCTTTTGAAAATTGCGCGGTTCGTAGTAAAAGTTGATTGCACTCGTGGCGATTTCGACACACGGGCGAAGGTATCGTCGCCGGCTTGTTATTGAGCGGCCGGGCGCGCGCGGCACGATAACGCGCGATATTTTTATAGACCCGCGGGGTTACGTACAATAATAAATATTGCGGTGCGATTAAATAATAAATCCCGGCACGAGATAGCGGCTGGATCGCGCGCCGATCGAGGTGGGTGGCTCCAAGTCTCCCCTTTTTTTTTTTTTTTTTCTTTTTTTTCCCCCTCGCGTTCAAGCTTGTACAATATGGAATTCGCCCGCCTGGCCAGGTCGCGAGGTTCTGCAATCTTCAAACTTTTATTTTTAATACCGCCCTAAATTCTGAATTATCGTTAAAACAGTTTTTACCGTGGAGAGCGTGCGTATAAATTGTCTTAATTAATATTTCAACTCTCGTGCTTTGGGTAATTTGCTGCTGGCAGTCAGAAAATCGAACTAACGACGAGGCCAACTATGAAGAAAGTAGTCGCGGAAAATGTAAAATAAAAATCTCTCTTACGAGACGTTTTCTGGGATATATTTCTCACGTATAAATCTATCGATTTTTTTTTTTTATAATTGTAACACTTTGTATGATTTATCAAGCCGAGCGGTTGAGTGCTAAGAATTGCTACAATTAATAAGATAAATTATTTATTCGTGTAATTGCGTGAAAAATTAGCTGAAAATTAACTGTACGTTCACCGTTGATAGCGTAAAAAAAACTTTTTTGCGTGGCGCAATTGCATCAAGAACAACGAGTGTCTTCAATTAACGTCGCGAAGAAGCTTTCGACGCAACTGTACGCGCGTTATTGACTTACGACACCCGTCGCGGTCGTATAAGGTGATCGAAATGATATGATCGGTACTGGCCGATGTGCGACACACGTGTTTTCCGTTCCGTCGCGCGAAAATATTTGCTAATTCGTCCGAAAATACGACACCCGGAGGGTGGCGAGAGGGGAAATACGGTGCGTCAGCATAATTGAATTTGCCGATTGTAACACCTAAACTGTCCAAAATTCCTTTCCGTATGCGGTATAAATTTCCAGCGATTCTCTTCTTCGTTCGATGTAACCTTCGCCGATCAGTTCAACGAAAAAAGTTCGTTTATTGACGTCAATCAGCTTTTTATTACAATAGAGAGAATTGAGAGCGTTACAAAACGCGCGTTATCGCGATGTGAAATAAATTGCGAACGTAATTGCAGTCATTAAACATAATAAGTACGGAATTTACTTTTTCTAGAGGCCATAAATAATTAATAAACGCGCGGAATATAGTGCCGAATCGAACGAAACCAATAAGGGGACTGCATTACAGAGGTATTCACACGCAGGTTTATGGATTTATTCCCGTGTAAATATGAGACTTGTAAAAATATAAATAGGATAAAGATTTTTTTTTTTTTTTTTGGAGGGTTTTTTTTCAACAATATTTTACGCACAACACGAGGCTGCGCTAAGTTTCAAAGCCTTCGTCCTCTCTTCTCCCGCCCGACATTTATCATCGATTTTCCGGAAAAGGGATCGCGCGACTCGCTCGTGTCACTGAATTCGCGCGATCGATCGAGCGCTCGACTCGCCGAACGGTAGCACCGCTTTTTAATCCCTCCTCCGCGATGGCGGAAGTGACTGGCAATTTTTTTTCGGGCGGCCCGGCCCCGCGCGCAAGCTGGAAAACGACGCACCGGGGGAAAATTGGAAACAACGGTTTGGTAAGCCGAAAAATCGCGCCGGGTGGTACGGGCGGCGCACGCACACGCGCGCGAGAACCACATGCACGCACGAGGAACGACCGGTGGTGTGCGAGTGAATGCTAAAAAGCCGGGCCTGAATAAATAAACAGTTTTTAATTGCGGCCCGCTGCTGCCGGGTAAAAACAATAATTATTGGCTTGCCGTACCAACGTGTCCGTGTGTTACGCCCCTGATGCGACAAGCCTCCACCTTTCTCTCCTCTATCTCCCTTTTTCTCCCTCCCCCTTCCCCTTTCCCCTCTCTTTTCCTCCCTCTTTCCCTCCAAATGTCCACCGGCAACGGCAACTTCCGGTTTCGGGAGCGTACTCGAGGAGGGAAGCCCGTCTAAACTTTTGCGGCGAGCTCAGCACAATGAGGAACGATACTTTGTAAAACGACGCCGTCGTTATGGCGTCAACGATAGAATGGACGAACGGACGGACGGACAGACGGGCGGACAGACTCCGCGGGAAGATTCCGCGGACATTCACGCGAAAAAAAAAAGAAAAAAAAGAAAAAAAAAAGAAAAAAGAAAAAAAAATCCGCGATGCTGCACATGGAAACTCGGCGTTACAAACGTTACGAGTCTCTGGCCCTTCGCCGTGCGTTACATTTAGGTCCTTTTACGCTCTCTCTGTCTATCTCTCTCTTTCTCTCTCTCTTTCCCTCACGCTTTTTGCGCTTGAAACGAAATAAGTGCGTATTCACTTTAAACATGAAAGACTTTTAACGTGAAAAGGTTGAAATTAACAAATTAACATTTCCATGTTAAAAGCAGGAACATGCACTTTTTCGCGCAAAAAAAGATGTAGAAATGGATAGGAGACGTAGAAAAATGCAGAGGACTTTACTGAGCCTTAACTCTCCGAAACGCAAACTCTTTCTAGTGTCATTAATATCTTCGCGATGTAGGTACATTTCCTTGTTCATTTTTACGCGCAACGTTTATTCGTAAAAATTATCTTCAATAGATTATAACATTTTCTGCATAACAAAGCCTGCGGGCTCGTAGTAGATAAGAGGCACGGATAAATGCATAATAATTTATCTAACTATCGGATAGTCATATTATACCGTTTGGAAAGTTGAGTTTCCAATTTGCTAACAAATAATTATTTTATCTAGTCTGATCGCGTGAAAAAAGCGGAAAGGAGAAACGATTATCATATATCCGCGGTAACGACTTAAGGCTTAACTTTATCAGCGAGCGTTGATAAGAAAAAAA
This sequence comes from Cardiocondyla obscurior, assembly GCF_019399895.1. Classification (NCBI taxonomy): domain Eukaryota; kingdom Metazoa; phylum Arthropoda; class Insecta; order Hymenoptera; family Formicidae; genus Cardiocondyla; species Cardiocondyla obscurior. The sequence continues at coordinate 3,498,276 of NC_091871.1, read as the reverse complement.
AAAAAAATCCGCGTCGAATAATTACCGCGACTTATTGCTTCCCTGTGCAATCGTCAATCCGTGCATTCTAAGCGCCGACAACCGCCGCCGCAGTTTTCGAGATGCGTCCGCAAGAACGAGGCGGAGGATGCTGCGCGCCGCGACGCTCGTGCTCGTAATGCGGCCACGTCGCCACCGCGAAAGAAAAAGCACTTCGCGAATAATAATGCCGGCATTACGGGCCATTACGCGCCGACAGACACACTTTGGTACGAGGGCGTGAGAGATAGAGATAGAAAGAGAGAGGAAGGGGGACGGGAGCGGGATTATATTGTATATTAAGGCCGCGGCTGCTACTCGAGACTATGGTCGGCAATTAAGCGATATTCGCGAGACGACGCGTTGTAGAGAATGTTTCTGCGAGAGTGGAAACGTGCATTTCCCAAGCATCGATTCGAAAGAACACGGAGATTACTCAAAATGCAAACGTCATCTGTCTATTTTTAGTATCTTGGTAAAAAAAAAAGAGAATAAAAATAATAACGCGCTCGAATATAACGCCAGCCACGTTTTTCCGGTTGTCTTCGGTGCGGTCAGCTGTGGAGACACGTGCCGCGCATACCGCGAGCCGATTAAAAGTAATTACCGCAGTCGGCGGTCTCCTGCGGCCGATAAAGCGGCATCGATACTCGGGCGAGAGATAACGACGTTTCTTCGCGAGTGTAGAAATTTATGAACGAACGTATCGTTCCATTTCCTTGGCCGTTTCGCGTGTCATTTTACAAACAGCATTACCGTATCGCATTGCTTCGTATTTTTACTTTGTTAAATTATTATGGAGCTTTCTATTTCAGTCCCATCTTTTTCTTACGTATTTTTATTAATTACTAGAAAAAAAAAATCATGCGACTTACCAATCTGCATGAACTTCAGCGGAGTTGTAGAGTTCTGCCGGTGACTGTAACATAAAATGACAAATTTTAATGTAGACATTCTAGTATATTAGTTAATAAAATTAAAAAAAAGGTAAAAATTTTTTTTAATAAAGATTTTATTAAAAAAAATTTATGCTTACCTAAAAGTTGCTCCGCCGATGCAGGATGCCCGTCCCGGGCCTGCTCCTCCTCTCAGATGGGACGTGTCGAGTCATCCTTCCGCGCACTGGACACTCGCGAACGCGCCCGATAAATTACTGTCATATAAATTAATTTTTTATTCAACACTTTCGCACGATAGTCCACGACACTCCCGTTACAAAATTTTTATATAATAGAATGACGTCCGAATACTTTGCGGAACTCCCGAAGCGACCGACGAACCGGCTGCGGTTCGTATTCGTATAGTTTCGGCGTGCGACACTTTTCGGCGGAATGTTGGTAGGATAATCTGTAACAAATAAATGAAAAAAATTGAATTGTAGAGATCTCAATAATTATTTAGAAAATAAAAAGATTATACGCACTTCTGATTTTTTAATTAAATACCACAAAATTAAATTTTAAAAACGGCAACGATAAAAAAAATTAATCCTTACCAGTGGGTTGCTCCACCGATGCTCGATGCCTTTCCTAGGTCCTCCTCCTCCTCTTAGCACTAACCAATTCAACAGGGTTGTCAGGCTGGTGCTTCTTCGACAAAAGTCTTCCTCTGCGTTTTCATCTGAAACAAAAAAAAAGTTATATTTGATTAGCAAAAATGATGAAAATTAAACATGCTGCGTCTTAAACTTTCCTGTTTTGCCAGAGCAATAAATTCCTCCTCAGCCTTTCTTTTCTCTTTCTCTCTGCCTCCCTCGAAAAATTAAAAAAAAAAGAAAATAATAATAATTGTAGAAAAGGCTGTCTCGCACGTGAAAGATTATTGCGCCGCCTTTGAACTTCGCGCGTGACAAAGAACATCGATTAGGCTATTGATCGAGCGTGATTGCATACCCGCGAGTAATTACGGATCGCTATTGTCACGACGGGGAGAGTTTTTTTTTTCTTTTTCTTTTTCTTTCCACCGCGGTAAAAATTCGGCCGGACGTTGAACGAGCTTTTGTTGCCGTATTATTCCTGCCGTTGCATCGCTCGTTTTGTGTACGAGCGTACAACTTAGTAACGTTTTTCAGCGCGAGCGGCGAATTCTCTTTATGCCGATAAGCTTCAGAAATACTTGCGCGTCGTTAAAAATAGTTGCCTTTCGCTCGATGCGGGGTGCAAATTTCACGGGCCTTCAAAATGTGCGATTCTAGCGGAATTAATTTTTATTATATACCAGAGTGAGATATTCGATACGAAGGTCTTCACCCTTCGCGTCCCGAAAACTCCTGATAGAAAGCGACAGCTTTGTTCGACGCACGTCCGATATTCCACGTATGCGAGCGTACCCCGAGCTAATATCTTCGGGACATAAATTTTTCACACCCGTATACTCCCTCTCCCGTTTCTTCGAAGCGTCGTCGCGAGCGGGACGAAAGAACACCCTCTCCGATAAAATTGTACGGATGCGCGAACGCCGTAACGAAAATTCGCCCGCTTTCTCGTTCCTTCGCCTCATAACGCCGTGGTAATAAGCGCTCTCGCCCGCGCTCGGCGTCGCTATAAATATCGTATAGTAAACATGAGAGCAGATAAGAAGAAGAGCGAGAGAGACGAAATGGGGAAAAAGAGAGAAAGCGAGCCGACGCGAGGGTGGGAAATAGGAGAGAGAGAGAGGAGGGGGTGGAGGAGCGGAGGGTAAAGCGTGAAAACTTTGGCTATAATAAAATACAGATAAGTGCACGAACAAATAGCTCGTACCGCGGGATTTAACCGCGGCGGAAAGGAACGAGGAGGAGGGGCAAGGAGGGAAAACTGGGTGAGGCGAGGGAGGCAACGAGGAGAGAACGCAACGAGCGCGAGGAAAGGGAAACAGAAATAATCGTGGAAATTACTTACGAGCTTCGCGCCGAAGAAACCGGTGGAAACGAGATAGAAGGCAGGGAAAGGAGACCGGGAGAAGAAGAGCACGGGCTCTTTCCTCGAGACTTTTTAATTATTTATCGCGCTCGCGTATTTCTCTCCTTTGTCGCGCGAGAATAAGACAGCGATGCGATTTCGCGAACTACGAGCGGCCGCGAGTATCGCCGGGATTGCGGACGTCCGCGGAGAAGCGGGATGCGAGAAGCAGGAAGAGCCGCGGGCTCGAGAGAGAGAGAGTGTCATTAAGCGTATGGATCGGTCCGCAATAATCGCGGCCCCGAGTGCAACGAGCAAACATTTCTCAATGATAACGATCCTCGTAAAGCGGTTAAACGATGACGGCAATTAAACTATTCGCTGGAAAAATCGCGATTGCGTCACACCGTGACGAAGACTCCACGCTGTACCTTAATTGGCGCTGATTCGTCATAAATTCCGCGATGATTTTAGATATCGCGCGGGATCACCGAGCTCTCTCGCTGGGTGAGCTCTCGCGCGAGGAAAAAGGCGGCGGTTGGTCGTCGGGGGAGCAAAAACGCGCCGGGAAGCGTTTATTTTATAAACCTCTTGCCGAAGAAAATTTTCGAAGCGGCGAGGAACCGAGAGGCGGCAACGGGGGAGGAATAGGGCGAAGCGGAGAAAAGAGAGGGCAACGATTAACGTCGACGTTTTCTTGCGTCCGCTCGGCCGGCGCGATGTTTGTTCTAGGAAATGCAATCACGCTGTCATATAAAATATAACGTGCTTCCTTCTCTCCTCCCGCTCGTCGTCTTTCCTTCGCGTCTAGCTGTCTTTCTCTCTCTCTCTTCTCTCGTCTCATTCTGCCATCACGGCACATTGCGGCACCTCCTCTCAATTTCCACGCCGTCCGGAGAATACTGACATTAGGCCCCGCCGTGGTTTGTAAATTATGTGAAGTACAGGCCGTGCTATTTTTTTCTGATTGCACTTGTTTCTCGGAAGCGCGTTAACGCTGCCTTCCTCTCCTTCCTTTGCCCGCTCCTCGTCTCCTCCCCTGTCTGTTTTCCTATGCCGCGACGCCCATGTACGCACATATGCGGCAACATAGTTGCTAATGTCTACATTGTGCCGCTACGTTTCTTTTTCTACCGCTGTGGGCTCTCGGAGGGTCTTAATACGTCCCCGCGCGATGTGCAACGGGTGTAATTCTCGCTCTTTCTCTCGCCGGTTTTCGTCTCCGTCTTCCCACCGGAAAACGCGGGCGTGGATACACCTGTTCCGACCTTAACCTCGATCCGTTGGAGTCTCGCTTCGCGAGCGAGTAGGCGTTCGACGAGCGAGGAAAATTCACAGCCGCGACCACCCGTTTGAGGATCACGGGGTTCCCGAGATACGCGAAGGTTAACCCACGGAATCCACTAATTTATTACGCATTTGTTATTTCCGTTGAATCGCACATCTCGTTATTTTCTATTTAAATACACTCTTCAGACATCGCGGCGCGCGGTAGATATTATTAAATTCCATCGAGATTGAATTTATCGCGGAATCTATTAGCTTCTACTACAAAGGAAGAAAAAAAAAAAAAAGAGTATATGCTAATGCCGAGGGTATTGTACCGAAATTTGGACACCGCGAAAGCCCCACGGGGTTATCTCCCTTATAGAAATGAATTTTAAAACCAGTTTCCCTTTAAGCTTTACCAACGGCTATCTTCTCGCCTCCTCCCACACCCTCGACACAGAGTTTCTTTTGTAGACGTGAGAAGAGACCGTGGGGGAGAGGGTGTGCGGGCGAGGGAGAATTGTGGAAGGAGTGCCCGCGATTAGGTTTCATACGGAGGGCACCAGCGGAGCAGCCGCGGCGGTGGCAGCAGCTGCCTTACGACGTGAGATAACACGGGGGTCCCTTAAAACGTGCCGTAAGAGCGAGGCATGGCTCGAACGTTCGCCGTGTGCGTGCGTCAGGGCAGCGTACGTGTGGACGTGCGTTTAAAGAAAGACTCGAAAGGAGGGAGACGTCAAGGAGAAAGAGGAGAAGGGAACCCTAACCGCGAGTACGTGTGCGCTCTCGCGCGTGTGGGTATGTTTGAAGAGAAACATATTTCTTTATTATTACTCCCACCGAGCTTATTTTTCTTACCCGCCGACTTGCATTCCGGGTGGGTGGGTTCGCCCTCTCGTCCCGCGCGTCCCGTCTCTCCCCCGCCTGCTCCCCGCGTCGGAACAACGGGAAAGATTCAACCCCGAACGCGCGCGGCTGTTCCCTTTTTATGCGCGCATCGCTACGAGAAATTGCGTGGCGCGCCCAGCGGCGTGCAAGAACCGAGGAAACGGAGCGCATCTATTAACCACTCTCCCTCTCTCTCTCTTCCCCCCCCCCTCTGCGTGTCGCGCATCTCTTCTCTTTCTCCGTCTGCAATAGACCGGCCGATTGCTGCTCCAGCTCTAACGTAACCGCGCGTTGCACAACGATAATAACCGGCGAGATTAAGGCTATAAAAATTAGGCGGATGAAAAGGGTGAATCCGCGACGACATTGGCCTCGCCGCGTTCCCTCTATCTTCCAGCCGTTCTTATCGCGAGTCCTTTCTTCACGCGGGGCATTTGACCGGAAGCGGAACATTCAGACGCGCCCGGCAGCTCGAGCGCGAAGAAATATTAGAAAATTTTCAATAATCGAAGCGGCAAACGTTGTAAAAAGATAGCTTTTCTCCGGTGCAGTTATTTTCGTCTTTGGGTAGCATTTATTGTACTTGCAATTCATATAAATAATGTAATTCTGATTTTGCAATTTATATTTAATGCCCGGTGACGCTCAACGGGATCTACAGCGCGTTGAAATAAACGAAGGCTCTTTAAGTTTACGACTTTTTTATGTTAACGCATTTATTACGCCAAGTTTTTCCTTAACGAACCAATAAACGCGAGCGAACGATCGTGAACGTGCGAGCTATATATATTATTCACTTACGACATTTCTTTATCTTGCGCGATGAAAGATTCGTGGCGTCGCAAAATCTTAAGATAAATAATTCGAGTGATATAAAAATATATATAAGAAGCCGGCGAGGTGCGACATTATCGCAACAAAACACGCGTGAAATTCTTCCACTCGTACCTGCAAGCCAAATAAATTGTAAATCAAGTTTACACATGTAAATATTCAGCGCGGCACCGAGCGGCTTGCCGTTGAACAAGGCAAATATTATATTTCGAGCTCAACTCGAGTGGCGATTCAATGCCGTTTCGCGTCAATCGTTTTATCACCTATTGCTTATATAATTAAAATGGGAGAAAAACAGCATTACGCAAGAAAACCAAACCGTGAGGTCATCTATTCACGGGGATGGACTTTGCCGTCGCGGATTGTTTGCATAAGAATATTTATATATTTGCGAAATTTCTCGTGCGATTGTCTAGCGGAGGCGCATTAACATTTCTTGTGTAATATCCTGGTATGGGGCCCCTCCCACGATCGGTATTGCCTGTCCCGTGTAATAATACCGATGACGAACGTCGCCGGTTTTAACAGCGGTACGTCCACGAGGACGCGTAACGTTCGCGAGGCGGAGGCTGCGTTTAGAGACATTCAGTCTCGGGGTCCTCGCGCCTACTCGCGATTAAAGCCGCTGCTGGCTCTGAATAGCGGCCGTCCACCGTTACCTGCCTCAATCGTTCAGCGATCGCGATTCCTGCGCGCGTATTGAGAAATAGCCGGGGCGCGTTGAACGTGCTAAACGTGTGTCGGAAATAGAGACAGCGCCGGGAAAAAAAGCGTGGTGCCCGGCGATCACGTGCGTGAGTCTGCTCTCAGGCGCGATTCACGTTTCCGTCGAGGACAGTCATCACGGTCGTGCGTGAAACGGAGTCATCGTTCCCGCGGCGTTCGGCCTCGAGATTCGTCGTTTTCTTTCATCTCGCTCTCCTCGGTCCATTTTCCACCGATTCGTTTCCCTCTCGCTTCGCGCCGCGCGCTCTCTTTCCTCCACCTCGCCTCAGCTCGTTACACGATTCAACGGATCTGACTTCGAATCGGAATAATTTCGGTCACCTTTTTTTTTTCTCCCCTTCCTCTCGACTCGTACTTTCAGATGTTACCTTTTTCTTTACATTATCGCATTTATCGTATCAGATATCGCGCTCTTTGCAATTTTCATTATCTTTTTAATAAGAGACGCCTGATTATTATTTTGTGACACATATATTGCCTCATTTTTTCGTATCTACAGTAAATATGTAAGGGGAACAGGCTAAAGATAATGTAAGAATAATATTTGCTATTACGCATATATGATTAGTTTATTTTAAGAGCCGCTCTTTCTTGATATCGCCGTTCTATTCCGATTATTATTCCGTCGAAATTCTTGTCCTCGCCACCAAAGACCGGGGCGGTAAGCTTTTCGAATCCCATAATAAAGTTGCTCCTTTCTCTCTCGGCCCGGGCGCAGAATCATTTACTGCATGTAAATTATTGATGTCGCTGCGAAAATAAAGGAAAAAAAAGGAAAAAAAAAAAGAGAAAGAAGAACTCCGGGGCCCGCGTCTGCAAACATAATTGCGCGTCGGCGGCAGCGCAAATATTTGTAATGCTCGTAAGAGCGCGGGCGTCCGGGGGCGAGAAAGAGAGAGTAAGAAAAGGGGAAAAAGAGGGCAGGGGCGATAAACTCGCGGGGAGGACTATTTCGGTGGGGCCCTCCACCCCGGACCTCGTCTGGCGCTCGAAAAGCAGAAAAGCGCCTTCACCGGGCGGCGGAAACTTTCCGCGTCGACTGTACTGGCGTCAGCCTGCCGCTACGGCTGTTATTATTTGTATATTATAATTTAGATACAATTATATCGTTCTCTCCGTCGCGCGCGTCGCGCCGTCGATAGCGCCGTCTCTTCGCCGCTACCGGTCTCTCTCTTTCCCTCGTTCTCTTTTCACGCTCCCTGTTACTCTCGGTATCCCGGCCGCGCTCTATCTCGCGTTCCGCTCTTTCTCTCCTCTTCGTACTCCTCTTTCTTCCTCGCACTTGGTGTCGTCGAAATGCCGTCGGTGCCGGGGCTACGTGAGCGAAAGAGAAAACGCGGCCGGCGGCCCGAGCCACGACTGAGAAAGGGAGGGAACGAGAGCGAGACGGAGACAGAAACGTATAATAAAGTCTCCAGGGGGGGTGAGGAGAGGCGGAATTGTGTTGCGTTGTATAGTGGAGTTTCGAGCGAGGTGTTCGTAGGCACGGCGCGCGGCGGGGTGGACGAGAGGGTGCGGGAGAAAGAAAGAACGAGCGGTCGAGGGAGGAAAGGGGGGAGGGGAGGGAGAGCGCAGGTGAAGAAGGAGAAAAGGCATCGCGAAGCGGCGGCGAGGACGGTGCGAGCGAGACCGAGGTAGCAATAAAATATATTACCGGAGAAAAATGATGGCACCGCAAGACAAAGAGAGGCCGATGTGGCATTAGTGGCAGCCTCGAGGAATTCCACCGCGCGTTATTTCGTTACGTTCGCGGCAACCTGAGTTACCTGCCGCGGCCTCGTTCTCCCGATTCACCTGCGCTGGTAGAACGGAAGGAAAAAGCGAGCGCAGTCGACTTCTTGCTGCCTTTCTTTAATACGTTTTGGATCCGTCTGACCGGCCGCTTCCGGTCGCGAGGCGCTTCTTTTTTTTTTTTCTTTTTCGGCTGATCGCGAAGCGCGATATCAATCGCGAATGACGCACGCTCCGCGTATGCGTTACATCGCGTGTAACAGCTTTTATTAAAAGCGTTAAACTACAAATCTTTGTAATTTTCCTTAATTAGTTATGCTTTTGATATTCCGAGGGGAAAAAAAAGAAAAAAAAAAGAAACTAAACAACAAGGCTTATCGGCGTCGAAGGTGTGGCTCCGTTACGTCAATAATATTGCGTGTCTTGATTAACTGACCACGGCTGGTTGCCGCTTCCTCGATTTAAAATTCAGTGAACTATAATACGCAATAACAGTACGGAACTAACGAACGTTGCGTTAATAGATGCACCGGAGAATCCCCGAGATTATAGACCGCGGTCTTATTACAATCACTCGTTACTAGTTCCGCGGGCTATCGTCTGCAAAAATCAAAGCCAAGATTTCCCGATTCTCGGTAATCGCCGCCTGATCTGCTTGCTTAGCGTCCCGCGATGCCGCGCCGTTCATCGTCCCGCGATCGCATCTCGATCCGACTCGCGAGCTTTGAACCGCCCAGCGTGTTGTATATGTATATAATGCACCGGCTGTAAAAACGAAACGTCGTTTCCCGGAAAAAGAAACGCGTGCGGCCGTGGGCCGACATGGGAGGTTGGGCGCGGGGCCTCCGGAGGGGCGAGGGGAAGGGAAAGGGGGGGTGAGCGAGGGCGTTTTGTAATTTCTATAATTTAAACTCCGCGGCAGCTGGCGCGACTCGTAATTACTCTAACCCGCGTGGAGGAACGCGTGAGCCTCTGCGTGTTTACTTTTAATTCCTTCTGCCGCCGGCCTCGCGCAGCAGCACAGCCACTCCTCGATTCAACACAATATCAAACGAAACCCGGGCACCCCCGTGCCGGCACCGAGCACCCCTCGGCCCTCTCCGTAGCGCCGCGGATAGGTTAACAACGAGCAGCGGGGCTCGGCAAGAAAAAAAGAAGAGGAGTCTCGCAAACTTTTCAACTCCCCTCCGTTTCCACCCGTTCTTTCTCTTCTGCATCGCTGTCGGTCTTCCGTTCCTCTCCGCCTCATTTTTTTTTCCTCCCCCGCCTTCCCCTCATCTCTCACGGCCCCACTTTCAACCCCCGCGTAACCCCCACGCTGGTAGAAATTCCGAGAAATTAATCTTTTTACGCCGTCTCCCCGGCCGTGTCTCGCGGCTCCTCTCCTCTCGCTCGCGGATTTGTATCTATCGCGGATGTTGCACGCCGTTGCGCGGCTACGGGAAAGAAGGAAAAGAGCGCGCTTGTCGGGCGCTCCGGGACTGCGCCGGGTCCCTCAAGAGTTCCGAGTGAACGTGCACAAAGCACGAATGAGCAACAATAAAGGCGGATGGATATGTTAAATGGCGCAGCGAACTGTGTAAAAAGAGATATACATCTACATGCATCAGGGTGTGTCGGAAGTCGCGCTTAGGTGGCAGGCGATATGACCAGTTTGCATTTTTCCTTATGTTACCCGTCGAACGTCCGACTTCTTCTACCTCGGATAGTTCACACCGAACAATCGTACTTGACTTACACGGAGCCAGCGTTCGAGTTCTTCCTTTTTAAAAAATACAGGACGAGAGACCGCTTTCTTACATTTATTATATTTTTTTTTAATTAAAACGACAAATGTAATTAAAAAAAAAAAGAAAAAAAAGGAAAAAAATCCGATTTATAGTACAAATTTGCCGCTGACCTCAATCGAGCATTAGCAGACTGATAAACTGGAACTTTACGAGCTTAGAGCTTAGTGCACTTCTAAGTCCGTCGTTATTATATCTTCTTATCTCTTATAATTTGATATTAAAGTAATTGTACAGAACGCTTTTGTTCTTGATATTCCTAGAGTACCCTCCACCCTTTCCCCTCTCTCTTTCTCTCGTTCTGCCATCATAAACGACACCTACTACGCCGAGAGCAAAACTGAACATGTATCTTTAAACCTCCCTTCTCTTTTTCCCCGTGCTCTTCTTCCCTCCCGGCCTCTCTCTCTTTCTCTCCTTTCTCCTCCGCTCTTCTCCTCGCCGCGGTGGCTCCCACTCGTTTCTGCGACTCGTTGAAAAATCGTCCGTCGTAAACGGGAACAGCGGTTTTATTGTTCCGCGGCAGACAATGCCCGGGAATATTATAAAAACTTTCCGACGGAATATATTAACGTTAACTCATCGCTTTACCGTTAGGCAAACTTTTCGGTCGAGCACGCCGCCGCTTCGTCTTCGTCCCCGTCTCTCTGTCACGGCTCGTCTCCCCCGCTTCTCCCCCTTTCCCTCTTTCCGCTCCCCTCATGACTTTTTATGTCCCCCCCTCCTCCGCTCTTTCCGTGACCCTCTTCAACCCCCCTCCGCCCCCCCCTAACCGTGGACGAGAATCGGCGATACAACCCGCACGATAAATACCAACCGACGCTGGATGTAATCTAGATCGTCGCTATGTGGAGCGTAGTGGAAGAGAGCGCCATTTATGGATACCGTAATGGATAGCGTGTAACTGACGTGGCCTAACGACCGGCGACGAAAATTTTGTGCGTAGCGTGTGCCAAAAGTGAGAAACGACTTCGAGGAAACGGACTGGCGCGAAACAGATATTAATCGAGAAGAGAGAAAGAGAGTAACGACGCGACGACGGTTGTTCGCGTATAAATTAATTTATGGCGAATTAATTTTTTTTTAAGCTGTATAATCATCCCGGATTTTCGTAGACGAACTCCGAAGCGCGCGAACGTACACGTTTCTTTTTGCCAGATAGTATACTTTTATCTTATTCATTGAATTCTCAACACACTTATCTAGAGCGTAGGTCATGGTCCATAGTCCAACAACAGAAATTTTAAAATTAAAATAAGGCTATAGCCAGGCGTCTTTTTCTTTTTTTTTTCTGACGTCTTTAGGCCGTAAAATGTCAGTCGTGATTCATTTTACACTTTAGTAGGAATATTTCACCGTTATTCCATTTCCCTCATTTGCAATCGGGGAAGCTGCGCGCTAAGTCGACCTAAATCTTTCTTTCGCATCGGTTAGGTAGTTTTACATATCCGCGTAATATTTTATTTTATTGAGCCCCGGGTCATTTAAATGAATAACGCGATATTTATGCGTAATGCATCGCGAAGAACCGCCGAGTTGGAAATACTCCCGGATCGTTTCTGCGGGCGAATAGTTAGCCCGAGCCTCCCTCGAATTACCGGCTACCGCGGATCTCGCAGAATGCAAATCGAAAACTACGCGCGGTCAAGGGATTAAATATCGAGCCGGATCGGCGTGGCTTGTAATAATTAGAATCCAGATCGCGTTAAAATAAATTGTATTACATAACGGCGAGCGTCGAGGAACGAGTGCGGGGCGCATTCTTCAGCAATTTCGTCATCCGAGCATGCGTTTCACGGAGTGTATCGATTACCATAACTATGCGGTTTACGCATTACCCTGCGATATATTATGCGTATGTTCATCTCGCGGTTTCAAAGACTAATTTATTATAATTTGGGGCCGCGCTGTAACCGCATCCATATTTTAAACAGTTCTACGCTGTGAGAAAAAAAAAGACGGTTATTTAAGTAGAATCGTCCACGTTGAATAATATGAAATAACATATATCGGGATAATGATTTTAAAATGTAAATAGCTTCGACTACGAAACTAGCTACAATTTAAGCAACGGCGATTTATTAACAGGAACTCTTATCCCTTGGACGCATATCCAAGCTTCCTCCGTAATAGTAAACAAATTAATTTTACGGTTACTTGCCGAAAAGGAAGAAGAGAGAGAGAGAAAAAATGCTATTAAACCGTATGAAACATTCCACGTCACGTCGCAGGTAATATTTATATAAATTATATTTGTCTCTAGTTCGCCCGGATAATTATTCAGACTAAATATCATGGAAAAATATTACAATATTACGAGGAATTTTTTACATTTTACTCGCGATAGCGAAACGTAAAAAAAATTTTAATGCCTGCTTCAGCGAATTAAAAAAAAACTCCAAAAAAAAAAGAAACCGGAAAAGAACAATAAAAAAATAACCATTTAAATTATATGTCATTTATGAATAATATATATTTTTAGCATCGTAATAAATTTGTTCTTACACCTAGGAAGGGAAAAGGGGACCGGGAGTTCTCGTTTCTCGATTAAATATTAAATTGGGACAGGTAGAAACCCCCATGCAGATGTCACGGCGCTTCGGAATACACATTCTTCTCGACGCGACTTGTCGCGTCATTTTCTTCCGCGTACGTACGACGAAGCATCTCGTCACGCTGACTCGTAATTATTCCGCCGAAACGGAACCGAATGGATCCACCGACTTGTATTTAGGCCGGTGTTTAGGCCGCCCGACGTCCGCCCGAGCGTAGCGGAAACCACGCCGGTGGCCGGGAGAGCGACCGATAAACTTTAATGTATTCCGAATTATTAAAATATATTCCTCGGTACGCGCGGGATACCTTAGAGCGAGAAGCTCGGTGGCTGCTGCGGCGTCAACCCTACAAATTACACTTATAATAACTTATTTGAATTTATACGCGCGTAATAGCGCAGCGCGACCGGTCCGGCCGGCCGGCCGTATTTATGCGCGCGAGGAAACGAATGTGAACGCAACTTATTACGAGGCCGCGTGTTATATACACACTCGTCCGAATTTATGGGCGTCGTTGCATCGTTTGTCTCGTACTTGTACATGTTACGCGTGCACGAAGGAGCGTTTAGCGGGGCTCTTTCTCTTTCTCTCTCGCCGTCTCTCCCCTCGAATCGAGATAAGACGCTCGACGTGCGGAACGCTCGCAAGTAGGGGCCCGATGATGGATGTGCTGTGTTTCGAGAAAAAACCATGCAAATTCGTGCGTGATATAATTGTGCAATTGTTTAGCAATTCAGTCGGGACGATTCCTCAATTTATACGAACGGCGTAATGAGAGGCAAAAGAGAATTTACGCGCGTAAGCTCCAAGATTTTCCTAATCGAGAAATACGGAATGATTTCCCGAATCAATTCGGCTGTGTTCCGATAAGAAAGACAGTCTCGAGCGTCAATTAAATGTTTGCTGAATAAATAAATATTGTACGAAATAATTAATTATGTTACATAATAGCGATAGAGTGGAATAATAATTGCGTGCCAATAAATCTGAAACGAAAACTGAAATATGTTTATTCGATAATTGATCGTGTTTATCGTGAAGAATTAAAGTCGATAAATTATTCTTACGGACTTGTCTTTCATACCGCAGCGTCGACATTTAAAGAAACGAATCGAGTTTCTAAGACACTCTGTATGTTTTCGCGTGCGTCAAGTCACGCTACTTAATTTTGATAAAATTAAGTAAAGGATTGTTGCGCATAAAAAAAAACACAACAATATGGTATCTTTTTTTTTCTCTTTTTTTTTCTTTTTTAACATTTTACGGCTGTTAATTTTGCGTGCGCTGTACTCTTTTGTATCGGACAAGCCGACGCAATTGCCGTGCACGAGTCATGGATGTTATCAGCGTATGCGTACGCGCGCGATTACGAGTATCTTACAATTCCCCAGCTGCTTAGTCGAATAATTATACAGATAATCACATCGTCGCGAAGTGGAGTGCTAATAGTATAGCCGGCGATACCCGAGAGTCATTGAGCATTCGTTCACTCGGTGTATCTGTAACGTGACTCAATGCCTCTTTCAGATAACGCTGGTTTGTCGCGCTTGACACTTTAACCGAAAGAATTTTAACTACGGACGCCGGTAAGACTAAACAGCGCGCCGTTATCAAGAACCTTTCGATTTAGCGATAAGCTGATAAAATGTACCGCACGATATACAGAATTAAGCCAGGTCAGGCTCCGACTGTGAGAGTGATTTATCATTCGCGTCTTATGCTCGACAGTAATTACGACACGAATTAACATTCGGGAAAAACAAGAGTTTTGAATCTTTTTATTGTATTTCGTTTACGACTGTCTGTGATATATAGACGCCATTTACATTTCCACAATTTACGACTTCTCTTTTTTTTTCTTTTTTTTTATTTTACGGCGCGATTTTAAATTCGCCACTTTTATTTTAGATAAGGTTATTACACGAAGATTAATTATAATAATCGCATATACAAATATCGCGGAAAAAAAAATTAATGAATTAAAATAAAATAAAATAAAATCAGCTACGTGGCTCCCGGTGACATAATTAACGTTGCGCGACGTTAACTCGCACGGTCATCTAACCCGTCCGAATTAGATATTTTAATTACGCGACGGCGCGGCCGTTAATCAAGGGCGGGCACGGTCAAAAATTGCCCAACGTATTAAAAATTTATATAGGCGATCGCGGTGGCCGGGGACGCATAAAAAGCGCGCGTCGTATGTTAAAACGAACGCGATTATCGCGAATACTTTCGCGCGCCCGCGCTTATAGATATCTCGCAATTGACCGATGATTTAGGTAGGTAATTATATTCGGTGCCGCGAAGTGGGATTGCTCGCGCGGCAAACAATTAATTGCGAACGAATATCGGTAGGGGTTGGCAGCCGAAGGAGGAGGGGGAGGGTGCAGGGTATGCAGGAGGAGGGCCCGCGGAATATTACCACGCTTATTTTTCATCCGGGTTCTCGCGCGCGCCGTTTCGCGCCTGTTTTTAATATTACACCGCGGTCGCGAATGTTTTACCCTCCGTCCCCCGACCATCGCGTCTCCCTACCCTCCCCCCCTTGTTCCGCCTCGCTCTGGGTCTTCCCCTCCCTCCCCCGCTTCGGTGCTCTCCGTACGAAAGCCGCGGTATCGCGCCTCGTAACGAATTTACGATATTAATTTGGCGTGCCGCCTTGGCGATTTATTATCTACACGGTGTCGGAGAAAAAAAAACTGGGGATGAGGCGGCGGTGGAAGGAGGACAAACGACAGCGTGAGGCTGGGAATTGGCGATGGGGGAGGGAGGGGAGGGCGAGGGCCGGGCGGCCCTCGAGGGAGGCGCGACAATTCGCGAGGGTCGAAAATATATCGTATCTATATGCGAGCACCGCGATAAAACAATAATTCTATAATTTATTCGCGCGCGCGGGCGCGGCTTGCGCTGGTATGTGTGACGAGCCGGGGGAGGAGGAGGAGGTCATGGTTGTACACACCGCGTGATACATGCGTGCTCGCTCGCGTGCGTGAGTGCGTGCGAGCGCGAGAGCGCAACCCGCTCGTATTATATATCGAGCGCGCGCGCAGTTGGCGTTAATATATCATCGGACGCATCTGCCCCCAACGACGCGTTTCAATATGTTCTACGGCTGTATAAGCGTCCTATAGAAACACGCGCGCGAGCGCCCGGACGAGCGCGCGCATTCTGCATCAAGTCCTTACACGCCTGTTAGGCTCAAAAACACGACGCTATCGTACGGCGAGATGCGATAACTTATCGCGACAAGTATATACATAATATAGCAACAACTAGGCGCTATGGAAAATTTTTTTTTTTTTTTACGGGATGAAAGAGGCCTTTTCATTCATCGCTCTTCTTACCTATTCCGAGATCGGCCGATTATCGGTTTGTAAACCGAGAAGGTGAGAAAACCGCGGCCCCGATCGGGCGAGCGTTTGTGCCAAACGCGGATGATTAATTGCCGTCGGGACAATGGGAAAGCGGTATTAAGATTTTTGGAGAAAATCTTTTTTAACTTTATCCTTTATTTATAGGAATCGTTGTGCCGTTCCCTCTTCGATAATTTATTTACTCGGCTCGGTTTCAATCACGGCGATTATTACGCGCAGATACGACGGACGATTTCTCACGGATCGAGTAGCGCGCCTCGATCGATTCGACGACGCCGAATGTTTTCTAAATAGTACGTGTAGCGTTCTACTTTAATGCGCGACGATTGACAGCTCGATCGAAGGAAAGTTGTATGCGTGCGGCGGGGTGTCGCGACTCTTCGAGAGCGGCTTAGAAACTTTTGTTATTAAAGATACAGGCGATCGGAGCGATTACCCTATCTACGTGTTCCCGCGACAAATTTTATATTACTGCCTTTAATACAGACGAGACGATTAAAGGGTATTATCCGCGCACGATATCTATGTATAAAACGCGTTATCACCGGACGTAATTTTTTAAATACTAGAAGAAACCATGCGCGCACGTAGCGGGCGCTATTTTTTATGAGATTCTAATTACAAACTACGAAAAAGAAAGAAAAATCATGCGACTTACCAATCTGCATGAAATTCAACGGAGTTGTAGAATTTTGCTGATTACTGTAACATAAAATGGAAAATTTTAATGTAGACATGCCAGTATATTAGTTAATAAAATTAATAAAAAAAAGGTAAAAGTTTTTTTTTAATAAAGATTTTATTTAAAAAAATTTATGCTTACCTAAAAGTTGCTCCGCCGATGCTCGATGCCTTTCCTAGGCCCTCCTCCTCCTCTCAGTACTGGCTACTCCAACGGGAATGTCAGTCTGGTGCTCTTTCGACGAAAGTCTTCCTCTAAATTTTTATCTGAAACAAAAAAGTTATATTTTATTAGTAAAATGACGAAAATTAAACGTGCTGCGATACAAGTAAGAATAATTATAAAGGCCGGGCCTTTATAATTATTAAGGCCTTTGAATCAAATATACATATAAGTATAAAAATTACTCGATACTTAAGGAATACCGTCGTCGTAAATATCCTCGATAACTCGCCTTTTAACGACGTCGCAAGTGTTTTGACAATAAGAAGAAAGACGTTTATCTTTTTGCCATGGCATATAAATACATTGTTCCTCTTACAGTGTAGTCGTGTATCTATCTATCTATCTATCGCAAGTATTCGTTCTCAACGTTCACCGCGCGTTGGCGTTTAAAGTTTGAGTAATACTCAAAGAAATATTTCGCGGAGAAATCTCATTAGTCAAGCGATACGTTATTTTCGCCTCGCCTTAATTATCATTCGAGAGATGGAAGGAGCAGAAGAGAGGAACTCCGCTTATTACTTAGCGACGCGGGGTAGCGGAGGTGAATGGGATTTTTCGGGGATCCTGTCGACCTCAGCTTTCGGACGATCGCGAAATTGGATTATCGAATTTACCGACGACGTAATCGAGGTATCGTCGCGAGATCGCGAGATCGGTTCGGTGAAAAGAAAACGCTCGCCTACCCGCCGGATCGGCCCTTTTTTCCTGCCCTTTTTCTGCGCCCGCAATTTTGTATCGGCCATTAGCGGCCGCGGACGGGGCGCGGCTTGATGGAAATTTATGACAGCCACTTGATTGGGTTCAACGTTCCCCGTATTTCATCCTCGCGGAACGCTTCCTCTGACTTCTTTCGCACCGCGTGGCTCCTTTAGGGCCTTAACGACCTCGGCGATTAAAACGTACGGCTCGCGGTGCTCGCGAGCGATGGCTGCGATCTCGATGAGGCCGACGTGTCTAGTATGGCCGAGGCCCCTCTTTCTCCGTCTCGCACGACGAAGGTCGATTCGCTTTTAAAAGGCACGCGCACGAAAAATCGGGGAAATGCCCGCTGCGTCATCGGATTCATTACTCTCCGTAGAAGAACCGGGGTCGCGATATTTTAAATTTACCGAATGGAGATTTATATACCACGATGTTAATGAGTGTCGGATTAAATAAGTGTCGGATTTAATCGCGAAATAATGCATGCATAAAATGCGCATATCCGTTATAAATTTTACATTTTTCCATCATAGATGTAGATTGCTAAAACTATAAATAAGCTCTTATTGAACCTTATCGTTGTGTGTTGATCTGCGGAAGAGATAATGAAATAATCGATATAATTTTAATAACCTGAAGTTTTTAAAAATGGTAGTTACTAAAAAAACACGTTGATACATAAATTTTTAATTTTAATTTTTTTTTCTTTTTTTTTGCGCAAAAAAAAATATATATCAATTTCCTGGTCAACTTGAGAATTATGTATTTAATGTGTTTTTCATTCTAATGCGCCGGGCAAACCGCGAGAGCATTACGCGCGAACAGACAGTTGTCTTTCCAATAACGGAGTACGTTTCACTCGATCGTCTTAACGCTCTGAAACATTAAATGCCTCTTTTCCTTCTCTTTCTCTCCTGGATAATTTACGGTGCATTCGCTGACGAGCAGCCGCGCATCTTTCGCATACAGCGAAACGAGGGCGGGATAAAAAGCGCGAAAAAGAAAGAGAAAAAACGGGACGGCAAAAGAACCCGGCAGAATCAAGCTTCCACCAGGAACACAGCGGTAATGCAAACTCCGAGTAATAGTCGTTGAAGCAAATCCTGACCCCTGGATCTTTATAATCTGCACATTTCGGTCAGATAAGCATCGAATTAGCTTTAAGAGCTTGAATAGTTTATTCACCGCGGTGGCAAGTTTTTGTCACTAGTTATTATAAGTATATTGTATTAGATATATTTAGAAGTATCAGACTGTGAATTTTTGTAAAATCAATGTCCGCTTGCAACTTTAATCGATAAATTTTTCTTTTTCCTGCTTTTTTTTTTATCTTTTTTTGTACGAAATTTTATTTCGTCAAGTTTTCTCGATCGCCTGCGGAAGGATCGACGGATACTTTCGGATAATAATACGGAGAGAGATTATTGACGTTCTTTTCGACTTGGCTTTATTAATACATACGATATCGGATGTAATTGCCGCAGGAGCGATATTTTGCATAAACACATAAATTCCCCGATTGCCTGCGGGACGCGATTCGTTACTATTTTCGAGCCCGCGTGTTCGAGATCACTTCGGCCAATCGAGAAACGTGTACGCGCGGCAGCGAACATCGCGCACGGAAACGGCGGTTTTTATAGTTATTATTTTTTCGTGTTTATTTCTCGCGCGTATTTCGAATCGTAAATCCGCGCCCTCGTCGGCTGTTAAAACTCTCGTTCGCTCTCCCTCTCCTTCTTTCTCTTTTTTGCCTCCCTGCGTTCCTCCACCTCTCCGCTGCTCTGCATTGCTGCACTCGTGCGATTCTGGCCGCGCACACGTGGCCCGGTAAGGCCGTAATCTATAAATACACCAACGTAATTTTCCACCTCCGATCGGTTTCCCTCATTAAGCGCGATCGTTACCCGTGGCCTTGTTTGACAATTGGAAAACAAACGTTATTTTCTGTTTCACCGAAATAAAGCATTCCTCCCACTTTGGCTTCAAATGCCATTTAATCACCCGCTTGTCAGCGTTCGCCAATTTTTTTCTTTTTTTTTTTTTTGTCGACGAGATTCGCATCTACGTCGGCTCGTGTCGCCAATCATTCATTGTCGTTTTAGTGTCTGAATTAATCTTAGGTTTTCTCCGCGAGTTTTGGAAACGATAAATTAATATTCGAGATGCGAGCGAGCGAGAAGATATTTAACGAAATGTGTGGAAAACGAATGAACAAAGTCGCTCTCTGCTCGCAATTATTTTAATTACCGTTTCTAAACGCTTGGACAGGCGGGCAAACAATTTTGAAATAAATCTCCCTTCCCGTCCGGCAGTTTATCTCTCCGGTTCAATCTCCCAAAATGGAGATGTCCGACTCTCTTCGTTTCAAAAAGATCTCAATTAAAATTCTTTGACGTTTTCATTGACCTCTCCTCTTCCCTCCTCGCAAAGTAGTGAGGGGACCCGGGATTTTCGATAGCCGATGCGACGTGATTTGCTACCGCGAGCGGGATCGAGAGGCGCGCAGAGAGAGTTGCTCCCGGAATCGAAATGAAAACGCGGCCCCGGCACAAGCATCCATAAAAACCTTTTCGCCCCCGGCAATTAGCAATAAAGTTTTCATCGTTTAATAAAGGTCGGTACAAATAAATGGCACGATAAAAAATCGACGAACAATACAGGCGCCTACGCGCGCGAGCGCGCAACGTGCACGCGTGCAGCTCTTCGTATGCGTGACGCTATATCCGGCGAGCGCGCGCGCGCCCGCCGTCAGATTTTTCTGTGTCCGTTTTATCGCGGCAGCTCGGCTTTACGAGATCGGTGTATTTTTATTTTGTTTATCGCGCGTATAAAAAAAAACAAAAAAAAAAGACGGGGGGAGGGTGATTTCGCGCCCGCACAACCTCCTTTCGCGCGTGGGCGCGCATATCGAGAACCGCGATGACGGCCTCACGTCGCGGTTACGTATGAGCGAACTCGTCGCAGGAAGTCCATGCCGGCCTTCAAACGCATCCGTCATTGTTCGCGCAAATTGGAAGTACGCTCATCATCATGCACATAATCGGAACGCAATAGAAACGTATAATTTACCTAATAGAGAATCGCTGTTCGATTAATTAAGAGATTCTTTAATCGCGATCTGTCGGCGAGAGGAATGCTCCGCCTCCGCATGGTCACCGGGGACCCCGGCACTATTTACTTGTCAAATTTTTCGGAGACGAGACGCGCTTGTTTTTAGCACGTTTCATTTTTAACGCCGGCCCGCCTCTTTATTTATCACCGATTTATCACGTAGACGCCATTGACGTTTCTCGACACGCTCCTTTTGTTAGGATAAAATTTAATCGTGGTACACATGGCGTAGAGAAAGAAATATGGTAATTGCGGTGTCTTGCCGAGACGAGTCTTTGGACACGACCGTGGCTTTGCGGTTGAAAAGTACGATACCGCCGCAAATTACGGCCGCCGCCGCTTTGCACGTTTCCTGAACGGGTTTATATATGCGCTATAGATCCGGACACCGTATGCCGTTCGCCTCTTTTATTTTACTTTGCGAGTGCCGTTCCCCTCGGGTCGCAAATTCGATGAGATGCCACTTCGTATTACGGCGCGAAAAGTTTTAACAATCTCAAGGTGTCGATTTTTAATCGCTCGATATCTTCTTACCGACAACGAAATAAGAGATTCCCTCGGTCTCAGCGGACAATAATATTTGACACGTTTTAATAAAGATTCCATAAAGATTATATTATTTATGAGACGGTCACATGACGGTTAAGAGGTTTATCAGGCTGGAGCCCGCAGTCCGCCGACAACGGCAATAAAGATAAACATTTTAATGAATACCAATTAGATAGTGTTATAAAAAAAAAATTGCGCTATCTTCGCGGATCTATAATTAATTAATCGTGGGATTAGCCATTATTCGCTGCCTGGATTTATTAGCGCTATCTGCCGCGCATTACGTCACGCACGGCGTCCGAAAGAAAATTAAATCGCGCGCTGTTCCGCGACAATCGCGTGGTTCGTTTTACATGTAAATCACTCACGGGGAAAGGGTTAAACGCGAGGGACGCACGGAGAATGACGCGCGACGTGCTGAAAGAAAGCGCGGCGAGACACGGAGACGTGAAAAGAAGGCGCAGGATGCACGCTCGCGGGTTCCGAGCGCACACGAGGAGGGGGACGTGTGAGGGAAGGTGTGAATGGCAGAGCCGCGGGGCACCCCGGGAGTGAAAATCCGGAAAAATATGTCATCGTTTCATCGACAGTCATCACAAAGAACCGAACGAACGAACGACTGAATGTGGCGCGTGTTGGCGTACGTGCTTTTCCGCCACGTCCCGTCGGCCTCTCCGCCCGCACCACCCTTTCCTCCCTCTCGAATGGATACCGGTCTCCCTTTTCCGCTCCTCCTCCGCGTCCCCGGCTCTCTTTTTTCCCTTCTTCGCACAGCCTCCACCTCCGCATCTCTGCCGCCGATGCAGTCATTGTGCGCTGCTCATCCCGGTGTATTGTCGTCCGAAACAATGATTTCATAAAAATACACGCGAGAGGACGTCGATGACACGAGAGCCATGCGGGGTGGAAAGGGGGAGGGAAGAGGAGAAAGGGGTGAGTGGGCTGGGGAGCCGGCGGGATCGGCGGCGAGACCGATTTTACGAGAGAGGTTTTTCGCCCGGCGATTTTTTTCTCTCTTTTTTTTTTTTTTTTCGCAGGACGAACGAGAATCGAGTTGCCGTGCCGTTTCGGCGCAAGCAGATTTTGTCACACGTGTTACCTTCGGTGACGTAAACTTCTCGTCGGGCTCTTTTTCATTTCGCTTTATGTACTAATCGGATCGCGGGGCCTGCTCGCGCGCGCTCGCACGAAAATTCAGTTATTTTAAATTTCATTACGCGTAACTCGGAGATAAGCTGGAAATTGAATAGCGCATCGACAGCGGGTTAAAAGTTTAACCCGTTTACTCACCGGTGTATTTAGAAGTAGACGACGAGTGGGAAAGGTTAGAAAGAGAAAGAAAGAGAGAGAGAAAAGGGCAGCCACCGAGAAATTCCGTCGCGTTTCTCATTCGAGAGCTTCGTGACGCGCGGGTACCCGAAGTCTCGAGACGATCCGATGGCAAATGATGGGTTATCGAGTGTCTGCCGCCGTGGAATTCCTTGCTCGACACGGCGGCGAGAAGTTCAGCGTCGAGTTCGGGCGGCCGCAGGGGCGAAAAGGGCGGTGGATTATGAGAGGGTGGAGTAAAAGGGACGAGAGAGGCTAGAGGCGTTTTTCGGGCTTCCTGCCGCGGCGTGCAACAGGTTATAGTTTTTGGCATACACCTCCACGCTTCGTCCGCTCTCTCTCTCTTTCTCGGTTTCTCTATCGCCTCTCTCCCTTCTCTCTTTTCATTCACCCTCTCGCGTTCGTCCACCCCGTCGCGCTCTACGTTATTCTATCCACGGTATTCTCTCTACCGGCCGCCGCGCTTGCTACCCGCCGGCTGGCTTTATCCGATTGCGATTCCTCGCGAAAATTCGAGCCAAAGGGGTAAGCCGAGGTATTCTGACCGTCGCCGACCTATCTCAATAAAATCGTGCCGGCGCTTTTCGCCGCTACGTGGACCTCGCCACGATCTCTATGAATCTCTCGTCGAAATTGCCAGCGAACTTTACGGCGAGTGATCGACTCGTCACGCGCGCGGATTTTTATACACCGTTTTTATTCCCCGCAAATACTTTCGGAATAATTTTTATACGTCGCGATAGAAGCGATTGCGGTGCAATTAAATAGATATATCCGATATATGTGATTTAAAAAATTCATATATTTGATAACGTATTGCGAGATCTTGAAAGAAAATTATAGTCGAGTTTTAAAAAGGTATTATTAAAATAAAATCGTGTATGCACGTTGTAAATGTACATATGTCTGTTATCAAGATCATTTCAATACGATTAGGAGAACTGATCTCATCCGTGGGAATTGCGGGAGTAAAACTTCCGCCGTATTTGCAATCCGCGATAACAGGTGCGACGGAAAATTCGGTGGCAAATGAAAAATTTTCACCGGAGACGAGATAGTCGGAAAGTTACGGAGTAGTTTCATCTCTATTCATGGCTTACATCTCGGAGGCGCTTCGTCACTTTCTAATCTTCCACGAGAGGTTTTACGGCGCGCCAAATTTTCTGCGGTTATTCAACAGAGCTGCCGCCACACTCTGTCGGCCCTTTCCGGTTTTAGCACCCATAATTAACTCGGTAATCATATCGTTGTAGAGTCACCTTAATATATGCAATATTCTTCATACATTTTTTTAATGATTTCTATGAAAGCTGGAAAGTTCGCACGTTCTGAGAAAATCAATGCCGACAAAGAAAAATCTTAACTACTGCGTTATGTGATTTTTAAGCACAATCTTTCAAAGTTACGTTGCGCGGTAATAACTTCAAAATGCTTTAAATATTTTTATACAAAAATCTTAAAACGTGTCCAGAGATGCGATACAAAAAAATCTTGTATCTAGAGAAAAACGTAAATCTCACATTGAATCAACTACAAAATCATATTCATTGTCGCATCCAGTATTCTAACAAAAGATTACGCTCGCGCGTATTGGTGCAAAGATGTATATCGCGGCCGGTGATATCGTAGCCGAGCGAAACGCATTAACCCTTTCATCGCGGAAAAAAGAACGTCGCGTAAAAAATAGAACTCGAGCGAGAGAAAAGCCCGAGGGAGAGAGGCCTCGACCATATCGACGCCCTAGGACTCGAATTTTCAGCCACCCGCACTCCGAAACCCCCGGCAGTGTCCGCGTTGCCTCCCCGCGCCGCCGCCTCTCGTCGGCTCGCCCTCCTTTTTTTTTTCCTTTTTTTTTTTTTTCAACGCGGGTTCTCGCGGCGCTGTGGCGCGTCGAAAAAAAAGCTCGATTTTTCCCTCGCTACACTTCTGTGTTATTTGCTTTATGGAACGCCTGTTACAGATAAATATAATAGGCATTCATCGCCGCGTATTGTCCCCCGACGAAGCGCCGTGCACGCCAGGGCTTTTGCATTTTTTCCACCCTCCCCGTCCACCCCCATTTTTTGTCTCACCACGACCGTCACCGCCGTCGCTACCGCCCGCCCGCCCGCCGCCCAACGCCAACGCCACCACCACCGAGCCGTGCCTACTCGCCGACGATGACGGCGACGACGACGCCGACGTCGACACCCGCTACCAGCACACGTCGCGCGTAGGCCGACGCTGGTGCCGACACCGACACCGACGACGGTCGACGCCATCGCGCGCCGACCACCAATGCGGGACACACCGGGGGTTCGGCGCGCACGCGAGCTCTCGTTTTTATTATCCGCGTTTTTTGGAATTTTTCCAGTGGCGCCCGGCATTGTTTCACGGTTTGTCATTGTTATACGCCTACATCCTGCCAAGCGAGGGCTCTACAGCTCCGAGCTCTATGCCTTCGTCCCCCTATCCTCAGCCGTCCTCCCCGCGCTGTCACTCTCGTCCCCCCTGCCTCACCCCCCTCTTCCCCGCACCGTTGCGCACCGGTCGCCAGCCACATGTGCATACACGGGGTACATCGAAAGTCGTTCGTTTCCTCTTAAACGGCGTTTATATGTTCCGAAGTAGAAAAAAGTAAGAGAAATGACTCTATCGTATTTTATCGACGACATTGTTTGCACGAATCATATATATACATATATAACTTTTCTATCTCTTCAGATAAGTCATCGTTTATTCACCGGAACGATCATCATTAGAGATAAATTGGCATAAATGTTACTGTCTACCTTACCCGATTTTTCTTCTTCTTTTTTTTTTTCTTGTTTTTCTTTTACTCGAATATATATTTTCTTTGAGCATAATTTTTTATTAAATTTTGAAATAAAGTTCTTTTAAAATAACAGTTAATTAAAACTCAAAATTAACATTTTATTATACATTTAATTGTTTAAGAGTTGCATGAAAAATATATAAAACTGTGCAATGAAAATTAATTTTCGTCAAACTTTCGTCAATAAAAAATTTATTTCATATTTATTTTTCAACTTGAAATTCTGATACGCCTCGCGTGCGGTTCCCTTACATTTTCTCTCGCGCTGATAACGACAACGAGAAGCGTCGTCCGGAAATGCTGTCCCATCCAGGAAAGCCCGATGATGATCGCCGAATGACTTCGGGCATTGTCGATATACCGGCGTTGTCATTGTGAACGCTTTCATTCCTGTTCGATACCGTCTGTTCCGCGCACGGAACTTAATGACTCCGCTCGGATACGAATCGAAATCATGAAGAAGAACGGACGTTACCGGGAGTCTATTTTTAGCCGTCGACTAAATAAAGGCAATAAATCGCGCAAGAGTCTGTAGGTGGATTTATTTAGTCCCGCGGGAGTAAACACGGTGCGAAACAATAAGGCGAGGGACGCGATTTTATTTGTTAACTTTATCTCGATTAAGAATTCTTGGACACGCCGATTTCTTACGAATGAAAATTTAACGGCCCGCCATCCGGCGCATATTTAAATTATTAACGTTTAAACATCGCGATATCACATAAAGTTTTCCACTTTGACATTTTGTTTCCATCGTTGCGAATGTAAATCTCGAACTCGCCATAATCGAGTTAAGGCTATTGACGCTCCTCTTAGCTGGCTCTACGTTCGTTTCTTATCGATTCATGTAAAAATAGCGATATCGCGCCGAGCTGAAGTTCTTTCGCGTTCTTTGTTCCATATTCACCGTCGCGCGCATTTAGCGCTAAGCGCGGCTGTCCGTTTCGCGTGTTTATATCGGACACCGGAGATCCTTCCTGTTGAGACAATAAAACTCGCGATTATCCAGCCTTGTGTATCTATCGGGTGTACGCGTCACCGATACAGAAACGCGAACGAGAGATTTTTCGATTTTTATCTCGTTTTATTGCGAAAATACGCTCCTCTACTTAGAGACCGATCGACGATTACGTGCGATTCCAAGTGAAATCGCCGAGTAATGACGGCGAGCTATCGCGTTAATGAATCCACGATGTGCGGCGGCGCATTTTTCGATCATCCTTCGATATACACTCGGTCGCTTTTCGCCGAGGACATAAAGAATGAGGACGCGTTACACGGCCGTACCAGTCGTTAAAATCGCTAATGAAAGTGACATCGTGCGCACAAAAAGAGAGAAAGAGAGAGAGAGAAAAAAAAAAAAGGGAATCTCGGCATAAACTTATCTTCGCGGTATTATACTCGGTAGCGTTCATCTCTTCTGTTGCGCACGCAGAATTAAACGCTTTGAGCAAACCGATGGTCGTTCGAACTCGTTCCTCCAGCGACGACTTTTATTCGCGCGATCGTAAATTCTCTTCGCGGCGCTATTAAGAGCTTAATGGGGATAAACAAACGTGATTTTCCATGGACTGCCGGCGACGTCAAAGTTACATAATGCATCTTTCCTCATTCAATAATGTAATAATTAAATAGGCGGGAAATAATATCGCTGTTGCAATAGGTTACCGTGATTTATTGGGAAGAGAGCCCCGTTAGAATCTAATGAAAATTATTAACTCATTATGTCATCCTCGATTAGCAAGATAAGACTTTATTTTCCGAACATTTGAGATAGACGGAAGACTTTCAATCTGTAGTAAATAGAAGCGTTTCTCGAGAACAATTCTAATTACTGCGGGTTGAAATTCTCAACGACCATTGATTGCTTTTGCAAAACTCGGGGAAACTGGCGCGCGCTATCGGCATTTTCCCCGATCAGTAAAACGTGCGATGATTGCGCGAGACGGGCACTCGTGTCTACAGCACGCAGGCCATACGCGCGCTTCATCGCGCGTTTGCAAAACGGGCGCGTACGAAAAGTCGCTGATCCGAGTGGAGTCGTCGTCGCCCGGGGATCGGAAACAAAACGGTCATCGGCGCCGCTCTCGGCGCCGTGATCGCTCGTTAAAATCGTCGGTGAGGAACGGCCAATTAAAGAGACGCTGCGACCCGGTATCTGTCCCGGCCGCGAGCCTATCGGCGATCGCGATGGTCGATCGGTACGGGCGGCTGTGTATGACGAATGCGAAATATCGACGCGGGTCCGAATCGGCGGTGGCGGGTGGCCGCCGATAGCGTCGATCGGTCTGGCCCTAGTTTCCCTTTGCGTCCCTCACCATCACGGCTCAACCCTATCGCTCTCTATCGCCTCCGAAATGCGTAAAGCGCGCGCGATAAACGCGCACTCACATGCGCGCGTGCACTCGCGTGCCGCGCTCCTACGTGCGTGAAAAGGGGGAGGAGGGGATGGGGGGAAACGCGTACAAGGGCGCGCGCCTACCCTTTCGGAATGGCCGTACCATTAAGTATACCCGCTGCGTTTATCATTTCGGCTTTATGTTTACGTTTACGGTTACGATCGTGCCGGCGTTTCCCAATTCGTCCTCTCCCTCCGCGTGCCCTATTTTTTCGCCTGCATCCCCTTTTCCCGCCCCCCCTGCAATTCCGCGAACCCTTCCATTCGGCGAGAATGACTGGCGGTTAGCGTGGATGAGGGCCCACTCGAAAGGACGGCGCGATATCCGTCCGACCAATGGAAATCGATGCTGCGGAACAATTCAAGCGCGTATCTTGTTCCGCCATAAGTTTAAAAAAATCTCGCTGTTAGCTTTGTCTTCTTAAATTCCGCGGAAGAACGGAATTCGGAATTTCAACTCGATCTTCGTCGGCAAAGATAACATTGTCGTAGTTATCGAGTCGGTTTCTTTTTTTCTTTTTTTTTTTTTTTTTTCTCTACATTCTGCTTTCTTTACGGCGGTAGCCGGAAAGTCGCGGTTGCGCAGCGAAAGATTAACAAGGCTAACGAAGCAAAATGGTAATAATAGCGAGTAGGATATGTCCCGGCAAACTTTTTAGCGTGCTTATGCAGGTTAACGGTAACGCCAATTGTTCTCTCAACGGGCGCATAATGCAAAAAGTTACGGTGCGAACGGCCCGTCGTAAATTACAAGCGCACGAGCTGCGATATCTATCTTTCGTACCGCGATGGCACGACGATTCTCGCTGAAACGAGACCGCGTTTGCGGGGGAGGGAGGGATCGTATAACATTCTTTCGAGATACGCTATCGGTTACGTAGGAGAAAGCCACGCTCGTTCGTAACGCGCGTTATTGGCGCCGTCTCGATCGTCATCGCGAGAGCCACCCGCGCGCGCAGTCGAACGATCTCCCTTCCCTGGCCGGTTTTATCGGCCGCGATTCGCGGTTCGACAATGACAGCGTCAGCAACGTGCGGCGGCGGGCGACAAACAACGGCAATGGAATGACAAACGGAATGACAAACAGGAACGCGTCAACAAAGGACCAGCGCGTGCTGAAAAGAGGACGAGCGCGCGTCAAGCGCGGGTCGCGTACAACCACCCGGTGGAGGGAAGGGTGTTCGGCGGGTAGGGCCGGGGGTGGTAGGCAAGGACGGTTGACGGCCGGACGGCGCGCGAGGGTTGTTGCGAGCTGCGTGCGCGATGACCGGCAGCGGTATCGTATTCATAGCGGCCGCGATATTGCCGCGAGATTCGCGAATTTCCAACGGCAGGCCCTCCGCCCTCCCGTCTCTCCCTCCCGGCCGCTGCCGCCGCCGCCGCACGCGCTTCATGCATTTAGAAGCCCCCGTTAGACGGCGCGTAGTCGAAAGTCTAATTAATTGGATATAGAGCGGCACGCCGCCTGAGCGTTCCGTCGAGGGTCTGACCCTTTCATTCTCCGCGCCGAACGGTCGACTCTTTGATGAGTCCCGCGTTACGTCTCTTTGACAATCGCCATTTAGCCAACCTATACAGATATTCCCGAATTAATCTAGATTCCATTTTCAAACGAGACACACGCCGCGCTGTGATCTGCGCCGAATGAAAGAAAGCGGGAGTTCGCTGGTAATACGCGTACTTGTCGAATAAAGTTTCACGGCGTACGGCGGAGTATCGAGAAACTAATTATTCATTCCGCGCGTACAATTTCCAAGTTGTTTAGTGCCGATCTTTTTCTTACGGTGAATACAATAGAAATTGATAGCTCCGCGTATGGGGATACATCGATGTCGCGAGGAGTAATCGCGGAGTATTCTTTTCTGCGGCCCCTCGTCCTTCTCTCCCGCGACTTTCTCTCCGTGCCCGTCCTGCGGGGTACGTGTTCGTTCGCCTCCCCGCGAAGGGAGCAGGGAGAGAGCCGTGTACACCATCGCGAGAGGCATTGTGTGCAGATTTTCCTCATTTACTACCAGGCGATGCCGTCGATTGTCTAGGATGATGGCACAAATTATGCGAGTCACACCTAATTGGCAGTGACCGTGGGGTCGCGTGGGACGTGGGACTACGTCACGTACATGCACGCGTATATGCATCGCGAATCGCCGCGTTAATGACGAAGAGCGAGCGAGGGGGGAAAAGAGAAATGGAAGGAGGGGGAGATGCGCGTTTATTTTCCTAAAGCTATTCATCTGTGCGAATCGAGTTAAAAGCGCAATCAAAGGCAACGCGAGCTCCGCGACTCGTCGCATTTTATTTATCTTTATTAATTAAAAATAGGGCGTCGCATTTATTTAATGTAACAGATTTTTAGCAGGGACGGGGCAACGAGCAAATAGACGAAGGATCGACGGGATTTGAAATCAACCCGAGCAATTTACAATTTCGCGCTGAGGGGCAGGGTTACAACGTTCATTCGATATTCAATATTATAATGTATAAACTGTAATTCAATTACCGTCTGTAAATTCTAGGAGTTCGTCGGTAGAAATTCGTTTGCCTTGCCGGTGCTTATCGCTTGACATTGTTTACACCGCGGGCTTCTAAATGTTAATTAATCTCCATTTTCGCGAATCGAATAATTGGCGCCCGTCCTATTTTAACGTAAAACGTTTGCGCCCGCTAATGTCGAATTTACCTGGCGACTAGGTTGGAATTTCGATTTGTTGCATGTAATAAAATTACAATCATTGACGCGGGCCGCGCGCAATTCCGCCGACGCGTAAACGGGCGCGTTATAAAAACGCGCGGCGGCAATACCGCGAGTTAATCAGAGGAATTACACGTATAAATCGTTGCGATAGTTTGTAGATTGCTTTTTTATTAATTCACCGGCCGGCCCGGTATCGCGGACTGTGATTGGATAAATGGCTCGGTTCGCCATGGAGGAGGCGCCGGCGTGTTTTTCATCAACTTTGTTGAAAAACCCCGCTTTTGAATAAAAGTCGGTTAGAGCCCATTGTGGGACAGAGCGATCTCAATATGGATGAGTATATCGGTACATAACGCTTTGTGCCTTTACCTGGCGATAATTTGTAGCCCGCTGCCGACGATATATCTCCCACCGCGATATATCTATACGCATCAATTTTAACTTTTAAATATGTAGGGTCAATCGGGATAATTGTGACGGTGCAGCTGCAGCGGATCGGGCGTTACATTTTCCAGGGCGCGAAATTAATTGTCGTCATAAAGTTAAAAATATCGTCGAAAATATCAAATGAAATAGTCGTCGGTCAGAAGTGCCGGTGGTTAATTTAATATGCGCTATATTATGCATATAGTCGAATTAGAAAATAGCTTTTATTTATTAAAGACCGTTATCCGTAATCAATATACATGACGTCTCTTCTTAAAAATTTCCCGACGATTAATGAAGTTTCTCCTCGGGACGTTTTATTCAATGGGAGAATTTCGCGTCGCGGCGAGAGAGTCGCAGCAACGGCCGGATTAAACGACACGCGCGCACGACTTTAGGCGTGCAAAGTCCTGCGAAGCGATGTTTTGGAAATCGGATTTTCACGGGACTACCTTCGAACCGGGCAACTCGATAAATACCGCATTAACTGCATTTTACTTACCGAAAGAGCTTCGGGGAAGCGGCGCGGGTTTTTGCGGCGGTCCCGATAATTACTCGATCGCGATGCCGGGAGGGTGGGTGCTTCGTCGAGTAGCTGGCCAAGAAAGGGACCGGGAAACCGGGACGGGATACAGCAAGAACGGACAAACGAACGGCGGAGAATTGACCTCGCGTTATCGGCCGTAGTGATATTTGCATTCCACTCGTAGTCGCGAACGCACGCGCGCGTTACTCGGCTTTCATCCGAAGCGAGAGCTCTCTCGCCCTTCGCCCCCTTCCCCTATCCGAGGATCGTATCTATATCCTTCGGGTTCTCGATGCTCTCTTACCTGAGCTAAGCGCGATAGGAGATGTCCCAGTTTCCTCGAAGTACACATTATTTAAATTTCGAGCGAGCGCCGTTTAAATTTGAAAATGGAAAACGGAGAAACGGCGACGCAACAACTTTGCAAACAAAATACAAGTGGCTCGCTATAAATCCGTAGCGTCGCGCGTTATTATTTTACCGCGCATCTTTTCCGGATGAAAATCAAATATATTTCCACGCGAGGATTATCGCGGGATTTATCCGAGAATGGATTTATCGTCGGTGTAAAAAAAAAAAAAAAAAATTAATTTGATCCCGCGAGATCGATCCCCGAGATTCTTATACCGCCAAGAGCATCCGTTCGGGATATTCCGCGTCGATAATAGACACCGGGGCCGATTAGCCTGGTGGCCGATATGTATATCTACTGACCGATAAGAATCGCTTCCCGATAAGTAAATTGTCGGGCGGGCGCGTCCCGCTTAATTAATATAAGGTATTAACGAGCCTCGGGACGTCAAATAAATATTGACGTGGCCGTTAAGCCGTGCACGTGCTGTTTTTATTTATGCCGATCGCAACCAGGCGGATATTGAAATTTATTTCGCCGGGCGCGGCCGCGCGCGCAAAAGAACCGCTTTAATGCCGGCCGACCCTATTAGAAAGTTTAATGGCAGAATGCGTAAAGTTTTATTTCCGCGGAAGGAAAGGAAGGGGGAGGGGGAGGGAAGGGAAAAAAAGCGGAGCGAGGTGGGCGAGAAATTTAATACTCGCAACGTTTCGATCGCGACGGAATCGCATCGCGCGCGGCGGAGGCGGCGGCGGCGGCGGGCGTAAACGTTTATTTGCCGCTTCTACATCTTTGATGAGGTTGCGCCGTACTAAAAGTCGTAGCTGCCGGGATGAAGGAGAAGGGGGTGTGATATAAAAGGCGCGAGGGCCGCGTAATAATTTAACACGCCGTTGGCGAATCCGAGTCTTCGAGGAAAGTCCGACGCTTAAATAGATCATCCTTTACTCACGACTACCGGCGATAATGTATCGCCGCGCAATTTATTCGACCGGAAGAATAAAAGCGCAAGGCAAAAGGGCATTGATAGAACTGCTTTATCGTGTGCGTAGTAAAGCACGCAAATTACAACGGGCGTTACGAGGTTGGTACTTGGTGCGAATTCGTTACGACAATCGATAGCGGGGCAAGTCTTTCGTTCCGTTTGCTGAGAACTTCTTTGAAACTTTATTTTTTTGCATTACTTGTGTTTAATTATTAATTACAGACTATTGTTCTGTTGTTTAGACCTTTTCACGATTAATTTAAGAGCGCGTTGCGCGCCAGAACGAGACGCGGCCGTCCTTGTTTGCCGCGTCTCGTTCTGGCGAGAGCCGCGGGATCGTACGATCGCTTGAAATAAAGACGGTAGAAGTATTGTCTGCACAAAAAGAACGAGGAGGATGTAAAATCGCGAGCTCGTATCGGCTTTCTCTATCTCGGTGAGATAAGTGCGATAACGCATCGCGATGCTGCTCCGCGCATTTGCGGTGCATAACCGCGTGCCGAGTCGAGTAGCCGGTCGATGTAAAGGTAAACGTGCTTCCCCCCCGATAGCCCGATCTAATGCACTCCACGTGTCGTCTCTCCCTCTCTTTCTCCCTACCGTCACCCTTCGTCCGCCAACTTACGCCGCCCGTTTTATCTCAGCTCACGTAGCGCCATTGATTGCACCGCGGACGTGATCTCGAGTGCAAGGATTTCGGAAGTCCATAGGACGTTCAGATGATAAGTAAACTTTCGAGCGAACCTCGCGAGAACCAAAGAGAAAAAAAAAGAAAGAAGAAAAAAAAGATCTCGTACTTTGTCACGGCGTAACTTTCGCGTCTATTGGGATCGCTTCTCTATAACTTCGCTCGCAGCGTGAAACGGCACCGATATTTAAGGAAAGCGAAAGCGCGTCGAGCTTCATGGCGCCAGAGACTATTTTTTTTTTATCGTGTTGAATGGAACCGCAATGGAAATTTTCGACTAACTGTCATTTATTAACATCGAAAAAAAGATTAGAATGAGCCAATCTACTCGGCGATAACAAAAGAAAATATTTCAGAGGTTATCACGGTCGATTTACGTCACTTTCCTTCAACATAGTTGCAAATCACTCCAAAATCACACAATATTTTTTTTTTTTTTTCTTTTAAGCAAAAAATTACAGAGTTGATTCGGACAATGTTGGAATAAACATGTGAATTGATTAATAAGTTGTGGAGATAAGGCGATCGACCGGACGAAAATATGTTCATTAATAAAGATATAAGTGCGTGCACACGCTTTAATACATTTATATCATTCGAAATCTAAGTGCAAGAAGTATGAATATTTTTACGTGCTTTATCTCGGTTTTTTGAGCCCTGCTTTCGAAAACAAATTCCATTTTATTTCGCGCCACGAAAATAAATATTGAATTAATTTTTATTATTTTATAGATTTTAGTTTTTAATTTTTTTTTTTGTTTAAATTACATTTTTATTGCAAGGTTAAATTTATTGCGATACGCAAAGAAATTAAAAAAAAAAACGATATTTGTTTTATATGCGGATCGGAAATCGGTCGAAGACGTTGTCGATTACGCCGCAAGTGGTCGTGGAAGACCAAAAAACGTCTTCTCATTTTCAAACTACACTACTTTTTAAACTAAGCTATTGCCTGCGACAAATTTACGTGTTGCTATAAATTTTTTAATTACGCTGTTATCAATTACTGTAATGTTTTATATTTTATATCAGATCGTTGCTTCGAAAAAAAAGAAAATTACGACTTACCTTTGATGCGACGCAAGCGAAGTTCAGCGACGATCACAGCATGATAGAATGATATTCTGTAACAAACAATTAAAAACTACAATGAAAATTATGCATAAAATAATCATTGATTTTAAATATAATTTTTATAAAAAAAAATTTTCTCTAAAATTTTAAATCTCTTTTTGTTTGTAATGATTTCTTTAATTATTTTTGAGATAATAAAATTAGCGATGCGTATGTACGTACATTCATAGTTCTTTGTTGAAAATTATTAATTGAAAAACAGTTTTTTTTAACAATATGATTTAATTACATTCAGCTGAAAATGTTATCGCATGTGTGAGAAAAAAAAATGATTAGCTCTTCTTACGAAATTGCACAGATTCGGGTCGTTGTATTAAAATATTCGGTCCGATGGCGCGTTTCTTTGGCGACGACTTTTTCATAAAAAATACATGGAGAAACGGGGGAAGTGGTGAATATTTCTCGCGGTCAAAGGGTGGCCGAGAGTGGCGGGTGTACGTACGCGTGCATCTGCGCGCGGCTTATGCGTTGCACGCGAATGAACGGTAAAAATCATATCCATATAACCTGGAGGGTGGAAGGCACCCCTTCTCGCCGATATTGGTTATATTTAAATGGGTTTAATGCCCCAACCGTACCCTCGATCGCTTGCCCCGCGGAAAGCCGTTCTTTTTCTCTTTTTTTTTTTTCCTTCTCCATCGCCACTCTTCGCCGTCTCTCCCCTTTTCCCCGTGGCGCGCTCACCTTTCACCGCCTAAATTCGCGTCGCCTCCGATGCAAACTCGGTGCTTCGAAGGTTAAAGCACACCGTCGATAAAAAGCAAGTGCTGAGGTAGAGACGAGGCGGTGCCGCCGGTGAGGTACGAGAGAAGGGTGCGACTACGTAAGAGAGAAAAAGAGTGAGAGAGAGCTAGACGGAGAAAGAAGGGAAAAGCCTCTCGAAAGCGCCGGTGTCATTTCCATTCTCTCTTTCTACTTCTTCCTTTCGCCACCATCTTCTCTATTCTTCCGTCCGGTTTCACTCTCGACAATTAGGTATATTTCGACTCACCCTCGACATTGTTTTCGCGGCATCTCGAGTGAGCTTTTCGCTCGAGATTCCTTCCGCGCGGCGACGAGACGGCTTATCTCTACTTCAGTACCTTTCTCCAACCCTCCGCGATATCGCGATGTTGTAAAACTGGCGCGAGCGGCGATCGAGAATTCAAGCTCGTTTTCGTATGCGCCTTTTTAGATTATCAGAATAGATTGAACGAATCAGTAAAAACCGAGAGAAATAATAAAGTACGCGGGCGTGATAAAAAATATGATTGAATTTCTAACAATGGAAAATTAATATAAAGGAAATTATGAGGGAAAAGTTTCCTGTAAATTTCTCTAGCCGGAATTAAATCATAGATATTTATCTTTGCCGTAATCGAATTTTTATGGAATTCGAACGATAAAAAGACTTCGCGGTCGGACTTTTAGAGGATAAAGTTATGAAAAACGTTTTTCACATTTAATTAATTCTTATATTGTAATTAATCGCGGGCTGCGTGTTAAATTTCGAGAGGGGGAGCTACGTCTATTACCAGCGCCACGTCGATCCGCTTGGATTTCAATTTAAGATTTTATTTAGCGCCGCGAAATGACGTAAGATACGCACGGGAAGTAAAAATAAAAAGTAACAATTATCGCGACATCGGTGACGCGCGAGCCGTTTCTCGTAAAGGCATGGTCGATTTAATGCGATTTAATGGATCCTAAGTAAAACTTGGATGCCGATCTCGTGACATAATGCATATGAATTGCAACTCGCGGGGTCGCGCGCGCGCTCTCGCTCCGACGAACGTATCTCTATAAATCGCTTTTTATGGCATCTGCGAAGTGACATAAAAATTTTTCGCTCGACGTGCAAGCGTGTTTACCGAACGGCCATCTTTCGCACGTCCGTCGATTAAATAAACATGATCGCAGGCGTCACCATCGAGAGGAGATTCGCGCGGGATCGTGGCTAAAACTCGCCGCTCATCTCGAGAGCAAAGGATTGAAATGGAAAAAAACGCGCTCACCGGGCGCGATGCTTGTCGACGCAACGAAAGGGATGGAATGAAAGGGATAAAGAGGGGGGCGGTAGGGGAACGGGGGATGGAAGCCCGAACCAAATCGGCGGAGCGATCTGCCGCTAATCCGGGCTCGGCAAAACGGTATCGCATTTTTGCGCCGTTTTGCGGCTCTGGCAAAAGGGCGGAAAAAAATCGGTGCTCGCGGGAAAAAATCGGGGGCTACGGTCCGCAGGCAGGGCGGAAAAATCGAGCAAGGGGGTGGCGGACCCGGGGCGGTGCGCGGGGCGAGGTGGAAAGCCGCGATCGGACGGTGACAAAAATTGTATGTAGCGCCGGGGCGACAATAATTGAAACGGCGCGTAACACCGTCCGAATCCTCGAAACCCATTTTATATTTTAATCGCGCCCCGATAGGCTCGTCGCGAGCCGTTCCCCCGTGTTTCGCGATACTCCTGTGTACCGGCGTCCCCCCGCGGTCCCCCTGTCACTCTCTATTTTTTTTTTGTCCCGCCACCTCGCGGATCCCGGCTCGCGATTTTCGCGATCGCGTCTACGCGCGAGTAGATAACGCGGGTGACGTCCGACCGATGATCGAGAACCATCGCGCCGGGAAAGGGATTACGCCGACATTTGTTCGCGTTAATAGGGGAAAGGGGGGCAAAAAAAAAGAGAGAGAGAAAGAAGATTAGACGCGACATTTCGCTGTTTGACGTGATTCTACGATCCACATCGGTACACATTTTTTTATTTTACTCTTTTTCTACGAGCTTTCGTTGATTTGTTTCAAATTTTATCGCCGATAACACATATATTCATCTTTGTGTTGCGAAATAGTACTTGGGTTATATAACGATAAAGTTAAGATAAACGATGACCTATTTTAATTGAACCGTGATTTTCCATAATTTATTGAAAAAAAAAGCTGTTGATATGTACAGTTGAGTAAAAAGTCAAGTATACATATTAATGCGATTTATAAATGCAAAAATAGTGCCTTTTCACAGGAAGCGCCTTGGTTGATATTTGATACAACCGCACGAAATAAATAATTGTAAAAAATCAGGTCCCCTTGCGCGGTCACTGCATTATGATATTTTCCGAGCGTTAATATTAATAAAGTAATATTTGGACATTTGAAAATTTAGGGAAAAAAAATGGAATTACGAGATGCTTTCATTAAGGTGACGATATATATTATAATAATGCGTTCGCATTTATCGCGCGGGTGAAAGCATCGAGAAATATGTTCGGAAATGAAATTTTGCACGTTTATATTAAGATTTATATGACATGCATTTTTAGATGCGCAAGATTATTTTTTGCAGATCGCATGATAAATTGATATTAAAAGAAGTGTTCGGGATCGCGAAACGTATATGTACATATATATATATATATAGAAAATTGCTATAAAATAGAATGATTTATATGCGGGAGACCTCAGTCTATGAATAGTCGGGATTGTATAAATGTTTATTCCTGCCAGAAATTCTGCGAGCAATTTGAAAAAAATCTCGTGTTTAGAATCGGCAAATTAGCCCCGAGCGAAATCTTTCGTCGTGCGATTGGCACGAACCACTTTTTGG
The DNA here is from genome assembly GCF_019399895.1 of Cardiocondyla obscurior. Classification (NCBI taxonomy): domain Eukaryota; kingdom Metazoa; phylum Arthropoda; class Insecta; order Hymenoptera; family Formicidae; genus Cardiocondyla; species Cardiocondyla obscurior. The sequence goes on along the minus strand of NC_091871.1, from coordinate 3,460,024 downwards.
CAAGCACGTTTCTCTCGCTCGATTCCATGGGCACGCGGAAATGTCATTTTTTTTTTTTTTCCGGTCCGCAATTCGCGCATATATACTATAATATCCGAGCGCGATTAGATTATTCAGGAGTTTTAATAGCCGCACTTAACGATTTATCGTCATATCAATCTGCGGTAACGAGCGGCCCGCTCTTGCGCGGCCGACAATAAATATTTACGCGTTTCCACGTTCCATTATCTTTTATTATTTCAGTATGAAATTATCCCCGATACTTTGTTGCAGGGCGCGCCGCCGTGCCTATCGTTTAATCGCATATTTAACGCGTGTCGGCCAAACTGCTGACACCATAATGTTGTCGGCGCAGCGCGTCGATCCTTCCCTCTCGCCTTTCTCCCCCTTGCACCCCCGATTGGTTAACCGTTTAATCAACAAATTCCTCGTACTTTCTGTTGCAGGTGAGTAGCTCAACTTTACACGATGGCGGCCGCAATCGACGACACTTCATGCGAGCCGCGATCGCCCGGCGATTATCCCGCGTAATCACCGAAGGCGATCGCGCCCGTCGCCCGGCTGTTTGTGGAAAAAACTTTTCCGTAAGTCCGACTGACTCGAATTAATGCTCATTACAAACACGCGAGGCACGTCGCGGTCGCAACGGTACTCGCACGCGATAACATCGAATCGAATGACGAATGAAAGCTACGTTATATATATAGTCCGAAGTCGCGATTAAAGTAAGAAGAAAACCGCTACGTCGCGACGGAAAGATTTTTCCTCGGCGCCGCCGGACAAAACTCGCCGCGCGATTTATTTGCATTAATAGAATTTACTTTCGCTCTTTTTGCGGCTTTTAATTTGACGCAAATTATAAATGCGTGGTATAAATAAATTAAATCTCAACGAGTGCAATTAAACGCACGCTTTTTAAAAAAACTTTTTTTTTTTTTTTTTTTTTTTTAAGTTATTAATTCCCTTCGATAACACACGGTCTGTTTTGTATTTTTCGTTTTATAACATTTGATCTTTAATTTGCTGGGCAACTTATTAACCAGAAACATTTTAATTCTTTTTTTTTTTTTTAATAAAACATTAAATTATTTAATCGTTACGACGGGGGGATAAATGCTTAAAAAAATTTTTTTAATATTAGTATTAATTATCTATCACAAAATCGCTAGTGAAAACGCCGCTTAGCAAATTCCCGAGTCGCATGCCGGGAATGCACGTGTCAAAGATCGATGCCTACGTGTCTCGCGGAGAACAATTACGCCCAACCGATTGCTCTCAGCGAGCGACTTTAACGACGGGAGACAACAAAGGTGGCCAAGCCGTGGGGGGGCGGGCGAGGGAGAAAGGGGGTGGAGGGAGTTCGCGAAGAGAGGCACGGACATTAAAAGAGATTTCACGGTGCAGATTAAAATTTATCATAATCGTAAAGGCCTGCGGGGGTGAAGAGGAGAGAGAGCGGAGCCGACGCCGCGCTCGGCGTTATTTACGATTTTTAATATGCAAAGCCGTCATCCCTTCTCCCCTCCCGCCGCCGCGTCTTTTTGCCGAGCGCGCCCGGGTATGAATAAACATTAAATTCCTCGTTACTCCTTTTAATAACTTTTTATACTTCATATTTTATTAATGCCAAGACATTCCGATCGGGCCCGCTATGGCCGCAGCGCGCGGCGGGTTGCGCAACGTGATTTGCGTTTCAATAACGTCTCTACGTACGCGCTAGCTTTTCTTGCCTCTTTTGTTTCTTCCTCTCTTCTTCTGCGCCCGGCTCGGTCCTCCCGTTTCATTTCTCGATCCCGTTTCTTCGCGGTCTCTCCTCGTTTTTCCTCTCCCCTTTCCCCCCGTCGCGTGGAAGCGTCACGGTTCGATATCGCGGAGGCATTGAAAGAAAATCTGCGCGTTATCTCGGCACGCGCGACGCATCGCTGCGCAACAATTGTACGTTCGAGAGTGAATTGTACGTTCGAGAGTGAGAGTTCCCGCTACGCGGACAAATGTAACTTTTGGGGGATCTAACGATCGCGGGGATAATTTGTAAAATTGAAACTAAGAAAAAATGAAGGAACAGTTTTTAAGTAGCGCGAAAGGTGAGAATTAAGGAACGTCCCGTGTCGTTTGTAAAACGAGGCGCGCGCTTATTCCGGGGTTAAAACGCGTCCATAAATGAGGAGAGACGCCTGACTACCGGTGGTATCTGGTCAACCACCGTGGGGCGCCCACCCTCCGCGCGACGGAGAGAGGGAATGGGAGACAGAAAGGGTATAAGCGGGATAACTATATCGAGCCTGCACGCTAGCTGGATTTTAATCGAAGCGCAACGTATAAAGTTGCTGAAAATCAGATTATCTCTCATCGTGCTTCTCTAACTCGTGCCGCATCTTTCCTAATCCCCTTCCCCGTCCGTTTTGGACCTCCATTTTTTATCCCGAAAACCATCACGGCAAACTGTTTTTTTTTTTTTCTTTTTTTACATCGCAAATTTTTATCGATTTTTTCAACTCTAACGCATTTGAATCCCGATCAATTAGAAGAGGAATAACGCACTTTACATGCATGAAAAACAAAAACAAGGTTACGAAAGATAGGTTTTGAAATTATATTTAAAGCGATTATAACTATACGTGCTTACCTTAATAGATTTTTTTATTTTCTTATGTAACGAAACGCGTATCGACGACGCGCATCGCGAAACGAATTAACGTCAATTTCGGCAACGAAGCCGGAAGAATTCGCGGGCGCATCTGGGATAATCAGTCCTCGTGATTGAGAAAAGCTGACGAAAATTGTTTTAAATAGAACGGATTTATAATCGCCAATGAAAGAACATCCCTGCTTTCAGCGACCGAGAGAAGAAGGAAGGAAAAAAAGAAAAAATAAAAAAATAATAATTTGCTCGAGAACTGACACGTCGATGGCAGATCTTTCCGCTTTTACGTCCGTGGAGAAATTACACATAGATCGCAAGGTTATTTTTGCATCTTTCGTAGCCGCTATTAAATCGAACGAGATGTTCTTTCAAGTCGTGAACGAATCGAAACACGCGACATGCGCTTAAGAATTTATTCGCCGGGGAGAAAAATAGCTGGTAAATGGCGCGATTCTCGTCGTGTCCCGATAACCCTTCATCGAAGGGATAAATCGCTTGGAAAAGCGACCGCGCGGCGGCGGCGAGGAGATTTACTAATGATTTTTTGCGTGCGTGATCATAAAGAGCGGCCGCGGCCGTTCGCCGAGGAAATAACACGCGCGTTTCGTGCGTGCGTGCGTGCGTGCGCGCAAATAGAGAGAAAGGCGCGACGTGCAGCGAGGGAGGAGTAAATACATGTGAACGCGCTCTTAACCGACGCAATAATGTCGCCTCCCTCTCCGCGAGAAAGGAGAGAAAAAGAGAGAGAGAAAAAAAAAAGAAAATAATTTCCTCGCTTACTCAGCATCGCGGAAATTTCGCGTACGCGTCTCCGTGCTTAGGCCAGTGTTTTCCGCGGGGATTTTTTTCGCGAAGACCCTCGCGTATCGGGCCGGCATGACGATTGACCCTTCAATCCTACGCTGCACCCGGTCGGCCGGGTTAAATATGAAAAAGGAAGCGCGCAAAATCCGAAACTGATTTACAGAAAGATCCCGCTAGATATGCGGACGGTATCGAACGCTTCGCGTTACGACGAGATTATATAAAAATGACCCGTCTTATGTAACAAAGCAATTTCGCGATGTTTCTTACAAAACCAGCCTGGTCGGTTCGTAAATTATGCGTGTCAATTATTAATCCTGATATATAATTATTATAACTAGTAATGGAAAAATTGTACGGCACTTAGCACGCTTTTATTCCACAGAACTTGACGTAAGAGAGATAAAATAAATTCAGCAATTAAAATTCGCGCGCGACGGAGTCACGCGGCGGCAGCTAATGCGATTAAGAATCGAACAAGTCTCGAGCTTTGATATATTTCCTTAAGAAAAAAGAAAAAAAAAAGAAAAAAAAAAAAGATACAAGAATGAGATGATATGATCTATGACTGTAATGAACGTATATTACAAGACAAATTTGCAATAATCTCGTAAAAAGTGGCCTGGTCGGTTCTTGCGCGTATTAATTATCAATCTTGACTTATTCCGAGAGAGAAATCCGATGTGAAACAGATAAAAAGCGTGAGAATTGCGGGATCGCGAGCTGCGGGCGCGATCACCGCTAAGTGGCCGCGCAGAATATATGATGCGGCGTGAATTTGGATCGACGAAGCTCTCTCCCCTCCCCCCCCTCTTGTTAATTGCCGGCGCCCTGGGTCAACTTCCGACGCGGTAGAAACGCTGAATTACTCGCGGCAAGTCAACGAACTTATTCTTCGATGCCCTCGTTTTTCGCGCTTGCCGGCCGAGCCGCGCGCCGCGATTCTTCGCGGATATTTCGGGCCGCTCGACATTTAATATACCGTGGATCACGAGGCTCGCGAAATATTAAGCGACCTCTTCTGTACCAAACACACGGCCGAGATTAACTTCGCGGTTAATGATTCAGCGTTGCGGTATAAACGAAGCCTATATACGTGTGCGTTCGCGGTGCTCGGGCCGACTCGGAAGTGATGGGAAGACGCGAAGAAGTCTACTTATTTCTTTTTTAATTTTTTTTGTTTTTTTTTTTTTGTTGAGAGTTAAACTTATGCATTTCTCTATGTCAATTACCCGTGTCCACACCTTCAAATATAACATTATTTAGCTCTTTGTGATCTCTCCGCGACTCGCCAGCGGGTTTGGAATTTTGCAAGCATTCTCGGAACTAGCCATTTCTTTCGTCTATTATGCGCAATAAAATTGCGTTATACGAATAAAATCCGCTTTGACATTATAAGCTGGTTTGCATTAGAGTTTCAAGTTATCCATACAGGTGTTGGGTTTCTCTATCGCTATTTATTATATGTATATATACGAAATATACCGCTATATCTATATGTATATCCCTGAGTTATGTCGTGCGTGCTACTCGCTGGGTGCGGCTCTGTAAATGTAACGATTTCCTTTTTCGGATTTCCTTTCGCGGAGCCGAGGAAGCGAGCAACGAGACACTTGTTCTACTTGTCCGCGGCTCGAAATAAATTTCTGCTTCGATGAATGATGAGACGTCTCTGAATATCTCGGCGTTTTAGGTGCGGCCGAGGCGAGTGCCGTCCGTCTCTTGAAATATTTTGCTTCTGGCTCGGGATTTTTCGGCGTCGGCGGCGACGGCGACGCGCCGCAGAAAATCGTAGGCTCGATTTTTCACGCGTATTTGCGCGCATTAAAAATTAACGCAAGCCTTCCAGAAAGTATTAATTTATTTATGTGCGGAATATAAACGCGCTATATCTTGCGCATAATATATAAATAATAAATTTATGCTACATGTAAATTTAACGATACAATATAGCACAGTGCAGCGGGTTAAATAAGTTGTCGTGACGCACGTGGGTTTTTTTTTTTTCTAATAAAGAAAAGAAGAAGAAAAAAGTAGTCCGAGCTAAAGCACGAAGATAGAAACGCGATGTAAAAGCGGCGAGAAAGTGCTCGCGTGCATTTTCGATAATTATTCAAATAAAGAAGACAAAACCGAAATTTCAGGCTGTTTATTCGGCGAAAAGCCGGCCCCGCCGGCCGCTGAAAATTTCTCCCGAGGAAAGAAAAAGGGAGGAGGGGGCGCGCGGGCGCGACGAGAACGCGGGTGTTACAGTATTATTTTTAATAACGCCTCGAGATGAAGCGAGAGAGAGCGGGAGAGGGAGAAAGAGCGGGACGGTGGGCCGCGCGGGGGCGGAAGGCGGGCAGGGAGACGGAGAGAAGCGGAGGCCTGCTTGCCATTACGTTACGCGGTAAATAATAAACGTTTATAAGGCCTTGGAAGTTATTATACAATATATACGTTCGTATACGCCCGATGCCATTACGGGTATCGTATATTATTAATGCAGCGGCGCTCAACCGAGCTCGCGCCCGTAGATTATCCTTGAGCCTCCGCGCGCGCGCTTGTTCGTCGCATTTTTTCCTTTTCTCGAGCTCCCACCTACGAGAGAGAGAGAGAAAAAGTGAGAGAGAAAGAGAGCGCCGTTAGCTCGCGAGAGGAGACGACGGCGGCGCATCCTCGGCATTGAACTACATACGTAACGCACGTTACGCGACTTTCCCGACTTGCCCCTTTCGTCGCCGCACTCCGCCGAAAACGATTAAGGAAAGTCCGTCGGCCGTTTATCTCGCGGCGCATCCACTCGCCTCTTAAACTGTCAACAGTTGTCTCGCGAGAGCTATTGTTAAAGTTCGATGCACGCCGCGAGGCTTCGTGCTATGCGGTGCGACGTTGAGGAAAACGCGCGGGGAGATGCGCGCGGTAAAAAAAAAACCGCGCTCGCGCGGCGCGCTCCTCCGCCGACTCTGTACTATAATTGTCCAATCTATTCGTAACGATCACTCTCGATCTCGCAAATCCCCGCGACGCAGTGGCATTATGTGATTACCGTATGACATCCACTGGCCGGATGCGTGTGTGCGCGAACGTTCGACGACGACGTACGCGACAACTCTTCGCGGATACGGACGCAAATGCTACTCGAGCGTGTGCGTGAGAGTCGTCCTGCGATCGGCGGGAACACGAAATTCGTTGTACAATGAAGATTACTATAATCAATGACGTCGCGCGCGACTTAGAATGGAAATTATTCATCAAGGTGAGTCGGGCGTGAAACGACATTCAGCGCTCGCTCGCGGCCGGATCGTACGGCTGCGCCGATGTAATTATCATGTAATAGTATAATTTCACTATGGCGGATAATTAACCGTTTGAAAATAATACCGCGGAACCGCGGCAAGCACACAGCGCAACCTCGCGCCGAATCCTTTCGTCGGTTATCGGCCGCGGACTTGCAACATAACCACCCGCTATGCTCAGTCTCGGGTTTCTAATACGTATTATTATTTGCCTTCCTTTTTCGTAATCCCGTCAGCGGCTCGCAGCTCATTTCCGAGAAGCCGACTGGACGGTCGGAGCTTCGAAAAGCCCCACCTCGTCGTACGGAAAAAATTCCGCCGCGAAAAAGCGAGAGCTTGACGAAGTTCGAAGATTCGCCGAATAAAGTTCCCGCTTTGATCCGTCACGTAGAGATAAAAGTACCAAAAATAGCGGTCGGTCGATGCGGCGATTTGTTTTCGAAAAATCACAATTGACTTTGAAAGTTTCGCGAAGTTTTACGTACGGTGGGGAATCGTGCCATCGGACGGAAGCTAAATTTTACAAAGCCGCGAGTGGAAAATCCGAGATATTCCGCTCGCGAATCCGTCGACACTTTGGGGGAAAATCACGACGGACTTCGCCCGGCTGGGAAGAGACGTTGCACCGACGGCGCGACAGTAAGTTTTTGGTACCGCTCGCCAGTCTAATTGCGCAGTTATTTTGTTAAGATAAGGTCGTGACGGTTTCATGGCCGCGCTCTCGTCGCCCCCTTCTCGCGTCGCTCGCGTTCTCTCTCTTTCTCTCTCTTTTTCTTTCTTTCTCTCGTCGAGCGTAAAGATTAGACAAATTATTATTTTAATCTGCGCGCGCGAACGCGCGCATAATATCGCAGTCGCGGTTCGATAGCGCAACCTAACTTTCATATCAATATTTATTGTAAACGATAAGATTAAACGGGGAATTTGTTATTACTCTCTTGCTTCATTATTTATATTGTTACGTCACGCGCCGAGCTAAGCCGAGCCGAGCGGAACCTGCTCGTCGTCGCCGCTCCGCTTCGTATCGTGCCATATAAAATGCAGCGGTTCTCATTTGGCGCCGCCGCAAACATCCACGTTCGATCGTTATCGTCGAAGATCATTGAACGGATAAAGTCGCCGGCGAAATGAGCGTCAATTATTCGCGCTCTTCACCGGCGAAGATCGCCTCTTTAGCGCGCACGTGATTCTGTATCGATCTCCCCGCCTTCTTCCTATCTCTTTCTTCTTTCCTCCGCCCATCGACTTTTCTACTAATTGGCAAAGATAAGCCTGGGACTTCGTATAAGCATTAATATCATTATCGAATGCACGAGCCTTTCTTTTTTTTTTTTTTCTTTTTTTTTTCCTTTTTTAATTTTATGCTCGTACTCGAGGTAAGGTCGGGATTTTCTCAGCAAAATTGGAATCCTTTCTTATCCGGTAATATTTAAGTCGGGCTGTAAATTGTTTAACGTTACGGGTAAAAAATTAAAGCATTTCAGCGGATTAAGGATGCAAGTACGTAATAAAATTTCCTCGTTCAATTAACTGAAAACGCTCTTGGCGGGGTAATTAAACAGAGCTTGACTGACAATGAGAAACACTATAATAATCGGCGTCTACTTTCTCGATTTTTACGTGCTTATTGCTATCCCCGAAACGGGACGTCGCGTTCGTACCTTTTTTACTCGGTAAAGTTCTCCCCTGAGCGGCCGATCATTCGTTCGCCCCGCCGGATTCTAGAAATCATGGAAATCAGTGAGAGCCGCGGCCCGGTATATTTTTCTTATTATGAGAATAAAAGTATTGCGCAAGAAAACGGCCGAGTGCTCATGATACGACTATAAAACATCGAACCGTGTAGCATTATTAATAAACCATATAGTGGTTTATTGCGGTAACTATAGCCAAGTCGCGCTGTAACATGCGCGCATACAAATACGCTTGCACGCACGCATACGCCGGTAGAACGGACGTGTGCACTCTCACATTAGCGAGAGGCACACACACACTCGCACATGCACGGACGTTCTTTCGAGCCGTTGTAGCTCGTTGGATCGTGTTCTACGGTCTCGGGTGTCGACAAAGCCGGTCAATCAAGTTCAATTCTAATTAAAGATCGCCTGTCAGCGCGACGATCGAAGCCACCGACGATGATAATTTTCCGGAAAGGCCGCGACCGAGGAGGAGAGAAAAAAAAAAAAGAAGAATCGATTTACCTTCCCCTTCACTTTCTCGCTTAATCTCTTCCCCCAATTTTGATTACACGAAGCGATGAAAACTTACGTATGATTACTTAGAGACTAAACAACTTTTTTTTCTCTTCTTTTTTTTTTCTTTTTTTTTTCTTAGGCACGCATAAATATCTCCATACGAGAGATGGTTCTGATAAATTATTGGGGTGTGCAATCTGTTATATTCTATTTTTAAATTATATATCTATTTCTTACATCTTCCTGTCCTACTTTACCGCGTCGTATACAGCGCGGCCCCGATTTAAGTTGTAGATTCTTCAACTCCGAATCGATTTCATTATCTGCATTATTAAATATTTTGACAATCGGGGAATTAAATTTCGATTAAAATAAAATGCACCGCGCGCGAGCGCCCCGATAGAGCGTACTTAATTATCCTAAAGTTCTCGCACCGCTTATTTCGTCTAGCAATTTAATTTTCATGCGTGTTTATTATTCAAAACTTACTAATGCCTTGATGTACGGGCGATGTTATATAAATGCTAATGAAACGTACTGCTACACAATTGTATTATATTAATACCTCGGAGGCAACGCAATCAATATCACTCACTTGAGAACAAAATAGGACAGATATCTCATATCGGTATGCATATTCCTCTTCTACCTCTCCCCTCCCTCGATTTGCAATCGTCAAAGTAGTATTGCTTGTTTTCTCGCGCGGATTTCGAGGAATTGATATAAAGCGCTAATATAATCACTAATAATTGTATTTTTCCTGTCTCTGTTTCGCCTCCGTTTTTTTTTTTCTTTTTCTTTTTTGTTTCTCCTTTTCCGCCCCATCGCCAATCGCTTTCCGCCCTCTCCTTGCCGTCGACGCGCAACTACATCTGACAAATTAGAAAAAGCCTCGACCTGGCCAGCGGTAACGCGGAGCTTATCGATCGATAATAATTTAATGATAGTTATTCCCGACCGGGCTGTTATTTCTCTTGTTGGGGCGCGCCCCGGCCCGACGTGGAGTATTTTTGTTTCGCTCTCCGGTCGCCGGCCGGGGCTGGAAAGTCGATTCGTCACGAGGCGTAGAAAATATGCTACTTCATTCTTGCCGCGGTAACTCAGCAGCCCTCGCGCTGGCTCTCGATCTCCCCGGTTTTCCCTCTCGCTCTCCGCGCGCGATTCCGCGAACCGCGCGAGGTGGAGGAAAACGAGAGATCGTGGCGCGGACCGCGGCGAACAGATACCGTATACGGGAGGAAAAGAGGAGAGGAAATGAAAGAGAGAAAGACGGCCGGCCGCGGACGGACGCGCCGGGGCGGGTGAGGAAGAGAGAAGAAACGCTAACGTTTTCAGCTACACGTACGTGTGGAGACCGCGCGCGCACACACGGGCACGCAGCAGCAGCGCACGGGTACTTATGTATAGAATTAAATATACGATACATTATTCATTTTAAGTTCTTTCTCCTTGCTTGCCCGGAGATTGTATGCATTATACGTACGCGCACATGGAAGTCTGCCGACTATCTCCACCGGCGTGGCGCGCGCGAACGCGAGCGAGCGAGCGGAGGCTGATCGAGCGAGCGAGCGCGAGCGCGCAGTTATAACTTTTTATTTTAAAGATGGCAGGGGCTCATTTGCAATTCTATGCCGGACGTCGATATGCCTGATTTATCGTAACTATACTTATACCGACCCCGTACGCTTCTGCCACAATTTATATCCGGAATATAGACGTACGCGTCCGGCTGTATCCCTCCGTGTGCGTGTATACGGGGTGTCCCGGCGATCCGGGAACTGGCAGTCGCGCCTGAGAGAAATGACAGTTATTACGCGAACGTCCGAGCAATCGGCTGCGATCGCCTTACGAGCAATCCGAAATTGGTGGCCTTAAACAGACCCACGTCTCTCCGCGCACTAAATATCAAAATATTCGTCATCGTCTCGATGGATTCACATCCGGCGATTTCATTTACAGCGAACGCGACGTAGGATGAGTGTGAGAGTCGTTGAGGGTTCATAACTGGAAAGTAATATTTTTTTTTTTTTTCATCGTTTTAACCGTTTCCGAAAAGTACCGAAGGGGGACCAGACAGCCCGCGCGTATTTTAGAGACTGCGAGATGTATATTATAAAATAAATCCATGTGCGTGGTGGTGAAAGGGAGCGTCCGCACCCTCGTTTCTCCCCTCCGTTTCATCTTTCTCCTCCGTCGTTTCTCGCGTAACGACGTGAAAAAGCGCGACTTCAACTTCGCCATAGAAATCGCGTTCTCTCGCATGGGCACGAAAGACGAGGAGGATCGTACGCCGCGGCATGATATTTGAGTTTACGCGTGCACAATTAATGCCAAGTTTATCGGACGCAACGGAAAATGTGCTTTTCACGACCATTGCCGCCGGGTTTTCTCTTCCCGCCCCTTTCGCATTTCTGCCTCGCGGAAGTCACGTCGCGAATTCTCGCTTAAAACTGGCCGATCGCTATTTGAACCTCCCTATTGGCGCAACTGGCTCCTGATTACGGAATATCTTTGTACAAAAATTTGCTTTTTTTTTTTCTTTTTGTAATAAATCAAAGAGTTTACGAACAAGAAAAAAGTAGCTGCTTTTATCTCCTTTTTCCCTATTTTTTTTTTTTTCCAAGAAACATTGCTTTTGCTCTTCTCGTCGTAAAAATATAAAAACGGCAGAAAAATTATTGCAACAATTACATATAATTTGAAACTGCTGTTCGCGAGGAGAATCGAATATAAGCGCGCGAGCGCTTCTGTAAAAGGAGGCCGTAAAAAAAAATCGGCCGTAAAAATGACGTTGCTGCCGAGCAATGCGTGCATAATGCCGACTATTATCTCCGGGCGCGCACGCGCGCGCGTCTTCCTTTATTATCTTCTTTATACTCGATACGCTACAGATCGTAAAGATCGCGGCAATAAAAAGTATTATTTTGTGCGGCGTAACGTCATGCGTCTAGTTCCTCTCATTCTTCCCTTCTCCTCCCTCTCCCCAACCCTTAACTCGAACATACTTTAATTGCAACGCGCTACTGGCGCATAAAGAAAAGGACGAAAAAAGGAAATATAAAAAAAAAAAGAAAAAGAAAAATAAGCACCGAGGTGGAGAACGAAGGAGGGAGAAAATAAAACTTTTATTTTATTTTCAATGGGACACTAATTACACTTAGTACCTGGATAGCATAATTAAGGTACGAGCTCCGTCGACAAGTTCCGCGAGTTCGCCGCCGATGACGAAGTTCGCGCCCGGCGAGATAAGTCGATTCCAGAGGACACGGGGAGAGAGACGAGGGTGGCGAAGCCCGATCGATCGGCCGGCGAGATCGACCCGGGATGGACGATCGGAAAGTCCTTAACCCTCTCCCGCCCCCGCTTGCCGCCGCGCTCGCCATGAGCTCCATTGTTCGACTTATCGGCCTCTGCCACGTGCTTTACATAATGGCAGTGTTGAAAATGCGGTTTAACGATATCTAAACACGAGTAGCGGAGCGTTTTAACGGAGTTCAGGAGGCCGCCGGGGTTGGAGAGAGAGATATGGGGGGGCCTCTGGAATCATCCCCTCTGATACGACTCCATCGCGTACGAGCAGAACCGGATATACGCGTTTCTCGCACCCCCCGCGGTGCTGCATTTACCCTTCCACCTCGTCCCGCCGTAGTTCCTCGCGCGCGGAGAGCGATGCGCCCGTGCACGCTCTGCGAGGAACAGATATCGAAGATTAACACGCGAGCGATTATTACCTCATGCCGGGCCAGTCGAAATGTTACGCTAATTGAGAGACCCGAGGCCACTTTGCGTATCACCGGCGCGCCGGCGATTCCTCGCTTGAGAGACGGCGACCGCCCGCGGCACTCACCTGTCTTAAACCTCGTGTAAGCGACACCGACGTGCCGCTTGCGGTTTTCTTCAACGGAGATTTATCGACTCGTATTTGCACGCGAATTATGCAAATCGCATTTTTTCCGCGTCTTTTTTTTTCCTTCGTTCTTATTATCCTATATAGAACGTTTGGCGCTAGATAACATCTTCTGGCTTCGGCGCATTATGCAGTCGTTATCTCGATAGAAACCTGATTTCTCAATTAATGTATTTGAAAATTGAGAGATAGAGATACACGTTTTATAAACTGAAAAGAAGCCCGTCTCTCTTTACGGTCCAACGGAATTGCGGTCGCTTAGATAAGTTTAATAGATTGACAATTTTACGAAAATGTACGGACGCATCGTCGGGCTTGCTCAACCGTTAATATTTTCGATACCACGCGTGAGATGCCGACAAAGGACCGTTTTTTCCCCAGATCTTATTACGGTGAATCTTATCAATTGTTCGTGCGGTTGTTCGTCGCAACCTCGCGAAGATTTCGACGAGGCGCGGCCCCTCGTTAGAAACAGACGTTAGAAATATCGCTCGGTCTGAAACTAGGTTTAAAGTCGTTAACCGCAAATGCGCCAAAGAAGCGGGATTGGCGAGACCGCGTTGCAGCTGTTTAGCCGCGTCCGAGACCGTAATTTACGAAACGGATATATGCCCGGGCTAGGGATCAACGGGTGGGAGGAGGGTGGGAGGGGAAGAAGGGCGCGGAGGAAACGATCGGGGAAACGACCGAACGAAGGAACCGATCTCGCCTAATCGTAAATCTTATTAGCCGCGGTCGGCCCTCGAAACATTTCGTAATTGATTAGTCGGCGGGCGCGCGCAAGCGGCGGATATTCTAAATTACACCCATCTGCCGGGGCCAATCAAGCAATTATCCGTAATTTTATATCGCTCCGAATATTATATTGTATTGCGCCCACCCTTACGCCCACCGGCTTTAATTCGCGGCGCTGGCTGTCATTACGCGTGCCAGCGACACATCAAACAGCGAAATTGTATCCCTCTCCCTCCGGCCCTCTCTCTGGCCCCCGCCGGAGGCCCGCGAAATAAGAAGAGGCAAGGCGGATAGATTCGTGGACGAGTCGAAGAACTTGTTTGCCGTGGCAAGTGTACGCGTAATAGTGGTATTATGTCCCCATTTAAAAGGTCGCTTATAATGCGGATAAATTACAGATCGATACATATGTAGATAATTTATTCTCAGAATTGCACGTCCCCTCGCAATGAGAAAAATACATGTGTTAAAACAATGGAGAAATTTCTGTATTACTTTTAATTTTTTTTTTTTTCCTTTCTTACGCGTAATAAGGTTGTAATTGTATTTAATTTAAAAAGTTTTATTTCGCGGAGCAGCAGAAGCGAATTTCTGCAAAGAGGACAGTAACGCGCGAATTAAACGCGAAATAAACGCAAGTCTTTTTTTTTTTTTATTCTTTTTTTTCAGGCAAAGGTAAATGCCGGTCGCTTCCGTAAAGTCGGCGTAGGAGTTTCGGAAAAGTCCTCCGATCCTCGTTAAAGCCCGGGCATATGGCGATATGGTATCGGTAATTCGAGCGCGAGTTAATTCCTACACGACCGCGCCGGGGCGGCCGTGTCCGCGGAGTTTCATTTTCAGCTCCCGCATTATGTTGTTGGGCGGATGTAACGATTTAGGTAATTTTGCTAAATACATCGATTCGAGATAATTGGGAATTATTAATTCGCGGTATGCGCCCGCCGGTAACAGAAATAATTTCATTCCGACGCGCGGATCGCATCCGGCATACGCCGCGTCGCATCGCAACGCCGCAACGAAGGGAAATCATGACGCAGGGCGGGCCGCGTTCGGCATTCTGCATCCCTTTTTCCTTGTTGTCGGGCCTTGATTGATCGAATCGACCGCGCGATACGGCAGTGGGCGAAATGCGACCGAAGAGAGCCGCGTCTGTCGCTACCGGTTGTCATCGATACATTTGACGTGATCAAATCAGGGACATGGTACGTGATTTTAACATCGAAATTGTATACAAGCGTTTCTTACCGTCAATTTAGATACGTTAATTAATTGTACATTTTTCCGGGCCTGTGGTTACACGTGCGATACATGCTGGTAACACGTTCGGTATTTAATTACGATCACTTGTACAATCCGCGGTGATAGCCGGGTAATTTTTCGTCAAACGAGGAAAGAAGACTGATAACGATACAGAATTGATAAAAGGTTGCGTTTCAGTATGTGAACACGAAAACACAAGATCTTATTATTAACGTTATTATAGTAAAGTTTAAATACTTTTTTATTACAACTATGAGCGATTCACAATTCTTTTTCTTTTTACTCCTGTTTTTTTTTCTTTCTCTCTCTTTTATATTTTAATAGTATATGCTGAGATTAATTAGAATTAAAAATTTTAATACGAAAATGTTGAGGTCATGATAATTTTACAATTAAAAATTGGTTAATGCTATCGAGTTCGGTTGATGTGCTAAGTAAATTGTGCTACATGTGTATTAATCTGTTATATATTATTGATTTAAACAGCTAAGAAGATATTGATTTTGACTGCTCGGTTAATTTTTTTTTTTTAAATTCTCGTATAGAGATAAATTAAAAACTAAAATTTACTTTTGCCTCACGGATTATTTTTATTTAACGTAAGAAAATAAAAATCCAATTATATTAATATATTTTTTTGCAAATTCTGTACGTTCTGAGAGAAGCGAAATTGTAGGATTTTAATAAATTAAGAAGAAAAGTCGTTATATTCCTTGCAGCACAACCCAATTTAATTTTCTTGATTTACTTATTAAAATACACAATTTTATTTCTCGCGGAGCGTGCATTTTTCAAAAAGTGTAATAACAACACGTATATTATTAATACGCATAAATTGTTTCTTTTCTTTTTTTTCTTTTTTTTTTTTTAATCCAGAACGCCAGTAAATTTTAGTCTTTAAATAAACGCCGAGCACTTGATAAAACTCTTATCGCGTAAAATAGTTGATTAACTATCAAAGAAAAGAACGAAATAATTTATGTATAACGTTGTATGAAGTTGTACAAAGTCCTACTAATCATTTATTATCGATGCATGTCTCTCAATCGAGATTAATTGCTACCTCGAATGACTCCGGGTCTTTAGCTAAAGCGCAACGTGTATTAAATGTATACCGTAATAGCCTACTCGTCAAAATTACAGCGCGGCACAACGGGCGAAATAATTCGGCGTGCGTTTATTTTGTCCGTTAAATATTTCGTAGCGGTCGGTATGTGGCGGTTAGCACTTTTTCGGCGTTTGACCGCCGGTCTGTGCACACACCGTCCCCGCGTATCACTCGTGCCGCTCCGTTCTGCGAGTTATTGTCACTCTAGGCGTGGATTCTTACGCGCGATTGGCAATCAGCGACGCATTAATTAATCCCCCACAGTTAATTATAAGCGTGTACCAAGACATCGCCAAATATTATGACAAATGTTAAGCTGTATATTAATTTCAATGTATCGCGAAGCCCGTCTGACGATTAGATTAGCCGCCGAGTGTAATCGAGTCTATTATATTTATTATTAGAAATATTTTTAAATTATGATCGAGTTCAAAGGTCACTATACTTTTCTCTCGGTGTAATCGTCTTCTATTAAAATAAATCTCGCGCTAGATCTGAGAAGAGAAACCATCCGCACGCAAGGAACAAATTATTCGGTCCTCATTTACCGCGAGGTACGTCGGAGTTAGTCGCGGAATCCGTTCTTCGCGACTGTGCGGTATTTAATTCGGACAGAAACCGTACTTTGCGCACGTGTGGGCGGGATTCGAGGCACACGTCCCGCGTACAAGCGCCCGATACGAAAGCGCGCGATTGTTTTCTGCGATTATTAAAATCGGAAGATATCGCGCCGCGAGTTTAATTAACTTTGCGATTAATGACTCGTATCGAGGCGACGGCGATCCGTCGGCGGGAACGTTTCGCGTCGTTCCTTTAGCGCGCGACGTCGTAAAACGAATATCGCTGCGTTTTCATGCGGCTCGCGCGCGTGCGGCCGTAATTAACCGTGTCTTCGCGAGTGAGTATTACACGCGAGTGCAACGAAGCAAGTTGAAAGAAGGCGGAGAAGAAGGAGGATGAGAGTAAGGCAACCGTAGAGCAATCGTAAGGCGAATAACTTCTTTACCGTTGTATATTTCTTCCGTAATCGATCGCTCGTAATTATTCTTTGCGCGCGCGAGTTATATCTAACAAGCTGCGAGTCTGTTGATTATTTTTAATAATATTTATTAAAAAGAGATATTGCGTATCGGCGATTCGCGATTGCGTTAATTTTTTACGATGTAACATTTTTATTCTAATCTCTCCTGCGGCCTGTTTTCTCGGATTTATTGATAATTCGATCTGGCGCCCGTCGGAACATACTTCGCTCCGCGATTTTATCATTTCGTGGACTGGCTTTATTTGATTTTCAACGAAACCATCTGAATTGAATAAATCAGAGAAATGATGGAATAATATGCATATAAGAGCAGTTTTAGGGTGGATAAGCACGAACTTTATACATTAATCGACTCGCGATACAGATAGTTCTTAAACTTTGACATTTTTATATTGGGATATTTTCGACTTCATTTTCTGGAGCTCGTTATTGAGATATCGCGCAACGGTTATTGGACGTCTTACATAAAATTTTCTTATACATGTCGTTCTCTAACGGACGTTGTATCATTTTATTGACTGTAGTTTTTAGAAAGATCCGCGAAAGAATTGAGAAACGTTGCACGTACGTCTCGTTACATACTGTTTAATCTCAAATTTAAAAATATTCCTGCACTCGACGAAATATTTCGAGAATACTCTTTTGGAAGAACCTTTTATTTTATTTTTTTTTTATTTCGCTCTTTGGTCGCTTAAGAACGCCGCGAGAAAAATTCTTTCGTAACGAAAACGATAACCGACGCTTCGGTGGGCCCCTTCCGACGGATCTCAATTAGAAAACCGCCGCTTGTCGATCGAGTGCCTCGGCTTTTTTTTTTATTTCTGACCTAGTATCGCTCTTTTACCGATATTATTTTCCCCTTCTTTCTTCCTCTCGTCTCCTATCGTTCATTGACTTTGTCTAAGAACGAAAAGCGAATAAGCTCGCCGTCGACGTTTCGACATAAATTCCGCTCGGCTGTGTGATGAAAATTAAAGTGCGACGGGCAGAGAAAAAGAGAGAGAGAACGATAGAAAGACGTCTACATCGTACCTGATAAAAACGTGCCCGGGCGGGGCGCAGCTCATGGGCTACGTCACGAGTTAATGAACATCCGACAAGTCGAACCGAATCCTACCTTGTCTTCTCTTTTTCCGCTAGACGGGCAAACATCCTATGGAAAGCAAATATGTCGAATCGTTTAGCCCACGGCCATCGAAAAGAGACTCCCCGACGCCCCGTTTCCACGGGAGAAAAAAGTTCAAGTGCGCGGAAAAAGTCCGTCCGCGAGCCTCCTCCGATTGGCAGACGTCTACTTCCGCCTCCCCGATTTTAAATCCGCTAATTGATATTTTGCCGCGGGGGATAGGACTCTTCGTTCGCTGGCTCACGTTACCCTGCCGACGAATTTTCATTTGCCGAAGGAAATACCTCGGTTCGGTAAGACGGCGGATAGGAAGCGTCGGGCGCGAATTATCGCGAGTCACATCTCGACGCGGAAGGCTGTAAGAAACGCGATTATTTCGCGGACGCAGCGTCATTTGTTAATACGTTCGGGTTTCGCATGATCGCCGGAGAAATTGAATTTCCGTGGGCGATCATGGATTCGCGTGAAATTTAGTGGCCCGTACGGCTAATAAATTTACGGCCGATATATCGGGCCGAATTTCGAATCAATTGACATCGGAAAAAATAACAGTCGGGCGACGCGTAATTTGCGCCGGCTCGATGACTTTTATGAGGGGTGAATTTTTTTTTCTTTTTTTTTTTGTCACGGGAATACGTTTTCCATTGGCAATTCGTTAACTGGCCACGGTACCGTCATCTCGTCACGTTATCCACGACGAGTCGGAACACGTTAGACGATTACGATCGCCCGCTCTCGACGAGCGGGGCCGATAAACTCACGCGCAATATCAAATGCAGAAAAATACGAGCAATTAGGCGAGCTTGTATTGAGGTCGTCATTTTTTTTTTTTTTATTTTTACGATGAATTTTATCGGCACTTATACTTCTCGCACCGTAACTCAGACTCGAAAGCCCGAATGTAAAAACTATCCAAGTGCATATTATTATACGAAGAAACAATCGTATATCGCTCTATCATTTAATACAAAAAAAAAAAAAAACTCAGCGAATGCGTAGTACGAAAAAACAAGAGAAACGCTGCGAATCGGGGCAACGTTCATTCACAATTCGCATTGAAGTTCAGTCTGCATTTATCGCGTGCTAATATTATTTTCCATATATCTCTATCGCGATACGGTGAGTCTCTCTGGGAAGAGGCAGAATGATTCTTTTACCTTGTTTTTACTGACAAGGACTGTATAATCCGTGCAGTAAGACACGTCCGGTATGCATGCGTCTTCCCTCCCACCGACCCCTCCGCCCTCTCAGTGAGAATCTTCTCTCGGCGTATACTAATAATAATAATAATAATAACAATAATAGTAATAACGACGGAATGTTATTACGCGCAATAATTTTCGAGCACGTAATCGTTAAGAAAGGACGCCCCGCGGTAACTGCGTCCATAATCGTTATCGTTACGGTTTACGTCGCCGTGCCGGTCCCGTCTTCCACTCTCTACTCCCTGGCCCCTTTTCCGCTCGGTCGTCCCACCTTCGCCCCATTAACCGGACCTCCCCCTGCGTTCTTTGATTTCATCTCGGTCGAAAAAAAAAAAAAAAAAGAAAAAACGGGGGAAACGAAACCTGCGGCGGACTCGTCCGCCGTAAAACCTGCGAGAAACAAGGACCCGGGTATCGCGCGGGGACATTTTAGCGGCGCGTCCACCTCGTTGTTTTACAGCGCGCATTTTTCATCCTGATTATTTAGTTCGCACATAGATACGCGGAATTATATTACAGCGCCGCGGACAATATTCTCCAAGAAGATATTTTGTGTACAAGAAAAAGAAATATATTCAGACGCAGATTATTTTATTGCGAGAGATAAAACGAGCGAATAGGCGGGATTCGTTTCTAGGAAGAAAAAAAAAAGTAAGAAGCTGTTATAGCGCTAAAGGAAAACGAAAACCGTCTGTTGTAACGTTCCTTAGTCATAAATGCAGCATTTATGCCTTAGTTGTCGCCGAGACGACTTTAAAAAAATGCTTCGCGAGGTCCACGGTCATTTTCCTTCTTCTTCCTCTTTTTTTTTTTTTTTTTTTTTTTTTTGGGGTCATTCCTGCCGAAGCACTGGACGGTTCCTACTGATGCAAACGTGCGGGGGTGGCACACGTACTCGAAAAGGTGTATTAGTTTCAACGATTATTAGAGTTAGTTCTAGGCGAATGAGTTTCATAAATGCCCGAGGAAAACTCCGGCCGTATACTTGTATTTATACGCGAATGGAAAGAAGAAAGATAGAGAGAAGCAGCGACGGGGGGGAGGCAGATGACGAGGAGGGTTGAGGGAAAGAGTGAAGCGAGGGGGCACGAAGGAGGGAAAGGGGTAGGAGAGAGAAAACGACGGAGGCGAAGTATCCATCGTTCTGCTTTCGTCCCCGGGGGTTGGGCGCCTCTCCCTCCGCGTCCCCTCGCTCACTCCTCCTATTATTATTATTTTTTATCACAATATTTGCTTTTCCCACATTCTGTTTTATGTTAATGGTCGCTCCCTGCTACTACCCGCTCCACCAGCCTCTCTCTCTTTCTCTCTCTCGCCCTGTCCCCCGGTTCCCCTCTGTAGCCCCCTCATTCCATCCCGACGGCCGTCGCTTCGTATGCATGGCCTCGGGGAACTTTTAGCATTTTGTCTCGAATTTAAAAAGTTTTTCCACCCCCTTCCCCTCCCTTTCTACTCCCTCGTCCCGCCGCGTTGCGCTCCCGACCCCCCATCTCGTCGCGCAGCCCTCGTTGTCGTCGTTACGTATCTCTTCCGTTTCGTTTCGTGCACGCCTACATGCGCCCTACGCTCGATTCTGTCTCGTAAACATAAGAGGGGAAAAATATAAAGAGACGTGGAATGGAAGGAAAACCACCCTCGCTTCCTCTATTTCTCTCTCTCTCTTTTTTTTTTTGTCCCGCATTTCTCATATGAATTCGCGAAAAAATTTTGCCGATGAAAGTGCGATAGAGCAGCCGGATATACGGTTATACTTATTCTTTTTTTTTTTTTTTTTTTTTTTTACCCACTCCCGCTCTTCTTTGGTTTCAAGCCGCGAAGTTTTCCAGCAGTTGGGGGAGGAGGGAGAGCCGAAAATTTGCGAGACCGTAAATTACAAATTTTTCCGCTGCAGAAAGAAAAACTTTAGAATACCATAATGTTCCGAAACCATCGAGGTATCTTGAATATCTGATCCAAGGGAAGATTTAGGGCCGGCTACAATGTGAACATTTATTTTCTTCCGTAATTTCAATCCGCAAAGAGTTTCGCAATTCCGGAATCCGTAATTTTCTTTCTTGTAGACCGGGTGAGACGGGGAGGGGGAGGGAGGGGAGGAGAAATATCTGTTTAACATAATCCGCTCGTTTAACATAAATAAACCATCGCGCAAGGTCTACCTTATACTCTCCCGAAGTTGGACGCGATCCTTACAAAATACTTTATATATTTCACGAAGGCGGAAAGCCGATGCCGTGCGAGAATGCGCAACGCGGATTCGCGTTTTTTCTCTTAATTTCAATTCGCGATTCCGTTGGGGCGACGGGAAACGGGGGGGGAGAGGGAGGGCGGGATGAGACCGAAATCCATAAGTTAAGAATTTTTCGCCGCGAAGGGGGAAAAACTTTCGTACGGCACGGCGTTTGGAGCCCAGCCTCCTCGGGTTTCCCGAAGTTTTATAATATATTACGCGTTTCTCCGGCTCGTCGCGGCCTTAACGGCGTGCGCCGCTCCGGGAACAAATTGGAATTTTTACGTCTGAGAGTCGGCAGTGCTCCTCCGCCACCTTGTATACGCGATCGTTACGCTTCCGCGGCTTCGAAGCGGGTCATACATTTATTTCCATTTCATTTTATCACCTCGCGTTGTTTTACATCGCGCAGGGGGAGCCTCGCGAAACGAAGCGCGACGGGACGAGCGACAGGAGGAATTACATACTTATTCTCGGCATTAAGTCGTGATCGTTCTTTATATTGAAGTCGGGATTGCTTAATCTTGGATGGAACGAGACGGATTAATTAATCCAATAGTGCTAGAGCGTTCTACCTTGGCCCATTCGATAGCCATTTGAAATGGTAACAGAAATAGTAATTTCCTGGTCTAAATCCGATTCTCTAATAGAAACGAAGATATAAGCAATTTTATAAGTTTTTTTCAATTATGTACAACCGAAACTAAGAAAGCTAGGACATTCCACCTTAGCTCGTTTGGAAACCCATCAAAAATGCAACAAAATATAATATAATTTGTTTTAATATGATTTAATTAAATTATCGCCTCAGCTCCGCTTTAAGAAATTCATTTCATTAGAAAAGAATCTTTTATTCACGTGGCGTGCTCTATGATATCAATCGCGTGTTTTATTAAAGACTACATGAAAGATTGATATTTAATCTTTATATGATGTAATTGGGAACTGACGGTTAAGATAACGCTGTAATAATGTTTATATTTATTCCGTGTACTGATTTTGAGATTGTCTAACTGCTGTAGAATTATAAATTTTAATGATTGTAAAATATACGAGACAAAAATCTTTAGTTGTGTATTATGAACTAAGATGTTAAAATAGACAGGTCTCTTTCTCTTTTTCTCTTTCTCTCTCGGAGTAGAAAAATAGCTTCGTCCGTAAAAAGCCAAATCGAAGACGAAGCCTTCCGAAATCGTGAACAAGAATCGGCTTAAGCCTTCGATGTGTATAAAAATTGCGCTTTTATGCGCTCGAGGTGGATCGATTCCCGGTCTGCCATCGGGCGTTTCGACAGAGGGATAACAAAAAAAGGGGCATCGACAAAAAGAGGGAGAAAAAAAAAGAGAGCAAGAGAGAGAGAGGGGGAGAGTGCACGGAGGGATAAAAAGTAGAATAGAATTTCTCGTATGCCCGCTCCATAACTTTTGACGAGTTTCAGCGAGTCGAAACCGTGGCGAGATGTGGATATAATTTTATCCAGTTTTTTATTGCGGACATGTTGAACTGGTAAGGGCTTCGATAGCAGCAGCTGAATCGGAAATATTGCCCATAAATATCGGAGATACCCACCCACGTGTGTAACTTCACGCACGTGCAGCCCCGGCGCTGCACCGACGTTTCGCGTGTGCTCGTGCCGCGTGCATGTACATATGCGCGGGCACACGTCGCCGCGATACACACACGATAGCCGCTCGCGGAATCCACGCTCGCGTATACCTGCAGATAGGCAGATTCGTATCGTCAATCGTGGATACCCTATACAGCCGCCCTACGTCGCGTCCCGTATCTATTCCGTGGCGGCTCTATCATGAAATGGATTTTTTTTTTTTTTCCCAAAAATCGCAAAAGCGTCTCTCGCTCTTTCCCCTTTCCCTCTGTTACTCCTCCCCCCCTCGGATCACCCCGTGGCTCGCGTAGCCTATCCGTCCCTCCCCTTTCCGCGTCGGACGCCGCCGATGTCCTTGCCTGCTCGCCGGACTCACTGACTGCAGCTCGCGTCGTTGGATAAAAATGTTTCGAATTCCTCGAATCGGCCGCGATTAGTTTCTGTCTCGATTGTTTGAAACAGAGGACGGCGCGCGCGATATCGGCACGCCGTCGATATAAAGGTATCTCCTGCAACGTTATTACTCGCGAACGGCGAGAAAGAGAGAGAGAGAAAGAGAGAGGACGCGTACACCGTGCACTTTGCCGCCGGAATAAAAATAGAGAGTCAATGGTACACGAGCGACGTCGAGATCCGAAAAAACTAGGGTGTTTACGTGAGATTTAATTTTTTTTACGATTCATCGTTAATTACAGCACCGTTCGCTTTTTATAACGGACACGTTAGCAAGGTGGCTCGTCGCGGCCTAATAATGCCGGGCGCACGAAATGCGCAACGCGCTCCCGAACGCTCGAAAACGCGCGACGAGAGAAGCGTTACTGACTGCGAAAGGTAATGAAGAACGCCCGGGCTTTACTGCGAAGCTTTGACCCACGACCCCGGGATTTACAGTTAACCCATCCTTCCCAATCAGAAATTACAATCGTGCGTTTGCGACTCGCGCTCGGCCCAACTAATTGCGCGTCATATATTTAAGTTGCGGCTAGATCAAATGCAAATTGCGGCGTTCGGGTTTATACATACTGCGGAATTAATCGATGATATTTTTAATTGATTGGATCACTAATTACGGTCGCGTAATCGCCAGTCACAAATTCCGACTGCAACGCGCCGGCCACTCGCTGTAATTAGATTATAAAAATTATCGACGTGCCGTTTGGCCGGAAAAGATTTCCTCGGTCGTTCCAAGACTTCCGCGTAACCGCTCGTCGATTGTGATTTGTATAAAAATTAACGATCGCGATTCCGCCGGCTAGATTGCGGCGTAAACGGGACTCGTTTACGAAACGTGGGCCACGCTCTTACCCGAGATTCGCGCTGCATGCTCTCGTCCCGATTCACGTAGGGCACGAATCGAAATTTAAGGAGAGATTTTAACAATATATGCATCAGGGATCTCGTTTATTGCACACGCGTGCCTATGAATTTATCGGCCACTAGCGCGAATTAGCAATTAACTTGCGCGCGGCGCCGTTATCTCACGCATCAGCAATTAAAAAAACCTCGAGATGATGCTGCAACATTCAAGTTACATTTCATTATGGCACTTCGTATTGCATCTCGCAATTATCGTGGCCACGCATGAAGTTGCCTCATTAATTTCCTCGCGCATTTTTTTTATTTTTTTTATTTTTTCTTACCGAACCCCGCCAACATTATAAACGGGAATCAACGCGGTAATCTCTATTACGGCGGGGCACCGGGAATAGAAGTTGCTTTCTAATTTATACAAAAGCAAATTGAATTTGTGTCCGCGCGGCGTAAATGCTAAATTGTATCAATCCTTAATTCGCCTCCGATTCGTTTTCTCGATGCAACGTTTATTACGTGTAATAGGCCGAGTTTCTTCTGCATTATGCATCGAGAAGTAATATTGTAAACAACGAATAACAGGAACAGAAATTTGTTAAGTATTAATAATTCAACGCCCGGAGAAACTCAATCAGAGTATATTTTCAGGATGTAAGTGTGCGTCAATTTTTTTTTTTTTTTTTCTCTCCTTTCTCCGGCCCTCCTCGCGGGAATTGATTATGTCGCGGTGGGTTTTTAACATGTTGGCATTCACTTCCGCTCCCCCACTCGGGGCTCGCGAAAAGTGCTCGGCGTAGAACGAAGTAATTCTTTCAGTCGCGAAACGCGAGACAAAGACTAGGCAAGGGATAACGAAAGCCGGCGAGGGACGGGGTTATCGGGAAACCAAAGAACCTTCGCATTATTTCAAACGCCGACCTCCTTTTTTTCTCGCTTCCTTGCCACCGGTCCTCGGATTCCCGCGACGCCTCTTTTCCGCCGTCATCTCCGGCGGAGCGTGCGCTCGATTTTTTTCGGCGAAGTGAATGGAGAAATTTGCGAATAGCTCGTCGTCGTTGGGGACAAACTGTTGAATGCCACGGGTAGGAAAAAAAAAAAAAAGAAAAAACAAGAGAGAAAAGAAAGCCGAGAGTGGCTGAAGGGAGACTTCGCGAAGTGACGCGCGCCCGTGAAATGAGAACGGAGTGACTTTTAGGAGAAAATCGCTGTCACGCGTATCGGAAATGCCGCAAGTATTGCGGGGCACTTGCCAGAAACACCGACGGCGCGAGAAAGAGAGAGAAAAAAAAAAACGACGACTGAAAATAACCTTTCCTCGGCACTTCTCCCCCGGAAAAAGAAAATAGAACCGAGCTTTATTTCAGATAGAAATTTTTCGAATTTTTAGCGAGCTTCAATAATTAAGTTTGAATTAATAATATAAACGCCTGTACTTTTCCTCCTATTCTTCCAATTGCGACGCTTTTGGAAGCACAGAACAACGTCCTATAATTCTCGCAATTTTCGGAAATGTACGAGGAAACCATTATGCGCTATATATTACCTTAAAGTTATATTAGGCCATTGAGAGTTAATGCGGAATGGAGCGGGCCAGACTTCTGTTATACCCCGAGTGATTTACTCAGCGATAATAATAATCGCGTGATGCACATCGCGTACGAAAATATTAGCCCTTTACCGGTAACGTAATAGAAATAGAACGGTCGGTCGTGTCGACGTAACGTCGACAACGGATTCCAAGCCGCTCGGCGGCAATCCTATTACGCCCGGTGCACGCAATAAAACCATCTAATAATAGCTATCATAGCAACAGTAGTACATCCACCGAACACGCGAATACATAACGCGCGTAACGTTACGAAAATGAAGAAAGAGGAAAAGAAAAAGGGACAGAGAGAGAGAGAGATATGCTTCTTCTTCGGTTAACGCGAGACTTCAGCTACTGCGGTTTCTCAGCCAATTACCGTCTTCTCTTCTACGAACACGCGGGGAAACGCGGGGTCGAGGGAAGAAGGAAAAAAAACTCGGGCGAGAAGAAAGAGGAGAGAGAAAGAGAGAGAGAGAGAGAGAAAGATGGACGTAAAACGTCATTTGAATATCGCTCGAGCGCGGAATTCCAGCGAGCGAAATACGAGCGATACGCCGCCGATCGTCTCGCGGATTTCACGTTAATAAATTTTTGTTAACGACGTATACTTCCTCCGCGAACGAAATGCGGTCGGACGTGGAGCAGAGGGGGCGATTCGCGGGGTTATTCATGGGGCACGTTTTCTTGGGGGAAGAAGAGGGAACAATAACCCGAGAGATACGAAAACGATACATCATAACACCGCTCGTTCTCTCCGCTTTCCCTCCATCTCACTCTTTATCTCTCTCGCTCTCTCTCCCCCCGAAAGTTTACCTCTAATGCCCGGGGATGCTAAGTACGCCGGTTGGATGTGGGCGTGATTAATTACCGGCAAATAGGAGCCGACGTGGATTGATATATCGAGCGTTCTTGCAGCTTTCCCGCCGATTTACGGTCGCCTCTATGGGTTATGACAATAGGGAGCGGGGGATGACGATGGGAAAGGTGGCTGTCGATTCGACGTCCTGTCGATGCGCGAACGGACCGCCGTATCACCTTCGTCTCGCCTGAGAAACCCTCGCGATCTCTAACGGCGCGCGCCGCGGCTCAGAGCGGAGTTAACTTCTTAAACCCGTATTAGTATCGGAGCATTTAACTACGTCCGTCCTGTTAGATTCGCTGGCGCCAGATCAGTCTGCGAGAGAGAGAGAGAGAGAGAGAGAGAGAGAGAGAGAGAGAGAGAGAGAGAGAGAGAACGCCCCGTTTTTCGAGCAATCCAGTAAAACGAGAAACGCGCGAGCAAGCCGAGAGAAATTAAATAAACAATTATACAACATCGCGCGTTCGAACGTTTCGTTTCTACGCGGAATCTCGTCGGTGCTATTTCTATTTTCATTACGTCTTATTTATAATGGTACCTTCGCCTAGTGCATTACCGTTACCGTCGCAAACACTCGGAGTCGTCGCCGGCACTTGCGAGTTATTATTCTAAGCCGCGCTCGGTGTAACTAGGGGTCTATAATAAGATAGACCCTAGTTAATAAGAGATTAAATGCGCATTAGAGAGTTAGGGAGTCTCACGTGTTAAATTGCGATAACCTATTCCTCGGTCTGGCGTGATACTCGATACCCTCGGTGTTTAATTCCGAGACGGAGGCTGAGGGAGATTAAAATCGCATTATATGCCACGACCGTCGGCGCGGCGCGGGTCGCGATTCTAGAAAAGAAGGTACACTCACGTACGTACGTATGTGTGCGCGGTGCAAAATACAACGAGAAAGAAATGCCCGGGCGGGTCTATAGGAAATAATGATCGCTCGTTCTCCGCCCCGATCGCGCGAAGGAAACGAGCATCGTTCTCTCGCCGTGGAATTCCCGGTCGACGTAGTCGGAATAATAATTAGTCAATTAATTAACGTACACATAATTATTAGCGAAGATGCGGGAAGCAGCGATGAAGCGAGAGAGAAAGAGACCGGGGAAACGGGAGGGGGAGGGAGAGAAAGGGGGCGGAGGAGATGGAAATGCAGCTGCACCGGCATCTCGGTTGCCTGTTCCCTCGTTCAGCTTTGCCTTCGATTAGGAATTATTGAGGAAATTAATTGTGCGTGAAGTCTGCGACGCGTTTCCATCCTCCCCCTCCCTCTCCGTCTGCGTCTGCTTTGCTTGCAACGCGAAGCTCTTTCGTCGTCTGGAGCGTAGATCGCAAATAAAACGTCACTTCATCTTTGTCGTTTCTTTTTTTTTTTTTTTTTTATTTTTTAATTTCGATGTTCTTTCTCGCCTTGGCTGATATATGCAATTAAATATAATAGCGCCGACAAGGGAATAATTATGAAAATATTTCAAGCCGTTCGCCGCGCAATAGGCACAATACACTCATTTGTGTTTACTGGAACTCGTGCTCTACAATTATAGAGCGGGCGTAATTGAAAAATAGAGGCTGATATACTTTCTTGCGTAATTACGTACAATTAGCGCGACGGTGAAACTGGCAAACGGTGAAAGCCGGCTCGGCCAACTGTCACCGGAGGAATCGATGCATCGCCGCGCGCCGTCGATCCGTTTCCAATCGCTCGTAATAATAGCTACATTTAATTTGGATCGAATAAAAAAAATAATACTCGACTTCCGTTTGTTTTTCGCTACGCTGGCGATGGTATTTTTTTCCCAATTACGCGCGAGTCGCACGATTGTAAACACGAAATTTGGAATATTTTGATATACAATTAAACAATATTTGGGTTATGACCGATGTTTGAGGAAGTTGAGCGACAAAACGTCGAGGAGGGATTTTCGAATTTGGTTTGCGGCAGTGGCGGCGATTAGTGGACCCGCCGGGTCTCCCCTCACGTCGGTCGGGGCCGACCGAGTCCCCCGTCGGAATCATCGCCAAGCGTCGCGTTTTCATCGCATAAACTCTCTCTCGCGCGCGCGGAGAAACGCGCGACGTGGCCGACGGACGGGCTTGCGCGGAACGAATTGCACCTGGATATGCTGGATATGCGCCCGCCCGCCCGCCCGTCCGCCGCTCTGCTAATAATTGCACTCATCTATTTATATTAATTATCGGCGATTAGCAATACCAATTAATCGCATTACCGTGGGTGCTCGCTGGCGTTGCAGAACAAGAGGGTGAGAGTGAGAGACAGAGAGAAAGAGAGAGAGAGAGAAAGACAGAGGGTGTATTAGGGGAGAGAGAAACAGAGAGAAAGAGGAGAGGAGAGACAGTATAGTTGTTCGGTCGCCCTCTCCATACACCGGGTGGGATTGCGGCAACGGGCGACGAGTCGCTCGCTCCGCCTCGCGAGTAATTTACTGTTATTGGTCGAATTATGCCACGGTCGAATGCATATTTATGCGGTTAATTATAATTTATGATAAAGCGCCGCCGTCGTGAACGGCGGGAGATCGCGCTCGGTGGGTACCCTGAGCGTTTCCCCGAGCACGCTCGGTTTCCTCTTTCTTCCTGTCGTACCCGATTTCCGTGGAAAGCGGCCAATCGAACGGATTACGCACGGCACCGCATACCGTCGGACACTTTTCCTCGCGACGATCGCCCGCCGAGGATTTTAATACCGTACTTAACTCCTTATTTAAACAGCGACGTAATAGCGTCGAACGGAGAAACCGGAGAATAATCGAAGCGGATTACCGTCGCTCTTTTAGTTGACGCACGCGATACCGTCACTTTCTAGTAAAATCTTTCGTTATTCACCAATGAAATATCCAGAACCGCTCCACGATTCTCTAAACGTTTATAAATTGCGAAATAGATTTGTAGAATTAAAAGAAATCGAAGTGAAAAAGGGAATATATATAATTTGCCGAGTTTGTAGCCGTCGCAAATGCTCCTATCAAAACTTAATAACCGCGAAAATTCTATTTTTATATTTATCTACGATTAAGCAGACTGCTATCGAGTTCGAAGGAATTCTTTAAGCTGCTCTTTACGATACGGACGGGCCGGAATTTCGAGAGTCGCGACGTAAAAGTTAAATTCGCGCGCCGAACGCCGCTGCTTTTCCGTGGATTACACGCCGTCGCGTTCGAGCCGCGATAAAAATCTTTTTCCTGTTAACATTTTTATTGCCTCTCGGATGGCGATGTGAACGTGGGCGCGGGCCTTATCTTTGTTATCTCGCGCTGTAAAGATAGAACTTAATGCTTATCCATGCCGCGCGTCGCCGCCGCCGCGTGTTATTTCTCCGGCAAGGGTAACGACGCGCGCCGACGGACAAGGGGCAAATTAACGTTTTGGATAATTAAGTTCGGCATCTCAATCACGATTTCACGTGCCCGTGCTCGTCGATCTCCTTGCTTCCCAGAGGGAGACGTTGCATTATTGCACGAATCAACGTTACAAGCCTCACAATCGCGCTATCGCGTCCGTAAACTCGAACGCGTCTCTCCCGCTAATAAGTTAA
Source organism: Cardiocondyla obscurior (assembly GCF_019399895.1). Lineage (NCBI taxonomy): Eukaryota > Metazoa > Arthropoda > Insecta > Hymenoptera > Formicidae > Cardiocondyla > Cardiocondyla obscurior. Next base: position 3,429,579 of record NC_091871.1, on the reverse strand, counting down.
TAACGTGGAAAAGCGCGGAGCTCTATCTCAGCGTGTTTGTATCTCGTCAACGGGCCGCTGAAAGTCCGAGAAGAATGTAACGCTCGTAATAGCGGTAACGCGTCTCGCCTTTCGATTTTCAACTCTATATGGTTGGGAGAATTCGGCGCGACGAAGAAAAACACAATTGGGTCGCTCGTAACTCACGCGGTATTTTGGGGCCATCGCGAATTGTAATCGAATCTATAAAGTGTAATTGAATTCGCAATAAATCCTGCCAAATTTCGAGGTCCGATCGATTATTATTCATAGCCGATCTGAACACGCGCAGACGCGCTTCAGCTTATAACCCGAAATAAATCTAATCGCACTAAGCCTTTGTTGTCTTCGATAATATAATACAGTACGATCATGCAGTGTGACGTAATCGCAGCCGTGCGCGATCCGCGCCGTGCCATGTATTGCCTCGAAAAAGTTAATCCTCGAGCGATTTGAAACAATGCTTTGGGCTCGAGTAACAAAAATGCGGTTTATTTAAATTTAAAAAAAATAAAAAATAATAAAAAATTGAGAGAGAGAGAATGTTATGGAATGATAAATATATCACGTAACTTTTTTATTTATAAAAAAAAAAAGAACACTGCTATCGATAATGTACACCGATCCTCACGTTCGCGCATTGATAATGCATACGAATTAGTTTTTTTATTCGCGTATTTATTTTCTTTTTTAGGGGGAGGAGGCTGGCCGGGCGTAATCGTGCGAAAGTTAAATCGCGCGGCCGTGTTGTTTAGCGCGAAATCACGGTGGCTCATCTCGCGGGTCCTCGAGAGTATCGCGACTCGACCGTAAAATTCTATCCCGCGTGATTATGTGCGCGCGCAGCCTTCGCTCGTGCCCGCCGCTGCGACGGAAATATGTTCGAAAGATAATGCGTTTAGTTGCTTCAATGACGATTAATTGCTCGCGCTGGGGCGGGGGAGAGAGCGAGGGGAGGAGCGCGCGAACGTAAACGTGCGATAAATTCGACGGAAAATACCGTAGAATGGGGTGAATAGGATCACTTCGGAATTGGAAGGTTAATATTGCCGCGTTAATTTCTTTTCAACCGATGGTCTGATATATCATATATATATATATATATATATATATATATATATATATGATATATATATAACATATACATATGCACATATATTGGAGGTCTTGATACATAATCTTATTAACCACTGAAATTTGATTGATGTCTCTGCACGTATGGCGCATGCATGAGATTTATAACTTTTCAATATATCCGGCAAAAGGGAGCAAATTTTAAATTGCATACGAGGAACTTTAATTTGTTAAACTTTATAGAAAGCAATTATAGATCGTTTCGTATATATATGCATACATATATATTTCAAATGAGTGAATTACCGGCGAACGGGATTACCGTTTTACTTCTATCTTTATTACGAAAATAGATATATCCGCGCGTAGAACCACTAAAAAGTAATTTCGCTAAAACGCGGCGATTAGTTACCGCGAGACCAAAAACATTTGCGTCGCGTGTGCGCGATCAATTTTTCCAAAAGTGCACGAAATGCGAATGAAGACGAGAGAGACATGTCAACGATTAATGTAATAATCATTTGAATCGTATTCTCGCGATTATGTCGGATCGGTTTGCCTGTAAACGACCGCGCAACAATGGACAGCGCGTAGATCAGTGCGTGCACCTAATTAATGCCATGATCTTCCTTCTCGAAACGTCACTGCACGCCGATGCAGCCGCGGGTGCTGTCAGTTCGCCTGTCATCGTTAGGCGAAGAAAATCGCCGGGATTCGTGCTGGGCTTTCAGCCCGACATATTAATGTAATTATCTGTAAATTACTGCGGAACTGTAGCGCGGAACTGCACTCAAAAGTGTTGAGATGGATGAAAGAGATGGATTAGGAATGGCTTGCTTATCGCGCGATAAACCGTGTTTTACAGAAGCACACCGAGTGTTGATTTATCTGTTTCTATTTAAAAGAGAGATGTGGAGATTTTATTGTTGCCCGAAATATTACCGCGATGCCGATTGGTCTTTTCGCTTGGTTTATTTTGTCTCACGGAAGTAAATGTTACCTTAATTTTTATTATTATTTTTTTTTTCGTTTAAATTAAATCTTTCTGCAAGGTAAAATTATTACGATACATAAACGAATTTTAAAGAACGATATTTTTTATATGCGGAAATTGGTCGAAGACATCGTTGACTACGCCGCAATGTTTTTTAAATACTTTTCCGTGTACAATATGAATATCCCACCCAAGGTTTTACGCGTTTAAATATTTTATTATACAAGAAGAAATCATATGCACGCTAAATAAAAAGCTGGGACTTACCAATCTGCATGAGCTTCAGCGGAGTTGAAGAGTTCTGCCGGTGACTGTAACATAAAAAGAAATATATTAATATAGACATGTATATTAGTTTTAAAAATTAATAAAAAAAAAAGTAAATTTTTTTTTAATTTATTATCTTATTTCAAAAATTTATATTCACCTAAAAGTTGCTCCGCTGATGCAGGATGCCCATCCTGAGCCTGCTCCTCCTCTCAGATGGGACGTGACGAGCCATCCTTCCGCGCACTGGACACTCGCGAACGCGATCCCGTAATAAATAATCGTAAAAAGAAACGTCCGATAACTAGCGGCACTCCCGAAACGACCGACGAACCGGCTGCGGTTCGTATAATTTAATATCGGCGTGCGGCACTTTAAATTTTTACTTAACGATGCACAGCAGCAAAGTTCCTATTGATCTGTAACAGATAAATAAAAAAATTATGTCGCAGATATTAAATTTAATTAAATAAAATAATAAAATTAACGTTATCAAAAATCTATACTATTTAATACCGAAGAAAAGTTGATACTTACCCTGAGGTTGCTCCGCTGAGGCAGGATACCCTTCCTGGGCCTCCTCCTCCTCTCAGATTGTCAGGCAGATTCTTAGTGTGGTCCGTTTATTAAATATCGGCGACGACGGCACGTTCGTTTTTTTTCTTTCGACCTTTACCTAAAACAGAAACGGAAAGAGCTTCGTTCAGTCGCGTGAATTAACAACATGCCCGAGTGGAAATTTATCCAGTTAATTTAATTTTGCAGCTAGTAATTAAATCGTGCAGATTAAATATATTTCTTAATTAGCGACCACCTTGGTACTAGCCATAAATCATAGGAAAGCATTTATTATTTAGTGATCATCTTCAAAAAGAAAGTCATTTAAAAGGAAAAGAAACAAAGTCTGCCTAGTATCGGTCGTCTAGTCACTGTCGCGGACCATGTACCTAAATAGATATCTTTTTTTTCGCCGTGCACTTGTTTACTGTTTTGGTCTGACCTAACGCAAAGCTCGCTCGACTGCCTAATTCACCGGGCAAACCGGTTCTTGCCATCCGCCACCGCGCGTCCTCCGCCTTGCGAACTTGGAGCTCAAGGTTTGCCGGCCGAAGTAAACACACGCACGTACTCACACTACCCTGGCGGTCGGTGGGTACGAAGAAATTTATTCCAAATACTACGTTTGCTACAACTTTCGATGCGCAACGAGATTTCCATTATCGTATATGTCGCGGGACTCATCGATTAAATCTCACCTTGACCGAGCTCCGACTTAACAACGAACGATTAACTTTCGGCACCGCGAGGCGGTATTTCTGTTAGTCGCGGTAAAGATCATTCTCCCCATCGGGCTGCTCGCGGCTCGGTTAAAGGGAAGCGTGAGCGAACTCTTTACGGGTCACGACAATCGCGCCCAAAAGTTCGCGAACATGGTTAACACGTAGTGAGGTTAGGACCTTAAAGAATCACCTTAATACGTTGAACGCTTTACGCCAGTGCTCTCCGCGTGTACGGAGCATTCGTCGGGGAAATCGAATCGCATTGGGTCACATCTCCGGACCATGGAACACGCGCCTTGCTTCCGGTAAGAACGGAGCACCTCTTGCCACGTGCAGCTCGGCCGGCGAACGGAAGAAGAAAGTGGAGCGACGCAGTCGGTCTGCGCACTCACTCGCACCCGTGTTCTGGTTACCCTTACCCTAGTACTCTCTCTCTCTCTCTCTCTCTCTCTCTCTCTCTCTCTCTCTCTCTCTCTCTCTCGCTCTACGCAGCCTGACGAGGGATAAATAAATTTATGAATATTATATTCTCAAATATTATTCATTTTAATGTTTTTTAATGATAGATACGTCGCGATATTCGTCGACTAGATAATCATTTATAGTTTCCGTAAGTACTTTAATGAAATAAATATAACTAATGTCCGAATTTATTGTAATGATACATTTAAATGAACGGGAAGTTTAAAGTACCGCGTGAGATATGTAATGTACGCGTAGACGTGGCTCGCTGCTGAAAGTTATCGAATGTAAAACAGTTTTCTTTAACGTAGAAAAAGCAAGAGTAAATAACGCGCGCTTTGTAATATAATTCAGCGGATCAGTATCGCTACTTTTTTTTCTTTTAATTTTTTTTTGTGTTCTTTTTTTTTTTTTGTTGAAATAAATGTTTTATAAAAGGCGCGTACGTGTGCGGGTGCTGTAATATATAATACGCGACAACGAGCGGCGTATCCGCGCCTGTCGTGAGCTAAAATACAGAAAGAAAAATGGTTCTCGATTCATTCAGGCACTCGGATGCAATTATGCCCGGCGATTAGCGAGGGAAACGAATGAAACGCCGGTATTCTCGTCGACGCTTAAACCGCCGCGCGCATTGCGGCCGGAAGAGTAATACCGCGCGATTCATCGGCGTAACTTCTCGAACGCCGAGTTTCGCGTCATTTCGCAAAGTCGCATCTGCGTGGCGGTGAACCGGCGCGTCTAATTAACGCTCATCTTTCTCGCCGAAAGTTGGGAGGGAGGACGAATGCACGCCCGCGTACATCGCCCGGGCGTTGGGAGGCTCGAGGGGAGGAGGCGACGCGAACGCTCGGGGAAGCTCTTCACCTGGAAAAGCGCGGGAACTTATGCGTAACGCGAAAACATATGATAAACATATATATCCGAACGCGAACAGAGAAAAGCCCGGTGCGGGAAGAGGGACGGAGCGCAGGGAGAGGACGAGAGGCGCGTGGGCTCGAAAAGCGAGGCTGCAGCGGCGGCTCACGCATAATGGGGTTTTCATATTTTCGCCCGTGAATGGCATCGCGCATCGCTGAATCGCGTAAATGGAGAATGCACCGCGCGCGGCGACGACGGCGCGGCTCGTATCAACTGCCGCGACTACATCCGCGACAAATAAACGAGCGCTCGTCGAGCGATACGACAACGCGGGCGACAAGAGCTACTCGCGGGCTTTCCTCGCGAATTCACGCGCCCGAGAATCGCTGCGCGGAAGTGACGTTACGGCGGGAATCAATGCCGGTGCGTGTCGACCTGCAAACGGCGACTGACTTTTCGCGCTGCTTTATCGCGGGATCTTGATCGCGATTTTTAAAACCGCTCTGGCCTTGTGGTATCGCAATTTTAATTATTATAATGCGCCGCGGAGTTCAACTTTTACGGCATTTCCCTATAGTTTCGCGTAATATCGGATTTTATGTAGGAAGAATATACGTGTTCTTGCGGCGTGTGAAATTTATTTTGTGCCAACGTGTATTATTAAATAGTAAAAAAAAAAAAAATATATATATATATATTTTATATTCTGCTCTATTTTATAATTATGTTTTAGTTTTTAATTTCTCGCAACGTAAAGAGGGTGCTCTCGGTTCCTGAGAGAAATAAAACGTAAAACTATTCTATTAATAAATTTGCTTCTACATAAATTCTGTATAAATCCTACATAAATTTGCTTCTATGAATTCCTTCTGCATAAGTTTACGACAAGTGTATGAAAAAAACAAAACGTAAGACGGGGTGTAGTTTATCAAAACTTGAAATTACAAGCCATTTCTCTTCCAGTTGCGTTCGGGAACTTATGGACGGTAAATTTGAATTTGCGCTTTAACTTCTCGGGCACGCATCGTACACACAAATACGGGAACTACCTCATAATTTAATTTCATCCGCAATTTTCGTATTCATGCGGTTTACAAGAAATTTAAATTAGATTATACTTTAAAATAATTATTTCAGAATTAAAATATTTGCATTCCGCGTTCCCCAAGGAATACAGAGGAGAAACGTGCGCGCGTTATTTTCTTTATATTTAAAACGCACCGGGAGAGAGAGAGAGAAAAAAAAGGAAAAAAAAAAGGAGGAACCAAGTGCCATTCTTTGAACCTTCGTATCTCGAGCGCCGTGGCGTCTTTTGCTCTTTACGGATTTTAATGAATTTCTATTTAAATGAAAACATTCGCGCGTGTGTGCGTATATAAATTTTGCTAAAATGCGAAATTCAGGAAATTCGAAATGTTAAAAATTTACACATGAATGCCCGGCCCGTATAAAACACGGCCACCGTTTCCGCGATATAATAATGATAATAAGGGGCGACGCAATAAATTCCCCCCGGTAGAGAGATATTTCTAAACTACCCTTGCATACAACGTGGTTCGCGCACATACATGCACACACTCTCCCCACCGGAAGAGACCGGAAAGTTCGTAAGACAGCACCGTAAGCTACGTATCTTACGGTCGTTCCTTAATATCCCTGAAAGGCGAACGGCGACGGTAAATCGCGGGGGTGTACGACGCCGAGGGTACGTCGGAGGGGCAGTGAGGGCGATCTTGCTTGCGGGGAACGGGGCACAAACGTACCTTCGCAACCTTCCCAAGTCTCTCTCTCTCTCTCTCTCTCTTTCTCCCTCGTCTCCCTCCTTTCTCCCTATCGGTAAGCGTCATCTAATACCATTTGCATTTATATTAAAATATTAATATAGCGCGCGCTCGCGTCTTGCCCAAGAAAGCTTCCTCGCCGACGATTATATTTAAATGGAAGGCAAACGTTGGCGCTAGCTCGAAGCGACTCGCCGCGAGAAGCGGCTTTGCGACTCGATCTCGATCGAGAGCTAGTTGCCGCGAGTTTAAGACCGTCTGTTCTAGAATCAATTTCCTATGACTTCGTCCCCCTCGCGTAAATTCTTTATTAAATACACAGCTATACACAATTTTAGAATAAAATTTCCTTAACGCGACCTAATCTTGCGATTTATTTTTAATATATTTTGATACCGTGTCTACATTTAAAGCAGTGGACTTTGCGAGTGGACGCGCAGGTTTCTTTATTTTTTTTCTTGGCATTTTAGCACGATTCGCGTTTGCCTCTTTTTATTTTTAGTCATAAATATTAATTATTTTTTTTTTTTTTTTTGTAGAGATTTGTATAAGAATGTTACTTTCTATGTCGCGACAATGAGAAACACGCGGCAATAACTCGAAATCTCGATGCCGCGAGCGATATGCGGTAGCGAAAGAAGCTCGTAATGACTCTCTTAGACCAAGTGTATCCATCCAGCCGTTATTAATCGTCCGCGTAAGAAGCAACGGCGGCGCGGACGGAAACCGGGAAAACGCGCTTGAGGAAAAAGAGCACGTGTCGTGCCGCGCGGACATTAATTCGTCGCGAAGAAAGAAACTCACTTGCATACGTGCAAGTACATCCCCGTAAAATGTCGCTTTCGATTCCAAGTTAGATCACGTTGGAAATCAGCTTTTCCCGCATACATATTCATAAATAGGATACCTTCGGTTCTTACCGCACTCGAAGATCGTCCGCCCTCCGTAATTCCACCCTTCTCCCTCGCGAGGCACGCTCGAGTTTTCCTTTGCGACCGGTGGCTTTCTCCTTCGTTCTCTCGCCGACGGAGAGAAGAAAAAAAGGGGGTTGACAAGCGGGGTCGGGCGAGCCAGGAGGTAGAAAACCGGGTCGCATTTGCATGGGATTTCTATCCCTCGCCACGCGCCGCATTCCGCGTTCTCATAATTAAGACATCTGTTAATTGGTATACGAGCCAAAAATGTATGTCGCCTGACAAGATCCACTTTACTCACGTAGATAAGCGTTTTTTTTATTTTTAATTTTTTTTTATCCCTCCGGACTGGACTCGAAGAAAGGTAAAAGGGGTGATAAATAATCGAAACGTGTACGCGAACGGACCGGCGTCGAGAGGACGCCGAATAAATCGCGCGGCTGCGACGGAGAACGCGATCACGAGACGGAAATAGTAACAATCGTACGTTTTATTGTACGTTTCAAGATTACAATCTGCCCGAACATCCATGCGTCACCGACTGAGAAAAATTTTCCATTAGCAGAAATAGACTAGGTGCTGCATGTTATACAGACGTGTGTTTATATAAAGACATTTATATATAAAATGCCTTTCTTTTTCTTTTTCTCATTCTCTCTCGCTCCCTCTCTCTCTTTCTTTCTCTGCGATAAGTATAAGTTGCACGATACCGGATGGACATATCGTACCATACCGAATCGAACGGATCGATTCGCCAAGGTAACGTTTCTGTTTTTCCTTCCTCTTTTGCAATAAATTATTTCGCGTCTTGACGGCTAAGATTGCCGTCGTTATATATTATGCCGTGAAGTTGAAAAAAATTCTTATTTATATTATGCATTAACTACCTGGTCGGTAGTTCCGAGCCTCATTAAAAGTCATAACTTCTAATGAATAATAAACATCGTTCTCTCCCGAGACGAACGCGCACTTTATATTTACATTAATAATAGCCGAGCGTAATGCAAAAAACTTATGTCGTCTCATTCGGACTATTCTTTCGAGCGAGGCGAGTAACACAGCCGTGGTGAAGCAGGGGGGTGGGAGGGGAGGCGGGAGGGAGGCTCCAGGTCGATAGATTTTTCCCAGCAGGGAAACGCGGGAAAAGACTGTTTTCCCGTGCATTACGTTTTTCTCCACGAGTACGACATCCACGGGGCCGATCGTTTATTTTTTAATTTTCCTTTTGTTTGCCTTTCGACGCTTCAAATCCGCGCTACTATAACGACGTCGTGTTGCAGTCGCTGGCTCTCGATCGCCGAACTATCGAGCGTGAAATCCGATCGTGTCGCGTGGTTTTTCGCTTTCTGCTTTTTAATTTCTTCTTGCGCAATGGCAGCGACTCGTGTTCCCTCTATAAAACGCCGGACGGCGTTTTTACTCTCCGCAAGGTCTTTTTTCCCCTTCCCCTTCTTTTTTTTTTCTTTTTTTTTATTTGCCAACAGTTTCTGTTATCATTACTACTTCATGCAAATTTATTTATACTCGATCGTGCGCCGAGTTATATCTGACACGCTGTCGCGCGACTCCTCTATTAATAATAGCGTTTTATTTTACGTGCCTTTATTTTTACGCATACGTGAGTGACGCACTTGAGGTGTTTTATTAACGGATTATCCGGCAGGTTTTCGAATTGATTTTTTTTTTTTTATTCTATCCGCGAAACATTATCATAACCTCCTCGGAAATTGCCGTCTCGTAATTAAATTTCCCTTCTCTTGTTCTCCGCTCTATTTCGTGTCACTCTGTCAGTCTCCAAGACGTTGGCATCGATCAGAGGGGGAGGGGGGAGGAGGGTGGCTCTTAACACGAGAGAAACAGCGGCATCCTATTTCCCACACTTCGACAGTCCTCGACCTTCGCGTTTCCTCCGCATATCAGATAAGGTCTTCCTATTAATCCTCCTAATTATTAGATAAATTAACATTCCTAATTATCGTTCTCGCTTCCATTCCCCCGCACTTAACATTTATTGCCCGCGGTCGTAGCTGGAGCCTCGTTAGTACGGGGGTTCGTTCGGACAGACGGCACAATAATAATTATCGGTCTGTCTCGCTTTTTACTCGCTGCTCCGGCCGCGCGCGCAACGCAAAACGGCAACGGCTATTATCGCTCTTTTTACTTATTATCCAAGCCGGAGATAACTTTAATGTGAAAAATTATCATAGAAGAATGGCGCGCGAACCTCCTCTCCGCACGGCGACGGTGAATTATATAATAATAGACGACCTCGTCATTATATATCGCCGCGCTGCATGGAGTCTGTTTTTATCCGAAGACATCGAGGGACTCTCGATAAAACAAATTAATTTCGTGCCACATAATTTGCGATTTTAACCATCGAAACGATCGCGTATTACAATATCATCGCCGCGGTTCTTCCGCGAACGACGGCCGGTTTTACGAAACGTCGAGGCGAAACGCCGAGATATATGTATGTATATCGGGCAGCTTGATTGAAGCTTAAAATTAGATCAATCGCATCTCGATTGAAAGCACGCGCTCGGTGATGTTCCTTTTAACAAGCTTTGCGTACGTCGTAGAACAGGCGATAGGATTTAAAGTTTAACGCATCTCGGGATCATCTCGGAGTGCTCGATCTTGAACGATCGACCGGCTCGCCGGAGCAAATCCGCGAAGCTGCGCGAATAGAAAAAGAAAAAAAAATAAAATTCTAATTAATTTACTCCAACGAAAGCCGCACGGAAAATGTTGCATGCCGCGCGAAACACCGGTGCGCATCCACGACTGCAAGTGGTTTGAAGTATCGCGAACGCATCGGGCGTCAATGCACTATCACCGCTGTCATCTGCCGTCATTATCTCTCCGGACTTCCGATAAAATAATAATATTCTCGCGCGCCTTTCCGTCGTGCGCGTCGGCCGAGCGTTTACACACCGTCGCAATTTTATCTTCGATCTCCCTTCAGCGGGCCGCGTACGTGTGTCTCCGCATCGCGATGCGGCTAACGCGATGCAGCACGCGTTTATTTACATAATGCAGACACCACCACGCCGGCGTGAACCAGATTCTAATATAGATTGCTCGACGTTCCGAGTCAATTAATGCGTCCGCGATATTAAGAATCGCGGCGAAACGAGGCGTGGCATTATCATGCGAGTATCATTCTCACTTGTACACGGTGACTTAACACTCCGCGCGCTCCGTGTGCTCGTTGCTTTTTTTTTTTTCTTTTTCTCTCTCTCCCTTTTTTCCTTTCGCGCGATAATTCTCTCCGACTTCAACGGTGCCGCAATTATCATCACGCTTTAGGCGCGTCGCTCACATAGGCAGAGAAGGAGATTGATGTACGCGTGTGTGGGACCATCTCCCTTTCAAACGAGCGGAATAAATTGCTCGCGTACTTCCCGGAATACCACTCTCGAATTGAATAAAAACATTAGGCGAGGTAATAATAATGATTCCTTCGCGTGTTACTCCGGTATAACCCACCCCGAATTAAATATTCCGCACCTAAATCCTGTTTCTTCTCGATCTTCGTTCGTTCGCTCGCGTATTAAAAAAAAATATGACGTTCGGCATCTGAGAACGTTCTCGTTCGGGTGTGTAGCTTATCGGAAGAGATCTCTGGCGAAAGGATCGCGATTACAGGGGTGTCTCTCACTAGTTCGCGGACGTCAAGTAAACGAGCCGCGTTCTCAGGAATTTCGATGTATTCGCGGACCCGTCGTTGTTCCAGTGCATCGACGTATAATTAACGACCCGAATCTTTTTTCCTCGCGCGGTCCCACCTGCCGATCGCCGCGCTCGGGAACTCGGAAATGATGCATGCACGCCGGGGCACATTAATGCGTCGACGTGCATCGTCTCCTTCTCCCTCGCGCCCGAGCGTAAGGGATAAATTCTCCAAAGACTCCTCATCCCGATGCTCGCAATCACAATCTTTGTCATGCTAACTGCGCGACGCGCATATATGCGGCCAGATACGCAATGACCGCGCATATTTCCTGCTTAATTGCATCTTCGTATTCGTCGCGGCGCGTCGTTAATGGTTGTCGGTTCGCGAGCCTAAGCTACGTACGGCGCGAGACCGGTAAATCGGAAATTCAAAGCGAGCCGTAGGTGATCGTCCTAACGACGACCGTCGCGATCCACGATTATTACGTACTCGAGCGTACAGCGCCTCCGTTGCCGAAGGCAGGCTTCGTTAAACCGGAAGTCATTTGCGCCGAATTAATTTCTTGCCTTTGGGCATGTGTAATTTAATTCACCTCCTTGTAACAAGACACCGGAGCTGATACTAATTATATCGTACAATTTACCTTTGATATCATCGTTTTCGTTTACAATGAAAGGATAACGTCGTTTAGAAAAAAGAAAAGAGAAGAAAAAAAAGAATGTTAGACGGAACGGACGCTTGCGTACTTGAAGTTAACGTAATAACATTTACGCCAATTGTATCTCCCTGTCGTTAAGTTTTCCCGCAAACGTGCCGAAGATAACGGCGAGCACAATAGATAGAGGTGCATGCGAGCCAACGTGCAGAAACTCGGCCTGCTACCTGAGGTCCGCGATGAGGCAAACGTTGTAATTTCAACGGGAAAAGCGCAAAATTGTTTCGGGAGGAGCGCCGGAGAAGCGAAAGGACTATTCGAAAGGATGCGAGCTTCATTTCCTGATTCTCTCGGCGAGGCTCGCATTATTTCCGGGACCGGCACGCGGAAACTGAGCTTTAATTCCCGACTGCTCTCGATATCGTCGCTGATAACATACGTGGATGGGTGGTAAGGGGACACGCACACCACGATCGACGAGCTTCCGCGAGCGTTTTCGCGCGCCTTTTCGTGGCACCGATGACGACGGCGACGCCATCGCGCTCTCCTTGGCACCCTTCGTCGGCGACTAATTGACGCAGGGTGGAGAACCAAGATGGCCGACCTATTACACTTTCAATCTCGCATCTCCCTCCGCGTGTCCCGAAGGCAGAACGGTTCAAGACGAACTTAGGGGGGCTGTCGAAAATAAATATGTCTACCGCCCTTCTTCGATTCTCAAATGGGTTTCTCAAGGGTGGCAAGATCGTGCAGCAAATTTTTTTTTTTTTAACTAAAATTATTCATTTATTTTACTATATATATTTCTTCGCCGTGCAATCGGCACACGTTTCACTCGCGATAAATCCCGCGCCCGTAAATAACACGATTCAATTATATCCCAACATTTTTTGCTCGCGACGTAATCTTTTATTTAAATACAAAAAAAAAAAAAAAAAAATATGCCTGGCGCGGCGCAAAGTAGCGAAGATGCGAGATATAATTCGATTTCTTCACGCGTTCCTTTAATAATTGAGCCGCTCTCCCGGGCGATCCCTGCGAGGGTGTGGAACTTCGACTCCGTTAAGATCCTTGGGTACCACGAGACGCTCGCTCTCGCACGCACACTGTCGCGCGTGCATGTCGCGTACAAGCGCGAGGCGCTGCATTATTGAGTGGCGAGTGTAGTAAGACACGAGTAGCTATTACGAGAATCGCGCCGAAGTCGCCGGAGAGCGTCTTTCCTCTCGCCGCTTTTCTTGCTCCTCCGTTTTACCCCGCCTTGCTTCTTTCACCCTCTTCCGGCGCGCCTCTCGCGATCCTCTGCGAGCTCTTCTTTCGCGACCTCCCTCGCACGCGCGTCGTGTCATTAAGGCCGTGCATATTTATCCCGGCGCACCGCGACATTTCCTTCCTCGTAGCAATGCCCGCCCGTCCTCGCCGCATCTTTCGCCGGAAGCGAGAATCGTCGACGCGCAACCGCGACCGATCGACCGACCGTACGCCCTTGCTGAAGGTGTTGCGAAGTCACGATAGCGGTGTTAAAAATTCCATTTTACGAGATTTGTTACCGTATTGTGCGAAGCAAGCCTGATCGGTCTATTTACTAAGGGCACGAGTCCTCGCGATTGCCTAGTAAAATAAAAACGTATCTGACATTTTGTAAGGGAAGAAGTTGCGAAAAGAGAAAGAGACAATAGCCAACGATACCTTTTTACTATAACCTTTGGTATATCGACGTCATAAAATTAACGCGGGAAAGTCTGAACAACTCGCGAACGTTCCGACGTTACAATGCCGTGTCGTCGAGGCTTGCTTTTCAAGGTAAATATGAGGCATGTGCGAAGCAGGGTGATGACAGGCGAGTTAAGAAAACGAGATCGCGCACGCTCGATCGTTATTGTGCCCCCGTCGATGTCGAGATTTCGCTCAACCAATTTATTTGCCCGGGAGTAATAAAGAAATCTCGTTACTTTAACGCTTTCTCCGTCTTTCTTAGCCGACGCAGCTCACTCATGACCGCCGAGAGGATAATCGCCGGGGATGGGTGAGAAGAAGCGAGGGGTGTTAGACGCGAGAAAGGCAGCGATTTGACAATTTCTCGCCAATGACGAGCGGAGACGAGAAATTGGCGTGAAATCCGCTCTTCGCCCCCTCCGGCAGCGACTTATTTCCTATTTACCGTCCCTCGTCGTTCCCCTCCGACCCTCTCTTTGCGCGTAGATCACCCTCGACCGTCTTACCTTTTGTCAAGGGTCAGACAAAATGGCGACATTAAGATGGCTGTCGCGCAATCTTCGTCGGTTCGCGAGCGATTGTTGCAGGAAACTGCGTTCCGATCGTCGGGGAGAGTTGAAGAATGAAATCGCGGAGCAATCTCCTGCGTATCCTCCGAATGCACTTTGTCGCCGACGCATCCCCGATTACGCCGGGAGTAGATTTAAACCAGGAGGCAAGCTGATGCGCTCGATGCGTCATCGAGCTGTTCGCCGTTTCGCTCTGTTTATTTTTTCCTTTCTCAGAAAGAAAAAAAAAAAAAAAAAAAAAAAAACGGAAAAGGAGGATGGGAACGAAGTAATCCATGGATTTTCCCGGAGTGACCTTTCGACGCTCGGATTCCTGCGGAATTACCGGCCAGCAGCAGCCTCTGTTTTCACTTCCACCTCCCGACACCCTCTTCGGCGGCGGCGAGAAGGGTAGAAAACGAGAACGGGTGGAATGAGAGACGCTAGGCTGCGCCGCTCATTGTGGGTGCTAACCTTTTTATCGTCTAACCAGAGGAGAGTTTCTCCGTCTGTCTCCTCGACAGGGCTCCCGCTCTTTCTTAAGAACTAATATTATATTACCCCGTCGGTTTCTTGGTTTATAATTTTTCAACTGCTCGGTTCTTTTACCCTCCTCCCCCTTCCCCCCGTCTCTCTTCTTCTACCGCTCGATCGACTCGCTCTCCTCCGTTACGCGGCTTCTTCTCGCCTTTTGCTCGAGAGCACGTCGATGCCAGACTCTGAGAATTTTCTCAATCAGACTTTCGCTACGGAGCAATTCGTGGCGCTAACCTTGTTAAGGCGCGGCGGGCCGCGCTACGCTCGTGCTTGGCTGCTACGCGCCCTTCTGCCACCACCCCCTTCGCGCCGCGGTTATGGCTCGCGACTTAACCCCATTAATCCCCCGAGCGAGAGAAGCGAAGAGATAAGGAGATAAAGAGAGGCTAAACACCGGCGGCGGTGTTTCACGATTAATCGGCTCGCCGCGAAAATCGTCCTCGCCGTTGTATGCTTTGTACACGAAATTTGTCGTAGAAGAAAAAAAATAAGAAAGAAAAAAAAAAGAAAAAACTGATTCCGATTGCCGGCACGATATTATTATGTTCGCGGTTATTATTAGCCCCCGCGGCGAATAACATGTTATCCGCGAGTTGTTCTGTTTAACGCAGCGCTAATTTATCACGTGCACGGAAACGCGCAATAACAAATTGCAACGCGACTGCCAGTTTCTAAGGGCGAGCCGGCGGTGCGTGACGGGGCAAGATTTTTTATTCCGTCGCGCTTATTGCGGGTTGCAATTTGTAATTTGCAGTCGGGGCTCATCGGCCGCGACGTAAGTAGGACGAATAATAATATAATGTCGTACGCGACCGTTATTTACTACTTTCCGTCGAGGAAATTCGCGTAGCCGCAACAAAGTCACGAGCCCGACAAAATTATTGCCCCACGCGGCCCGCCGTAATGTTATGCATTAGCGTGTTGCTATGGCGGACGTAACCCGTGACGTATCACTTAAGGCGGAACGGCCGTGCAATCGCACCGGGGACATCGATGCGACTCGCGACGGTTTTACGCACCAGCTGCGGCGCGAACGCGACTCGCGAACGAGCGAAAGAGAGACGGGCCGCGCGAGAGAATCGAGAGAAATAAGCGCCGCTCGCGTTATTTCCGGACGCGCGCGTTTTCCTGGCGAGCGAGGAATCGTCACGTAATGCATCTCGTTTCTGCCTCTCTCTCTCTCACTCCCTCCATCTCGCTCCGTCGCTCTCTCTCTTTCTCGCGGTCGTACCTGACCGTCCTCAAGCTCGGGACGGTGCTGATGAATGAAGTTACGTTACGAAACGCGGACGCATACATTCGCGCTCGTTACACACCACACTCCGCGCGAGCGTTTCTAGCTGACCTTCGGAGCGGTCGCGCCGCTTTCCGGCCCTCGTATGCGAAGTGCGTGAGGAGAGAAGGAGAGAAATTTTTTTTCTCCCTTTTTTTTTTATTTCTTTTTTTTCCTTTCCTTTTTTGTTGAATCACAGGCGGCAATTTTCCGCTCGGTGAGTGTAAGCGACGCTTGTCACACACTTTGACGGCGTGTGTATGCATTTCAACGGAAGTTATCTCACGATTGTCGATCTTAATTAAGACCGTTTGATTTACAACCCAGTCTTTTTCCCGCCGTCTAGCTGCTACTTATCAATATCCGATATTAAACATTCCGGTAATTAATACTTTGGATTTACAATTTCTTAGAAAACTCGTTGAGATCTAATTTTGTTGGCTGTCATTAAATTATTGCGGCGTGTACAGTTCTCGAGTAACGTGAAAACTTAATGGTGCGTCAGAAACGTTGAACGAGCCGTGCAGTTGCTTTACCTTCTTTTTTTTTTTCTTTTCCTTTTTTCTTTTTTTTTTCTTTCTTCCCCTCTCTCGCGCCGCTCTCGACATTTATTTACGCGGACGTGCCGTGACGTTTTAAGGGAACGAAATTAGCGCGCGAACCGCGTTCGACGTTTACAATTTAATCGGCTAAACGGCGCTCTCGCTCGGGCGATTCATCCAACGCCCACCTAAGCATGTATCGCGGCGCATCTCGTGGCCGGAAATCGCCGCTTTAATTAAAACGCAAACTACTTCCGCGCGATAGACTCGCCGACAGATACGTGCACGTGCACACGTACACAAAAGCGAAATAATACGAAGCCCTCCGTACGTTATTTCGTACGTTATTTCGCGCGCATTACCCAGTTACAATTTAACGGGACGAACGGGGGAAGGGGGACGAGAATGGGTGGAGGAACGAGCGGCGGAGGGAGATAGAGAATACACGGGCGTTTCCGGCCTGTTCCCGGCTTTCCAATATTCTTCTCGACCGGGGCCCCGATTGGAGATCGAATTGTGTCCGTTAATTGAAATGATTAATTGTCTCACCTCCGCCGCTGTACCTCTGACGCGCCCCGCTGCACCACACCGCGACGCGCCGTGCCTGATTGCTTATTTACAAATAGGAAATACGAAAATGTGCGGAATCGCGCGCGCCGGACGGGAGGAAACGGGTCGGAGAGGACGGAAAGAGAGCGCCCTGTATTTCGCACGCGAGCAAACGCTGCATAAACGCCACCTCTCTCTCTCTCTTCCCTTTGCCTTCGGTCGTCTTCCTCTTTCTCTCTCTCTCTCTCTCTTTCTCTTCCTTCCTCACTTTTGCCTCCCCCTCTCGCGCCACGTAGCCAGCAATATTGTAGGATATTACGAATTTGCTGTTTTCCGCGGCGGCCGAATTGAAACTGGGATTGTTAATTACTCGATGATTATCGCCGGCCGAATCGCCAGAGTCGCGCCGGTCGCAATTACTTCGCCGTGAACGACCGATACTTCATCCTCTAGCTGACGAATCGGGTTTTTTTTTTTTTTTTTTCCTTTTACGGTGTCCTCTCGAAATGACGCAATCTTAATCCGTTCGCGCGCCCGTAAATTATCGCTAGCGTGGAAGGGAATATTCGAATCTTCCGTAAAATTTACTTAATATCTGACGGTGAATATTTAACGTGCATGCTTCTTTCTCCTTTTTTTTTGTTCTCGCGCATCCCGAAACAAGAAAACGTGGTGTCAAGGCGTACATCTGTTTTAACGAGATTTTTAAAGATTTTTTTTTAATTTTCGGGAATCTATTTAATTTCTCAAACTCAGCATTTTTATAATTTTTATAATTACTAGAAAAAACTATGCGCGCGCGTAGAGTGCACTATTTTTTAACAAACCCTAATTACAAATTACGAAAAAGAAAAAATTATGCGACTTACCGATCTGCATGAACTTCAGCGAACTTGTAGAATTCTGCCGGTACCTGTAACATAAAATAGAAAATATTAATGTAGACATGGATTTTTTTAAATAGGAATATTTTAAAATAAAAAATAAAAGTTAACCAAAAGTAGAACAGTAGAATAGTAAAGAAATATGTGGTACTGTGCTCGCGTATAACGACGTTTGCGTTCTAAAGATCAAACGGGATCCCCGACCTGTAGGATCAGCAGTCTTAGTTAAACCTTTGTCGTCGACAAAGCTCGAAGCTTTAGCCTTGGAGGTGTTTAGGTCAGGTGGAAATCCTCAGCTGAGCCCGTTCGCAACCCCGACGAGTATCCCCGAAGGGGTTTACTCGTCCAATCGAGACGACGGGGCTCGCCGAAGTGGTCGGTCCTCGGTCAGCCGGCACCGGCGGCGGCTTGCGGATTGCAATTCATCGATGGAGACGAGACGAGATGAGACGAGATGAGATGAGACGAGACGAGACGAGACGACGCGGCGCGGCGCGACGCGACGCGACGCGGCTCGGCGCGGCGCGGCACGGTGG